>NW_024412419.1:4069827-4663952 GCF_014898765.1 Herpailurus yagouaroundi
GGGGCAGGGGAGAAGGAGGGGGAGGGGAGGAGGGGAGGAGGGGGAGGAGGAAGACAGTGGGTCTGTCTGGGACAGAGGGCAGCTCCCTGAGGAGCAGGGCCTGTGTCACATACTGTCCAAGAGGCTCAGAGCTGCTCTGGGTCTAAAGAAACACAAAGGGAGGGAAGGAAAGGAAGGTTAAGGACTCTCCCTGGTGACCACCCATGTGCTGTCTGAGGGGCTCGGGGACCACAGGGCGGCGGGCCTTCCGTCTGCCGTCACAGCTGCGGTTGCTCCGCAGTCACTGGGAACGGGGCACAGCGTGCAGGCGAACCCCGCACGGCTGCAGGTTCGAGACGGGCCCAGGCCTGGCGTTCCCTGCGTGCGCACACAGTCGCCCTGAGGAATTCTGGGGGTCGGGAGTAAATGCTGCCGTACAGGTGAATAAAAACTATGAAGAAACTCCCTTGTCGAGCGAGGCAATTCAGCAAAGCTGCAAGGAGGGGGGTCCGGTTTTTCAGAGGACTCCTCTGTAGGGGGGCGGGTACCTGCCAGCACCTGACTTTGCCTTTCGTGCCATCGAGTCCCCGGAGGGAAGTTATCTGCACAGGGCACGCCAGGCTTCTCTAAGCGGAAGCTGCGAGAGCGTCACCTCCAAAGGGACGGCAGTGGCCACCGACGCTGGGTTTAGGAGTGCTCCCCGTCCGGGCGTTATCATAGCTCACCTCTGCAAAAGCTGCGGCCTTGGGCTAATTTAAGAAAGTCACCAGAGATCTTTCCTTTGTACATTTGCAAGGACCGTGGGGTCTCAGACAAAGGGTTATTTTCATGTCTGTCTTCAGCATTATTATTATAAGAAATTAATATCATCCACCTTATCTAGGAATGTTTCAGGGTCGCGACCTGACCTGAACCGTGAACCCAAAACTGAACTGAACCACGTTAATTTGCAAAACCGTCCCCTGAAACTGAAACCCCGTGGTGATTTCAGCTGAAATGTACATTGAAACAATGTCTCCTGAAAACTCGGCTTGATGTATTTTGAAAGCAAATTAAGGTACGTAAAAATGTCTCTGACCCGCCGGTCATCGGGGCTGGATTTGTAATAGGAGTCCAAACACATGCAGTGTGACCAAAATAATTAACGAAGAGAGAAACCCTGCCAGACCTGAGCGTGAATGGGCTATCACCTTTCTGGACTGTTCCTGGGGGGGGAGGCGGGAGGGGAGCGGGGCTGGTGAGGATACAGATGGTGCATGAGTCAGGCCTGGGGGAGCAGCCGAGGCACAGGGAGGGAGCAGAGCTGGGCCTGGGGCAGCCCCGGGGTCAGGCTCTGCGGGAAGGGAGGGAAAAGTGGAGTCCTGGGGTGTTCAGCAAACAGATGTAAACAGTGTCTAAAACTGATGGAAAGAAATATACCAGATCCTCAGTGACCCCTTGCACCGACCACATAATGGAAAATGAACAAGAAACCTCCTTGGGGGGCGCCTGAGTGTCTCAGTCTGTTAAGCGCCTGACTTGGGCTCAGATCACGATGTCACGGTGTGTGGGTTCGAGCCCCGCGTCGGGCTCTGGGCTGACAGCTTTGAGTCTGAAGCCTGCTTCGGATTGTTGGTCTCCCTCTCTCTCTCTCTGCCCCTTCCCCGCCGTGCTTTGTCTCTTTCTCAAAAATAAAGAAACATTAAAAAAAAAATTAAAAAAAGACAGCTCCTTTGGTTCAGTCCCTTTTGGTATACTGCTTTGAGCATAGCACATACGTGTGTGAGCCTTCTAGATTGCGAGTGGTGTGTAGGGAAAAGAAAGCAAGCAAAAAGCCTGCCTTTTGTGGGCACAGACCTCTCTGAGGACGCCCGGCTGGGGAAGGAGCTCGCGGGCCTGGGCATTTCCTATCATTTCTGTCCGGCATCAGCTTCTGCCTGCGTAGACAGGTGACGGTACGACGATGTGACTGAAACAAGCCCAGAGGCCACCCCTCCCCCCTCCCTCCTCACCCTTGGCCCATGCCCTGCCTCTCCGCCCCAAGGTAACCTCGGACTCAGAACACCCCTCTTGTTCAAGATCTCAGTTGAGTTGTCCTTTCATTTCAGCAGTTGTATCCGTTTCCGAGGGCCGTCATAACCAATGGTGACCCCCGAGTGGCCTACAACGACAGAACTTTATTTTCTCACCGTTTGGGGAGCAGGAGGTCCACAGTGTAGGTGCCCGTGTGGCCCCGCCCACGAAACCTGCAGGGAAATGGTGTGTGTTTCATGGTGCCCCCCCAAAGTCCGTGTGTTCAAGTCCTGGCTCTCAGTTCCTCAGAGTACGACTTCATTTGGAAGCAAGGCCACCGCAGACGCAGTTGAGTTGCGATGAGGGTCATGCTGGTGTGGGGGGGCCGACTGCGATGTGACCGGTGTCCTGAGGAAGGGGGACCTCGGGGCACATGCACACATGTGGAGAGCACGATGCAACAGTCCATTACACAGCGGCCATAATTTCCGCTGCGGAAGCCACCCAGGCTGGGGTGTTTCATCACGGCTGTGCCAGCAGACAGACGGGCCCCACGAGAATCTTCCTTGCGTCCATGTCCTTGGTTCTGTGGCTGCTGGCGGTCCTTGGCATCCGGGGGTCTGCAGCTGCCCCCTCCAGCCCCTCCCCCCATGCCGACATGCCTTGTCCCCATGCGTCTGGGTCCATGTGTCATCTGGACGACGTCCCCATCCCGACGGCTGCGTCTTCACGTCATCATGTCTGCAAAGACCCCATTTCCAAAGAAGATCACATTCCCAAGGCCCCGGGGGGTTGGGACTTCCCTATCTTTCTTGGGGACACGATTCAATCCAGACTCCTCAGAGAGGTGAAGCACGCTCAACGCTCCTTCCTCAGATCCCGGCCACTGTCCCTCTACTCGCTACCTGTTGTCTCCTGCCTCAGACGCCCCAGGGAACCACTTTTCTCCTCGCCACCTGGATCCCCTGGATTCTCTTCTCTGCACCACACGGCTAAGGTTGCCCGTGGCCTCCCAACTGCCTACACTAATGGCCTGTGCTGTCCATCTTCCTGGGCCGTGACACCATGGGTTCTCTGACATGCTCTCTTCTCTCGCTTTCCAGATGCTTCTAGAGTTGCCAGCTCTTTCCCAGAATCCCCTGCTCCTTAGGTGCTGGGTTGGCAGGCCTTCCAGGCAGGTGAGCTGCAAGGCTGCTCCCCGTCCCTTGTCCCTGGGCACCGGCGCCCCCTTTTCTGTGCCCCTGTGAGCGCTGTGACCCCATAAGGTGCAGACTCCCAGAGGCCCCTGAACAGCTAAATGGATGAGGGCACGAATGGGGCCTTGTGACTTTTCAGAAGTGGATAACAAAGTAGGTGGTGAATCTCTGTTCCTCCTTAACAGCTGGGCCCAGAGGGACACCCATCACGCCCTGCTTCATGCTCTGAGGTGAAAAAAGAGAATTATGGGGTGCAGTGGAGGCCAGAACTGTGGCCATGGGCACAGCCTGGTCCCTGGCTTCCTTAGAAGGTCCAGGATTGGGAGTCTGTGGCCCAGAGGCCAGCACATCCTCCCCTGCTCTCACTGAGCCCGTCTGCTTTGTGAAATGAAAATGTCACCCAGGATGACCGTCCTCCTTCACAGGGACCTCGTGGGAATCAATAGAATATCTTTGTGTGTTTAGAAGAGATTTTCAAATCCTAGGACAGAAGGGGAAAGATAAAAACAAAGCCTCACACTACAGGCAAAACCCACATCTCCAACGCGGCCTGGAGCAGCCCCCTTCGGCGGGTGTGGGGGGATCCTTCAGCAAGGACCGCTGCACACAGCAGGCGCCAAATGTGTGCACTTTCTGCAGAGGCGGGACCCCACACCCTGACTTCACCAGAAGAAACTTGCAGCCTGGGAGGATTCAAAAATCACGTCTTTCAAGTTATAAGGAAGCGATATCATTCTGAGACCTATTCTTTAAAACGGCAAACATGCAATAATTTTACTAGAATAAAGGATGCAATGCAAGTATACCCATAACCTAGGTCACTTTGACCATGGCTTGTGCGGTTCAAAAAAGGAAATAATGTGGGTAGTCGAAACTCTGAACAGACCGTCCGTGACAGATGAGTGACAATGAGTAACCCAGGGTTCTGTCCATGTCTTCTCACTTTTTTTTAAATGTTTATTTATTTTTGAATGAGAGAGAGAGAGAGAGAGAGAGAGAGAGAGAGAGCAGGGGAAGGGCAGAGAGAGAGAGGGAGACACAGAATCCGAAGCAGTCTCCAGGCCCTGAGCTGTCAGCACAGAGCCCGATGCAGGGCTCGAACCCATGAACTGTGAGATCATGACCTGAGCTAAAGTCGGACGCTTTAACCGACTGAGCCACCCAGAACGCTCTCTTCTTACTTCTAATTCAGAGCAGGAAAGGGCACATTCGGTTGATGGCTGTGAACAAATTAAGAGACAAACTGAAAGCACTTCCATTTAAAAATATACACAGAACATGCACCGCCCAGGGTGTCTATAAACGTCCAGGTTTCCAGCTCTGAGACTAGGGCAGCTAACCCTGGCTGGAATCCTACCTCTTGCGCCTATTAGCTGTGTGACATTGGGCAACTTACTTGAGCTCTCTGAACCTTGGTTTCCTCCTCTGTAACACGCATGTTGTAACAAACACCTCGTGGGTTCTTGCTCTCATGTTTCCAAGCAAACTGTGTCATCGTACTCGGTGCGGTGCCGTCCGGGTGATGTGTGTTCAGTACTTTTTATCCACCTAGGACTTCAGATTGGGGCCAGCCAGAAACACAACCATTTCCCCGAAAATTAAAATCAGCTGGTTTGGTTGGAGACCACCCCCCTCCCCACCCCGCCAAATGCTACAATATTTTTTTTGCTTTGCCACATTAACTTCATTAAATATTCATGGGCATTGCTCGTCTCTTGGGGATCTGCCTGGGAACCCTGGGAGGAAAAGGCCTGTCCCGTGTCCTTTGAAAGGTTCCCCTGCGCTGGTGGACATGCTTGGATGCTGGAGGCGGGCAATGGGAGGGCGGGCGATGACTGAATGAAGAATGAGAAAGGCTGGAGGCAGGAGAAGGTCCCCTCAAGGGCAGAGCGCGGCTCCCGAACGAGGCGGCAAGAAGCCCTGTCTGGGGCGGTGCGGCCACACGGTCTGCCCGGTTTGTTCCCTCGTGAAGCGGAAGATGCATCTGCCCAGGGAGGCTCTGTCTCTACGGTCAAGGGCAGGAGGGACCTGGAGGGACTCAGGGCTTGTCCTGCAGCCCACTCCCAGATCCGTGGTTTCAGGAGACAGGGCCGGCACTTGGAATGTCCACAGTTTCTGGACAATACTCGATCAATGTATCCTGTCTTCCCAAAGGCCGTCTCCTCGATGCAGAGACCGTTTGTATCCACAGAGCGCGAGGTACCAGAGTGAAATCGCCTTGTGGCCTTTTTGAGGTTTCTTTGTGTTCGTGCTGGCGGAGCCACGTGGAGCTGGGAGCCCACGCGGGCAGGCTTGGGTGGCACCCCTCCACGGACGGTCCTCCCTGACTCCGCTCACACAGAATTCCACTTTGCACAGCTCACTTAAGCACGGCTAGCTCAGTTCATTCAGATTAGAGGAGTGTTTGCCTTCTTGACCGAAGTGGCGAAACGGGAGTTGAAATAATATTGGTAAGATTATTATCAATATTATTACCAATAATATTGATTTCCCATTTTCTCGGGGACGAAACTGACTCAGAGGAGGCAAAATGTGGGGCGGAGCTCTGTGCTCTGCACGTGTGGGGGGGGCGGGGTTACTATTTTCATTCCATAGATGAGGAAACTGAGATTTACATGGTTTAAGGAATTTGCCAAAGGCCATCAGTTCACGGTGGAGCTGGGATTTAAACTCGAATTTTCTAGCTACCTTTGTGATTTCATTTAAATTATACTGAGTTACCCACATCAATGTAGTTTACTTAAAGGGGAGCCTGGGTGGCTCAGTCGGTTGAGCGTCCGACTTCGGCTCAGGTCAGGATCTCACGGTTTGTGAGTTCAAGCCCACGTCGGGCTCCGTGCTGACAGCTCAGAGCCCGGAGCTTGCTTTGGATTCTGTGTCTCCCTCTCTCTCTGCCCCTTTCCCGGTCATGCACACAAGCGCGCACACACACACACACACACATACTCTCTCTCTCTCTCTCTCTCTCTCAAAAATAAATATACATTAAAAGATAAAAAGAAATAGGGCCTCCAAGCTGGATAAGCATAAACGGTGCCCGATTTTGCACAATATTTCCTACGTGCGTCTCGGGCCACAAATCCGGATGCAGATAAAATGCGAATTTCTTGGCGGCCCGTTACATGACTTGTTATCTGAGTGACAGTCACGTCCCCAGGGTCACAGAGCACAGCCTCCGGCCTTGCCGAGGTTTCAGATGGGAACTGCAGAGCCGAGGATGGGGTCACTGACCCACAAAGCTGTGGCTGACACGTGAACCCCCAACACCCAGGACTTCCACACCAGGGGGCCCTCTGCTGCTCGGGGTCACGTGCAGGAGCCCAGATCCGGGGTGCACGGGTTGGACACATCGCCGGGTCACCTGTCCCTGAGAAGTGGGGCTGTGCTCTGGTCGTTAGGTTAAGGATCTAGGCACACAACCCACAGACCTCCCCCTTCCTCATTTCTTTCTTTCTTTCTTTCTCATTGTTTGGGAGAAATCATTCTTCCTCCGTGCTCCTGGCCAAGACACTTGCTATGAACACTGTATATCCCCTCCTTTCCAATGTGACTTGGGCATTTAGAAAGAGAATCCAAGGGGCGCCTGGGTGGCGCAGTCGGTTGAGCGTCCGACTTCAGCCAGGTCACGATCTCGCGGTCCGGGAGTTCGAGCCCCGCGTCAGGCTCTGGGCTGATGGCTCAGAGCCTGGAGCCTGTTTCCGATTCTGTGTCTCCCTCTCTCTCTGCCCCTCCCCCGTTCATGCTCTGTCTCTCTCTGTCCCAAAAATAATAAATAAACGTTAAAAAAAAAATTAGAAAGAGAATCCAAGAAGGAAGTATATGGTGGCAACTCAGAGCCCTCTGGGGCCGTGATCACATAAGCAAACTCCCTAATGAATAAGGAAAATAGAAAAAGGAAAAAAAATAAAGAAGGAGACACAGAAATCATAATAGGTTAATAGCTACCTCTGGTGTTTACAAAATCTATAGATCTATATTTCCATGCAGTTGTGGCTTGCTCTCTGTATTTACCTTCAAGAAAATATGCCAAAATGCTATCAGTGGTTATGGTAGGTAGTGGCTGGTAGGATTTTCAATGGTTTTAATGTGTAAAAATTCCTTAGTAAACGTGTTTTATTAATAGAGTAAACAATACTATTTCGTAAAACGATGCACATAGATATGTTTTAGTATAGGCGACTGAAAACTTTTAAGATGTTCGAGAGAGTAATATATAGAAAACAAGCTATCATTTGTGATTTTCAGCACAGGGCAAGGACGAAATTCTGTTTCCCCTGAAGGATGGCAAATTAATATCCCCCAGCCTATTTATACAGTTAGTAACGAGCAACATGAGCGTATAATGTGAAGTATCAGCTCCATCATTGTTTCACACAATTTGGGCAGAGGATGTGGTTCTCCAAGTAGACCATGTGACGTGTCATTTTCATTGTGACGTTTTTATTGACCCTTAGCTGTGTAACTTCACATGCTATCTGACAAAAGAAGTGGAGATTGACACTCAGCTCTGGCTCTTTTGGGGACCCCTGGCAGGGAGGAAGCTAGAAGGTGAACATCCCTCTTCTTGAAGTGTCCAGAACTTCTCCTGATGATCTGCTCCAAAACTACCACCTGGGACAGGTCACCATCGTAGTGATAGAGACACATGAATCAGTAAGACACTGTAACACACAACGGAACTGTGAACAGTCTGAGGACCCAGTTCTTCGCTCCTCCTTGAAGCCTGGTTTCGATGACGGCTCAGGTCTTCTGACGTGCTCCCTTCCTTTTCAGCTTCATCTCCATACGAGCCGTCCCCCAGCTTGGAGCCATGTTGAGTTCTCTGAACTGTAAATCCGACCACGAGGCTCCCATGGGGAATGGCTCTCCATTGCTCCCAGGACGAAGTCCCCACCACAAGGCACCATGCAAAAGGTTTTCCCAGTAGAAGCTTCTCCAAAGAAGATATACATGTGGTTGATCTAAATGGGTAACAAGGCCATCCAAAGATGGTCAACATCATTAGTCACTGGGGGGGTGAAAATCAAAGCCACTGTGCAATGCCCCTCTCATTACATGTCCTCATTACGTTACACACAGAATATCACATGTCCAGCAATTCCACTCTTAGGCATATACTCAAAAGAATCGAAGACAGGTGTTCCAACAACAGCTTGCATAGAATTGCTCATGGCAGCAGTCCTCATCATGGTCAGAGGGAGGGAACAGTGCAAATGACTCTCGACGACGAGGTCAGCTGTTCGCTTACAGTGGAATATCATTCAGCTGTAAGAAAAAAAACACAGTGCGGGGTGCCTGGGTGGCTCAGTTGGTTAAACATCCAACTTCGGCTCAAGTCATGATCTCACAGTCAGTGAGTTCGAGCCCCGCGTCGGGCTCTGGGCTGATGGCTCAGAGCCTGGAGCCTGCTTCGGATTCTGTGTCTCCCTCTCTCTCTGCCCCTCCCCTGTTTGCACTCTGTCTCTCTGTCTCTCTCTCAAAAACAAATAAACATTACAAAATAAACCAAACAAACAAACACAGTACTTCGTATGCTTCAGTGTGGACAAGGCTTGAATATTTTTTAAAATATTTATTTATTTTGTGTGAGAGAGAGAGAGTCAATGAGAGAGATTTAGAGTGTGAGTGGGGAGAGGGACAGAGAGAGAGAGAGAGAGAATGACGAAATCCCAAGCAGGCTCCGTACTGTCAGTGCAGAGCCCAACGTGGGGCTCAATCCCATGAACTGTGAGATCGTGACCTGAGCCAAGATCAAGAGTCAGACACTTAACCGAATGAGCCACCCAGGAGCCCCCAGGCTTAGAAAATGTTATTCCAGGGGAAAGAAGCCAGGAGTAAAAGGCCACCTGTTGGGTGATTCCACTGAAACGGAATATCCAGAAAAGGCGAATCATAGAAACAGAAAAGAAATGAGTGGTTGCCAGAGGCAGGGGTGGGGAGAGGAGGGGATGTAAGGAGTGATTGCTTAATACAGGCCAGGAATGTGGGGGTGAAGGCTGTTTTGGAAATAGATGATGGCGATGGTTGTACAACTGAATTGGACACTATTGAATTATTAAAATGGTAATTTTTATGCCATGGGTTCATTTACGTAATAACAAGAAAATGTTCTAGAGGCTTTCTGTATCTGAGTGTAGCTTTACTTCTTCTGATTCTTCTGCCCGAGGCCTGTCCCCCGTGAGCAGGCCAGGCCTCTCACTCATACTTCACAGACTAGACACGCTGGCCTCGTGTCGTCGTTTCCATGTTCACATGACTCCCCGTGCTTCAAAGCGTGAGCCCTGCCGCTTTCCTCTCTGCCTAGTTCTTGCTGGAGAACGCACTCGTGTTTCAGGGCAGAACTCTTATCGCCACCTCACGAAACCTTGCCCCAAACACTCAAAGTAGACTTGTGCACCCACTTACCCCTGTGGACATTTCTAGCAAATCTCTGTGATAGTGTCGCGGTTACTATGGCTGTGTAACAAATGGCCCCACGGCTTAGCGGCTGAAAAGAGTGGCAGCACTGGGGAGCCTGGGTGGCTCAGTTGGTTAAGCGTCTGAACTTCTGGCTTTGGCTCAGGTCATGATCCCACGGTTTGTAGGATCGAGCCCCACATTGGTCCCTGAGCTGACAGCGCAGAGCCTGCTTGGGGTTCTTTCTCTCTCTCTGCCCCTTTCCTGTGTGCTCCCTATCTCTTTCTCAAAATAAATAAAAATAAACTTTTGAAAAAAAAAACAAAACAATGACAGCATTCACTTTATTTGCGCATCTGCAATTTGGGCAGGACTTGTTAGGAACAAATCCTCTCTGTTCCATGAAGCCCCAGACAGGACGACTTGGAGGCTGGGCTCATTGAAACGTTCACCACTCACAAGTCTGGTGACTAATGTGACCCCTGGCCACAATCTCAGCCGGGTGTCAGCATGGGTCAAGCTGTATCTCCTGAACGTTCACATAACATGGCCGGTGGGTTTCCAGGGCAGGGCCTTGAGCTAGAGAGAAGTAGGCAAAGGGTTTTATTGTCCTTATGCCCTTGTGTCATGAGTCACACGGTGTCACTTCTGTCACATTCTCTTAGAAGCGTGTCACTAACACCAACTTAATGGGAGGTGAATTAGACTCCACGTTTTTTGAACAGAGTGTCCAAGAACTTGGGAGCATATGTTACAGTCATCGTGAATATTCCTCTATGCGGAGAGTACCCACCCTAGACCCCCATGGCGTTCCTTACTTCCCCTATAATATTCTTTCTTAGGTCTCATTTTGTGTCTTCTCTTTGCTAGCTTGTTAGCTGCATGAGACGGTATCAGTTTTGTTCAGTGTCATGTTCTCAGTACACAGCACTCTGCCTAAATATTTATTGCAAGAATAAATAATATTTCATTGCTCTCATTAGTTTGCTAGATTTTTCTCAAACTACTACTGCCTAAAGGCAGCAGTTGTGTCTTACACGGCATCATCATCCCTGCACTAGGCCCTGGGGTGTCTGACCCAGAGCAGAAACCATAGTTATTTGTGAAAGGAATCAATCAACGCATCGACTGATTGATGAAGGCATTTGTTTGCTGGGGATGTGTGTGTATTTGCACATGTAGGGGTTTTCAAGAGACTTTTTCATGTGTCTGCTCACCTCGGTGAAAATGGACAATTATTTTTCTTACAACTTTACATTCAGGGCTAAGAAGCTAGGAAAGAACTCAAAACAAACAAACAAATAAACAAACAAACAAACAAACACACCAACCAGTAAGCATTCAGCATATTCATTACATTTACTAATAAATAAATTAATGAATGACTTTGTAGTTTGTTCTTCTTTTAAAAATGTTTATTTTGAGAAAGAGAGAGAGCATGAGCAGGTGAGGGGCAGAGGGAGAGGGAAAGAGAGAATCCCAAGCAGGCTTCGTGCTCAGTGTGGAGCCTGACCCGGGGTTCGATCCCACGAACCGTGAGATGTGACCTGAACCGAAATCAGGTCAGATGCTTAACCAACTGAATCACCCAGGCGCCCCTGGAGTTTGCTCTTTTTATAGAGAAACAAGTTGAGGGATATCAGTTTTCAATGGCTACGTGTTATGTTACATTGAATGCGTTCTACCATAATCTGCTATTTCTTTAACACTCTTTTTTTTTTTTTTAATATTAGCTCTGACCCAGCCTAGAGTAGTGGTTTCCAAAAGGGGTTGATTTTGCCGGGCCAGGAGGCATTTGGCAACGTCTGGAGACTTTTTTGGTCATCTTAAGTGGGTGGGAACCAGGGTGCTGCTGAACCCCTAGAGGGCACAGGACCGCAATGAAGAGTTCCATCGTGGTGACGTGGATGTAATGAGCCCACACGTCCACCCTGCTTTGTGCACCTGCACACGGGTCTCCTCTGCTGGCTGCTGGGGCGTGACGCGTCATCCACAGGGGTCGGTGTGGGGACCCCCCAAAGTGCCGTCTACGTTCAGTCCTCATCGGCTGTTGTTGTTGTTGTCATTTATATCATTACCCAGTGTAAGATATCTCCACGGATTGAATGTCACAATACATATTCTGAGGTCCGTACTTGAAAAACCTTTGTTAAAGTCCGTGCACCAATGGAATGTTGGAGATCACAGTTACACATGGAAACAGAAAGACCGGAGAGAGAAAGGCGACCCCTCTCTTCCTCCTACGTGAAGCTTCATCTCAGTTTCTACATTCTGTTGGAAATCCTACTTTTCCTCCAAGGTTTCTGTGATGCCTGACGTCACCCCGCAGATGGGTTTTGCCCCAGCCTCCCTCCCGGGGCTCCCGTCCTGGACTCACCACCGACCGCATCTATTGCTTTGGGCAAATTGTCTCCGCTTGCTACATGAGTATGAACCTGTTCTACGATCGGGGCTATTTTAAATGGCTGTTGCAAGGAAAGCACTTTACGTAGTGCCCTGAAAGGCAACGGTTAACGGAGGAAAAGCACTTTACAGAACGCCCCAGTGTACGGTCAATTCTCAGTAAATGGTTTTGTTTTTGCCTTGTTAAGGCGAGATCCTGCCTCCCACACGCAGAGACGTGGCCTCATCTTTGCCAGCGTCAGTGGAACCCTCTCTCGGCAAGGCTCTGACTCTGGACTGTGTGCCCGAGACCGCACCCCCAGTACTAGCAAGAAGGTAGAACAGTGGCCGAACGACGTTCACCGAGCAGGGACCGAGCGCCGCGCTGGGTGGTTTTGCAAGTAACAGCTCACTCACTTCCTACAGCAGCGGCGCCAGCCCAGGAGGAGGTACTGTTCTCCCATCTTGTGGATGAGGACACTGAGGCAACCTCTTCCTGGACATTTGTCCAATTTACGGAGCTGCAAGGCGTGGGCCGTGAGTCCAAGCCCGTGAGTCTTCAGCGATTCTAACCGCTACCCCCTCTGACGGTTACCCTGCCTCCAAACGTACAAGTAGATGACCTTTCTTTCCTCGGCTCAAAGAAAGAACAACTCTCCAGGGGCTGGTACCAGGAGGGACGCAGGCGATCAGCGAGCCAGACTGCTCGCGAGCCTGGGAGGGGAGTGAAGCCCGGGAACCAGCCACTTGCACACGTCCCTACAGCTAAGTGAGTATTAGCTTCACAGCTGCAACCTGGGTCTGTCTAGTGTCAATCCTGCACCCTCTGCCTCCGTCTCTCGCACCCCACAACGACACGACCCATCGTCTCCCGTGCATTATTAATTTCCTATGTGGTTACGTTGTTTCTTAATACCCATGTCTCCCCAGTCAACCGTAGCCTTTCCATATGGAGTTTCAGATCCTATAAATTAAATGAGAACAGCATGTTACACAGGAATGAAGGAATGGTTGTTGGATTTTTTTTTTTTTTTTGAGATTACAGTGACTTCGACCCGTAGGTATTTATGGAAAAACACTAGGATATTTACAAATGTGTTAACGCTGGAACTGTATTTTAATTGGTTTCATGAAAGAAAAGGACTTGGAAGCCCTGGGATTAATATAATTACTTTGCTAGAGACGATGAATTCTTGGCTGGCGTCTTCTGCAGGGGACCGGGTCTGTGAGCCCCTGCGAGGCTGGAGCCCTGGCGGAGAGAAGCCCGGGGCGGCAGAACCCTGGTGTGGCAGGGGGAGCATCTGAGAGAGACGCCAGGGCTCTGCGCTTGGGGACGAGACAGTTAAAGCCTCCCCGTGCGAGCCAGTTCTATCACACGGCGCTGGCGACAGGTCAACAGTCTGGCAGGAGCGCGGACGGGGCTGATGATGCCAGGCGGTGCCAGGGACCCCGGGGAGCCCTAAAGAGGCTCCCCACACCGGCTTTCCTTCTGCAGCCCGGGGGATGTTCCGGCAACTGCCTCATGCAAGGAAACTGGGGCTGTGTCGCTGCTTTCCGGGCGAGCCACGCTGGAGCACTGACGTCCCCGGGCCGAGAGCCCACTGTGGCTGTGACAAAGGGACCCCGGCTGAGAGCCTGCGCAGGTGAGATGAGCCGGGCAGCTGCTGGCGGGGCTCCTGTCTCGGCCGTGGGCTTGGGGGAAGCGGGTGTGCGGGGTGAGATGACGCTCTCAGACAGACAGATCGCTGCATGCCTTTGCCATTACTCTCATTGCTTTGTAAGAAGCACGAGCGGGCTGATCCCGCACTTCGTTCGTTCGGAGAGCCACCTGGAAATTCAGAGGGACGCGGTCCCAGAGCGTCTAGCCGCCGGGGAATTCTAGCTGGGGCGCTCCTGTGACAGCCACGGAGCAGTCTCACTGGCAAGCCCCCGGAGACTTCTCGAAGCCCCTCAGATCCACACCGGGCTCGCTGGTGAGCAGGGAGTGTGCTGGGGTGCCCAGGGAGCGGGGTTCTAATCCACATCCCTTCCTGTAGGGAGCAGGGAGTGGCGTGGCGGGGGGGGGGGGGGGAGAACACCACACAACCTCTCGGGGTCGCCACTCTCCGAAAAAGACCGTTAAATATCTGCCGCCACAGGTTTGGGCTCCTTGTGCCCCATTTGCCTGTGTTTGCTGAGCCCTCGGTGCCGGGACTGGTGCTCTGCACGCCTGCAAACCGTCCATGGACCGGCCGGGCTTTAGGACGGAAACAATGACAGCAAAAGATGGGTCCAAACTTGGAAAAGCCGCAAAGTCTCCCTGATGACCTCAGGGGAGCTCTTAGCCTTTCAGAGCATTTTTAAAAGAGCAGAGCAGAATTTTGTGTGCCGCTGGGTACATCGGTTAAGGTCCGAACGCTGGGAGGTTAATGCGGGCGCTGTGGTAGGCGCCGTGGCCCCCGTGGGCCTGATGAGTGTCGGGTTAAGTGCATCCCGGATGATAGGTCTGAGGCACAGACAGTAGACGGGAGTGAGCTCCGGGCTTTGGGATGAAGGCATTCTGGAAACAGCCTGGCCCAGTGGCTCACGGTGGCTGGATGGGTGTGAGACCGGGATCCATACCCAGCTGGGGGTCAACCTCCAAGATGACCGATCCATTGGGTAGGCTCTGGCCTTAGGACGTGCTCACGATGAAGGAAATATCCTGATGCCAATAGCCACAAGGCGACTGCTAGTTTTCTGATAAAGTCCCTCCGCTCTGTGTTCACAGATAGGTTCAGGATTCTTTCAGTGACCCTCTAGGCTGATTCCAGCCTCCTGGGCTCTGTTCTGTTGCACTCGTGTGCGTGCCCTCCGGGCCTCGTGTCCACAGACTTGCCAGCTTCACGCTTCCCACAGCACAGGCTCGTTGCTTCTGTTTTTCTCCTGGTTCTCTGATGTTATCTGTACTCTGTGTGGGCTCTGTGTGGGTCCAGCTCTGTGTGGGCTGGACCCGCAGCCTGTAACACCCCCTCCAGCAAAATGTGTGACTTCTATTCATTGTTAAGACTCACTGTGGTTTCTTCCAAAAGGCATCCTTTTAGGTTCTTTTAGGGGTATCTCTTCTTACACGGAAAGCTGCCTGTATTATTTCTATTACAGAACCTTGTATTATAATTACCTGCACCCCCGCTAATCTGATACTGGACGGCAGGAGCTATGGCTTTGGCACCTGCTATACTCAGAATCTGGGACACCGTAGGGAGAGTCTTGTCCAACTGCAGGCAGAAAGGGAGTGTCTGTCTTCTGGAGAAGGCTCCAGAAGCTTCCGAGAGGTTTGTGGTCCTCCACGGCACTGGGAACCTGCAGAGAACCACAGTAAAACCTGGGGACCAAGGCAGGAAACCAGGGCTCGGACACCAGGAGTCAGGGGGCTCAGCTCCAAAGGCCGAGTGCAACAGGTGTGGGCAGAGAGGTTCAGCCCGGTTGACGACACCGAGAGCCTCCTTCCAGGCCCCACGACTGCCAGCTTGGTCTGTCCCCGACTGCAGAGGGTGGAGGCCAAAGAACTGAGCTAAAGATCGAAGCTGAGACTGAGCCGTATGGTGGCCAGTGGCAGTCATGCACTCCACGGAAATAAATCACATTTCTTCAAGTAGTCATTACAACCTTGCTTTGCTCTCACATGACAGTGCCTTGTAACCAGCCTATATGGCTCTCACTTTGCCCCCGTCCCTCGCATGGACAGCGAGGAGACTGTCCCTGAGGGACCGGGGTACGCATACAGCTCTGCTCGTGAGCAAAGGCACCCGAGGGGACACAGCTGTCCCACGGCTCCGTTTGGATGCACTTCACTTCCCTGTCTCTGGGCAGAGCCCGCAGGAAAGACAAAGTTAGAACGCGGGATCACAAGCTGCGCCTGAGTCAGAACGTCGGCCCTGTGGCACACACATCTCAGACTGGTTTAGACAAGACCGGACATTTGTCGGGTCGGGAGACCGAAAGGATCCAAGTGTGGATTTGCTTCGGTGCCAGCTGGATACGGGGGTTCAATGACGTCAACAGAAATTGGTGGGTGTTTACGTTTTGTTTTAATTATTCTCTGTTTCTCAAGTCTGCTTTATTCCGGGTTGATTTCATTCACAAAGAAACATTCCCCCGGCGGGGCCCAGATGATACCTCCAACAGTTCCAATGCGGAAGTAAAAGGCCTCCTTCCCCAGAGACCAAGCAGAATCCCAGCGGCCTGTTTTTGGCCCCGTTGGCTCTCCAGGCCATTGCTAAGTGCGGCTAGGGTGCAGGGAATGTGGGCTTTGAGGCCCCCCCACCCCTGCCGGGCTGAGAATCACTCCCAGACCATCCACCACTGACTCCAAGCTCACTGTCGAGCTGTGGGGCAAGAAGGGAGCTTAGCAGTCACCTGGTTAGCTTCTCCCAACTCAGTGTCTCAGCAGGGAAGGGGCTGTGAAAACACCATACACTTAACGATGGCAACTTTGAGAACGAAGAAGAAGATGAACATAAAAACCATGTGTTGTCCCCCACCAGTGTAGACATAAGACCTCTAATCATTCACTCTTTCCCCATTTACAAAGTTTTCTATGTAATTTGGGGGCGCTGGTGCGGCTCAGTCAGTAAGTGTCCAACTCTCGACTTCAGCTTCCGTTGTGACCTCACAGTCATGGGATTGGGATCGAGACCCTTGTCAGGCTCTGCACTGACCGCTGGGAGCCCGCTTGGGATTCTCTCTCTCTCTCTCTCTCTCTCCCTCTCTCTCTCTGCCCCTCCCGTGTGCTCTCTCTGGCTCTCAAAATAAATAAACAAACTTTAAAAAATAATGAAAAAATGTTTTTTACATAATTTGACACCGATTTATAGTTTAAAGTCTTGACTTTTACCGTAATCATTTGCTTTTGTCACTCAAAAATGTTTAAAAATATACTTTAGCGACAACATGACCTTCCCAGACATGAACATTCACCTTCATCTAAACTTCTTTTTTGGCCTGGAATCAATCCCTTCCTTTTATGGGTGAGGAAATTGAGATTGGGAGAAGGAAGCAATTTTCCTAGATTTGTAGCCACTGGGTCCTTGGATCCGGGTTCTTAGTGTATCATTTGCCTCCCGTCTTTTGCCCCCATATCTGCAAGGATGATAAAGGGTTTATTTATTTACTTATTATTTTTTTTTTTTATTTCTGGGGGGACTTCAAGAACTGAAGGACAAAGAGACACATCTTAGCAGAATAAGGTTCTCCTTCTATCTGTGGAGACTGCCTGAGCCGTAAGAAAGCCCGTCAGGGGCCTGACTGGGAATGACAGGTAGAAGGTCGTAACTAATGGGGGCAGTGAAGCTACAGTCTCCCAACCTGTGTAAAGGTGGAGGCTATTGTGCAAACACACGTTCTTTCTAGGGCGGTGCGTGGGCGGGGAAAGTTCTAGATCTTGCTCCTGCCTCCATATTTTCATTCACTGAACAAATGTTTATTGTGCACCTGCTCCGTGTCAGGCACTGTTCCGAGTGTTGAGAAGAAGCCTGAAAAAATACGGGCTGTGCTCTCGGGGAGCTCACGTGCTATGCAGGGGAGGTGGGACACAATGTTAGACAAAGAAACAAAGGAAAATAAAAAGGATCAGATGGTGATGAATAGTAAGCAGGGAATTAAAACGGAGAGCTCTGATAGAGGCTGGGGAGTTGATTTTGGACTAAGCTGTCAGGAGAGGCCACTTAGGATGTGAGCATCGGCTGGGGAGGGGGGAGAGTTAGTGCCAATGTCCCGGGACGGCCCATGAGGGGCCTGATTGAGGGGCAGAAGGAAGACCAGCCAGCGTGACCGAAGCGGGGGGCGGGGGGACTCTGTGGATCGGCCGGTGCTCAGAGACAGGCAAGGCCAAGTGAGAGTGTGGTTTTGATTACAGTAAGGGGCTGCTGGGGAGTTTGGTGGCTGGATAGCACCGTGACGATCTGGTCCATGTTTGCAAGACCACACTGGCTTCTCCTGGAGAAAGGATGTGGGGGGTCAGGGATGGAAGCAGGGATACATCCTGCTGGCAGGCGGGAAGAGGTCGCGCCCTGAATGGCGGGGACACGTGGCTGGGACGGACGTGTTTCGCAGCCCACGGGAGCAAACCCTGGATGCGGAGCGGTGGGGTGTTTAGGGAAAGAGGACGATCAAAGACCCTCCCTGGTCTCGCTCACAACAACCCGACACCTATGGGTCGCCCCACCGCTTTTCTGCTTAATTGGCAAGAGGTGGACGGGTGGCAGACGATGTTCAGATTCAGACAAGCCCGCGGCTCGGACGGGGCAGGGGCCCAGGCGCTGAGGGGCGGAGCCCGGCACCACTCCATCCCTGGTGCCCAGTGCCACCACCATCCCGCGGCATTTGCGTGCGACCGACAGGGAATCTGCTGCCGGAACAATCCGAGAGCCGTTGCCCTCAAGAGCTGAGCGGACACCGTCCTGTCCGGGCGAGCCTCCTGCTCTGCGTGTCCCGGGTGCCAGCCCTCAGGGACGCCCCTGCCCTTGTGGCCCACGTCCCCCGCCCCCCTCCAGTTGGCCACAAGATGACCTGGAAAGGAGCAGTTAGCTGCACGGGGGGCGCTCCGGAGAGGAAGGGTCAGGGGCAACTCGTCACCAAAGCTCCCACATGGCTTGAGTCGTCCTAAGTCACGGTCAGCAAACCTCCTCCCGTGTGGTTCCCAGCAGGGAGCCGGGGACGGGGCCGGCCTGTGAGACGGTCCCACGGGGACCAGGTTACGTGTCGCAAAGGACACGCAGTCTGGGGGGAGCCTCACATCACAGCCCTGTGGTTGGCGGCGTTTGGCCTGAGCGCATGCCCCCCTCCGGCCCTCTGCTCAGCCTCGGCCTCCCTCCCGGGCGCCCAGTTTCCGGCCTCCACCTGGAGGCCCTCCCTCCTCCCTGGGCTCTGGGTCTGCCCCGAGGTCCCTGGGGAGCTGACGTCTTCATGCTCCCGGCTGGCGGGGATTCTGGATTCGACAGCATCGCTTATTTATTCTCTGTATGGTGCGCAATCCTGTCATCTACAGTTGGCGGGACACTTTCTGGTGTACAAAACAAACATGTGCACGCACCGCAAAGAGAAAGCACAGCGTGTTGTTTTTCCAGCCAGTGGCGGGTGGCAGGCGCTGAGCCACACTGGGGACTTTGGAGATGAGCCCAGGGGTCTCCGCGGCTCATGGCGTGCAGCGCGTGGGCACCTGTGTACTCGTTGTAGTTCTTTATTTTAAAGCAAGAAAGTCAGAGAGGATATCTGAACGTTTTTGGTGGAATATTCCACCATAGAAGCAGAAACTCATTAAAATTAGAATATGCAGAGGCAATGTTGATTTCAACAACCAGAAACCAAATCTGGGGCAAGCGGACACGGTATTTTCAGGGTTAAAACTGGACGCGAGCTTAGACAGTGAGATGCTGTGGTCACGTCGAAGAGGATGACGCTTTGGGGTAAACCCACAGCAATTTAAACAACATCAGCACAGAGTGAAAAATTTTGCTGCATCTGGAATATCTGTCATGTAACTAAGGTCAAGATTATAGGTCAAATGATACTTTGCATGTTTAAAAAATTTACTCCAGGAATAACAGTATCAAATATTAAATATTCATGGTGGCATCTTTCATTTTAAAAGCGATTTTTATTTGGCACTTATTTTGGGTTCGTGCGTCTTTGTTTTAGCGGGTTTTTTTTAATTATCAAATATTTGTATTAGGTAGAGATCATTTTCATGTTACTGAAATGTACAATCTGTCTCATCATACAGATTCATAATAACAAATCATGTATTTATTATAATATATGTTTAACAGAAAGTCCCTCTTAACATAATCCAATCACAGAAAAATGACTCACCGTTTATTATTTTGGACACTCACCAAAAACCACACGAATACAGTGTTGTAAAAAAAAAAAAATACAGAATAACTTACGGTTTCAGGAATACGTTAGAATTTCTGGAAATTTCAGGATCTGTTTCCTGAGCCTGGGAGATTTATGTCCCATGGGAATTTGGAAGCACTAAAATGAACTCTAAGGCAGAGTGAGGGATCTGTTACAAATCTAAGGTTTGACAGCTGCAGGAGGAAGGTGGGGCAAAGCCAGTGGCCCGAGGTCTGTGGTTGGAGACAATGTGTCATTTCAGATGGGTCTGGAAGGATCCGTAGTTGCTCATTAGGCAGAAAAGAAGAGAAGTATGTTGCATCCTGTACAACATGCAAAAGCCTGAACCAACCAGTAAATAGTATGTCCAAAACAGCAGGAATCAGGAGTAAAAACAGGAACGTCTGCCCAGTGTTACGAAACTTACGACCCTAGAGGAACCCAGGCACTGATGCGTGCGGGGGGCGGGGAAGTAGGCCAAGCCATGGGGTCGGATTTGAGCCCGAGTGTGTGCCCTTCTCTGCTCTCCTCCGCTGTGTCCCTCGCAGCTTCTCCTCCTCTTCCCAGGAGCCCCCAGCTGCCTCACACCTCCCCCAGGAAGCCTCCCCTGCCTCTCCAGCCCCCGTGGGCCCACTCTTCTCCAACTTCTTCCCATGCCCTCCTCCTCCTCTGAATGCTGTCCCGACTCCGGCAGCCAGAACTGGCTCCTTGAGGTGTGCGAGCACCTAGGGGCTCGTGGGAATGCAGATGCTCGGACCCCAGAGTTACCAAATCAGAATCCGCCCCCCGGTGAGATTCTGGAGCGACGTGAATGCACGCTGCAGTTAAGGAACCTCTGGTCTCGCCCCACCACACCCCTTCCCTGGGTAAAACAGATCGGGCGTCAGCAGGGTGGGGACCTGCCAGTGAGGCCGGGACTCGGCGGGGCCGCTTTCCCGGCCTGGAGGGTGGTGAGTGGACAGCGAGTGCCCCCAAACCAGCGGGCACGTGGGACTTGCGCTTGGGATACTGATGCTGGACCTCTTTCTCAAAAATCCGATTGAACTGGGCTGCACACATAGGTGCTATTAGTTTCCAGATGATTCTAACGCGCAGCCAGAGTGGACCCACTTGTGGCCATCGCATGGAAAGTTCTGGTCCCCAAGTGGATCCAAGGATGAGAAGCCCATGCCTGGCTGGCAAAGGGTATCAGGGCACCAGAGCATGTGGGTCTCTGGGCTCTCTCTGGGGAACCTGGGCCCAATGAGTAGCTCCTGGGGAGAGCCAACATGGGGACCCTATCTGTGGAGTGGATCTCTCCAGAGACCTCCCTCGGGTGTGCGAGGAATGATTCTTTTTGCTCTGCACTAGACAGCACGAGCCCTGACAGGTGTGGGAAGCCCACCCAAGGGCTGGGGCAGCTGGCCTTGGAGCTGGGGCGGGGTGGGGGGGTTGCACAGGAGGCACAGAGGGGAATCCCAGCTGCTTTCCTTGGGAAATAAAATCCCCGTGGCCGGGCCCTGCCTTTCATGCCTCATTTTTGCTGTTCTGTCTCAGAATTCACACTCTAACCAGAGGGAGTTTCACGTGGCCCTGGGCACGCATGCACAGACCCACACACACGTGCACGTGCAGGGCACTTTTCTTCCGGGCCTGTCTTCATACACCTCTGTCTGCTTCGTCCGACCTTTGCCCGCCTCCTCCATTCGTAGCCCAGACATAAAATATCCCAGCTCTCTGCCAGGGTTTCCCTGCTCTACCCAGTGGGCTCAACATTCCTCCTCTGTGCCACCGAGATCAGGACCTGAGAAGTCGGATGCTTAACTGATTCAGCCACCCAGGCGCCCCATCCTTATTTTGTATCTTATTCTTCCATATTTTCTTACCTCGTGGCCGTTGTCCATGTTACTAACAGGTGACTCTGGGAAAAGGCCTAGCCGCAACGTGAATGTTTCAGTCTATAAACCGGCGTGGAACATTCAGATTCAATTAAATTGTTCCAATACTTGCTTAATTAGCCAATGTGCATTAAGCCCCTTGATACCAAGACGTGGTCTAGGCCACTAAAAGACACCCAGGAAGGGTGGGGGGGGGTCACAGTCCCCATCCCAGAAAAGGGCCTGATTCCCCCGACAGAGAGGCCATCCAGGCTTTTCCAGTGATCCTTTTCTGGATAGCTAGACAAGTTTTTTTCTCTTTTTGTTTTCATTTATGTACAAGGCAGGGGCCCCCGGGTGGCTCAGTCGGTTAAGCATCTGACTCTTGGTTTTGGCTCAGGTCATGATCTCACGGTTTGTGAGTTCAAGCCCTGCATCGGGGTCCGTGCTAACAGCACACAGCCTGCCTGGGATGCCCTCTCTCCCTCTCACTCTCTGCCCCTCCTCTGCTCTCTCTCTCAAAATAAATTTTAAAGAGTTTTAATAAATCCAAGGCAAAAGATACTGTCTACATAGGCCCATTAGTTACATGTTCATGTGATGTTTTAGGTATAAAATGTTCATGCTCGTCTGTGCAAGCTGGTGGCTTTTTGGTTTTGGGGTTTTTTTTTGTTTGTTTTTCTTAGCACTAAATTTGTACAACGGATGCTTGAATGCCCCTGCGCACAGCGCCTTGCTTACTGAATCGAAGCCTGTCACCTTCAGTTTGTGAATTGGGTGTGCGTATTATTTCTGGGCCAAGAGCCGAAGGCAAGGGCTCCTGTAACCCCAGACCTGAGCAAAGAAAAGTGGTCCCTGAGAAACGCGGCCGCTTCGGCACAGAGGGTCCCAAACTCAAGTAGCCGCGCAGGCAAAGGCAGGCGGCACAAAGTGGGGAAGCAGGCCAGGTGCAGAGCCACGGGGAACCGCTGAAAACCCGTGTTCTAGGACTCCACGGGAAGCCAGAGGTCTGGAACGGAACACGTAGCCTCCTGGCTTTGGCAGCCCTTGGGCACACCGTGTAAGACCCTACCTCTGCGGGCTGGAGGCGGCTCGAGGGCCCCAACGTTGTCACGTCTGCTTGGTACCGTTAGCGGGCAGTAGATGTCTCTTGCCGGGAACCCCTGCCCCAAATCCAAACTCAGAACTGTGTTGTGCGCTTGGCTCAGTGGTTTGAAAGTCAATAAACGTCACCCATTTGAACGGAGCATCTCTGAGAGGTGTCAGCCCGGTTTTCCGCAGACCTCACCCCTCCCTGTCGTCTGGCACGCCCCGTCCCCCACCGCTCCCTGCACCCACGGATGTTACCTGCCTGTCGCTTGTAGGCGTGCGCATCTTTAACTTTCGTGGGTTTACGATCTCCTTGGAGACCTGCGAGGGAAGATCGGGTAACAAGGCGAAGGAAGCAAAGAAGTGTTATCAATGACGTCGCGGGCCCGGCGGCCTGGCGTGTTGGTCCGCCACGGGTTCCCTGCCCTGGAACTTCTGACTTCTGGTCTGTAACCCGTCGTGAGTTGTGACATTAGCACCAAAATACGCCAGACACTGACTCTAGTGCCTGACATGTAATCGGAACTGATTCTTGGGGTATTCTTTTACGAGGATTATTTTTACTAGACCAGCCTGCGTCAGTAGAAACCAATACAGAGGGAAACAGCCTTAGACTCACTCAGTGCAGAAAGGCTTAGATGCATAAACCCACATGGCCCCTTAGCAGTGTTTCTTATATACAAACAGAATGGAGGTGGAATTCTAAAGCCCCAATTAAGTGGAAAAGGTCGCTTTCCTTGGTAACAATAGGCCAGGGCGAAGCAACAACAAAAAAAAAGCTACTTAGTTTGGGAACCTTTGTTCGGAAGAATCCTCTGCAAAAGCCCCCCTCGGAACCTTCTGAATGGGGACCGAACCAACCTTCTTAATCCTCTGCCTGTCTCACATAGGGTTAATTCAATGCTTGGGAGGAGGTGGGTCCCCCTTTTGTGGCAAGAGCTGGTCACAAAACAAAAACCAATTGCCAGGCTCCAGAGGGGTTTCTGGCTCGCACTCTGGGCTGAAACAAACATTGCAGTTCACCTCCCTTCTCGGCCCGAGGGGGCGGAGGGCAAGCTGACCCTTCGGAAGGCACAGAATGTGCCGGAAAAGGTGAAAGTTCCATTGCCCATTGCAAGTTCCAGCTGGAGTGCAGACCCCAGGCTCTGCCCGCCTCGGTGTCCTTTGTGGGGAGTGTGCGTGCGTGGGGGGAGGGCCCTTCAGGTGCCCCACCCCCACCCCAGAAACAGCAGGCGATCAAACCTCGGGGGCCTGGGGACTTTGGACCCTGGTTTGGAGCAATACTACACTGAAGGCTGCCCCGACCCCAGTCTTGCCATGGAATTTTCTGTACTTACGTGTGGCTTCCCAGGTAAACACACCCGAAAAGAAGTCGCAGGCGGGAATTGGATCAAACCCTCAGCGTTGTTGGTGATGAACCAGTTTGCTTGATTTGATGATCACAATTACATCACCGAAAAGCTTAACCTTGTGGCCCAGAATTGAGGGTTCGCCTCGCTTTCACGGGTCCTTGGCGGAAGCTCCTCAGGTGTTGCACGTGACTTTAGACCAGTTGGCATCACGAGAGATAGGGGCTCTTAGCGCCATGCCACGTGTCCTGGGGCAGACTGTCGGGCTCCTCTGGGCCTCTGCTTCCTTTCGGTAAAATTCGTACGGTTTTGTCCACCTGGGAGTTTAGCCTGAGACTCGAATGGGATGGTCGTGGCCACATCCCGAACACGCCGGTGTGCGAAGCCTCACGCTCACACACCTGCACGCGTGATCTTCTTCCCTACGTGGGCCTGGGAGCGGACAATGCCAGTAACTTTTTCTAGTTGGGTGTGAAGGGAAGGAGGTCCTCGAAAGCCTTCGGTCACAGTGAGCACGTCTCCGCCAGCCTGACCACGGGCTCCCCAGGGCTGCTGCCTCACCTGCAGTCAATCCTCTCTCCCGGCATCGGTGACTCTAGGTCCCCATGCTGCTGTGCTGGCCTTCTTCCCAGGGAGCAGTGAGACCCTCCTGGGGCGGGGGGGCCCGCCTGGTGCATCGCAGTGCTCAATCCGAGATCACCCTAGGAAAGCAAGGATGCTTGCCTTCAAAAAACACACTTTTCAGGGGCGCTGGGGTGGCCTTGTCGGTTCAGCGCCCGACTCCCGATTTTGGCTCAGGTCATGATCTCACTGTCCGTGAGTTCGAGCCCCACATCGGGCTCTGCGCTGACAGTGAGAAGCCTGCTTGGGGTTCTCTCTCCCTCTCTCTCTGCCCCTCCCCTGGTCATGTGCTCTCTCTCTCTCTAAGTAAATAAATAAACTTAAAAAAAACCCACAGTGATATCAACAATTAAAAAAAAAAACTGACCTTGGATATTTATTCCTTAGTACAAGTTAGGTTAAGATGTCTGTTCTTTCTGAAATAATCTGCAATTTCTAGTTGTTCATATGTACCAAGTGCTCTCCTGCCCCGGGGACTTTGCACTTGCCACTTCTTCCTTGGGAGATGCAGTTCCCCTGGACGTCTGCTTTGTGGTCTCCCTCCTCCCCATCACTATGGATCAGGTCTCCCGGCTACCGTGTTTATCACAGTATTTGCTTCTTCCCTCCACACACAGCCCATCCCACCTCCCTCTTAATTTTTATCCAAAGCCCTTACCACGATCTGGCTCACCATATGCTCTGCTCTTTATTTGTTCGTGATGCCCTTTTCGACTGTATGCTCTGGAGGACGTGCATGCTTGTCTCTTAGGCACTGCCGACAGCATGTGGCATCTAATAAGCAGAGAGTAAATACCTGTTGAATGAATCAGCGGAGTCCTCTGTGGATCAAAAGCTCGGAGTTTTTCCTGTTGGTCACACACAGTGCTCTTTGCAGGGGGACATCGGCTGCCCCCCTCGGGTCCGCCCCAGAGACCAGGGTGGACCGGCTCCTTGGGGGCCTCTTCCCAGCAGACGGAGTGGGTGGTGAGGTGGCTTCAACGCCTTGGTGGAGGTCGCACCGTGCCAGGAGGGCATCTGCAGGTCTGAGGGCTGCTCCTCTGCCTTCTCCCACACCTGGTGGGATTCTGCCCTGAAATCTCTTGACTTCGGGAAGTTTTGATTTCCCCATCTGAAAAGTTAAAACAAGGAAGTCTACCTTGCTGGGTTTCTATAAATGGTTATGGACTGTCAATTAGAAACTCTTTTTTTAGAGAAACAGAGGGAGGGAGAGAGCGGGGAGGGGCCGAGAGAACGGGGGACAGAGGGTCCGAAGCAGGCTCTGCACTGTCAGCAGAGACCCCCATGCGGGGCTCGAACTCACAAACGGTGAGATCACGACCTGAGCTGAAGTCAGATGCTGAGCTGACTGAGCCCCCCAGGAGCCCCAGTTTTTTGAGAGACGGAGGTGGGGGAGGGGCAGCAGGGGGAAGAGAGAGTCTTAAGCAGGCTCCACACTCAGCACGGAGCCTGACTTGGGGTTCGATCCCACAGCTGCGTGGCTCGATCCCACCACCCTGCCATCATGACCTGAGCCAAAATGGAGAGTCAGAGGCACAAGCAACTGAGCCGCCCAGACGCCCCAGAGATTGGACACGCTTCCATTTCTCCCGGCACATAGTAGGCCTTTCAGATCGGCAGGCACCGTGGGTGTGAATGTCTCCACAATGAGCGTGAAAGTGGCCGGGAGTGACGGCCCCGGGGGCCGCCTGCACCTGCTGTCTCCGGGCAACTCTGGAGGAAGGCGCAGTGTCCTGGGCAAAGCCCAACCCTCGGGCCAGCACAGATCACTGGCAGGCTGTGTGCCTCCCCCTTGGGCTCACCTCTGCACCTCCGCTTGTCCTCTGGGAAAATGGACACGTGAATCAGGACTTCAGTGAGGAAGCGCCCTGAGCCCAGCTCAGCAGCCCCCACCCGGCGACCTGGGCACAGCTCGGCTCCTTTCTGTGGGTTTTGCAGCAAACACGCTGTTAGTCCCCATCCCCCACTCGTCTCCACACCTCCAGCCTTCCTGCCGGTCCTATTTTATTTTATTTTATTTTATCGTATTTTATTGTATCTTATCTTATTTTATCTTATCTATTTTTTATTTAGCTATGAAAAAACTATCTGTGAAACGTCTCCTCTTGCAGGGTATTTTCTCAGGCTTTGTGATGAGGGCACAAAGCTGTGGAGTTCAATATTTCCAAGCTGAAAGGTGAGACATTTATACAGATGGTGACCAGCTTGGGCATCTCTGTTCGGCGTCAGAAAGTGCTGCAAATATCCGAGGTCCGAGGGAGGAAGGAGAGCCATTTCCTCCCACGGGAAAAAGAGAAAGCTTGAAATTCACTGAGCTTTTTTTTTTTTCCTAACCTTTTGTTTTTAACTTTTTAAAATTTTTAAATTTTGAGATAGAGAGTGTGAGCAGGGGAGAGGCAGAGGGACAGAGAGAGAGAGAGAGAGAGAGAGAGAGAATCCCAAGCAGGCTCTGGGGTCAGCATGGAGCCTGATGCAGGGCTCGTCCTGGGATCATGACCTAAGGCAAAATCAAGAGTCAGCTGCTCAACCCACTGAGCCACCCAGGTGCCCCCAAAATACCACTTAGCTTTTCACAAAAAGGCACGGAGGAACTTCATTTTTTTTTTAATGCTTTTATTTATCTTTGAAGGAGAGAGAGAGACAGAGCATGAGCAGGGGAGGAGCAGAGACAGAGGAGACACAGAATCGGAAGCAGGCTCCAGGCTCTGAGCTGTCAGCACAGAGCCCGATGCGGGGCTCGAACTCACGAACGGTGAGATGGTGACCCGAGCCGAACCGACTGAGCCACTCAGGCACCCCAGCATGGAGGAACTTTAAATGCATTGTACCAAGTGAAAAGAGCCAATCAGAAAGGCTACATACTGTAGGATTCCAAATAAAATACAGGGCATTCTGGAAAATACAGAACTATGGAGACAGTAAAGAGATCAGGGGTCGCCGTGGGCCCAAGGGGAGCACAGCAGATTTTGAGTGCAGTGGAGCTAATCTGTAGGATACTGTAATGGTGGTTACATCTCATACATTTGTGCAAGCCCACAGAATGAACACCACCAAGAGTAACACTAATGTCAACTGTATACTTTAGTTAGTACCAAGGGACCAGTAGTGGTTCATCAGTCGTAACAAAGGGAGCACAGTAACGCAAGATGTTGATGTTAGTAATAGAGAAAACTGTTGGGGGACAGGAAGCGATAGAGGGGATGGCTCTGTGGTATCCCCTCGATGTTTCTGTTAGCCTAAAGTCTATGGATTCACGTACAAACAGTCACACGCACACATGCACACACACACACACACACACACACACACACACCCCAGTTCAAGAAAGCAGGTTCGCTAGACTGGATAACATTGAAGCAGGTGGAGTTCAGAGGTGAACCCCCGACACCCCAACGCTTCTGGGCCACGCCGGGATGGCGTCTGTGAGGGGCAGAGCTTTGACCCACTTCCCTCTTGGATAATGAACCAGCCATAGGTTTGGAACATTCTAGTGTCAAACAAGAATAAATGAGAAGCTCGAGCACCCGTGCACTGCCATGGGGGAGAGAGAAAAAGGTTTTCGACCAAATTCGTTTAAGTCTTGGGTCTGCTGTCTATCAGCTGTTTGTCCTCGAACCACTCACACCGTGTCTCTGGGCCTCTGTCACCATTTACATTTGACCAGACGGAGTTCACTGGTCAAGTGCGATGGTATCTGTCTATCAGAGGGTGCTGTGAAGACTAATGAGGAAATCTGTGTCCGTACCCAGAACGGCGCTCGGTACCAACGGTCGGCTGCTATTTCTTTTCTTTTTTTTCGTCCTTCCTTCCCTTTTAGTGGCAGGAGGAAAAGTGAATGGGAGGAAGCGGTGTCTCTCTCGTGCGCGAGGCTGGAGGGAGGGACTTGACAATGGGTCCCTGTACCTGAAATTTGCAGGCATCCCACCTGGTGGCCGCCATGCCGGGTTTCCCGTGTCCCATTTCCGTCTCTGTATTCGGTGGTGTTCGTTTCTAATGACTCTATCCTACTGACCCGTATGCTGATGTCATAGTTTCAGCCAGCATGGACTTTGCTCCCAGATCTCTGCTTCCCCTTGGCCCCTTAACCGTATCATTCCTCGCGGCGACTGCTCTATTGTGAGGCTGGGGAGGCGTTCACCAGCGTCCCTGAAAAGATACCCAGGAAACAGCCCCGCGCTGAGATTTCCACTTGGCACCCCAGCAGGTGGCCTTTGGGGTCAGGGTCCCGCACCCTGTTCTCGAGGACCAGAGGGCACCCGGCTTTTAGAGGTGCCAGAGCCCAAGCTTGTGCTTAGGGGCGCAACCCTGTATCTGGCCGGTGGTCACAGAGCTCAGGCAGCCTCACCTCCCTGCTCTCCTCCCATCTTGGACTCTCCCCCCACCCTGTATAACCCCCTCCCCGTGACTGCGGACCGTGGAGTAGGGGTCCACGGCCCAGCGCCTGAGGAAGTCGTTGCAAGTGGGGAGTAGCCGTTCAGTTACTTAACGGCCTGCACAGTCCCTGAGCTGCTGGGGATCGAAGAGCAAAAAGAATCTCAAATTGAGCAAGGGTTCCTCGAATGAGCCCACCCTGGAGGTGACCGATGGTGACTGCCGTGGCTCCAGTTGTGGGGACAGCTCCTGCCAGGGCCATTTCCCTTGGCGGCCACGGGGCAGAGAAGGCGTGGTGTGAGCGAGCGGCGGGGCAGGGGTGGGGGGCACAGAGGCAGGGGCCGGTGGCTTTCTCCCAGTACGTTCGCAGGCGGCCTCCTGGGGAGGGGCTTTCGTTTCGGCAGAGTCTGCACCCCCCCCCCCCCCCGATCCGAGAGGTCTGGCAGATGTGTTCAGTTAGAGAAACACGATCGAGCGGGAACCCTTTCCCTGTAAATCCCACCCAGATGCTCCTGGGCCGACCGCGGTGGCCGCACAGGGTCCTTCTCGAATGTCCAAATCCCTGTGCTGGCTTGACTACAACAGATGTTCCCTTGACTCCTGTGACGTTAATTTACAAACTTCACAGACGCTGAGCTGCGGGCCCCACCCTGCTGCACATGCTTTGCACGTTGGTGCCCAAAAAGCACAGTTTTATGGGTCTGTAGAAACTCTGTGCTGGTCTCCTCTTGCTTTCCGCGTGAGTCTGCTGTCTTTTTACCAGCAGCGTTTTAGGCTTGTCCTCGAACATCACAGATGGAAGCGGCCATCCCAGAGCCTCCCCACCCCTCCTCCCAACACCTGCCAGGGGAGGCAGTGAGCGGCACAGAGAGGCCGTGTGTCCCCGAGATTGCCAGATTCGGTGACCAGCTCACGCCCAGGGCCCGATCCTACCTTCCGATCAATGTAGGACCCTTTCCGTCTCAAACCCTGATTCCCGAGAAGATCGCCGTTTTACAGACAACACATTTTAAAAACAAACGCTTCAGCGATGTTTAATATTTTTGTCTCTTTTAAAGGATTATATTCGAGCAGGTGTAGATTCACAGAGAACTGAGGGAAAGGTACAGACAGTTCCCACACATTCCCCTGCCCGCCCCCCAGCCTCCCGCATTGTCACCACCCCCACCGGAGCGGGACATTCCTTACAAACCACGGTTATACCCATGACACGTCAGTATCGCCCAAAGTCTAGGTTTACTTAGGGTTCCCTGTTGGCGTTCATTCTGTGGGTTTGGGCAAATGTATAATGACAAGTGCCCACCATTATGGTGCCACCCGGAGTAGTTTCCCTGTCCTAAGTCATCCTCTGTGCTTTGTGTGTTTGTCTCTCCTCTCCCCAGATCCCGGCAACCACTGATCTCTTTATTGTCCCTCGTTTAATACTTCTGAGGTTAAACTGTTACCCCCGGAGGTCATAGGAGTAAAGAGCTAACCATCAAAGCTGAGGAGGTTGGGTCTGAATGGGTGTCCACTTTCGGAACAGAAGCATTTCAGAAAAGCCTTGACCACACCTTTCCTATGAGTAACCAGATGATGTTTGTGTCCGTGGATGTGGCTCAGTCATGGCTTCCGAGGACAGCTGCCCTTGTGGGCACTGTCCAGAGTGTTCTCCTCCTACATCCACTCCATTCCCACTTCGGCACATATCCCCAGCTCGGGGGCCTGGTGCTCTCCTAACTTACGTCTGGCTTCCTGGGGCTCCCTCACTGGATCCGCCCCCTCGGAGCAGGACCCGGCTGTCTTGTCGCCCAGGGTTCCCAGCACGGAGGACAGGGTCCGGTTTACAGTAAGTGCTCACCAGATAATTCTTCGAGACAAAAACAGGGGTCCTATCTCACGCATAACGCTTTCTTTTTTTTTTGTTTTGTTTTTTAATTTATTTACTTTTGGGACAGAGAGAGACAGAGCATGAGCAGGGAAGGGGCAGAGAGAGAGGGAGACACAGAATCAGAAACAGGCTCCAGGCTCTGAGCCATCAGCCCAGAGCCTGACGCGGGGCTCGAACTCACGGACCGTGAGATCGTGACCTGGCTGAAGTCGGACGCTTAACCGACTGCGCCACCCAGGCGCCCCATCACGCATAACGCTTTCTAACCCAGAGCTCCGAAGTATTATCTTGGTGTTTCTCCATCTTTGGGGGACACGGAGGGCACCTGAGAAGCCAGGTTTGCCAGCCTCGCCCACAGGGGCTCTGAGCGTGTCCGTGGTCTGCGTTTCAACCCAGGCCGAGGTCACTGCAGGATGCTTCAGAGAAGGACCTAGCAAGACTGAGTGCTTCAGGGGAGGGGACACTGTCCATGCTTGTCTGTGCTCAGTGACCGCGGGATGCGTCTGGGCCACACAGGGATGTGTTGATTATCTCATGGGTGATGAGCCACAGAAGTCTTGTCCTCAGATGCGAAGGCTGGTCCAGCGCAGCCCTTCCCCAGCTGATGGAACTTGAGCAGATGGCCTCCCTGCCCTGAGCCTGCCTCCGCATCGTGGGATGGGGACATCGGCCTACGTGAAGGTCTTTTTCAGTCCTCACTAGGCTGTGAGATGAAGCGTCTAGGGACTGTGTGCGGGCAGCTGCAGGTATGTGCCTGTAACCGGCAGGAAGGGGCGGAGGAGACCACAGGGGACCCGCTGCCCCGCGAGCTGCTCTCTGGAGGAACCCTGTTCCGGCCACCAGCCGCCCCTCGCTCAACCACGCGCAGGGTTCCCCCCACACAAGGGGAAGCGGAGCCCAGCAGGCCTTCCTTTCCCTGTTCTCCTCGCTCCCGGCACGTTAGCCTTTGTGGGTCTACACCCTCGCTGGACTCAGCCTGCGCTCTTGGGGTGCTTCAAGCCAGATGGGTTGTGGACACTGCGCGAGACCGGGAGTCGAAATGCTCAGATTCTAGTCTGGCTCCGCCGCTGACGAGCTTGGGGCAGGTGACGTCACCTGTCTGACTACAGTGTCCCAGGTACACGGGGGGGGGGGTGCATATTCGTGGTTACGAGCCTGGAGCCCAGAGAGCCCAAATCAGGATCTTTTGGGCCAAATACACAGAACGAGGTTCTAACCTCAGGGCTGCTGAGACAGGGGGTCTGGAGCCAGGTACAGACACAAGAAACCGGGGGGCAGAGAGCACTCTGTAGGGGAGTCTGAGGTCCTCAAGGGCTTTCCTGGCGCTCGGCTACAATGCGTCCCTCATTAATCCACACGACGCGGCTCACCTCTTAACCTGCCCCCGGCACCGAATAGGCAGCCCGCTTCGCGTGGGTGCAAACGCTCCCTCCCGCTGGTGTTTGCTTGTGACATTAAGCTTTTGCCATCAGAGGTCTTTTCCTGCTGTTTGGGCATCAAAGCACGTGAACCACCATTAACAAGAGGGACCGAGTCTATCAGGAAAGTCGTGGGGGCTCAGCACAGATGCAGCCCATTTGGGGCAAACTTGTGCAACGCCATGGCCAGATACTCGACACCTGCCACATCGCTTGAGCTTAGGGTGCCCGACCTAAGTCCAGCCCATGAGTTACGTGTGCATGGAAGCCGTGTTCCCTGAGCCCCAGGAGGATGCCAGGAGCTGTGTCGTGTTCTACGCTCTCTGGTCTCATCATGGCGCATGGGCGACCATCGTATACTGTTACGTCCCCTTTGCTACACGTTATTGTGACTTTCTCACAATATTATTCTTGTTTTCACAGACATCATTTTATAGCAATAGTGATACGAACAGATAGACATTTTTGAGCATTTCTATGTGCCGAGTATTAAAAGAAACGCTTTTCATGCATTGCCTCATAGCCACACTTTGAAATAATGCTTCTCACCCTCAGTTACATAGAAGAGAAATAAAGACCGAAGTACGTGAGTGCCTTTGGGGGAAAATATTATTTTGGCCAATGGAGAGGCTGATACATTAGCTCGTTTTGCTTCAAGAAGAAGCAAAAATAAGAAAGTTAGGGGAATCACAGTTACCTGAATCACCCAACCTCTAACGTTGGCTTGGAAGGAACCACTGCTTTCCTTAACACAGTTCTGGAAGAGGGGCTCACGCTCAACTGCCATTTTGTGCTGTGAGCTCTGCCGGGGCATCAACCCTCCCAGACTCCTCTGAGGCCAGCCTCCCTCCCCGCTGCCGCAGATGGGGGCACGGGATGCTGGAAGGCCAGGGCTTTTGCCATTTCTGAGACCCAGGGGAGGACACTTCCTAAGGCACATGAGCTCTTGGCTCCCGTGGAAACTCACCGCCGTGAACATCAGCAGACTGCTTGTAAGGAGAGATCATGTCCAGGGAGCCGCAGATAATGGACAAATCCAAATGTGCTTCCCATCACTCAAAACCCAGTCTAAAGGGAAAAAGGAAGGAACCCAGCTAAAATTCCGGCAAGAGGACTTTTCAAAAGAGAATCACAAAATTACAAGCTGACTCACTGAGCTAAAGCGAGTGGATTGGCCTAGAATGTCTTCTGGTCTCTGTTAGTCTTGTCCTGGCTGGAACGCCCTGGGAGTGGGGACGGGCCTCAGGGGACCTGGAATCTCCATGGCCTCACATGCTCAGTATACACACAGCTGCTAAAACATCAGGGCCGTCGATGTGAGTGTCCGCCCTGAGCTGCTGCCTCCCGTGTTCAGAAGTGGGGTGCGGCCACCTCCAGATGCCCTCCAGCTCAGCCAGGCATCATGGGCCCCCAGGTCAGGGTGAGGGGAGCACGTGCCTTGCATGGCGGGGGTGACACCGTGGCTGGTTTCTCTCGCCGCAGGCTCAGGGACCTCGTGTTCGTCCCTGGGGTCCATCACGGTGCCGGTGGGGACACAGAAGATCTTTCCATGAGACACCCTGAAGCTTCCCGCTCTACCTTCTCCTGTCACACTATTTATTGTGTTCCCTCGTCCTGTGCTAACGAGGATCCTTGAAAAATGACCGGCATGGTAATGATCTACGGAACTTACTGTAGGTAGCAATTAAGCCTGGCTAAGGGCCAGCCTACGCTGACACATTAAAAGGCCTCCAGGCCGCGATTTATGAACACAACTTGGCCGCCTCATTTGTAGCTGAGGCCTTTCTCTGGTTCCCGCTGAAGAGGTCTGGCCTTGGAGGGAGTGATCTCCAGGCCTCCCCCAGCATCAGCCTGCTCACCAGGCCGCCCAGACCACCTTAGCCGGGCCTTCCCGGCCTTGCTGCATCCTCACGGCCCCTGCTGGCCTCTGTCCGTGTGACGTGCGGGTCAAGGTTTCCGTGTGGAAAAGGCACAAGCCACCCAGGAGACTTTCCGTACGTAACGCCGGGGATGGTTCTCAGATGTGGTGAAAATGCTCTGGGGACAAGAACTGAGACTAAGTGCTGACATCTCACTGTCGCAAACTTCGTTGGCCGCTGGGGGTGGTGGACATTCGGCTCTGCTGGGGCACGAGGACCAAGCTATCCGGGGGGCAGCACCCTCCGCGGAATCACGTCTCACTCATCCGGCCTCCGTAGCCGCTGCGACACTGCCGAGGAAGGGAAAGGACCGAGGAGCCCAGACGTGACCTAAGACCATGCGACCCGCTCGCAAGTTCGCAAGCAGATGAGAGACGCCCAGGCTGTCCCCGGGGCCCGCGTGCCCTGCTGGCCGGCTCCACTCGCTGACATCGCATTAGTCAACACTCAGCCCCAGACTGTGTGTGCTCTTCCCTCTGAGATGGCTAATGGTTTTGCATCCCAAGACCAAAAGCAGAAGCGTCCAGGCCGCCTGAAAATGATTCACTCTTCTTCTCGGAGGCCTGGGTTTACTGGGTGCAATCTTGCTGGAGAGGTCGGTGGAAGAAACCGCAGAGACGGGGCCTGGCAGGCCAGGCGGGTGCAGAGGACATCTGGGGACAAGGAGTGGGATGGCTTCTTGTTGATGTCATTGTGACTGCCGTCCAGTGAGTCCCTGAAACTCCTCCTCACACCAAAGATGTTGGCAAGCGGGAGGCCACTGAACGCAGAGCGATGACTTTGGGGAAAATAACTAAGTATCTCTGCGACCCAACTCAGCTCCAGCACAGCCTTCCTCAAAAGGACCAGGTGGGGCAGGGTTTATCTGTGGGACATTTGGTGCCGAAGAACAAACAATGCGTCTGTGAGTGTGTGTACTATATAGAACCTTCTGGGATTATGTTCAAGTCCAGGAAGAATGGCTCAAAACATGACTGAGATTGATTTGCACCAGCAGGCTGAAGAGATAACCGGATCAGATTTTGGTTAATTTGGAGAAGGAGCAACATGTATTAGTTTTCCTGCTACGGTCTAAAGTTCTTTAGAGTTTGCCCTTGAGATGAGTTTCCAGAAAGAGGGAAGGACGTGGAAGGTGACAAGACGGCCCCCATCTACCTGTGTGACTTTCTGGGAAAACCAAAGCCGCTGACTAGAGAGGGAATGGGGTGTCCTGGGGCCAGCATAAGGACCTCTGTCCTGGGGCACAGGTGCCTGGGTGCATCCAGTATGGAAGCCATCAGTCCACTGAAACCCAAAGATTGCTTTTGTTTCGTTTTGTTTACAGCTTTATGAAGGTATACTTTACAAATAAGTAATTGTACGTATTTAAGACATACAACTTGAGGTTTTCATGTACATATGCACTGTGAACTAATTCTCAAAAGCCAGCTCATTAACATATCCATCGTGGAAATAGTTAGCTTCTTTTTATGCATGGGGGTGAGAACACTTAATCATCTACCCTGTTAGCAAATGCCAAGAATGCAATACCATATCATTAACTCTAGTCACCCGTCTGTACATCAGATCCCCAGCACTTAGTCATCTCCTAACTGAAAGTTTGTGCCCTCTGGCCAGTATCACTCTATATCCTTTTTCCTCCAGCTATTAGGAACCAACACTCTACTCTCAGCTGCTATGAGTTTGCAGGATTTCAGATCCCGTGCGTAAGTGAGATCGCGTGGTATTTATCTTCCTGAATCTGGTTCATTTCTCTTAGCATAACGTCCTCCAGGTTCGTCCATGTTGTCACAACTAACAGATTTTCCTTCTCTGTAAATGTTTGATACTATTTCATTGCAGATCCATTTATTTACTGATGGATGCTTAGGCTGTTTCCACATCTTAACTATTGCGAATGTGCTGCAGTGAACATAGGAGCTCAGGTATCTCTTGGAGATCGGGTATAATTTGGTTTCGGTAAATACCCGGAAGAGAACTTGCTGGATGATAAAGTAGTTCTATCTTTAATTTTTTAAGGGACTTCCATACTGTTGTCCATAATGGCTGTACCCACTTACCAACACTCTATCAGGACTCCTTTTTCTGTGCTTCCTCGCCAATATTGATCCTTCGCCTTTAGGGACACCATCCTAAGGGGTGTGAGGCTACCTTGTGGTGGTTTTGCAGTGCACTTCCTGATGGTTAGTGATCGTGAACTCCTTGTCATGTATCTGTTGGCCATTTTTACATCGTCGAGAGATGTTTAGTCATGTCCTTTGCTCATTAAAAAAAGTTTTCCTATTGATATGTGGTAGTTTCTTACGTATTTTGGATATTGACCCCTTATCAAATATATGATTTCTCCCACTGCACAGATTGCCTTTTCACACCGTGGTTGTTCCCTTTGTTGTGCAGAAGCTCGAAGATGTTTCCTAAGGCTGAGACTCCTGAGCTAAGAATAGACATATTGGAGCTTTAACTGGCATCCTACTGAGAAGTTGAGCCAATGGTCAGTGTCTGAGGCCACGAAAAGTGTCAGCTAATGGAGTATCATAGGGGCTCTGCCTTTAGGGTATCTGTGTACTCAGAGATACTTCGTCTTCAATGACCGTGATGCAAAGAATGTCTGAATAATTTAAAATGGGCCTTAGGCATGCTGGCAATCAGAAAACAGGCCGGTTGCCTGCCTATATACTTATGGGGCGGGGCTCTGTGTTGCTCGGAGAGCAGAGACAGGACGTCGGGGCTCTGAGCAGGGGGACACGAAAGCAGGAGGTGTGGTTTAGGCCTCAGTAGAATAGGTGTGGTCCAAACAGAGCTGGGGAGGTCCTCAACCCTAAGCTTAGCCCAACCGTATTTAAACTCTGTAAATATCTCCAACCAGGGGAGATGCTAACGGGATGGAAAGAGGGGAAAATGAAGCAAGGAGGTTTTGACTCCGTTTCACCAGCTGTGGCAGGCAGGGACCAATCGTGGGAGCGAAAAGCCTTCAGAGAAACAAGCGTGGCCAATCCTCAGCTGGTACCTGAGAGTCAGGTACAACAGACAGACCACCAGTTACTGAAAGGTGATCGGCGCACCTGTTCTCTGCATTCATTGTGTTGGTCAGGGCATACCCAAGAGCTCATCTCGGGAGTGGAGGCTTGAAGTTAAGGCAGATGCAGAAATAAACACACTTGCTTGGATATCGAGTGAAGGAAGTAACTCAGAGACAAGATCTAAGACCTTGAGGAAGGATACCGTTGACCCCACACAGTTTACGGGGACTGGTAGCAGGTGATTTCCAGGAATGGCACTGGGGAAGCAGAGATGAGTATTTTATGGCAGGCCCAACAAAGAAGATGCGTAACTCGTGATCTGAATAGTAAAGAACGCTTGGACAATTTCAAGGAACGGTACACATAATCCAGAGTGGAACACCGAGAGACACCTAAGAGATTAAGTATGCCCATTTGGCCCTGAGGCCCAGGAAGTGATTGACAGGAGGTTCAAGTGTCTCCGTCTGCCAGATCTAGGGAGGGTCTGGCCCTGAGTCAGGGCTGGTACGGGCAGTCCACCGTGCCAAGGACCCACAGTGTTTTCGCGGTAGATGAGTTTTGAGTGGCTTAGCCCAAGCTTGAATTTCAGAGAAAAAGGAAAGGTCTCATTTGGACAGGCTTCTCCTGACACTATGTGTGCAAAAGTCACACACTCCACTCCTGCTCACATCCTGTTGCCCTGGATATAGTCACAAGGGCACACCGACCGCAAGGGAAACTGGGAAATGTAGTCTTATTTGGACTGGCCACATGGCCACCTGATTACTGGGGGTTCTACTATTGTGAGAAAACAGCGTGCAAATATTATCGGGGACCAACTAGCAGTCTATACCACAGGTACCCTTACGGTCCAGAGGGATCAAGATAAAACCTAGAACATATAAAATGAGAAGACAGAAAACCCACTGAGAACGATGTCACTTGAGTGGAACTTTGAGTGGTGTTTTTGCTAATTTTTACGATGGCCGGCAACCAGCAGTTAAACTATAGTGTTCAGATTGCTTCCTTGAAGTTAATACTTTTCTGACTGTAGAAACAATATTTCCTTGAACTTCATTTAGGAAATAAAAATGGAAAGTGTAGAACATCAAGTAGAATTAATAATTATCACACCATCAAAAGGTAATTACCTCTGGGGGTGCTTGGGTGGCTCAGTCGGTTGGGCGTCCGACTTCGGCTCAGGTCATGATCTCACAGTTTGTGGGTTCGAGCCCCACGTTGGGCTCTGCACTGGCAGCTCGGAGCCTGGAGCCTGCTTCGGATTCTGTGTCTCCCTCTCTCTCTGCCCCTCCCCTGCTCGCATTCTGTCTCTCTCTCTCAAAAATAAACAAACATTAAAAAAAATTTTTTTAAAAAGGTAACTACCTCTTTTGTGTTGGCACACAGTCTTCCTGTATGTTCTGTAGATCTATACCTTCTACAGGTTTATGTTTATAAGAGAATCACAGCGTAGAGACGACCGCATAACAGATTTTTTTCCATTTTAATAATTTTATCCGTGTCTCTGCTTGTGGCTGCCTGTGTCCTAAGAATTCATTCTTTCTTTGCTGGAACCTAATCAAGGAAAGAAGAGAAGCAGGCTTGTCTGTGAGTGCTCTCCTTGAGTGCCGTGGAAAAGAGGAGGTGGTCCCAAAAAAGCCTGAAGAAGGAAAGGAAGGCATCCCCTCCGGGGCTGTCAGGGTGTGGACTTAGCAAACCCACCTGCCCACGCGGCTCTCATCCACGGACCCGGCTGGGGCTGTTCCTCCAATGCTGGAGACCATGGCCTGCAGGATGAAAGCGTATCTCAGCTCCCCAGAGATCTGCGTTTATAGATACAGGTGTGGGGGAGGGGAGGCCACGGCATCTTCACTGTTCTCAAAAGTCCAGTTGGCTATGGCCCTTGCCCCGGGGCCGCAGAAACGGCTTCCTCTGGGCCAGCCCCCTCTGCTGAGCTGCTGTCTGTAGGGGCGCCCCATCCAAGTTCAAGTGGAGTGAGGGGATTGTCTGCGCTGAAGGGTGGGCGGGGCCTCCTGGTTTGAACTTTACTTTGTGTGAAAATTACATTTCCCAAGGTCAGCTTTTTTTTCCTCGGGCCCTAGGTTAGTTTTAGTAACTAGGGGTGGGTTTGCACACATGCATGTGTGTGAGTGTGTGTGTGTGCAGGGGCGTGCATGCAGGTGCGTGTGGCTTGGAGGGCAGACCCAGCCACATAAACCTTTTATTGAGACCCAAGTCTGCCCTCATTAGGGATAGACACTCCATAGCTGCTAAACGTTCCCTGAGACTTCAGTGTGAGTTAATATTCTTTAAATACACACACACACACACACACACACACACACACACACACTCACACACCTCCTCCTCCTCCCTGCCGTGATAGATCGCAGCCTCGACCCAATGCTTGGAAGGTCAGAGCGCATTGAGGAATCAATGTGGGGCTATTCTTTGCCCGAGGTCCCCAGGACAGCCAGAAGTGGCCTGAACCTTTGCCCATCACTTCTCAGGGGCTTTCCGACCCGCGGCCTCTCCTTCCAGCCTGCGCTGAATGGAAGCAGCCCTCTTTGTGGCTGAGGCAGGGCACAGGGTGCGGGCCGGGGCTGCGTGGGGCTTGGAGGGGGATGCCCCTGGCCCCCTGGCCCCCTGGCCCCCTGCACAGCGGTCACCCCCCGGCAGGCTCCTGGGGTGCCGGGCGCTCGCACAGACCTCTTCCGGAGTGCCATGTATCTGGGGAGAGAGGCAGAAAGGCAGTGGCCTGGGAATTCACGAGCCCCACGTGGGTAAGGGGTACATTTGAAAATCCCCCGATAGCAAATGGCCTGCTGAAACCCCACCTCGTGACGCTTTAAGGAGGAGGCGACTTGGGCCCAGCCCAGCCTTCGCTGTCCAGCTTCCCGCACCCTCCGCGGGAGGCAGGTGCCGAGAGCGTCACCCAGGGAGGGGAGCCGGCCGCAGCCCTGCCCCCCTTTCTGCCAAGGTGGTGGCCGGTGGGGACAGGGGCGGCTGCGGCCCAGACAGGACGGTGGGCGGGGACAGGCGTTTGCGAGCCCACCTCCTGTCGGCCCGTGGCCCGCGGTCAGCATACCGCTCCAGGGGTGGGGGCCGACTCCCAGGGCTCTTTAGTCAAGTCTGTGCACAGCCTCACCCCGGATGTCTCAGGCAGAACCCTGGCTGGCCGCTTCTCTAACGGGATCGCGTTGCCCTGGCCTCCCGGACTCCGTTCAATGTGAAAAGGGTGGTGCGCCTCTCTCTGCTTCAGAAACATACAGAAACATGTGGAAACATCGCATTTTTCAGACCCAAAGCCATGTGCGCTGAATTTTCCCAGACCTGATCTTAATGTAGATAAAAGTGAGAAGCCCTGAGGGGGCGCAGGCTATAGAAACCCTGCATTGTCTGCTATAATTTAATCATCGTGGGCTGCAGAATTTCTTTGCATAAATTACAACCACAATGATAGCATCACTTTCACAAAAGGTGGCCTCCAATCGATTCAACCCTCCGAGAGATGGCCGGGTTTTCGCCGCAGGGAAAGGATTCACTGCCGTCTACAGGGCTGGAGCTCATCGCTGGGGCTCTGGTGGTAGTCGGGGCGCACCTGGGGCGGATTGCTGATTCAGCTGGTGTGCCTTTTCTTCTCGGCGTGCGCTAACCACTTGGTTTTTATTTTCCTAGGAATAAGGGGGGATTGGGAATGGGCCCCGCCCCCACGTCTGGAGGAGGCATGTGTCTCGGGTGAACCCCCGAAGGACAACAAGGTAGAGGAAATGTTTTCCTGATGATGCCTTCACTGGCCTGTTTTTCTGCTTCCTGTCCTTTCCCCCACCCCTCGGGCAAAGGTGATTGTTATATTTCCTACGTTTTTAATGCTCTCGGGCCTTCTCGTACCTGGAAAAGCACAGAATCTATGCTGCTCCTGCCTCCCTTTCCCCAGCCGAGCCCCCGAGAAGACAGGACCCCGGGAGCACGTTTTGTAAGCCTCTCTATTGAAGCGAGGCCTTTAGGCAGCCGTGCGTGGCTGCATTGTGGTGGTCCCCAAGTGCTCCGGACAATCCCTTTGAAAGAATAGGGTCGAGAAGATTCTCAGGACAGAGGCAGCTAATTTCCATCCTTGAGGCTTTATCTCACAAAGGAAACTCGATGTAAAGAGGAGAAATTAAGTCTGTGGAAAATTTGCTCCCCTTTCCAATGGCCTCAGGATGACATGGAATCTTCTGGCCTGTCCTCGAGAGAGGGATGCTTTTCGTGCAAAAATCTTCAAACCAACACGACCAGCACACATCACACCTATGTGTGCGGCGGGAGGAATGCAGAGGGAAAAACTCCATGGCTACCAGCATCCAGTTGGCGTTTAATAAAGGTTAAGGGAATAAGTGAAAGCTACTCACCATTGTCACTGCTGCTCCGAAAAGTAGTGATGATTAATTGAGGCAAATTTACAATCCCTTTCATAATCCCAGCAGTATGAAAGCCTTATCTTCTCTTGCATCACCATGGGAACCTTTGATGTTTATTCCTGGGGGCAAAACCGCCGACCGGCCCTCCTGTGTGTATGTGCACATGTGAAATGCAGCCCGGGGTCTAAAAGGGCTCTAATTGCATTGTGTGTATTCAGGGGTGGTCATGAGTCAAGGCACTTCCTGGGAATGATAGAGGAAATCTCAGATAATGCAGCCTTGCGTAATAAAAGTTTTCCTCTGGCTCTGTTTATATGTGTAAATGGGAGGGGCTGAGTGGAAGAGAAGAGTGACAATAAAGACAGTTAAGAAAGACAAGAAGTATGTACATAGCAGATGATCCCCCCCCACCCCCCTTCAAATCGGATTATCCGGTTGCCTGCCCTCTAACTGGGCTGCGACGTCGGATCCTGGAAGGCCGCACCGAGAGCCAGATAAAGTCCCTGGTGCAAGGGTGTGTGTGCGAGTTTGTGTGAGTGTGTGTGTGTGTGTCTGTGCCCAGTTAACTCCAGGAGCCCTGCCCCGCGGCTGTGAACAATTACCCAGGAAGTAGCCCCTCTGACCGTTTGAATAGAAAACCTTCCCGAGGAGAACCCAGCCTCAGGGCCCCTGTCGGGGCAGAAAGAAAGGCTTGACCACTCTCAGAAGGCGGCTTGGTTTAATGACCTCCGCTGCTGTTAGTACATTTCCACGTTTTATACCCTCCCCGCCTTCATTCCTTAGCTTAAGAGAGGAAAACCTATTGAAATGATTTGGTGGGGTTTCTCCTTTGTTAAAACTAAATCTCATCACTCCCTGAGGTCTGGGACGTCAGGGAAGTGACGAGGGTGGGCTTTGGAGCCAGGTAGGCCTGGGTGCTCATCCCGATTCCCCTGACTGCTGGCGCCTGGTTTTTTGTCCCTCTCTGTTACGTCAGCCTTTCCGGGGAGCATTTCTTTATCTGCCGAACAGGGGCGATGACGCCCAGTGATGCCCGCCTTGCTGGGTCGTACTGTTTATGTAGGAGAAACAGGTGGCACACAATAGAAGAAACTTAATAAAGGACCAGCAATTATTACTGACCTTGTGTGTGCATATCAATGTACGTAATGTCCTTCATCTTGACTGAAAGCACGTACGTTCTTCTGGATTAAAGAGGAAAAAGGTCAGAAAATGCCAGAGACCTACTTCCTTGGAACATCTGCAAAGCTTGAAATAAGGAGATAAGATAGCAGGGTCGAAGCTCTGCCACTAATTAGGTACGGAAGCTTAACGAGCTCTATCACCGCCCTGGCTTTCCGTTGTAAACAGAGCTGTGTTCTAGATCATGCTAAACAGCCAGAGCAAGTAGAAGCAACGTGTGACAGAGGCCTCTGGGTTGGCTGTGTGCCCACCTCTCTGCCCACGGGTTCCTGCAGACCTGCCCCTCACTCCTCTCAGGAGGCAACGGCCCTTCTTTGCAACTTTCCCTTGTCTCCAGGCCATCGAAGGCAGGGCTCGTCCAGGTCCTCGGTCCTCGGGAGTAGACAGCCAAGGCTTGGGGCGGTGGCCGGCCTGGCTCCAGCATGCCTCCCCCTGCACTCAGCATGCCCTGTCCCTTGACCTGGAGCCCCGGGTCTCTACCTTCCAGGTCGGGAGTCCACACCTCCCAGAAATGGCTGCACCCTCCCCCGGTTGAGGCCCTGGGAATCAGCATTCCTCTGCTGACACTGTGGTTTGGCCCCCGACTCACTCCCCTCCCGGATCCTCGAGTCCTACACCCTTAACAGGAGACAGCAGACCCCAGGTTCCTTCCAAAACATTTCGAATCAGAGCCAGTAAGGACGCCCAGCCTGGCAGCCAAGAGGCAGGACGCTGGTGACTCCGGGTAGCATGCCTTGGTGGCAGAGGAACCGTCTCCTCCATCCGTAGGGACCCAGAAGTCGGATCCCACAAGGAACAAAAGGGAGCCCGGGCAGCGTGAGCCGGGGAGGAAGAGCAGTCAGCGTAGATGGCAGGGCTGAAGGTGACCGGCAGGCTGGGTCCCAGTGATAATTAGAGGCGGCCCAGCGGGCTGCAGCTGAGGCCCCGTCCCCGGGAGCCATTTCATTTGCAGAGTCGGTGGCGAAGGGCCTATTGGCCTGACTGTCGTCTCTGCCCGGCCATTTGATCACAGGGAAATAATAGCCCCGGCCTCACTGTGTTGGGCTGCCGTGAGGACAATGACCCGCCGTGAAAGGAGTTAAAAAGATTCTGGGGAAGGGAAAGGCTGGCCCACACGGTGGCAATTCAAGATCTTTCGGACGCTGTTAGCTCGTCCTTTAATTAAGCCCCTCGTCTCCGGCTCATCCTGCAGAGGCACACCTGCCTCCCATCTGCCACCCCAAACGGGGAGCGGGCGAGTAGCTTCGCGCTGTTACTTTCAGAGTTTTGCCGCGGCCCACGGTGACGTTTCGAGGGAGGCGCCCACAGACTGGCCCCCTCCTTGTCTTTCTTCCTTGCTCCGAACGATTCTATGGAAACCACATTAGAAAGTGTGGGGGCCAAGCAACTCCGTGCAGCAAAGGAAGAAGGCCGGGAACAGTATTCATTCCGGGAACATCAGGCACGCTACCAGCTTTCCGTGCGAGGCACGAACCCCAGGGTCCCCGCGATTTACTTAGTCTCCGTGTCATCCCCCAAACTACATCTGTGCCTGAAAGCTGGAACACAGCAGAGTTTCCTCTACCAGGCGATTTTTGTTTTCGGCGGGTGATACACACGCAGGGCCCGTGACTTAGGGTCGTGTCGCCTTCGGAACAGGCCGGTTGTGTTGGCCGGGGCCGTGGAGGTTGCTGTTTTAGGCTGTCTGGTGCTTATTCCGCTCTGCAAATGGCTCCCATTCACCAGGCCTGCTATGGGCATAAGGCCCTGTCCTGCCGGGAGGCGGCAGGATGCACCTGTCTGCGCTCCTGGAAAACCTGTCCTTGCCAGACCTGTGTTAGCGTGGTTCCAGTGCCCGCCCCCGCCCTACAGATGTTGGTGCATTCGAAGGGAGGGACCCTGAATGTGCTGGCTCCCTCTCACGCACAGGCCTGCTGTCTCCAGAGCTAAGGGAGGCGGCTGCAAACCCAGCCCAGCCCGACTTGCTTCCCCGCTGCCTGCTGAACCCTAGAAAGGCCAAGCTGCTGTGGCGGCTGGCTCCTGAGGACCAGCCCTTCCCTACTGCGGTGCCCCGTGGAGAAGCGCTTCCCCTTGTGAGCAACTGGAAGCTGAGGTCCTTCTTGATGTGCGCAGGATACAGAGAAAGTGCAAGTCAGAGATCCCTGTCTGGAAAAATGACTGTGTCCTGAGAAGCTATAAAGGGAACAGCAGGAAGTGGTTCTCCTCCCTACCTGGGAAACTGCCCCCCCCCCCCCCATGGGCTCACCCATTAGACACCTGCTCCTTCAAGACTGGCCCTCTGTCTCCAGGCTGCCGGCCCCGCCCCCGCTGTCTGCCCCGCCCCCTCACGCGTGCCCTGGACACACCCCTCCGCCTGTGTCCTTACGTCATCCCTGATGTCACCTTTCATTCAGCACCGCTCTGCTGGCTCAGGACCTCCATGGGGACCCCTGTTCGCTGATCGTTTGATTATTCCATTATCGGCCCAAAGCTCACTGGGTCTATGAAGCTGAGAGAGCGTTTTTATTATATGGTTTTAATTATTTAGAGAAAAGATGCCTAGGCTCAGTTCTCCGCTGTCGAAAGAAAAAGGGAGAGTTAAATGCAATTCCAATTTGACATTGAATTTCGAGTTTGCAGTGCGACCTTGAAAACAAAACTATGATTCGATTGAAGGTATTCAGGAAAACCTGCAAATTGGATAAGCTTCGTGAGTTTTAGCGTTTCAAATAGACTGTGAACCCTTGTTGCCACGAATAACGGTTTTGGAGACTGTGGGCTGATGGTTGTTATCTCTCCTCTCAGGCACAGGTACCTGCCATCTCCCAGAGTGGGTCTAATGTGGTGGCTGGGGGGAGAAAGGAAGAGAGACAGAGAGAGAGATCCACCAAGAAAGGTCTGGCTTCTCAAATGGCACATGATGTGCCTGGGAAATAGAGGGAGAGAACAGAGACAAGGAATTTTCTCACACTCAGGTGGGACCTCTTTACGTCCTGTGAGAGGTCTGCACCGTTCCACAATGAAACAGAGGGCTCCATTTCACAAATCACACACACACACACACACACACACACACACACACACACACACCCACCCAGGTTAGGAGGGTACAAACAGAGGGTTCCTGGAGGAAAGGGACCACATCTGGCCAAGCTGGGCATCTCCAGGGTCCTGCGGGTGGATGGGGTCTCGCACTGGGCTGGCCTCACGGCTGTGTGGGGGCGTGACCGTGCCAGACCCTGACCCAGCCCTTCCCTCTCCCCTGTCCAGCAGGACGGCTGTGCCCGCGGCACATCCAGAGACCATGGTGCGAGATCCCCGGACTTCCCTCCTTCCTCCTCCACTCACTTCCCAGTCCTGCTCACTGTTGGCCTGCTTGTTAAGAGTTGCTGTTTTCCAGGATTCCTTCCATCCCTCCCTTCACCTCAGGCTCTATTGCTTTTCTCAGCATTCGCTTTGGCAGCTCAGGCTTTCATTCCCAGTTTTACGATCGTGATTCTGCAACCTTTGTATCTCGCTTATATCTCCCTGTGGAGTCCTGAACACTCAGCTTCAAAGCCCACTGGCCAGCTCTGCCTGTGGGCCCCCAGGCCCCTCAGCCTCCAGCATCCAAACGGATGGAGCTCCTGTGTTCTCTGCTCCTGACCTTGTCCTCCACACCTGCTGCTTCCCCGTATCGCCCCACCTTTAGTCAACGGCATCCCCGTGATTAGCCAAACTGGAAACCTAGTCCCTTCCTGCACGCACCCCTTCGATTTATTGAGGTGGTCTCTCTTCTGACCACTCACTGCTCAAGTTCAGGTCTGCATCATTCCTGCCATTGTGGCTGCGAAGGCGCCTTCTGGGCTCTGGGTCGCCCCTACCTCCGGTCGCCCCTCACCCTCCAGTCTGTCTTCCCCCTGCCTTCAAACTGATGTTTCGTAATTGAAGCTTGACTTTTCCAGCACATATGGAATAAGTTCCTCAGCCTGTCACTCGAGGCTCTGCGTGCGGGCTTTTACATCAGTCGTGTACCTGTGTAGGCTCCCACTTACCCAGGCCCTCTTTAAGACCTGCACCCCATGCCCACGACGCTGTGCTCAGGCTTGGCAATTTGGAGTGGCTTTCCTGTCTGCTTGGTAGAATACATTTTCAAGCCTTCTTTAAATGTTATCCGTGCTACCGCTGTTTAATGCATGCCATATGGTATATTCTATGTAGTATATGCTATGTGGTCTATGTTATGTGGAATATGCCATATACTATGCTCTATGGAATATGCAGTTGGAGTTTGTGAATCGAAGTAAAAGTCTCCCCGGGAGCCTTCACTTCCGTCTCCAGCTCTGGATGCCCTGCCCTTTCTCCTGCGCAGCTTAGCGTGGCTCAAGGTAAATGGGCTGGATGCCGCACATTGGGATGGTTCCAGAAGCCTCTGTGTGACTGTTGTCTCGGGGCCTGGGATCAAGCCCCAGTCCAGATTCTTCCTCTTGCCAGGGGGATGGTGTGTGCACAGCCACCATTGTTCCACGGTAGGCTACGTGCTTATTAGCTGTAAGGACACAATTAGCATTGTTACTTTGTTCCTTTCAAAGCACTTCTCCTTCACTTTCTTACTCAGGACCGTGGGTTTTATGCTCATTACACAAGTGACGGGAGAGAGCTTCAGAGAGGAGGGCTTTTTCAAGGCAGCGGTTAAACCCCACGTTCCCCCGACCCCGTCTATCTTGTCGGAGAACTGCCTCCTTTCTTCCTGCCTCTCCCCTCCCCTTGGCCCTCTTCCCCCTGGTTCTCCCTACTCCTGCCCCGTCTCCAGCTGCTCTGAGACCTTTCCCTTTCCCTCACCCCACACCATGCCTTCCTCCGACCGGCGCCAGGTGCCAGGTGACATAAAATGCAGAAATATGAGGACACGGCAGGTAGACAGAGGCCAGTGGGCCACCAGAAGGGACCTCCTCTCCAAAGTCCCCCTGGGAGTTATCAGCTTGCACACCTACACGTAGGACCAGCTTCACTCTGACTCACCATGCCTTTTATGTAATATTGAAATATTTTTAACGTTTTCATTTATTTTTGAGAGACAGAGGGAGACAGAGCACGAGCGGGGCATGGGCAGAGAGAGAGGGAGACAGAGAATCTGAAGCAGGCTGCAGTCTGTGAGCTGTCAGCACAGAGCCCAAAGTGGGGCTCGAATTCCCAAACTGCGAGATCATGACCCGAGCCGAAGTCAGATGCTCAACCAACTGAGCCACCCAGGCACCCCTTTTATATGACATTGACTTCACATTTGTTTTTGGCGTCTTGACCGAAATAATGTGTAATAGTCATAGTTGATGCTTCCGAGAGGTTTTGACGACACTCATTTAAAATCACTAACTGAGGGGCTTCTGCGTGGCTCAGTCGGTTAAGCGTCCGACTTCGGCTCAGGTCATGATCTTGTGGTCTGTGAGTTTGAGCCCCGCGTGGGGCTCTGTGCTGACAGCTCGGAGCCTGGAGCCCGCTTCGGATTCTGTGTCTCCCTCTCTCTCTGCACCTCCCCCGTTCATGCTCTGTCTCTGTCTCAAAAATAAATAAACGTTAACAAAAATTTAAAAAAAATAAAATCACTAATTGAGAGGGTTGATGGAAGGCGTAGATACAAATGCAGCATGATACTGTGCAACGTTGGTCTGACTTCAGTGGGAAAGAACCACCTGGGAGACTTTTTGAAAAATGCGATTGGCCTCATCTCCAGCAGTTGTGATGGAGTGAGTCACAGGGGTGTCAAGGCAACGCTTCCCTTTATCCAGCTTTCTGGCCGGGTAATTGACAATAAAAGTTGTATACATTTAAGGGGTACAGCTTGGTGGTTTGATGTATGCATTGTTGACGGGGCTCTCACTCTGAAAGTCCTTTTTGGGAGTAGCATTGACTTTACACCCAGACGGACCGAGTTCAGATCTGACCTTGGCCGCATACCACCTCTCTAACTTTGGAAGAATCATTTGAAAATTTTGACCTCGAGTTTTGGTTTCCTTTGTTTTATTTTCCTCTTAGAAAATACAGAGGAATACTTGCCTCAGGGGCTGTTGTCCAGATTCAATTAAATCAATTAACGCAATTGGTTAAATCATGAAGCAGAAGGTACCCGTCGTGCATTGGTGTTTGTATAATTTAATTTAATTTAATTTGCTTTTTTCAAATGATAGAGTGAATGTCTTAGGAAAACATAACGACCCATACATGAGGATATTGTAATCCATTGAGAAATAGGCAAGTTTTTCTCTTCAGTTTGAGAAACACGTGTTCCTAACGTATCTCTATCACAGGCAATTTTGCAGAGATCGCTCTAGCCCGTGACAATCATCCGTATCACCCATTTTTTTTTTTAAATTTCAACTTTCACAATGTGGTAGACGTGGTGCCTGAAAACCCCACCTCCAGAACCTCCTGGCAATTCTGGACACACGACTACAACCACATCCGCGTGCATGGCTGAGGTCACAAGACAGAACGGAGCCGCCGCAACCAGAACGAAGAACAAAGTGTTAGTGCGCTCGGAGTTTACCCGGCAGTGCAGGTGACAAGGACGGTCTTGCAGTTTACACATCAAGGGGCCTGAGTGTAATGACCGGAGGAGATGGAAGTTGAACGCTGGAGTCTGAACTCACTCTCCCCTCCCGGCCCACCTACCCAGTAAAGCTGGGTACTGGACGGGATACACCTTAGTGAAACGTTCGGCAGGAAAATCCTGCCCGCCCTGCTCAGGGATTTGACAAGGATGCCAGTCTGTCTCTACCTGAGATGAGGGTTCAGTGAAAGGAGCGGAGGGTGCGAAGTCCCCTGGACATCCCTCACTGGGAGCCCACCTTATGGGGGGCTGGGGCCCAAACAGGGATTCAGAGTGCAGCACCCAGAACGCTTGGCAAAAGCAAATGCAAGGCCACTCTAGAAACACCAGGGCAACCACAGGAAGCCCACCAGCCCCAAATCCAAAGTTCATAAAGAAAGAAAGAAAGAAAGAAAGAAAGAAAGAAAGAAAGAAAGTCATTTGAAAAGACAACAAGTGGTTAAAACCAAAAACAGAACAGATTTTGGAGAAAAAAAAATGAAACTTCTAAAAAAGAAAAACCATAATCACTGGAATTAAGAAAATTAGAACGAGTTGGGGGCGCCTGGGTGGCTCCGTCGGTTAAGCGTCCGACTTCGGCTCAGATCATGATCTCACTGTTCATGAGTTCGAGCCCCACATCAAGCTCTGTGCTGACAGATCAGAGCCTGGACCTGGCTTTGGTTTCTGTGTCTCCCTTTCTCTCTTCCCCTCCCCTGCTTATGTGCTCACTTTCTCTCTCTCTCTCTCTTTCTGTCCCAAAAATAAATAAAGAAACTTTTTAAAAAAGGAAAATTATAATGAGTTGAATAGCATATCTGACACACGGAAAGAGAATCCGTGTCCGGGAAGATAGATTGGAATCATTCGTCGCATACGCGTGGAGCAAAGAGCTAGGAGCTGTAACTCCGAGGTTACACCTGCCACCTGTTAGAGATAACCTGCCTTGTAGCAAGAGGACCCAGGGAAGAGAACGACAACGACAACGACAACGACAAAAGGAGAGACGATATGGGTAGAAATAACGAATGCGTATTTTCCACAACTTTCGAAAGCCTTGTGTCTGAGAATCAGGAGTGTCAGTGAGTCCTAGGAGGATACATTCAAACAAACCCACACCACAGTGACATCGCATGGGACCAAGGACAAAGACATGATCTTCAAAGACACCGGAGAGAAAAAGCAGACCGTGTACAAAGGAAGATGGTGGTATTTGCAGGAACAATGGGTGTGGCAGTCGACTTCTGGGCGGTGTTCATGGAGGTGGAGGTCAGATAGGTGGCCCCTGATTACCTGTGCGCAAATTGTTGTCGAGGACGCCCCAAAGGGCCGGGTAAGTAGTCCCTGCTCTTTTGCAGAGTCCAAAGGTTAGTGACATCTGTGCTCATTCCTCAGGAGGAGGAGCCCAGCACTCGCTCTGCCCCTTGACGGCCGTGTCTTCCCTGTGTTCCCCGCGGGGGACGCTGATGGCTGAGGGTCACTCCGGGAGCCCACATGATCAAAGAGAACATCAAACCTGACTCCCTCCAATGAAAAACACCTTTTAGGGACAAAGATGAGGTCAGTGTGCCTGGTAGTGTATGGATCTCTGTGTAGAAGTGTGTAGAATCATAAGAAAATTGTATGACGATATTAAATTGATGAGCTTTTAGTCCCCCCTGAAATTATGTTCCTTTCCGGCAGTTACTTGTAAGGTGAGGCCTTGAGGCTTGTGGTGCCAGAGAAGGAAAAAGCAGACAGCCGGGTGAGGACCAAGAGAGCTTATACACTCCAAATGGAAATGTTGGTTTTCTTGATCTCCTTCTCCAGACTCAGTTTTGAAAGTCAGGCTTTGTAGACAGAAGAGGTTGTCAAATTTTCAGTCCCCCTTTCTGCATATCAAGGCTTACATCTGGTCACAGCATTTTCTACAGGTTGGTCCATAGGGGTTGGTGAGAGAAAGAAGAGAATGTGGAGAGAGACACAGAGAGAGAGAGAGAGAGAGAGAGAGAGAGAGAGAGAGAGAGGAGGGAGAAATAGGGGGCAAGGGGGAGATACAGAGGGGGAAAGAGAAAGAGAGACAAAGGGTAAGAGAGAGGAAGAAGGAAAGATAGATGGAGAGGAAGAAGGAGGGAGAGAGAAAGAGAGGGAGAGAGAGAGAGAGCAGGAGGGGAAAGAGAGAGAGAGGGAGAGAGAAGAGATTGGGAGTAAGGCCTGCCAGGCTGCCCAGGGGCCCTGGAAGGAGAGAAGGGAGGCGGGCGGGCGTCCTGGGCTGGATGGATGAGGGGGAAGGTACAAGAGCATTAGTAGACTAACGTGACAACTCCTTGCTCAGGTGTTTGTGCGGCTTGTTTTATTGTGCCTTGTCTTTAATATCACTCCTCAAAGAAACCTTCCCCGATCTTCTCACGTAATACGGCGCCCCCCTTCCTCCCCATTTCTTAGGTTATTAAACTTTCTTCGTCTTTAGGCACCATCTGTCTTCTGTTATCTGTCTTCTTGTCTATGCGGGCCTCCCTGGTTCTCCCAGTAGACGGCAGCGTTCATTACGCCTCCCCAGAGCCTGGGCATGGCACACCACCAAGTTTGTCTGGTCAGGAACCAGGGAGAGCTCAAATCCCATGGCGCTTTCCTCTACGGGGTCTCCAGGACCACGGCGGAAGACTACCTTACAGGGTGTTTCACGAACCAGGAGAGGGGAGCCATGTCGCAACCAGGCCGGCATGTTGACGGTTGACCAGAACAGCTGCCCACGTGGATGTCCCTGAAGGGAGGCGGTGATGTAAAGGTTATAAAGTATAAGCAACACAGAGCATGCCCGGTGTAGACCAGGTCGAATGAAGATTAGCTGTGCACTCTCAAGGCCGTGGGAACCCGGTCCAGAATCCACAGGGCCTCCATTTTTCTGTTACATCACAAGTACTATCATAATTAGAAATATAATTATCCCCTGGGGCCTCTGAACATCTTACTTCTCCCTCACCAAATAAAGACATATGCATGTCGCATTAATATTAAGGAATAAACACTAAATTATAAACGGAGCAGAAATGATAACACAGTGGTGCGATGTCTGTAGATTTTTATGGTCCCTGAGGTCCGCCCCTCTAGAAAGAATACAATCGTCTGGCTGTTTAAAAATTTTCACAATTCTTTGTTAATCCGGTTCACCATGCCCATATAGGAGGAACACTGGAACAGAGAGTGTATTTAGAATTCTATGCGCCCCATTCTTCCATTGCATTTCCATTAGAGACACCATTTGTCTTGTGTGTTTTATCTCCTGGAACATTCTCGCGTGTGCTGTTGGAAGATAACACCGTTTTCGCGTCTCTCGAGTTGCTGGGTTTTACTCTGCGTCTGCTAACACCCGTAGGTGTATGTAATCTCACCGTAGCAGGATGTTGTCACGTCTTGTTGACTAATTAGCCCCTCACTCCAAATCTCAGCAGCTGTGAGTTCAAGTGTTAAATGGTGGGGCAGTGAATCCAAAAGGGAGGGAACAAGGACAGTGTTCAGGAACTGGCTGGGAACTCCGCGGCTGGATTTTCCCCCACTCATGCCAGGTGCCTCCTGGTTATAGACCCTAGTGGGCTCAGCCCTGAGCCACAGCTATTGTCCAAACGTAAGATTAGGAACCAGAGCATACGTGGTGAAGGAGAGCAAATTCTTCTAGCTTGGTATTCAAGGAGGGGAGTGCAAAATGCGGTAATACGACATATAATATAATATAATATAATATAATATAATATAATATAGATGAATTTGTTTATTCGTCTACCATATGCCAGACACTGGGAAAAATATTGGGGCCATAATGAATCATAAGACGTGTTTCTTGCTCTGAAAGTACGCAATCTGGAGGGAAAGAAAGACAAAGTAGCCTATTAGAGGATGATATCGTGAGGGCTGGGAGAGAGGCCTTCTCAGGAGCCCTGAGGACGCTGAGGAGGGGTGGAATTGGCAAAGGTGACCTTTGAGCTGTGTGACGATCAGCTAGAAGAATGAAGAGAATTGAGGTAGGACCGGAAGCACAGCCTATACGATCATAGAGGGCCACCCAGTCCACGGTGCAAGCGTGGGCTTCCACCGAAGGACTTGGGGAACTATTGAAACGATTCCAGATGGAACGTCCAAGGGAAACCTTGAGGATGACTTCATGCCTTGATGGCTGTGTTCAAGGACGGACTCAATGGGGGAGAAAAGCGAGATTCGACAAGTTGACGGAACTCTTTCAAAGGAAAAGAGACACTGAAGGTCTGTGCTAACAAAGGGATGGTTGAGTCTAGGGTAATTTAAGGATAACATTAGTGGGATCAGGTGGAGTGAAGGGGGCTTGGAGTCTAGTTGGGATACCTTGTGCTGATGCTGTCATTGAATCATAGAATGTAGAGAAAAGACAGCCTTTAAAGATGACATCGTGATTTCCGTGTGGGTCAACTTTAGTTGGGGTGTCCCCGAGACATTCAGCTGGCCACAAGGTCCTAGAGCCCCAGACCTGGGCTGAAATGTAGGCCCATAAATGAGAAACTTTCCAGAGCAATCATAAACCAGGGGTATAAACCATGAGAATAAAAGGAGTGCAAAGATAATGGTAAAATCCTAGGAATAATAAAATTTAAAGAAAAGAGGAAGAAAGAGACCAGGGAGGCAGATTGGAAGCAAGTGGTTAGAAAGGCAGTAGGAGGGGCGCCTGGCTGGCGCAGTCGGTTAAGCATCCAACTTCAGCCAGGTCACGATCTCGCGCTCCGTGAGTTCGAGCCCCGCGTCGGGCTCTGGGTTGATGGCTCGGAGCCTGGAGCCTGTTTCCGATTCTGTGTCTCCCTCTCTCTCTGCCCCTCCCTCGTTCATGCTCTGTCTCTCTCTGTCCCAAAAATAATAAACGTTAAAAAAAAAAATTAAAAAAAAAAAAAAAAGAAAGGCAGTAGGAGATCCAGAAGAGAGAAAGGTCACAAAAATGAACAGCAGAGATTGCCTTGGAGAGATGTCCTGGCTGCTTTCCAGGAATAGGAGGACCCCATCACTGGACTTGCAACTCAGAGGTCTCATGGGAACTGTGCATGACGAGTGTCAGTGGATTCAGGAGTAGGCTGAAAACTAGACAAGCTAGACAAACTAGACCAAGAGGGTAAAATGGAGGTAGAGGGGAGCCTAAAGTTAATTAACCTGGTTCATTTGTAGATGGAGAGACGGTGCCCGATGACTTTGTTAGCCAACGACGCATGTATTCCAGAAACCCAGGTTTCTATGCAGGATTATAGAAAACATGCTTAGAGGGAAAGAAACAGGGTCTTGTGGAAGGTCTTGAACTCCAGGCCAGGAATCCAGACTTGGGTTAATTGCTACCATCATTGGCAACATAGAGCCACTGAAGGTCCTTGGGCTGAGTGTTGACGTGTTCACAAGAACATTTTGAGAAGATCAGTCTCACATAAATGAGCGTGCCTTGGAAGGGACACGAAGGTTGGGAAGGCTGGACTTGAGGTCGGGGCTGTCCCACAGTCCAGCGATAAGGGTAAGTAAAAGAATTAGGATGCAGAGGACTGGATGAGAACCGTGAGGATAGTGTCCATGAATGATTGGGGAGAACCGAAGTAGAGAAGAAGCCTGACTAAGTTTTCTGCCTTCTTGTCTTGGAGGAAGAGAGATTCATTAGCAGAAGTGGGTAAATCCAGAAGTATTGCTTCTTGGCATATCAAATGCCTTTATTTATTAAAAAAAAATTTAATGTTTATTTTTGACAGAGAGAGAGAGAGAGAGACAGAGCATGTGTGGGGGAGGGGAAGAGAGAGAGGGAGACACAGAATTCGAAGCAGCTCCAGGCTCTGAGCTGTCAGCACAGAGCCCAACGCGGGGCTCGAACCCATGAACCATGAGATCATGACCCGAGCAGAAGTCATGATGGTGAGATCATGACTGAGCCACCCAGGCGTCCCTAAAATGCCTTTAAAATAATTCTGATTTCACAGAGAAGAGTCAGTTTTATCTACTTTAAAAAGTGTTTATTTATTTATTTTGACAGAGAGAGAGAGAGAGAGAGAGAGAGAGAGAGAGAGAGAGAATCCCAAGCAGGCTCCATTTTCAGTGTAGAGCCTGACACAGGGTTCGATCTCATGACCCTGGGATCATGACCTGAGCCGAAGTCAACAGTCTGACGCTCCAATGACTGAACCACCCAGACGCCCCCAGAATCAGTTTTAGGTAGTTCCGGAAGGAGGCTACCACCCACACGTCACTTAATACATCTCTAAATTTGTGGGCGCTCACGTGTCAGTGAACACGGCTCAGCCTTCACTGTAGTCCCTCAGTGACTGCTCGATCCCTTTCCCACGGCTGCTCCCGCACCCCAGCCACCGAGCTCAGCCTCCCGTGGTCTCACCGTGTCCTGTCAGGAGCAGTTGAGTAACGGACAGCAGCGGTGAGGTTTCATATCACTGATACTTCATTACTTTCGCAAAAGGGACAAGAGACTCATTAGTACACTATGAAATATTACCCTAAGTAAGAAAAATTAAATTCTACTTGTCAAAATAGATGAACGCTGCACATGCCAAGATCCGATGTCCCTAATTCTTTTAATTATGTTTTTTTTTTCCTTATTTGCTAATTTGTGAAATTTGCTAATTCACAGTGGGCTTCCCCGTCATTAGGCAGAACGGCCCGCTTCTGCCGTGATACAAAGGGTTCGCACGCAATGCTTCCCGTGGCTTCTGGCATGCTCTACTTGGGGCACCACGTGGACTAATTGATCGCTTCTTTCCCTCTTCAAGCTTGTTGCAAGCTACATATTAATTTTCTCCTTTTGCAACCGCTGATTGGGAGATGAGTATTCTCTGGACAGACAGAAAAACACCATTTTGCTCTGAAATTGGAAATTCCAGCCCAGTCGGGAAAGATGGTAATACCGCCTTATCTTTGGTGTTTTGTGTGTGTGTGTGTGTGTGTGTGTGTGTGTGTGTGTTCACATGTGTGTTCTCCCCAATGCAAAGAGCAAGCGTTGTGCTAGCTTCAAGCTGCTGCCCACGGAGCCGTCTTTCTCGCGCGCTCCCCTGGAGGGACACAGCGGCCATCTGGGCCTCCGCGTGCTCTGTGACACTTTCAAGTCCAGCCTGGGTCGCTGAGTCCCTTCCAGGGTGTGCGGCCTTCTGCAAGAGTTCTGGAAGTATTGTCTGACTCATCCTCACTGTACCCCCTTGACCGAGGCATTTTGAGTTCCCTTGAATGAGCCTGAAGCTCAGAGCAGTTGGACAGACTTCCCAAGTTCATGCACCTGGTGAATGGTAGGATGTGAATCTATGTCTTCCCCCCTGCATGTTTTTGTCTCCTCCTGGGTCGTTACCAGCTCTCATCAAATTCCGCGTGGATCATATATTATTTCTAAGAGATGGTGTGTGGGCCCCTGGGTGGGGGGGCTCAGTAGGTTCGACCACCGACTCTTGATTTCGGCTCCGGTCACCATCTCACCATTCATGGGTTCGAGCCCCATGTAGAGCTAGGCGCTGACAGTGTGGAGCCTGCTTGGGATTCTCTCTCTCTCTCTCTCTCTCTCTCTCTTTCTCTTTCTGCCCCTCCCCCATCTCTCCGTCTGAAAATAGACAAACATTAAAGAGAGAGAGAGAGAGAGAGAGAGAGAGAAGTGCACTTAGGAGATCCCGAAGCAGGATACGAGAAGAGAGAAGTCAGGGAGGATGTGGAGGAGAGGCGTGAGGGGCAGATTTTGAAGAAAGGCTTCCCTAAGTTATCGCCATCCTCATTTCAACCAGTTTTTGAAAAAAAAGCAGGAGTTTACTGAAGGGTGTTGAGAAAACACACTGAGCGAAGAAATGTCTATTGATGTCGCATTTGTGTATTTTCTCTGTCAACATTTTCTTCCAGGCACCGGTGGCTTTGACGCCCGTGTGCAGCCTCCGGCGTGACTGTCATCACGGTGGCCTCCCCGTGACCCTGTGCCGGCCTTGGGGGGCTCCCTTCTGAGGAGGAGCGTGCGGGACCCCCACACCATGCCGCCTGACGTCCCCCTGGCCTGGGCTCCCCCCACCGACCTTGGGACGTGCGTCCAGGGTGCCGTCCGTCCCGATGCTCCCCGGCCAGAGACACCAGCAGGTGCAGAAGCCTGAGGAGCCCAGTGTGGGCCTGGCGGCTCCGGGGTACACGCTGCTCCCCACCTCCCTCCCGGGTGAAGCTGTCCCCACGGAGGCCCACCCAGGGGCCAACCGGCGAGGGAGGAAACGAACGTGGGTCTGGCCTTAACGCCACTAAGTCTGGGTGGATGGGGGCATTCACAGTCACTGGACCGAGGCGCAGCTGGAGATCACGTCCTATCAGAGCCCCTCGTTCGGTGTCTATATCGTCCAAAAGAAAGGCCCGTCCAGATGAACTTCTTTGCTTTCATTCCCAGAACGTTCGTATAATAAGGGGAAACAATGTGTGCGGAAACTCCCCTTAAACGGCTGATGCAGTCGTGAACCCAAGCTGACTGATGGAGGCATCGCTGTGCCCGACTCACGAGGCTAAGCGTCGCAGGGATGATTTTTCACACTCCCGAGGAACAGTGTGGGGTCCCGAGACTGTGGTTAACCCTCTGTTTTTATTTATTTATTTATTTATTTATTTACTTATTTATGTATTTATTTATATTTTTAAATATCTATTCGCGTTTGAGAGAGCACAAGGAGCAGAGGGGCAGAGAGAGGGGAACAGAGGATCCGAAGCGGGCTTCAGATGCGGGGCTCGAACTCACGAACCCAGAGATCGTGACCTGAGCCGAAGTCAGACGCCCGACAGACTGAGCCACCCAGGTGCCCCACCAATTGTCTTTTCAAAATAATACCTCACATTCCCTTGAGATCCAGGAACTGATTTTTGATTTTTTTTTCCCCCCCAACTCACCCTCAGCCTCCCAGGACACTCTATTATCTTCCAGAAAGATACAAGGTGGATATGGGTTCAAAGTGCTTATAAATCTGATGACAGCGTAAGGCAGTTTGGCTGAGCCTAGTTCTCACATCTGCAGCTGTTTGCACCCCGGGGCTGTGCCCCTAACTGTTCCGCACCTGCTACCGAGGTGGGGTCTCAGATCAGTGGGGGCCCTTTGCTCTGTAGGGGTGCCCTGCCCGCCACCCCACGCTGAATGGGAGAATGGGTACTCGGGACATTTTGCGCCACTCTTTCTTCTCATTAAAAGACCCGCAGAATCGGTCTCGATGCGGATCTGAGAAGCATTTTAAAGGCTCCTCTTTGTATACTCGGGCCTTTGGAAAATCCCTGATGGCAGTTCTCACTGCTCGTTGCGTTCCTGGCCCAAGACCTCTGGACGCGTTTTGCCCTTTCTGGGAACAGGCCTGCCTCAATTTATCTCCTTCTGGACCTTCAGGCCTCTGCCCTTCGGCAGACATGCTTCTCCGGCCAGGTGACCTAGAGGGTTTCCCTAGTGTCTTTCCCGCTTCATCTGCCCTGTTTCATTTTTCCTAGAGCACCGATCATGATCTGAAAGGGTCCTGCTTCCCTACTGGCTTGCTTGTTCCTGGCCCTTCTTCCACTTGTGCTGGAATGGAAACACCATGAGAACAGGGTGCTTTAGCCTTATTCACCGAGTGAGTCCCCACAGCCCGACGCCTGCTTGGAAAGTAGCACTTGCCCCGTAAATCCTTATGAAATGAATGAATGAATGAAGAAGTGAGTGGATGAATAATTGAGATCCTTCATAGAAACTGCTTGACGGTTTTTGTTTTTTTTAATTTTTTTAATGTGCATTTATGTTTGACAGACAGAGAGAGCATGGGTAGGGGAGGGGCAGACAGAGAGGGAGACACAGAATCCGAAGCGGGCTCCAGGCTCCGAGCCGTCAGCACAGAGCCCGACGCGGGGCTCGAACTCACGGACCGCGAGATCGTGACCTGAGCTGAAGTCAAGACGCTCAACCGACTGAGCCACCCAGGCGCCCCTTGTTTTTGGTTTTTATTTATTTTTTTTTTTAATTTTTTTTCCCAACGTTTATTTATTTTTGGGACAGAGAGAGACAGAGCATGAACGGGCGAGGGGCAGAGAGAGAGGGAGACACAGAATCGGAAACAGGCTCCAGGCTCTGAGCCATCAGCCCAGAGCCTGACGCGCGGCTCGAACCCACGGACCGCGAGATCGTGACCTGGCTGAAGTCGGACGCTTAACCGACTGTGCCACCCAGGCGCCCCTTGTTTTTGGTTTTTAATTCCTGCTGACCATATCTGTCCTCTTTTCTTGGGTTGGGCTCAGAGCATCTTCCTCCCTGTTCCAGATCCCGCACATACCCCTTCCCTTTGCCAGAAACATGGCACATTTGGCCTTCCACGTGCCCGTGAATCTCCCGCTTCGTTGTGAAGACCTTCCACCCTTCTCTTTATTTACCCTGGTGTAGCATAGAGTCTCCAAAACATGCCCCCACATACCACCGGAGGGTGCAGTGTTTAATTGGGGATCGAAGAAAAGTATTTGGTGGCAGGAGGGCGCGTCACTCGACAGGCTCAGGAAGAGGACCCAGGAAGTCAGGAGACAGCTGCCCCTGGTCGGGAATTTCTGCCCAGGGGAGCAAACTGGGGTCAAGGACGATGGTCCTTGTCATCTATTTGCAGACAGGCCTCACACAAGTGCATGAAAATAGTACCCATCCGGCTCCACTGTAGTTGTTGGAAACGTACCTTCAGTTCCTAAATGTGGCGTAAGCTGCGTTATCTTCTCTGAGGTGCAGCCAGGGCGCTGATTTCTGAGGCTACTATCCAGACACGTGGCTTCCACAGAAGTGCACGTCCGGGGCGTCTGGGGGACTCAGTCTGTTAAGCATCCGACTTCGGCTCAGGTCACCATCTCGCGGTCCGTGGGTTCGAGCCCCACGTCGGGCTCTGTGCGGCCGGCTCGGAGCCTGGAGCCCGCTTCGGATTCTACGTCTCCCTCTCTCTCTGTTTCACCGCTGCCCACGCTCTGTCTCTGTCTCTCTCAAAAATAAGGAAACATTAAAAAAAACTTTAAACATAACTCCATGTTCGTTTATCTTTAGTAAAACAGTACTGTACAAGTATATCTGTACAATATACTGTTGGGAAAGGATTTAAAGAGATTTTTTTCTTGTTCTGTCTTCAAATAGGTAATCGCTTTCAAAATTGAGGTGTAACTTACAGAGGGTATCAGGCCGTGCTTTGAAAGCTCAGAGATTTGACTCTGAGATCCAAAGGGGAGCTTAGCAGACACAATTTCAAGGCCGTGAAACCTGTATCCAGTGGTGGGATAACAGGTTTTAGTCATATTGTATTTGAATCAGAACTTCTTTCTTTGAATACAGAAAAACCGCAGGCTACTCTCTGCTTTTTCATTGTCTCCCAGGAAACCAGGCCTGCTGCCTTGACAGAGTGTAGGCGCCTGCCCTTGGCCTTGGCATCAATGCCCTCCCTCCAGCCGAAAACCTTTAGCCACTCTCCAGAGAAGCCAGCTCCTGCCTTGTGTGGGGGGAGAGCGCAGGGAGGGGGCAGGGGACAGCGGATACTTCGCTGCAAAGAGCAGAAGACCCCCCCCCCCCAGTTTCAATACGAGGCATTCCTGGACCCTGTGGGTGTGGGACCTCTTTTTATTCGTTTGAGCAATCGGCACACAGAAATTCAGCATATACCTGTCTTTTTGGATGGAATTTCACTTGCATTTGTAACACTTTGAAAATTACTGAATCTCTCATTAAATCGCTGGAGTGTGCCTTTTTACACGATATTTGCATGGGCCATTAATCAGAGTGAATACAAGAGAAGCCCTATGATCTAGGACATTGCTTTTAGAATTCATGCCTATCCTGTCCCTCGTCCTGAATTTATTTAGGATACAGAAAGGAGTTAAATACGCGTGAACCCTTGAGGATTGTTTATGCTGGGTTATAGTTTAAAGAACTACATAACCACAATGGGTAAACAAAAAAAAAGGCCCAAACTTGATGCCCCCCTCTACCTTTGCTCTCAGATTTAGTCTAGAGGCTACCTCATATACGCATCCGTTTACTTATATTATTTTTATATATTTGTATATATGGCACCTAATGTCAGGCTCCCATCTGTCACGGTATTGGAGATTGTCCAGGGACAGCGGTCATCACCGTAAATACAGGTTATAAACAGTTATCATTATGATCCATGCCACCAGCCGGAAGTATATGCGAACGTGGACCGTGGCAGAAAGGCACATCCCAGTCTGTGTGATGCAAATTTCTGTGTCAAGTACCAGGACTGGGCTTGGTCCCTAAGCCATCCTCTATCCCTTTGGTGCCCTTGTGAAGGGCAATGAAATTTAGCTGATGTCGGCTTTTTCTCCCCGTTTTCCTTACCAAGGTGGCCCTTTTGATGAAATGCCTTCTTCGGCCAACTGGTAATTGCCACGATCTAGCTTCTGTTTGGGGCCTTTGAGAAAACACATGCATGTGTCTCAGAATATGACCACAGAACTGCAAAACCCAACATTGGTCCCAAGGAGGCTCTGCCATTGTCCTCTGGACCGACTTTGCCGACCGGAGGGTTGTCTCTTTCTCCACCTGTGTTAGTGTCCTCAGGGGCCTCTAACGAACTACCACGGGCTGGGTGGCTTGGACAACAGAAACGGATGATCTCATAGCCTGGAAGCTGGAAATCTGAGATCCAGGGTAGGGTTCCGTGAAGGACCGTCCCTCCCAGGCTTTCTCCCTAGCTGCTGGTGCTTTGCTCCAATCTCTGCCATTCCTTGGTGTTTAGCTGCATCATCTCGATCTCTGCCTTATCTTCGTGTAGTGTTCTCCTGGTGTGCACGTCTATGTCCCTATTTCCCCTTTTTATAAGACTTAGACTGGGGCCACCTCCTCTATGACTTCATCTGCCACAGCCCTATCTTCAGAGAAGCTCCCACACTCAGATACGGGGCGTTAGGAATTCAACATATGAATTTTTAGGGGATGCAACTTAAACCATAACACCAGCTACTGCCCAAAGAAGCACATATATAAACAATGGTGGGGAAGGTACTACCAAGAGCCCACTTGGAGAGCATCACCATCACTGTGGATGACGTCCACCAATGCCTGTGCCAACACGGCATTGGACATTTCTTCCAAGGGTGGCGTTACCCACGCATCAAACCGTTGGCACAATGGTTCCTAGTGAGGAAGAGATCCTTGCTTGGCCCCAATGTTCCCCATGCCTGCTTTCTGCGGCGGGTAGACAGGGGAGGTAAAAGACACACATGGTTTTGGGCCATCAGAATTCCTCGGGAGTTTGGTTCAATTTCCTCTCCTTCTTGTCCAAAGTCTACTGTATTCTGGGACAGTAGCACAGGATGGCAGTGGCATAAGGAACATGTGGGTGTTTGAGCCCTCACAGCTTTCATCGAGGACTACTGTGTTCCTTGCCATCATCCCCTTGATCCGTCATAGCCCGTTATCCAAATGATTTAGATCTATGGGTTCACCCTTTTCTTCCTGTAGGAGAGTTCACTTCCAGTAACTTCCTGCAAAGATTTACACCATATTGCAGGTATAGACAGATATGCCTGTGTTGTGTCATAAGGTTACTTCCATGCCCGATGTTTACGTTTCATTCCATAGATATTTTCTGCATATGATGCTGGACAACCAAATGACTTCATCGGTGCTCAGTAGCAATATTTATTATTCGCCTATTATAACGTGAACGCATCCCGTTCCATAATTACTAGATTGTGCCCTTGCACATAGTGGTTACAAAATACGTTTGCCACTAAAGGAGTAGATGTATACGATGGGAGGTATATTACAGCCTTATCTGCCTTCTGCAGCTGGGGACATGGAATCTCAGAGCGCTTGTGTAGCTGTCCTAAGATCACCCGGCCAAGAAACGCCAGCGCTGAGATGTAAGCCGTAACCGACCCTGAAACCGTGGATTCCAACATCACTGTGCTACATAAGGTCGTATCGGGGACAATTTTTAAAACCCTAATTTTTTTGCTGTCTCTCCTGGAACAAAGCCCGTTGTGTTTTATAAAAACGGAATGAAGTTAGGAAGTGATTGCGTTGAATCATAAGCCGTACTCATATTTGAAGAAAAACTACCCCAAATTGTTACAATCCTACTTAAAGCTACTCTATTGTTTGCCATCTTAGAACCAATTGCCTATATCACAGTGAATTTGGCTCTGGATGTTGTATTTTTTTTTTTTTTTCACGTTTAATTAGTTTTGAGAGAGAGAGAGAGACAGAGTACTAGCAGGGGAGGGGCAGAGAGAGAGGGAGACACAGAATCCAAAGCAGGCTCCTGGCTCCCAGCTGTCAGCACAGAGCCCGACGTGGGGCTCCAACCCACAAACTGTGAGATCACGACCTGAGCTGAAGTCGGGCGCTTAACCGACTGAGCCATCCGGGCACCCCTGGATGTTGTATCTTAAGAGGGTGCGGTCAAATTTAAAGTTATTCTGTGGAGGGTGATATGGATATTGTAACAGTAGTGAATGTGGTCAGAGCCTGGCTGGGTGATGATAGAGCCTCACTCATCATGGATGTCCAACATCTACGGCTTGGATGGATGAATGGATGGAGCATCAAATGGGTCACCAAAATTCATGGCCTTCACAGCGGCTCTGAACTCACGGAATCTATTAGTCTATGATTCTCCAGTTCGGAATCTAGCCCTACAGAAAAACAGCACTATTCCTTCTACAGTTTGTATACCACGCGAGATACCTGAGTCCTCGCTCTGCCGTGGACCCACATCCTGACATTCCGAGAGCGGAAATTCTCCCCGAATGCTCGATGCTGATAAGTGCGCTGGCTGTCTGGCATGCCATCATTCACTCCGTCTGCTCGGGTGGCATCCCGCCTAATTGCAAGCTGGCCTGACAGTTTTCAGGGGCTCTGCATGCCAATCACATTTGCGCTCGGCTCGCTGCCCTGCAGAACCCGGAACATAACAAGCTGGAAAAAGTTACCCTGCTGGCCGTTCGCGACTTCAAATGAAACGATCGTGCTTCGTTAAAAATTGCCCTATTTTCTGACTGTGGTAGGCATCCCTCAGATGCCGTCTACTGACTCCACTCTCCCCTCCGTGACTACTTCTGTGGGGCTTTGGGGCCGCGGAGAGGTCATTGACAGGGACCCCATCTTGTCCGGCCGGAGCCTCTGAAGCCTTACGGACGTTCAGAGTGTCTTCAACTCTCAGGCTTGGAAACAAATGCGCCAGGCTGCCAAAATTTCACGGCATTGTCTTCCTATAATAAGCAAACATCTGTTACCCGAAAATTCGGTGTATCTTTTGGAAAAGATGCACTAGGAGGCTGGATACGAGTGAATTTGCTTACCTCCTGGAATTGTCATGGAAAAGACCCAGCGTAAGCATTCAAATATGTAGATTGCAAAACAGGAAATTAAAACTGCTTTCTCGACGTTGGAAATCTGGGAATGCGTGTTGAGATTCAGATCCGCTGCTTATAGAAAGAGTAGGCTTGGAGATGTTAAAAGACTTCCTCAAGATCAAATAGGTAGTCAATGCAGAGCTGGGATCATAATACTCGACATACTCTCCTTTCTCCCCAAACACAGCTGGAAAAATGGTAAATCGCTATTCTAGTGAAATGGCAATCAGGCTTTCAAAGAAGTCTGGATTGACCGACGCATATTTTTCTCGTTATCTTGCTGTCCCTTTAATGACCTTTCCCCACCCCCCAGCTCCAGTCCTTTTTTTTTTTTTTTTTTTTGCATAATCATCCCAACTCGTCATGCGCTTAAACACGTTTCCTCAGTATGATGACTGTATAGAAATTTTGAAGATTTGAGGTTTCTTATCTTTGAGACATTGAGTATGGTCAGCCCATCTCTTATTTTTATGAAGTGATGTCTATTTTGAGCCGTGCTCTCACTGCCTCCGCAGTGGACAGAATTCTCTTACATCTGGAAGTTCCGTAACCTATTTCTGAATACGCAGCAGATAGGAGGGGAAGGCAAAAAGGCGGAGTACGGACAGTGGGTGTAGACATGGATGGTGTTGGCTCATTGAGTTCCAAGTGTTGACAGCAGTATTCCTCCCATGCCGTTTGTACTTCCGCGGCCTCTGCTCGAATGCGTTTGTACGCATGCGTGGCAGGCTGCACCGGCTGAGCTGGACAGACACAAGTTAAGAACCTGTGTCCTGCGGTCTTCAAACCCACTTGATTGGTCTTCTTCCCCCCACCCCCGAATGGGCAGCAATCGTAGCCTTCTGGATCAGGCTCAGGCATTACAACAAAGTCATTTTCAGCTATGAAAGCCCCAGGCTGGTCTAGATCAGCACTCTTACCCCACACCCCAGTCCAGGGTGTCGGTCTGACTCGGGCTCTCCTGCCTGCAAAGGGAAAGCAAGGTGTCATCCACTCTTATTTTCTCCCCACATCTTGTGCCACCTACACCATCACTGCCTCTGCTTTCTGGAACGGGAGACGCAAGGGCAAGGTCCTGTGTGATTAGGGACCTCTGCGCGCATTCTTAAATATCAGCTTGGTCACCCTGGGCCACATGCTGTGGGTTTCCTGGAGTATAATTGACTGTCTGCTCTCCTCGCCTCCTGGCCCCGTGTAGCTGAGAGTACATCATTTCCCCATATAGACGATCAACCCCCTTTGGCCCAGCTGTTACTGGGAGTCTTCTCTTGTTCATAGGAAGTGCCAGGCATCCTTGCTCTTGAGAATCTGGATACGCCCATGCCTCCCGATGGGAAAGACAGAGAGCTCCCAAGGGAAATAGTGCAGGTATCTTCCCACAGAAAGTACACCTCCTGGGACTGAAACCATAGACCCCTTCCCAACGTTAACGTGTTCACCTCCGGTGGAAACGCAGACACGTCCCTATAGGAGCACAGACCCTTCCAAAGGAAGTTCAGACAGGAACCACGTCTTCTCCAAAGGTGATGCAGCCCCCTCCCCCCCCCCACCCCCGGGTAAAACCTAAGTACCTCCCGAGAGCGCTCCCTGCTCCACTTTGGGAGAAGACAGGTGTCCCCATGAGCTTGTTCCCCACTGTGTGGGCAGCTCGGTTATTTCCAAACGGGGCTGAGGAACAGGTTAGCTTTCAGGCTTTTCCCTTGCCAGACATCCCCCACTCCCTATCTGCAGTTCTGAGAAGGCTCCCCTCCGACACGCTGCTAAGATGGCGGGCGATTCTCGGGCCCTGCACACCCGGATTTCTCTTCTCGCTCCAGCTCTGATCTGTTTCCCTTGTCCTCTTGTTTGAAGTCCAAAGAAGAGCCATCGAGGGAGAGTCTGAGAACAAGGTTGACCACTTCTTAGCAATTCCTGCAGTGGCTGAGTCTGGCTGCCATTTTTAGAAAATGAGGGGCTGTTACCTTTCTTCATAGTTCAATGGCCTTAACAAGGCTCTAAAAATGGAAAAATAGGGAACAGCCAGTTACATTTATTTATAACAAACCTTGACCTGAAAAGATTCTGAGGTGGTTCTTTGCAAAAAGAAAAATGTACAACTTCTGCTAATTTTGTTAAAAATACACAATTCATGGGGCACCTGGCTGGCTCACTTGGTTGAGCACAGGACTCTTGATCTCAGGGTCATCAGTTCAAGTCCCATGTTGGGCATGGACCCTACCTAAAATTAAAAAAAAAAAAAAAAAGAAAAAGAAAAAAAAGAAAAAATAGAAGACATAAAGACTCAATTCACATGTTTAGGACTCTCCATGACAAAATGGTCCAAGGTGTCTTTAGTTATACATGACTTCTCCAGACAAAAGATGTGCAATGATAAAAAAATTTTTTTTAAGGTTTCTCTGGGGAAAAAAAATGCAGCATTATCTTCTTGAAATGTGTGGGAAAGCAGTGAGTCATGTTCTTAAGGGTGCTCATGTTCTCTATGGTGCTCCAGGAGGAAACATACAGTCGATGCATCAGGCCACCTTGTGGGTCCCTCACATCTCAGCCTCCATCAGTAGCAATGCCATTTTCTGATCCGTAAAGAATGAGAATTAAATCTATCTCCAGAAGTTATTTTAGGGCTTGCACGTGTATCATAGATAAAAAGCCCCTGACTGGTGCACAGGAAAAATTTTTTTCTCTTTTAAATCTGGAAAAAGTTACTTATTGAAATCAGATTCTTATCTAAGTGAACACACATTTTAAATTATACACATCTCTTAACATTTAACTCCTAAAAACCCGGGTCAATATTAGCCCCCCGTATGAGGTGGACGGGAGAGCTGAACTCAAGGACGTTTTTGCTACGTAAATAAGAGCCTTTCTTCAAAGACAAATCATCGCGTCATAGTGTTCCTCTTGCATCACAAGCGGTGAATAAAATCACTTTGCAAAACTCAAATGCTCTGCGATTGCTGTCTGCATCAATTACCATCATCTGGCCGGCCCACTGCTTGCAGGGAGGCCTTGTCAATAAGCCAGTCCCTCCAAGGCTTCATGTGGCTGCAATTAAGGTTCACCCCTCCCCTCGGGTTTTCAGAATCTGGGCATATTGTGGATAAATCCACAGCATCTGAAAAGGTGGGGAGGGGAGAGAGAGAGAGAGAGAGAGAGAGAGAGAGAGAAACCCAAAAAACAAAACAAAACAAAAAAAACAAAACAAAAAATGGCCAGCATTCCACGAAAGCTGCTTGTCTGTCTTCAGCCTTCTTCACCTTCGGTGATGACTTTTATTATATCCTATTGATTTTCGTGTTATTTCCTATTTTTGAGCAGGATGGCTGGAGGCAATCGCGGCAATAAAGCAACGGTTCCGTCAGCCGTCTCCGTCGCTCTCACCCCCACACACGTTCTCTCCATCACATACACACAAACACGCATAATTCTTGGGAGTGTTGAGTTTCCAAATATAGGAAATAAGATTGCAATTTCTAGAGCAATCGTAGGACCATCCCTAGAAGCTTTGGAATTTAGCACCGTTCGCAGAGTGCTTATGGAAGGGACACCGGGCCCACTGACCTCCACGTGGTCCAGAGCCCCCTGACCCTGAGGACACGCACGCCCATCGCCCATAGCGTTCAGCCTGAAAGTACTTTTTATAATTTCCTGCTCCGTGCTGGGCCACGTGATGGTACTCCAGAGAATCCACAGAATAATTCCTGTAAGAGGAAGTGTAAGAGGACAGCAGGGTAGGTCAGCATGAGGCCGGGGACATTTAAAGCCAGGGGTCATGGTAAGCAGAATTCTAGGTTGCCCACCTAGATTCTAACCCGCTGGTGCACACACACCGGGAACTATCCCTGGGACAGTGAATGTGGCAAGGTTATGTTACATAGTACAGTTGGCTCTAGGAAGGGAAGGTTGCCCTGAGCAGCACCGATCTGATTCAGACGAGCGCTTAACAGAGACAAGCCCCGTCCTGAACAAAGAGGCTTGAAGCAGGAGCTGGGGTTTCACCCCACAGGAAGCTTCTCCATTGCTGGTTTGAGGTGGAGGGGGCCAAGTGGCGAGGAAGGTGGGAGACCGCCATGGACAGCAAGCAAGGACACAGGGCCCAAAGCTCTATTCCACTATAGGGCACTGAATTCTGCCAAGGACGAGAGTGAGCAGGGAAGGGGGGCCCGAGATCCAGAAGAAAGCCCAGCCACCGTCGCCTTGGTTTTGCCTTGTTTGTGAGTCACTAGCATAGAACTCAGTCGTGCCACGTTTGGACTCATAGAGTGGCCAGGTAATAAATGAGTGGGATTTTTCTATGCCAACTTTACTGAGATCTAAATTACACACCATAAAATCCATTCTTTGAAGTTTACAATATAGTAGTTTTCATTCTGTGCATGGAGCTGTGCACTAATTTCAGAACATTCTTATTGCCCCCCCAAAAGAAAGGTCATCCGATTAGCTATCAACCTCCATTCCCCCTTCCTGACCTCCTAGCAACCACTCATCTACCTTCTGTCTTGATTTGGATTCGGCCATTCTTTTTTTTTTTTTTTAATTTTTTTTTTAATTTTTTAATTTTTTTATTAAAAAAAATTTTTTTTAACCTTTATTTATTTTTGAGACAGAGAGAGACAGAGCATGAACAGGGGAGGGGCAGAGAGAGAGGGAGACACAGAATCGGAAACAGGCTCCAGGCTCTGAGCTGTCAGCACAGAGCCTGACACGAGGCTCGAACTCACAGACCGTGAGATCATGACCTGAGCCGAAGCCGGATGCTTAACCGACCGAGCCACCCAGGTGCCCCTCGGATTCGGCCATTCTTGACGTTTCATGTAAATGACATCATACAACAGGTGCCCGTCTGGGTCTGATTCCTTTCACTGAGCATGTTTTCGAGGCTCATTCATTCGTGTCATAGCGTATGGCTGCATAAATGTCCACTGTATGGATAGACCACATTTTATTTACCCATTCGTCAGCCGAAGAACATTTGGGTAGTTTCTCCTTTTTATCTATTAGGAATAATATTGCTGGAATATTTGCGTCCAAGTTTTTGTGTGGACATATGTTTTCAAACCCCTTGAGTGTGCACCTCGGGGGGTAGAATACTGATAAGGTAAATCTGTCCTTCACATTTTGAGAAACTGACACTGAGTCTACGAAGTCACTGTGCCATTTTGCTTCTCACTAGCAATGTACAAGTGGTTCCAATTTTTCCAAGTCCTCACCAACATTTGTTATTGTTTATTATCATCGTGGGAATTTTGGCCATTGGTATGTCTTCTTTGAAAACAAGTCTATTCAAATTCTTTTCCCATTAAAAGCATTGGATCATCTTTCTATTGTAGGGTTGTAAGAATTCTTTATATAGTCTGGATATGAGTCTCATATCCCATAAATCATTTACAAGGACTTTCTCCCAAGTCATAGACTTGTCTTTTCACCTTTCGGTGCTGTATTTTGGAGCATGGAGGGTTTATGTTTTGATAAGGTCAAATTTATTCATATTTTCTTTTGTCACTTGCACTTTTGGTGTCCTATTTAGGAGACCACCGCCTAAACCAGGGTCACAAAGTCTTACTCCTGTTTCCTTCTAAGACTTTTAGTTTTAGCTGTTAGGGTTCAATGTATAATTGATTTTGAGTTAATTTTTGTATATGATATGAAATAGGGACCCAACTTCATCTTTCGTGTGTGGGTATTTAGTTCTCCAGCATCATTTGTATAAAAGATTATTCTTTCCCCCACTGAGTTTGCCTGGCACCTTGTCAAAAATTCATTGATGATAAATAAGGGTTCACCGTTATGCTGATGTATTCATTGATTGTAAAAAAGGGTTCACTGCATTCTCATTTTATTCTGCTGATCTCTGTGTATCCCTCTGCCAGGACCACGTTGCCTTAAGCTTTGGGGAAGTGTGAGCCCTTCAAACTTGTTCTTTTTCAAAGTTGTCTGGCAATTCTGGGTCCCCTGCATCTCCCTCGTAATCTTAAGACTAGTTTTGGGTTAGTTGTTTACCTACGGAAAGTCTTCCTCAAGACGGGCAGGATGTGAGCGTCTATACTCCCACGCCACCCCCAAGAAGTCAAGAAGGTGTTAGCACCCCAATACTCAGTCTTGTATCTTAGGGTCAATCACTTTAGTTGTATCATCTCATTACTTCTTTAGGAAGACAGTAGATTGGTTGAAAATATTTGACTTCATGTAAGCACTGAGAAAGGAAACAAAAACTGAGGGCCAGAGGTGTGGAACAAGACAGAACTGTAAGCCCGCGAAGCCACAGCCAGAAAATAGGTCAGGCGGTCAATGTTGCCTCGTGCACTTTACGTGCTTCATGAACAGCTACCAAATTAATTCATGAATAAAGGTCAAGAAGCTGAGTGATGCTGTGTGATTTGTATGGAAGCCCTGAACGATGTGAGGGGTCAGAAGCCCATTTTCGTGTGGGCCTGTCCATAGGCACTAAATACAACTACGTGAGAACATTCTGTGGGATTTCAGGAAATGTGACCTACGAGAAAAATACCTATTTCTAGTATTAGCATACGAGCTCAGATTAGCTAAGTGCATTTTCTTGCTAAAAGGAAGACCCAAGGCATGATTTAATTAGTCAATCTCTTGCAAATGGATGGTTTAGAAGAGAATGGCTGTAGTAAGATATCCTTGTCGCCTTTTTATCCCTCATCGATTCTGCTCTGGTAAGCACGTGCAATACAACATCAAGAAAAAAAAAAAGAATATGCTGAAGACGCATCATTTTATAATGCTGGAAAGCAGATTTACAGCGATTCTTGCAGACTTTGAACGCTAGCCGATTTTTAAAAGTGCCAGCGTTCTCCCAGGTTATTCATTATTTGGGGAGGGGACCTGATCCGTACAACAGCGAGCAATTCACTCTGTACGTTGATACGGTGTCAGAAAAATGAGACATATTGATTATTGTCTGATCAAATGCTGCATATTGTAGAACCCTTTGTTCAGACGTTCCAGCTTGAATGGATGGGTTATTAGCCAAGGAATAAACCGGCTGATCCCATGAAAGCATTTATAGGGAGGGCGGTGCAGTTGTAAACTAAAGGGCGCCATAAATTTGGTGCCCGGTTGCTCTTCAAACAGGCACCCGTGTTCTGTGTGGATGGCCGTGCCTTTCCGTTGCATCAGCAACCTGTTATCACCATCCCTCTTTGCGTGCATTACCGCGGCAAGCACAGCCCAGGGCTATTGGCAGAGCTGATAATTTTTTCTCAACATGATTACCACCGCTTCTGGATTAGGTAAGCTGCGAGGAACCAGAAGCAGGGCTTTCCAGCTCGAGAGCTTGTGTATTTGCCAAATGAGTGGTTTTGAAAATTGGCCTCCCTTTGCTGAAACACGTTTCTCGACACTCTGAGAAGCCTCCCGCAGAAAAGAAAAATGTGGCCTCGGGACCCGGGAGGCCAACGGAACACCGTGCATCCTATTTTTTCTTTATTTTTTCTTTTCTCGGGCGGCGTGAAGACTGAGCAGCTACGAACGGCATGCATCTCCCACCACACTCTGCGGGGGCTCCGCCTGTGGGTCCCGGGAGACCCGGGATATCGAACCAGAGGGCGGTGGACCCTACGTGCAATAACACCGCTCAGCCTCAGAGACCTCTGGGAGTAACAGGTGGAGCAGAAGCGGAATGAGCAGGAAAGTCTCTTGGAGGTGTTGGAGGCTGGGGTGGAGGGTCATAGGTGCCTCCTGGAGGTGTGCAGTGGGCTCAAGGCAGGAGCACATCCTACAGCATGGACGTATTTCTGTTTCTTGGCAGAAGGGATTGCAAACGAAGATTCAGGTTCATATATGGGAGCCAAATGTCATAGATTAAATAATAATAATAATAATAATAATAATAATAATGCAACCCTGGAGGTTCCAGTGGGGGGGGGAGTCTCCCCATCTTGCTGATGGAGGCACAACCCAGAAACTGCAACACAGGGAGATGCCCGTAGGCCAAGAGTGGCCAAGACATTGGCAACCACCAGTCAGAGCCCGTGACCGACCCGCAGCCCAGGACGGAGCACGTTCATTTCAGGATCCGAGGGACCTACCCCTCTAGATCTGGCAGTGAGGTGGCTGCAAAGCCCGTGGACCCGGGCTTGGATTAAGGTCTAAGGCTTCCTCCTCGGCATCGTCTCGGCTTTTCTGTCTCCTGACCACTGGAAATGGAACTTGTGGTCTCAGATGTTTCGGCGACAAATGCTCTGCAATAGTTATTGACTTTTTTTTTCCTGGCCTCACAGGGAGGGGCCACAATAAGATCATGTTGTCTCGGCATGGCATCTGAATCAGAGGAGTTTATTTATTTTTTTTTATTTAAAAAACTTTCCTTTAATCTGTATTTATTCTATATATATAGAGAGAGAGAGAGACAGAGCACGAGGAGGGGAGGGGCAGAGAGAGAGAGGGAGACACAGAATCCGAAACAGGCTCCAGGCTCCGAGCTGTCATCACAGGGCCCGATGCGGGGCTCGAACCCACGAGCTGCGACATCATGACCTGAGCCAAAGCCGGACGTGCAACTGACTGAGCCACCCGGGTGCCCCTGAGTCACAGAAGTTTAAATGAGCTGTGGGATTCTTCTGGAAACCAGGAGATTACACGCGGTTATTTACTAGTCATCCTACCATGTACTTTGTGCGTCCATTACGGTTCCTGGCCCGGAGGAGCAGGATCGACACGCTGCTGCAGATGTAGATGGGCAGCCCCGGGAAGGGGCGAGTCTGACGAGCAGCCCCAGGAAGGGGTGAGTACGGAGGAGGAGGAGGGCCTGTCCGGGGGATGAGTGCGGCCCACCCTCCAGAACGTCTGTGAGTGCAAAGCCCACTTTGGTGCCTCGTCTGTGTTGACATCCCCAACGTAACGTCTTGAGAGAGGGGGCACCTGGGTGGCTCAGTGGGTTAAGCATCCCAAGGTCATGATCTAATGGTTCATGGGTTCGAACCCTGCGTCGGGCTCTGTGTTGACAGTTCAGAGCCTGCTTGGGATTCTCTCTCTCTCTCTCTCTCTCTCTCTCCCCCTATCCCCCCACCCCCCGCCCACTAAATAAATAAACTTAAAAAAAAATAAAGTCTTGAGAGAGGAGCACCTTCAGGAGCACCCACACCATTTCCTTACTCTCTGATGATGGAGTTTGGTTCTGGAACAATTCGGAGGAGAGGAGATGAACACTCAGGCGCCTGAGATAATGCCTAATCTCAAAGGCCAGTGAGCACGTGGCCATTGGGTCCTAGTTTTATTTTATTTTATTTTATTTTATTTTATTTTATTTTATTAAGTTTATTTATTTATTTTGAGAGCATATGAGCAAGGCAGGGGCTGAGAGACAGAGAGAGAGAATCCCAGGCAGATTTCCAGGCTGTCAGCACAGAGCCTGACGTGGGGCTCGATCTCACAGATCATGAGATCAGGACCTGAGCTGAGATCAAGAGTCAGAGGCTTAATTCACTGGCCACCCAGGCGCCCTGCAGTAGTTTTCAAAATATATCCACAAATTCTTTGATAGTCTTTCCTTGAAAAGGTGGAGAAATTTCCTTCCCCCTGAGCGTGAGCTGGGTGTTCGTCGAACACATAGAATAAAGGGGACATGGTGGAGTCTGACACTGACACCAGGTCACAAAGCTACAACAGCTTCTTTCTCATTCTCTCTCTCTCTTCCCCTCTCTAGTTTTCTTTTTCTGTTCTCTCTTCTCTCTGTCCCCGTTCCTGTCTCTCCCCCTCTGTCTTTCTTTGTCTGTCTCCCATCACTTGCTTTGGGGGAAGCCAGCCGACCGAGGAGGGGCTCCCATCCCTGGGATCTATGTCTCCAGCCTCCAGCCATGTGAGTTGGCTCCTTGGGAGCTGACACTCGATCCCCCTGAAGACGGCAGCCCCAGCCGACGGCCTGACCACAACTTTGCGGGATTCCCTGAGACAGAACATCCTGCTGAGTTGTTCCTGGAGTCCTGACCTCAGACACTGTGTGTGGTGCTAAGCTGCGAAGTTTGGCGGCATTTTGTTACAAGACCGTGGACGGCTACTCTACCCTGGACTCATCCTTTGACATCACTTCACTGGTCCGTCCATTGACACGACTGATCATTGTGGATCGTTAATGGGTCCCACTTGGCCCCCAAATCTTTAAACCGGTGCACGACCTCCTGGACCCAGAGCCTGGGGTTCTCTGGGGTTCTCGTGGGCATCTGAGAGATTCGCTCAAACAACCTTCTTTCTACATTTTCTCCTCATCCTGGAAACAGGTTCCCTAGCGCATAGTTTTGTTCCTGTGAGGAGTCTGGGGAGAGGAGGAGCGGACACGGGGTGCCCAGACCTGAGCTGCCGTGCCATCTGGTCATCTAACAACCCTCCCTCCCTCCGGTCCTGCGGTCACCCCAAGGCCGAATCTTGTCACTTCTGCCTCCACCGTCCTCGTCCTGTCCGTTCGGACGCCTCTCCGTCTTTAGGATCGCCTGCGTGGCTCTCGGGCGAACTTCTCGACACCCTTCAGGTTTCCATACCCGCAGCTGACTCACGTCACCTGGAAATAACACCACGAAACATGCCATTTGCATACAGAAACACCTGACACGTCTTCCAGTGTCACGCAGGTAAGGACTGGCAGTTTGTCTGAAGCTGGGGACTTGTTCTCACGCAAACACCACGAGCCCCTGAACTTCGCCATATCTCCGCCTGGCCCCTGCCCAGCAAAATTCCTACTTTCTCTATCTCTCCATGCCCCACCCCCGCCTCAGGCCAAATGTGTGTGGCCTTAAGCTGCTAAATTTTGTGGGGACTCGTTCCACGGGCGTAGATTAATCACGCATGTGCAGACTCGTGGCACAGCCTCCCGGTCCCTCCGGTAATATTTCAAGTTCACACTAATACAATTTCCACAAACAATTATAAATCACACCCTGTTGTTCCTCACAAGCAATGGGCTCCATGATTCTCTGGTACCATAAATCAGGTGTGTGACCACGCAGAATTCATGAAAATGCCTCAGGTTTGCCATCTGCAAAGTCCCTGTGATTACCGAGGTCCATCATCTTTTCTAACTCACGGATTCCAAACCTACGTGCTTCTCGCAGCGCCCGGTGGAAAGGAAACTAGTAAAAAGAAGTCGAAAAATTCTTTAAACATCTTAGTCAGCCAATGAGTATTTACTGAGTGACTACTATGTGTCCAGAGTTTTGCTGGGAGAGATGAATCCCGGAATTCCCTATGTGTCATAAATCATTTTGCTGAACCTATTTTTTTAATGTCCCCATATGTCTTCCATTTCTACAGCTCTTTTTGATTGCTTACTTATTTATTTTGTGTGTGTGTGAGAGAGAGAGAGTCCCAAGAAGGCACTGGGCTGTCAGCAGAGCCTGACTTGGGGCTTGATCCCAGAAACTGTGAGAGCAAGACCTGAACTGAAATCAAAAGTCCAGCTCTTAACTCACTGAGTCACCCAGGCACCCCCACAGCTAATTTTGCACTGATAATACTTTAAATAAAAGCTGGTTAGAGAACATGGAAGCATTCATCCAAGCTCTGCACATCTCTGTTAACTAGTTAGTTGTTAGTAGTTGAAGGCTGGCCAGACTTGGAACATTTGAATAAGATCATCTGGGGCCCCTGGGGGGGCAGGGGGCTCAGTCAGTTAAGCGTCCGACTTCAGCTCAGGTCATGATCTCACGGTTTGTGAGTTTGAGCCCCACGTCGGGCTCTGTGCTGACAGCTCGGAGCCTGGAGCCTGCTTTGGATTCTGTGTCTCCCTTCTCTCTGCCCCTCCCCTGCTCTTGCTCTGTCTGTCTCTCTCTCTCTCTCTCTCTCTCTCAAAAATAAATAAGCATCGACAAAACTTTTTTTAAAAATTGTTTAAAAAAAATGGGGGGCTGCCTGGGTGGCTCAGTTGGGTGGGCGGCCGACTTCAGCTCAGGTCATAATCTTACAGTTTGAAGGTTTGTTGAGTTCGAGCCCCGCGTCAGGCTCTGTGCTGACAGCTCAGAGCCTGGAGCTTGCTTCGGATTCTGTGTCTCCCTTTCTCTCTGCCCCTCCCCTGCTTGCACTCTGTCTCTCTCTCTCTCTCTCAAAAATAAATAAACATTAAAAATTTTTTGAATAAGTTCATCTGGCCAATCAGACATCAAGGCCTGTAACTCGTGAGTCTCAGTTGAATGGTCTGCATTTGCCGACCTTGAAACTCTTAATACCTTTGAAGAAAACCCATACCATCATTTTGCAGTGGGCCCCACAAGCTAGGTAGGCAGGCTCACCCTCTTTCCCTTCCCTGTGGGCCAGCAATTAGTAGGGAGGAAGAGATTGTTCTAAATTGGCTCCCCAGAGGCAGGCCCTAGGACAAGAGTTTGTGTAAAAGGGATTTATAAAGGAAGTGTTCCAAGGAGAAGCAGGTGTGGGATTGGGGGAGCCAGGACAGGAAAATGGAAGGAGCAAAGCAAGAATGTGACTTCAGGGGGCACCTGGGTGGCTCAGTTGCTTAAGTGTCAAACTCTTGATTTTGGCTCATGATCTCAGAGTTTTGGGGATTGAAACCCTAGGCTCTGTGCTATTGGCATGGAACCTGCTTGGGATTCTCTTTCTCCCTCTCCCTCTGCCTCTTCCCCACTTGCACACACACACACACACACACACTCTCTCTCTCTCTCTCTCTCTCAAAATAAATAAATAAACTTCAAAAAACCAGAATGTGACTTCAAGAAAGCCCCCAGAGGGTTGCTCCAGGCTGAGAGGCTGTGGGGGGGTAAGTCGTGCTCACACTTGTCTGGACCCTACTGAGTAGCTGAGATTCCAAGTCCCCATTCTCTGAGGCGGGAGTAGCGAGTGTGGAGGATGGCCCAAGAATGTCCAGCCGTTTGCGCACAGTCACGGGGACTCCGCTCGCCGAGGGCCGTCCTCAGGAAACGGTCACAGGGCAGACCTTTGGAGACAGAAGCGCCTGGAAGCTGGGCATGGGAAACGCTAAACTTCCAGAGAGCTCGAGCAGGTGTGGGCGGAGCACCGACGGCCTTCAGGATAGAGGCCAATCCCTCTGACACCAGGCAGCAATCTTTTCTACGCCTGAGAGCATTTCACTAAGACTTCAAGTGTCACGTTCTCCCAAAGCTTCAAATAATGATAAAGAAGCCACCAATCCAGTATGTTCGCTAACAGTATACTCTTTGCCAGGTGTCCTGCTATATGTATTTTCTGTGGAAAATACACAGGAGAATGAGACATGGCTTATGTTGCGCTCAAAAAAGGAAAGTTAAAAGGAGATGATGCAGGAGTCCTTTAAAAAAAATAAACAAATACAGCATTGTCTGGGAACCAAACACTAGCACTAAACACGGGGGTTCCCAGGGCTGTGCCGCTTGGTCGTCGCTCTCAGGAATGGACGGTGTGGAGGGAGCACATCTGGTTGACACGAGAATGAATCAGCACGTTAAGACCCTTGGGAGGCACACAGGGGACCTGTTCAAATCAAAGAGGAGGCTTTAAGTCTCTGGACGCTTCTCGGTGGGGTTAGACTGAAGTTCCACGAATGAACAAATAGATGAGGGGGCAGAGGAGAAGGAAATTCGAGGCTGGCCAAGCTCTTCGCAGGAATAGAAAGATTTTCGGCCATTTTTCCACCATCCTTATTGAGTAAGGTGCTGGGGACAAAATGGTGAGTTAAGGCGTTTTGTCCTCCCACTGTTTTCCCTCCTGGCGTTTACACTCTAGCGGTGGGGAGTAGGCACTTATACAAGGAGACTTCAAAATACGGCAGTTAGAGAAAGAGATGTTTTCCAAGAAGGTGGGCACGAAGGAACACAGTGCACTCAGGTGTGTGTGAGGAGCTTGGGAAGGCAATGGAGCTGGAGGACAGGATGCTGAGAGAGCACGTCGTGAGCCCTGACCCGATGTTCTGCCGCATTCTCTCTCTAGTGACAGCTACTGGGGGGGCGGGGTTATTTTTATTTTTTAAGTTTATTTACTTATTGGGAGAGAGAAAGAGACAGCTCAAGTTGGGGAGAGGCAGAGAGGGAGGGAGACAGAGCATCTCAAGCAGGCTCCACGCTGTCGGCACGGAGCCCGACGCAGGGCTCGAACGCACAAAACCACAAGATCATGATCTGAGGGGAAACCAAGAGTCGGGCGCTTAACCAACTGAGCCGCCCGGGTGCCCCAGCTAGTGGAGGGTTTTAAACACAAGAGTGACATGCTCACGCTTATATTCTAGAAATTTACTCTTGTACACAATCGTTTGGGGCTTCTCTTAACATGCGATTGGACCCCTAGATTTGGGGCTCCCCTCAGCTCTGCTAGTTGTATAGTCTCGATCATCTTTTTCAAGGGAGCCTCATCAGAGGAGTCTCTGTGTCACTGGAAACCTAGGAGACCGCTTCTCTCCGAGTGGTGGATTTGGCAATGTCTGGAGACGTTTTTTTTTTTTTTTGAAAAATTTTTTATGTTTATTCACTTTTGAAAGACAGAGAGAGACAGAGCACAAGCAGGGGTGGGGCGGAGAGAGAGGGGGCACAGAATCCGAAGCAGGCTCCAAGCTCCGAGCTGTCAGCCCAGAGCCCGACGCGGGGCTCGAACTCACGGACCGCGAGATCATGACCTGAGCTGAAGTCGGACGCTCAGCTGACTGAGCCACCCCGGGCGCCCCTGGAGACATTTTTGATTGTCACGACTTGGGGATGGCTACCGGCATCTAGCGGATAGAGGCCAGGGATGCTGTTAAACATCGTACGACAAATATGCAGGACAGCCCGGACAACCAAGAATTATCTGATCCAAACGTCAATAGAGCCAATGTTGACAAACCCTGTTCTAGATGGATAAAAGAGGAAGCAAAGTAATTTTCTGAAACCTGGAGGGGGTCGGGTGACTGGAAGGCAGTGAGCGAGGGATGAGACGGTGACTGTGGGAAATTCAGTGAGCACTGCCCCGTGGCAATAGTTCTCAAGCATAGAAATGCCAAACCAAGCGTGCCCAAAGCTGAGGTGTGTTTCAAGTATTCGGTTACTAAAACAAAATACTAAGTTGGCAGACTTCGTGATTTCTCTTTTCATAACATCATTCTCACTTATTTGGATTCAGCTGTGCTTTTTCTTTAGTGGGAGTGAAAAGGCAGAGTTGGCCTTAAGAGGCCAGTCGTTGGGCACAGAGCGTGAAGCCACCGCGTGGTGTCTTCCATTGTTTTCTGTGACGGCATTAAATTACATCCTCTTCCTGATCCCCATGATATCAGTGGTTTTTTCCCTATAACGCAAAGTCCAATTGAAACAACACATATTGAGGAATTGTATGCATAAGCTCTGGGATTATAAATATGAATGAAACGCAGACATTCACATCTATGAAGGAGACAGACATCTCTACATCCCTGAGTTCCTGGAATAAGCGCTGTTGCGAACGCTTCCAGAATGTGTTAAGTGGGAGGCTTTCTAAGAGACAGACACATGGAGATAAACATTTTACGGAAGGAGGGAAGCAAAGTCGAAATGTGGATTGTGTTTAGGATCCCAGCAGGGGAGAGGCAGGGAGGACGATAGTCCAGGTGAAGGAAACGCGCGACTCAGATGCTTGCGGACGCGGAATCTAACCTGAATGCAGTCTGGGCACAAACCTGACTCACCCCCAGGGCGAATGTTGGACTATGCACAGTGGCCTTGCTCTTTCCAAAGTTTTAAAAATCATTCCTGTCAAATATCCTGACGTTGTTAACGCCTTCATTATGGTATCGTATTCTACAGTGTTCCATGCTCTTTGTAACTCCCCAAACGTGTGAGCTTCGTTAGCTTCTTGAGCTTTACCCCAAATGAATCAGATTTAGAGAATGTTTACCGTCTCTTCCAGCGGCAGCAGGAACGGAGTCACCAAATCAGAAACCCAGGAGGGACTCACAAGGCATTAATCATAGTATTTCTTGGCATCGGTGTCTGTCATATCAAGAGGTATTGGCCAAAGCCCAGGAGACCATGAATATGCCACATTTAACTTTTTTCTCCAAATGATGTGCACTCCTGTACGTGTGTCACTCGACCCTGAGTGTGACAGAGATCCCACAAACCTTCTACCTTCCCCCCTTCCCTCTCTCTTTCTCCCCAGTCCCAAAATTTGAAGTCAAATGAATATGTTGAGGGTGCCATAAAAGTGTTCATATACGATATCCTGGATGTACTTTAAAAATTCCCCCAAATGGTTCATTAGCTAAGTAATCCAGTTCCTTCCCTGATCTGGATATTTTTCTTGTTCTCTGTGTGTGTGTGTGTGTGTGTGTGAGAGAGAGAGAGAGAGAGAGAGAGACTTTGGCTTTCTTATTTGTGTTTTCTGGGTTTGGTTGGATTCGATGTTAAGCTTTTAAGTGAATAATCTTAATAGGCTATTGACTTTTTCTTGAGTAATCACTAAACTATAAATTTTGGATTTAGATAATTACTAAAAACAAAGAGAATTAAAAAAAAAACTTTCAGAGGTCCACACCTAAGCCAAATAACACAAATTCAAGGGATCTCTATGCTTATATTTTGAAATAAACACAAAATGTATCGCTTTCTGGTCATGACATTCCGTAAACAGCCAAAGAGGGCATGACCAGGGGGAGAAAAAAAAGATCAAAAAACATTTAGCACAAAAATAGACCAGGAGAGCCACAGAAGCTTCATATCTCAAAGCTCAGTTTTTCACTAAAAGACAGCTTTGTTTACAAATAGTATTTGCAGTATTTTCGAGTTTGAAAAGGACATTCATACTCTTGTTTCATGTGATTCTTTCAGTACTCTCTTAGTGATCATCACTTCCGTTATTCGAATGGAAAAACTGAGAATCGCAGAAGTTCCATAAAATGTATCCTTGAGTCAGGATTCGTCTTGCAGTTCATGCATTAGCAATCATGACCTAGTGCGATGGCAGCGTTTTCTTTCATTTCAGGGGTACATATACATTTTATAACTAATGGCACCTTTGAGCCAATGAAAGATTATAAATCCCTCAAGTTCACGTAGCCGCCAAGTTGTGTTTACATTCAACTCTGACTCCAAATAGTTTACTCTTTCCTTGAGGCCACCTCCTCTCTCAAGATCATCTGCAAGACATAAGCCAACCAACAAAAAAAGGTTCGAACACTGTGGATTTTGAGCTAAAATTGCCATGCCTACATTCAAAATACACGAAATTATGTGCTTTGCTTGTTCTTTTTATAACAAAGAATATTGTTGCATTTCTACCACGTTCGCACGATCTCTGTATTTTTAATTCAGTTTAATTCTGTAAACATTAAGCAAGAGCATATTTTGTGTAGGACACATTGCTCATCGTTATGGGGTCTATACAGCTATGTAAAATTCAAATTATGCTCCTGTGGGGAAAGACGACGGGAGATAGAAATTTATAAACCTTCTCCTACCTATCTATGAGATATTGCATTAAGAACTTTTATACATTTTGCCTCATCTGATCCCCTTTGTGTAGATGATTAGACTGAGGCTCATTCAACGACAATGATGGTCCCATGGTATCAGGAATAAAAATCATTGAGCTGAAATTATGTCTTTCAGCTCCCAAACCTATTTCACTTCTGTGGGTTTATGTAGATGGGTGGCTCTTACATAAGGTGTGAAAAGAGACACACAAGTACATGGGTAGTTTGGAAGAAGGAGCGAGAATTCGGCTCCTACCAGGAAACTACTCCAAATCCTCTCTCCTCTCATCAAATAGGCAGTTCTTCTTTTGTAAGAATGCAAACATTCTGCTGGGGATGTTTCTCCTGGAAACTTCCCGTCTTGCAAATGGAGTCTGAAATCAAGAAAATGATCAAAGTGTTGGCAAGGGGAAGAGAGAAGGACCAGCGGTTTTATTTGTTAACAGCAACACCAGGTAACTACATGCTTTCAATTTTCCCATGAGTTCCCTCCGCTTCACAAAAATAGTTCTATCCAGAGGAAGAAGAAAGATATTTCTTCAGGTCTAACCCTGAGCTAAGTGCTATATATTTAGCATCACCTTTTATTCCCACAGCAGCCCAGAGAATTATTATAACCCCCATTTTGTGAGTATAAATATCCACGGATATATTGAAACGCCAAGTAAGTTGCCCAAGGTCACAGCGTGGGGTTTAATTCTAGAATATGTGACCTTTCTTCTACATCACATTGCTGGGAAGGATTATTTCTGGGAGGAGCCGGTGGGGAGTCCAGCATTCTTCCATCTGAGTTCCAATAATGCCGAGCTAATGAATATGTATAAATAATGAGCAGTCCGTTAAGCATCTGACCTCAGCTCAGGTCATGATCTCACTGTTCGTGAGTTCGGGCCCCGCATCGGGCTCTGTGCTGACAGCTGGGAGCCTGGGGCCCGCTTCGGATTCTGGGTCTCCCTCTCTCTCTCTGCCCCTCTCCCACTCACGGTCTGTCTCTCTCTCTCAAAAATAAATAAACATTAAAAAAATAATAATAATCCTACATCTAACTGGTCATTATTATTTCTAAAACCTGTTCACCGGGCTCTCGTTTATCTTCATATTAATCCATGGATGGGCATTACTGTTGTAACTGTTCCTGTCATTATTGTTTTTCAGATGAAGGAACGTAAATGTGTAGAAGACGTGACCTACTCAAGGTCACACAGACACGAAGTGTTGGTAGCATTTAGATTTCAAATTGTGAGTTCTTTTCCAACATTCTCCTGACTTTCAAAATTTGAAAAAGTATTTTTTTCTTGAGTCCAGGCCTGGACAGAGGGTGGGCTTACTTCCTTGGCGTATTAAAAAAGGTTGAGGATCAAAGAACGCAATCAGAGATGCTGGCATTGTGAAAACGGAAGAGAGACGGATAGATCTAAGTGTTCTACACACAGGGCAAGCTGGGCGGGCGATCTAGAAAGGCAGACTCGTATGAGTGGGGTGGGTGTTAGTACAACTTCTCAAAGATGGAGAAGCCGAGGTTTGAGAGGTGGAGACCTTCTCATAAAGCCAGTCGTTAACCAGAGCTGGGTGCATTGTGGCTGGCCATCTCTGCTCCCTTGGCCTGTCGTTAAAGAAGGGGGTGGAGTGGGGCTCCCGGCTGGCTCAGTCAGTTGGGTGTCCGACTTTGCCTCAGGTCATGATCTCGCAGTTGGTGGGTTCGAGCCCTGCATCGGGCTCTGTGCTAACAGCTCAGAGTCTGGAGCCTGCTTCAAATTCTGGGTCTCCTCCTCTCTCTGCCCCTCCCCTGCTCATGCTCTGTCTCACTCTGTCTCTCAAGAATAAATAAACGTTAAATTTTTTTTTTTTTTTAAATCTGGAGATCACACTTGGACCGTCTCTTAGATTTGTCGTGAGAATTAAGTAGGGCAGGACCTACAAAGTCCCTGACGTAGTCTGGCGGAGAAGTGTTCACTATTATTGTCCAGTGTTCCACGGCCCTCGTTTCCTTATCTGTAAGGTGGCAATTGACGCAACATCCTGACCGCGTCTAATAAGAATTACCTGAGAAACAGTGTGAACGGACATCGGTAAAAGGCAGTCGCTACAGGTTTATAAAGGCTGTAAAAAGGGGCGGGGTCAGCGCAAGTGCTCTCTGGAGCAGCAGTAGGCAGATGGCGTTCACACGACAGGCACCAACAAGATGCCGATTCTGGTCCCCGGCGGCTCCCGAGAGAGTAAGGAACACAGACATGGAGAGAGACACTTCTCAGACGTCGTGATCACTTTCACGGAGGTTGTAAGAGAAGAGAAGACAGTGTACCCGGAAGCCTTGCAGCGTCAGTGTCCAATATGAGCTTATTTTGACTTAACACAAGGGAAGATCCGCGTCATGCCATCTCGCTTCCTCTTGGCCAGTCGTAGCCCCGTGTGGGATGATGAAGACAGAATCCCGCACTGGACACCGCGTGACCTGGCCTTGACCTGGCCTCGCGGCGTCACCCGGGGACGTGGCTTCGCTCGCTTACGTTTCAGACCCCTCCCAGGCAGCCAAAACTGTCTTTGACTGAGCTCGTCCCGGCCAGAACCGGCAACGGCACTACAATCGCTCGGGAGAGGGAGGAAGTGTCACGAGGGGGCTGGCCATACGAGAACCCACTGGGGGACAGGGTCAGGCCGTGTGCCCGCTGGCGCTGGACAGCGTGGGGCAGAGTGTCCCTTTCTGAAGGAGTTCACAGTCAAGAACCCACGTCAGGGACGGGATCATCCCGAGTTTCTCGTCAACTGTCCACTGGGGATGAACTTGAACCTTGAGCCTCTGATTCACGGACAGAAACAATCTCCCCTTCTTTTGACAATTAATAGATTTCATCGGCCGTGGGTTTTGCCACTTTCCAAAGTGAATCGCAGTGATCTCTGGGGATTTCCTTACTCTCTTAGTAGCCTGAAAATTCTTAAAAGGCGCACCACCTGGCAATTACCTTTGCTGCTCCTGTACGGAGTGAGTTACTGCGTGTGGTGCCGGTGTAGTTTTCACTGCGCACTCAGTGTTTGCCAACGAACGAATGGGCGAGTGGGCGAGAGAACACGCACGTGGGTAATTCACGAGTGTGGCGCAACCTCCTGCAGGAGTTCTGTTTCACAGTGCTAACCCCTGATGGCTGCAGCATGAATGAACGGCCCAGGACGTCGTCCCAGTGCCGGTACCCAAACCAGGCGGGACAGGATCACCTCCAGGGCCTGCGGCTCTGAGGGCGAGAGGCTCCCCACCTGGCCCAGCCTTCCTGGGCCTCCCCGTGCCGTTCCAAGCTTCCTCCGGACTCCGCTCCACTGGGTCCGCCCCTGAAAACAAAGGTGCCTTCTCTGTCATCATCGTGGGTCACCCGAATCCCTCCTTATGTGAGTCCAGGAGAGACAAGGAGACACCGGGCAGGAGGCAGGCAGGTAGGCAGCGCGGCTGAACCGTATGGGGAGAAGGGGGGTTGTGGGTGGGGAGTGAGAACAGACCCTGAGACCCAGCTGCCAGAGGAGGCGGGGGTTGGTTGGGGGTCCGTCAGCAGTGCTCTGCGCCTTCTGGGCTGCCGGGAGGGCTGGGGTGGTGGGTGTCCCCAGCGGGGGAGGCGGGTGGGGTGGTGGGTGCCCCCAGTGGGGGAGGCAGACAAGGGTGTGTTGGCTCCCCTCCTTCGAGGTCGCCTGGGGCTGCCGTTCCCAGGCGTGGAGGCTGGAGATCCTCCCACCGCACCGTGGTCCGTATGCCTGTGTCTCCTGGCAGGTTCTGGTAGCCACTCTGTCATCTCCTCCCCCTGCTTCGTGTCGGGGAGGTAACAGCTGGGCTGAAGGCGGCCTCCAGGCCCCGACACCTCGCCCACACCTCTGCGATTCGCCCCTTTGTGGATACAACTTTCTGAGTTCTCCTGTTTGAAGCATGTCTCCCATCGGAACTCTAACCGAGGCAGACAGATGGTTAGACTTAATGGCCCCTATTCGTGGTAAGTCCAGAGGCGTTTTCTCTCCTGTGTGGCCCTGGATATGATATTGGGTCTGCCTAAAGCCCTGATTTCCTCGTCTCCAGAGTGGAATTAATAGCCTGGGTTGTCACAGGCATCGAACGAGCGAACGCATGTAGGACACTTGGCCTAACAGGGCCTGGAAGATGGGACACAGTGGATACATTTCAACTTTTAAAAGGTAACATCTTGGGCGCCCAGGTGGCTCAGTCGGTTGAGCATCCGACTTCAGCTCAGGTCATGGTCTCACGGTTTTGTGAGTTCGAGCCCCGCGTGGGGTTCTGTGCTGACAGCTCGGAGCCTGGAACCTGTTTCAGATTCTGCGTCTCCCTCTCTCTCTGGCCCTCCCCTGCTCATGTTCTGTCTCTCTCTGTCTCAAAAATAAATAAAAACATTTTAAAAAAAGTATAAAAAGGTACCATCTTCAAGTGCCTCTTTCCACTCTGGAAATAAATGAAAATAGGCATCATTTTATGCCCTGAGTGAGGTTTTATAGCGAAACGGTCACAGTCAAAGATGAGGATTTTTTTTTTTAAGTTTTGTGTTTTCTTAAAGAATTTAAGGATCGCTCCATGTGAATAATATGAGCCCCTCAAACTTTGCACCCCAACACCTCCACCCTCATGAATTCTGGAAGCAACAGAATAGCTCTGTTTAAACGTTTCTCTGAATTGTACCATTCAGGTAGTTTTTGGGAGAGGTTATATAGCTCGGTAAAGAACTTGATGAAACGTGACAACAGGCCTGCACATAACATCGTCATCACTTTACTCAACCGAGTGTTCTGAAAGAATATGGGATTCCAGAACAACGGGGCTGCTCTCTCCTTACCATCCCGCGGAAGCCGAGTGGTCCCAAGTTGGTAGGACGGGAATGTCTGACACAAACAAGAAAAAGGCAGAACGATCTCAAAATGTGAGCTATCTACCTGCCCAAAAGGAGCACGGCCGGGCATTGGGCACATGTGTCTCTGAAAAGCAAGGCTGCATTGCAAGGTTTCTCCAAAGTTATTCTGAAACTAAAGAGAATAGTGGTTTTGAAAACATGAGTCCTGGGAGGTGTCTGTGGGAGCAATAAAGTAGGAAGCGTGTTCTTCTGAAAGGAAGCTATTTATAGAAAAGAGAATTTTGACCTCCACATCTCTTTCTTTGGCCTGAGTCTGGGTGATTGAGTGTAGAGACTGGATTTGGTGACACAGGTCCCCACTCCTTGGCGTATAGCCAATATTGCTGTGGGGCCCCAGTCAGTTTCAATGAAAAATGAATGAAAACTCTTTGGTTTTAAAAGCGCGTTCTGACTAACAGTCAGCATGGTAAATTTTTGCATTCTAAAATTGCTCCTTGGGAAGCTTACCGCCAGCATGGGTCCTTGGGGTAGGATATTTTGACGTCATGCTGAAAATTCAGCTCTCTGATGAGATATCTTCTTCGAACCTTTCATCAATAATCATTCCAGTTTTTTTCTGACTGATTTCAAATCCTTGTTCTTGCGGTGGGTGATAGGAGGGACTTGGGGGAATTAAAAACGGTGGCTTCTTTTGCGTAAACTTCACTACTGTTTAAAGAAGCCGTCGGCACCTTTTCCTGTGCCCTGTCCCTCTTCTCTTCACCTGGTCTCATGCTCCATCCATGAAAACGCATACATCACAGAGATCCGCCAGGCAGGCATCGGGGTGTTCTATGTGAGCATCTGATCTGCCTTCTGATGGCATACCCTGGCATCGGTCCAGAAAAGAAAAGAGCATTCTGTGCATCAGGAGAAGGACAGGAATTACGTTTTAATTGTTAAGTTTGATTTGCGCAGTATTCCTCATGACTTCGTAGGCATTTGATCTCTCCCTTTATTGAAGCTAAAGCTTTATGCCCCTCATGTGGACGCAGCTGATCATCAGACCCTTGTTCTGAACATAGACAAGCCCTTCTTCCCGAGATGGCTGTCTTTGAAAGCCATACCCTAGTGCTCCCGGAGCAGGCTGGCCAGCTGTGGCGTCCCACCTGCGGGTGCAGGGAGCCCCTGTTTGCGCCAAAGGGTCACGCTTTTTCAAGCGCATCATCCTGTTTTTCTGAGTGGTTTGGCTTCCGCCTCACAGGTCCTTCCCAGACACTGATGGGGAGAAGTCATCCTCGAAGGGAGGTGAAGGGACACAAGGCACCTGGTGATCATGTAGTTGGCACATGAAGTGGTGTCAGTAGCTTGGTGTCCAGGAGGCGATGTAACCAGGCAACAGCGGGCATCATTCCAGAGCTATCTATAAACAGTAACTCTCTCTTGACATGAAGAAATCCCAGGGACAGATTCCATTTCTTAAAGCATTGTTTAGACTTTCTTGAGCATACGAGGGGGTGGTGGTGGAAAAGGCTGACCTTCACGGCCCGGGCTCTGTATGCTGCACCCTGGATTATGTATTCATCCATTCTCATGACTACAGCCACAGGTTGCGTGAGATTTGAACCAGCGTGAGGCCAATTCTTAGAATTCTTAGAAACCCGGAAGCCCTGTTATGGACTGAAATGTGTCCCCTGGAAGTCATAGACTGAAGCCCTCACCCCCAATGTGACTATATTTGGAGACAGGACCTTTAAGGGGTAACTAAGTTGCGGTGGCATCACAGGGGTGAGGCCTGATCTTACAGGGATGATGTCCTTATTCGAAGAGGAAGAGACTCCGGAACTTCCTCTGTCCCTGCACACGCACGCAGAGGAGGCCACGTGAGGACGTGGCGAGAAGGCAGATATCTGCGAGCAAGAGAGCACTCTCCCCAGAAATAAACCCTCCTGGCACCTTGACCTTGGACTTCCAGTCTTCAGAAGAATTGGGAGAAAACACGCTTCTGTGTTTGAAGCTGTCCCGTCTCGGCTGTCTCATTCCAGTAGCCCAAGCTGCCCCCAGAGAAGAGATGGGCGGTAGCTTTGCACCGAGGCTCTCTCACACTAGAAAGTGTTAGAAAAATTGGTGAGAGGAACCTCAGCCCGAGGGTTGTTGGTGATACAGTCAGTGCAATGTCTGAAAACAGGAACATGCAGAGAAGTGTAAAGCAGCTTTGTCAGTGGTGACTGATGAGAAAGAAGGATGAAGTGTTCCATAGATGCTACCTCCCAACCCAGCCCTGGTCAGCACGGAGAGGGAGATTGCCGGGTCAGGGTCACGGTGACCTGGTTCTGAGAGCCATGGTCCGCGAACGTCTCACAGCACGGTGAGGAGGGGCGTCTGGCACCCCAATATACGCAAGAGGTCGGAAGGTTCGTAAGGTGACTTCGTCTAGAGCACCGTGTTGGCGCATCAGGAGCCAAATGCTCCGTGGCGGCACCCGCTTCAATGACTTGAGGAAACCGGGCTGGAGAGTATTGTTCTGATCCTACCTGCCCACCGCAGGCTTCTGGAAGCCTAGGAGAATCGAGCTACTTTTGCTGCTTTTCCTGTGATTCTCAGATCCTACCTGTTTTATAGGTTGGTAAGAAGATGGTCAAAGAGATAAATGAGGCTTACTGTCCCAAGATCATGCCAGCCAGTGAGGCTTGCGTTGGGGATGCACATGTCGTTTTGACTTCCTTCAAAAGCCTTTCCCTTTCTCCCGCATCTCTTAGTCAAATGCTTTATGAGAATTCTCCAAAATGCTGGAAAAACGTGCTACAAAAGTGAGAAATTAAAAAAAAAAGCTTATTTCTGAAGGGAAAACCAGGATCAATTTGTTCATGAACTTTGATACCTGAGACAAGAAATGAAGAAAAGAAACCAACCAAATGCATGAGGACCAGTGAATATTCAGCAACGCGTTACTCCATGTTTCGAGAGGGTGATATATAAATTCACTTCCTCAGAGCCTTACAAAGCCACAGGCCATTCCCTTTGGTTACTGACTAAATCTTAGAACAAATGAGTGGAATGCTTGAGTGGCTCAGTTGTTTAAGCGTCCGACTCTTGGTTTCTGCTTAGGTCCTGATCTCACAGGTTCGTGGAGATTGCGGTGACAGCCCGGAGCCTGCTTGGGATTCTCTCTCTCCCTTTCTCTGCCCCTCTCCCACTTGTGCTGTCTCTCTCTCTCTCTCTCACAAAACAAATAAAAAACATAGAGCACATTGGCATCATGCAAACTCTTCTTGAGATGCCACAAGATACGAATAACCCAGATCTCAACCAAGCTCTGCTCTTGCCCAGAATTATGATTCCCGGAAACCGCAGTGGAAGATCCTGATCACACGGGAAAGGAGAAGCTCTCTCCATGTTCAAATGGAAAATAAGTCCCTTTGGCTTGTGCTAAGAACGCACAACAGTACACAGTCTAATTGGAACACAGCACGTCTTCTCGATTAAGGAAATCCGTATCGAAAGCTTGGCTTTTGGCCACTCAGCGGATGAACATGCTTCGTACTTAAATATTCAGAACCAGTGCTCTGTATAACCTATTCCGTATTACTTGGGCTCTGGAGGTGCGCCCCCCAATTTTGTAAATTGCAATAGTATTTGAAACCCAGGAAGTGACCCAGAAACGCTCCCTGGCTCACTTCTTTTGGGTAAAGATGCAAAAGGTGTCTGTTTAAATAACAAAGCCTTGGCAATTTGGAGAAGAACTCAGGATGTGCTGCTTGCCACTGTGTCCCAGGAATCAACTGTGCCCCAACCACGCAGTGATCTACACACGTTAGTTGGCTCTAGCTCAGTGCACAACTCTTTAGAGAATCAAGAGTGAGAAATAATGAAAGAAAATCGATTGCAATGATCAAGAAATAACTTAACTCAATTACTACCTAGCATGCTGGTTCAATACATTGTTGTTGCTCGTGCAATTTTTCTAAAATCAGCAAGAGACCCCAAATTTATGGAACGGGAAGAATTTAAAATGACCTTGAACGCCTACTCCTTGCGTTTCTAGCCTCTTTTGTTAATCCCATGTCATTATGGAAAGACGCATTTTAGCAGTTGTCCCTTGCTTACAAGTAGGGGCCGGCAGACCTTTTCTATACAGAGCCAGGTAGTAAATAACATCGATTTTGCAAGTCACAAGGACGTCGTTACAGCGCCTCAGCTCTGTTGTTGTTACTTGAACTTGAAAAGAGCCATACGCAACACGCAAACCAGTGGGCACGGCTGTGTTCCTGTAAGGCTTCATCCATAACTCGGGGGCTGGGATGCCTTTGGCCTCCGGTGTGCAGAGTGTTGAGCTCTGGCCTGGAAGACAAACCCTGTCCTCTGCTTCACTTCCCAGAGCGCCTAAGCCACCTTCCCCCAGAGCATGCACGTCCTGGCTTCCTTTGCCTACTTTATTCTACCCGACGTGCCCCAAGGGAAGCAGCAATCACAGTCAGAAATTGTGCCACTATGAAGTTACTGTCTCCACCCATTTTGCACAAGTGGCCTTCAAAGCGAGAGTCTGGGGGGTTAGCCTCAAACTGCTAAGCCCAGGCCTTGTTTCCATAGGCTGCCCTTCAAACTGCCTTTGTTTTGGGCACCCGGCTGGCTCAGTCACTTAAGCGTCCGACTTTGGCTCAGGTCATGATGTCGCGGTTTGTGAGTTCAAGCCCCGCGTCGGGCTCTGGGCTGATGGCTCAGAGCCTGGAGCCTGCTTCAGATTCTGTGTCTCCCTCTCTTTCTGCCTCTCCCCTGCTCATGCTCTCTCTCTCTCTCTATCTCTCTTTCTCTCAAAACTAAATAAACATTAAAAAAGTTAAACTGCCTTTGTTTGGCTCTGGAGAAAGCATTAAAAAAAAAAAGTGGTAAGTGATGGCCTGTGGCACCGAGTGGACAGCCATGACAATTCCCTGACACCAAAAATGTTATTTTGTGGAAACAAAGACAGCCTGTTTGTTTCAAGCCAGTAAATATCGTCCCCTGCAGCATGAATCTACTGTTTTCCTTTTGAATGTCCTGCGACTTGCCTCCCTCATGTAATGCTCTTGCCCAAAATGTACCCAGTAGGTATCTTCCTTGGGTGTCGCACTCTTGCTTCGTGTGTCCGTATAGGAAACGGCAAGCCTTCGGTGGGAGAAAACCCCAGCTCATTCTCACCTGAGCATCACCTTGAACCTCTCCTTGCGGCTCATTTCCACAAACTGAAACCCTCTGGCTCCTTCACAGAAAGCCGACGAGGAGCCCTGTGTTAGATCACCTGGCCAACTGAAGAACAATGATGTCTGTTTTTGTAAGGTCACTGATCGAGTTTTCCAACTCTTGTCCGAAGGCTCTGAACACTTTATCTCTGCCAGTCAAGATCAAGTCTGGTGGTGGGGGCGGGGGCAGGCACTGTCTGGAAGCCAGGACCTTACTCGACACCAGACTGTGTCTGGACAACCACGAGTGGCCTCATTCGTGTCTGATGTTGGTACCTGTGTTTACCGGGTTCCTGTGTAATTCGAAGGCATCTGGAAGACCACCAGAGCTTAGATGCCTTGTCTCACTGGTTACGAAGCCTGGGTTTTTTTTGTTTTTTTTTTCGGTTTTTGGGTTTTTTTGTTTTTTTGGTTTTTTTTTCATTTTCAGAGGCTTCTGTCTTGGTAAAACCCACATATATCCTATAGAGATGAAATGAAAAAGGAAAAGGAAATGCCGCGTGAGGTAGGGTTACAGCCCCACTCCCGGTTTTCCTAGGGGAGTAAGGATGGTGAGTGACAGACAAGCGACTCTCAGTTAAATGTTGGATTTGACCATTCCTCCAAGGTGCCCAGAGATGGTTCCGGCACACTCCAGTCCCTGAAGTGCATTTAACTTCCTCAGCACAAAGTACTGTACCCGCTTCGTAATGATTTCAACCCATGCTCTACACATGTTATGGATATGGTGTAGCCACACGCGTGTTATCTTCTAAAGAGACGGTTCTTTTCCAAACCGCATGCAGACCAAAGTTGTCAGAAACAAATGACAGTTCCTAAGAAAGTGGGTGTTTTTCTCCGAGCTTAACTTTACTTTTAAATCTGAAATACCTGCTTCTTTCCTTTGCCAAGGCTCTGCACGCTCGGGGTGCCTGGTGGGGGAGGGCGCCGTGGGTGAAGCGTCCAACTCTTGACTTAGGCTCGGGTCACCATCTCCCAGTTCATGGACTCGAGCCCCAGATCGGGCTCTGCACTGGCCCGCTTGGGACCCTGTCTCCTTTCTCTCTGCCCCTCCCCCACTCATGCTTGCTCTCCCTCTCTTAAAAAGAAAACAGAAACCAAAAAACAAAAAAAAGGTAAGTTCCCACCCCCTCACCTGTATCCCTGCCTGATTCTTCAAGTCACAGGATTCTCTCCTATTTGCCAGTAAAAATCTAATAATGCCTGTCTTCCTGTCCCCGCCGCGGCCCCGAACGACATTCTAGATGTAAAGCCTTATGGGCAGAATTTGGCTTTATACCACATAAAGCGAGCACATCTTTAATAAACTGTGACCCTGATTTACTGTTGGTTTTAACCCTGCAAAGGCAACAGTGCCGCGTAGAGGCTCTCCTCAAAGTCTCAGTGTTTTGTCCGGGTACTTTTTATGTCTTAATTTTTGCTGAAGTGTGAGCTGACACACGTTGTTACCTCAGTTTGGCCCTGGGTATTTTTTTAAATATTTTTTTTAATGTTTATTTATTTTTTTTTTTAAATTTTTGAGACAGAGAGAGACAGAGCATGAACGGGGGAGGGTCAGAGAGAAGGAGACACAGAATCGGAAACAGGCTCCAGGCTCTGAGCTGTCAGCCCAGAGCCCGACGCGGGGCTCGAACTCACGGACCGCGAGATCATGACCTGAGCCGAAGTCGGACGCTTAACCGACTGAGCCACCCGGGTGCCCCTGGTCCTGGGTATTTTTAAGGGACTCGTGTGACGATGCACCAGTTACCAGAGAGTCTCAGCCTACGGCTGAAAATGCCCCTGGCCTGGCGGGTTTAAACCCAGCCTTTTTATCAGGCGAGATCCCAATGGATTCCACAAGCACGCTCAGCCCGGTTTCATCTCTCCGCTCTCACGGAGATGATCCCAGAACAAAACACTCATCCACTCAGTAGGTTTCTTTCTTTTCTGCTCCCTGTTTCACCAATATTCCATCTCGAAGACCAGACCTCCAGAAGCCAGGGGCAAACAACAGCGGGATCTTGATAAAAAGGATCCTCCGTGGTTGATTCACTGAGAAGGCCAGGCTTGGCGAAAGCTGGGAGAAGGTGCCGGAAGCTCCAACCTGACACTCAGACTCACTCCCAACAAGGGACGCCTCCCGCTGAGAGATTTTTTTTTTTTTTTTTTTTGTCTTTGGCAAATCCAGTTTGTGAGTTTTCGTTCTCTTACATTTTTTTTTTTTTTTTAACAACCGTTTTTGAAAACGCATGTATTGAGGGTTGGGAAGGACTCCTAGGTAAATGGGAAAGAAATCCTTAATTCTCATCCTGACCTCTTCCCCGGCCCCCTTGTCTTTCCAATCGGGCTGTTCGGATGCGAGGTACTGTACGATGATTCCGCCTTCCTACACAAAAAGCCGCGTTTTACGCCCAGGCCACTGCCTGGCAGGTGGCAATTAGGTCATGTTTGAAGAGCGGGCGAGGTGAGCACCCTGCAAATAATGTGAGAGAAGGCGTTGTTGTCGCTGGGCTGGAAAGAGATGTAGTTTGAGACGCGCCACGGAGGCCGGGGAGACATTTCAACGCGATGAAGGCCCATGTTCCGCGACGCCACCGGGAGCACCGCCTTCTGATTCGTGCCTCGTATTCTAGGAGCAGTTCTTTTCATGGCTTTTGTACGACTCTGCATGTGGTGGCATCGGGCTGTATAAATTATGCATGTATGACTTCACGCTCGCGGGCTAGTCTGGAGGCTCCCAGATCCTAGCTGGATCTGCGTGCTTTTGTGGGGCTGCGCAGGGACAGGGGGAGGGGGGTCTCTAGGTTTCGGTGAACAGTAATGGGTGTCATGGGAATAAATATGGGGGTGGGGGCTCTGGGGGAGAAGTAGGAATCTTAGAAGGGCTAGAAGGCTGATCCGAGCTCAGACACGGGTATTTTCGCCTTTCCTCCCTCTCCTGGGTCCTCCCCCCTGCCCTCCCCTGCAGCCACGCCCTCACTGTTGCGGGCACCCACCTGGGGACGGGGAAGCTGGCAGACACTGACCTCCCTTCATAGAGCATGCATTTGACACGGCGCTTGGCAGTTTTGTTAAGGAAGCTTTAAATTTAAGTTTCTGTGGGCTATAGGAGAAAAAGCGTAAGAGTATAACAGATGTCGCGGTGGCCGATGATGAATCCCCCAGCGCACATTAATTCCACGCTGACATTCTGTCCAGGGACGGAATAGGGACTGAAAATCCAATGTGGGAAGGAGGCATTAAGAAATGTGTATAATGATAGGAATCTAGGGACACCTGGGTGCCTGAGTTGGTTGAGTCCAACTCTGGATCTAGGCTCAGGTCATCATTTCATGGTTGGTGAGATCGGCTTTCTCATTGGGCTCCTTGCTGACAGTGCGGAGCTCGCTTTCAATTCTCTCTCTCTCTCTCTCTTTCTTTCTCTCAAGATAAATAAACTTAAAAAAAAAAACTAAATAATATGAAGATGTTGGCTTACCACAACTTTGACACCTTGGACATCTATTAAAAATCCCAAAATGTGGGGGCTCCTGGCTGACTCCATCAGTTGGGCGTCTGACTTTGGCTCGGGTCATGATCGTACGGTTCGTGAGTTCAAGCCCTGCGTCGGGCTCTGGGCTGAAAACTCAGAGCCTGGAGCATGCTTCGGATTCTGTGTCTCCTGCTCACGCTCTGTCTCTTTCTGTATCTCAAAAATAAATAAATGTTAAAAAAAATTTTTTTAAGCCCCAAAGGTGTGTAATACATAAATGTTAGCTAACTGTGGCGACTCCCTAGGCCTGATGGGGTGGCCCTCCTGATTGGCATACCACGATGGGAGGCCACAAATTATTCAAGATGAATGATTCTTCTAGCAAATGAGTGTCTGTGGTATGTGCTGGAGTGTTTTCACTAGGCAACATTAGCGTGTTGTGCACAAAGAAAATGGGCAAGCAGGAGGAATGGCTGCCCACCACGGTGACCTGGGTATTCCAACTTACAGGACGCAGAGGGTTCGCGTCCTGGAGGTCAAGGCCACTCTTGTTTACCTCCAAACGGTTACCGTGAATAACCTGTAATACGCAAGAGTTACTACAATGCTAGCTATGCTGTCCTGTGGCAAAGAGAAAGGTAGACTGTGGATTCATACATTTCACATTCATCCATGACCAAAAAACAAATTAGTATTGACAATTAAGTAAATGACAGATATGGATTGGAGAAAAGACAGGACCACTTTACCAGTAGAAAACAGCATTTTAAAGAACCCATACTAGAGATGCCTAGTGGTGTCCCTTAGTCATGAGAGTGGCTCAGTCGGTTAAGTGTCTTATTTTTTATTTCAGCCCAGGTCATGCTCTAACAGTTCATGAGTTTGAGCCCCACACCAGGCTCTGCACTGACAATGCAGAGCCTGCTTAGGATTCTCTCCATCTCTCTCTGGCTCACCCCCATGCATGCTCTCTCTCTCTCTCTCCCTCTCTCTCAAAATAAATAAATAAACTTAAAGGAAGGAAGGTAGGAAGGAAGGAAGGAAGGAAGGAAGGAAGGAAGGAAGGAAGAAGGAGGGAATGAATGAAAGAAGGGAGGAAGGAAGGGAGGAGGGAAGGAAGAAAGGGAGGGGGGAGGGAGGAAGGAAGGGAGGGAGGGAGGAGGGATGGAGGGAAGGAGGAAGGAAGGAAGGAAGAAAGGAAGGAAGGAAGGGAGGAAGGGAGGAAGGAAGGAAGGGAGGGAGGAAGGAAGGAAGGAAGAAGGAAGGAAGGAAGGAAAGAATAAGGAAGGAAGGAAAGAGGGGGAGGAAAGAAAGGGGGGAGGGAGGGAGGGAGGGAGGAAGGAATGAAGGAGGAAGGAAGGAAGGAAGGAAGGAAGGAAGGAAGGAAGGAAGGAAGATATACCATGCTGCCACCACTGGGTCTGCATCAGGAGTTACACTAGCAAATGAAGGAAAGGTGGGGTTCTGCTCACGTGCGGATCACCATGATTCAGGAACATGTTAGAACACCCTTTCTTTCATGCTGTGTATAAGCTGGGAAAACACAAGCTGAAGGAAGATTTATTTGGGTTTGTACCCGATTGGGAGACCAGTCTCTCAATATGATGGCGACTGGATCAGTGGCCACACTCTGACCAGGCTACTTGAGTAGCTACTCGTCTATCATTGGCTTTGCTGTGTTCAAGATGTTTACCAGTAAAATTGACCATGCCATGTTGTAGGTTTATTTCTGGGGCCAGGTGGGGGGCAGGGGTAACCCATAAAGGGTCCTGATGCCTTTACAGCTTATCATTGTCACATGAGAAAACTCATACCCAGCCCCCCACCAAAATGTTTGTATTTATTTGTTTTCCCAACTGCCAGGAGTTTGGTGTCAGTTCTGAGGCTGAACTGTGGTGATTGCTCACCTCACTGGGAGCCTCCACTCCCTCTCCTCCTCTTGTGTGAACCCTGTTCTGTTGACTCCTCACAAAGTATCTAACTGGCACTCCTGAATTCTTTGACACAATGGTATATCAACCATTAGTATTTTTCAGCTTGTAGTATAGCATGGTTCCACCTCCACGAAGAAGGAGACCCTTGCAGGAAGCCATTCTGCCCATTAAAGAGCCACAGGTCCTCCTGAGACCGTCAGGACAGCCCAGGATGAGCCCACATGGGTGAGCCAAACCTGGATCACCAACGGCAGCCCCTGTGCTGGGCACAGCATCCTGTATGGTGACCTCACCCCTCCCTGTTGGTGTCTCATTTCCTGCGAATCACCTGCACAAGCCCCTCCTCTTTTACCATGCCATGTGCTTTGGGCTGGCGTCCACACTTTGCTCTGTCTCTGCTCTGTCTTTCATTTCCTGGCCACTTCTCTTGATGATTCTTCAAATTGTTTTCTGAGTCATCAGCGAGAGCTCCTCCTTCTAGAACCAACTTGTAGCCAGTGGGCTCCAGTTTCTTATGTGGGGAGTAAACAGGATTTTCCTCTCCTCTTCCCAGAGCAGAGACGATGTGGTTCTGCTCTCATTTGGAAAGCAGGCATTCGTCATCCAAGACAGGTTTTTTGTTGTTATTGTTTTACGTATTGATTTTTAACAGACAGAGGCATCGCGTCCAGTTTATGTACACACAGACACATTTTTTTACAGACCAACCCATCTGTTCAGGTTGAAAGACGTAATATAGGATGACAGTTAAGGACACACGTTTTAGAGCCAGAATTCGAGTGTTGGAATCCTCCATCTCATCCCCTTGATGGTTTTACATTCTTAAGCTAGTTAGTTAACATTTCTCCACCTCAGTTTTATCATCTGTAAAATGGGGATAATGATGATATCGTCTCATGCTCTTGTGGAATTCAAATTGATTTAGTTCACGTGAAGCACTTAGTAACTGGAATACGATGAGTGCTTAATATTTATCCCTAAGTATTACAACGCCATCCTCAATGTGGCCGTTTAAGAGAATAAACTTAGAATTTAATGGGGATAGAAGTGCTTTGGCTAATCTTAACTGAGTACTCACTGTATCACTCACTGAGGGAGTATTCACTCTACCAAGCACTTTACATGGATTAGATTACCCCAGTTTAAATTATATTTCCAATGCCTTATTACCTGTGCAACATTAGCTAAAGTAGACAGTTTCTCTACACAATTTTCTCATCTACAGAATGGACATAAAATATCTTCTTTGAATTGCTCTGACAACTTACGCGAGGTTGCAGACAGCACTGGGGGAAAGAATTTACTATTTACTATGGGGGATTGTAGAGATTGTCGTTTTTGGTATTACTACCACTGTCATTATTACTAATAAGCAATGTTTTGTTTTGAGCGTGACAGGGGGCGCTAATCCAGACAAACATAACCCCTCTGGAATGATGATACATATGTGATTATTCTTCTCATGGCCCACAGGGCTGGGAGAGCGTTTGCTCTTGACCGTGGCAAGCAGTGAGCTGCCTGTGGATAAAACGATAGCAAAAATGAGAGAACTTACCCTTTCTTTTAAAACGACAGCGCTATTGCAAAAGGCAAATTGGTCTCAATTTTTCCACACGTTAAATAGCCTCCAATTTTATGATTAGATAGCTGAAGAAATTAAGTTTAAGTACAGTCAGTTGGCAGTAGTGATAAGGGGAGTGCGAGCGAAAAATAATGTCCCCCCGACCTTGCTGCTCCCGAGGGTGTAAGGTCGCTTTGCCACCGGGGCAGCTGTAGCCTGGTCCAGTCGCCCCTCAGCTCCACTCCCCCCAGCTCCGTGGACCGTGGACTGTGCAAGACGACATTTAAAGAGTTCTTTCTTTCCTTCTTTCTTCCAGGAACAATATAAGGGCCTCCAATTAGTTGCAGGTGCAAATATTATGCATGCAATTAATTGTCTTCAAATGGTTAATTATGGGCAGAATTGGCTAATTCGGGGTGCAATTAACTACTTGCCACTTATTCTGAGGATGCCCGTACACAATTGTGTCTGCAATTAATTTACAAGAGCCATTACAGTGAAAACCTTGTACTATAAATCCAAGAATAGAGTGGGAGAATTTTTTTTCGAAGCAGGACTTCACTCTGGGTTAATTGCATTGACTCTTTCCTTTGGCTTTTCTATGCAGGTTGACTGTCAATGGGGTTTCTACGAGTTGCTTACACGGTGTGAGCAGAGCCGCTAGCAATGAGAAGGCACAGAGGAACCAGCACGCGCTCAGGAGAGCAGCCGGGCCCTTGAGCGGCCAGGCCTCGGATGTCATTCAGGGAGCAACGTTCTACGGGCTCTGTGCTTCTTTGTTGGTCCATTTGTTTGTTTTTTTTTCTGGTACCTTCTGTGGCGGAGTAATGCAGGGGCATTTGCCGAAACGAAACCCTGACATCTTTCCCGACGAGTTCATTGTCTTTACCGAACAATCAACTTTAAAGCCATCTGATTTGTAGATTCATCAACAGTGATCAGCAGTTACACAGATCCTCTAAGCAATCATGAATATGGTTTTTAATTTACTAAGTTCCTTCTATAGGACAACCACTGAACTAAATACTTTGACTTACCGTATTAAAACCCTCAAAATAACTCTACGTATTAGGCACGCTTATGGTCCCCATGTTTGTGAACAAACTCAAAGAAAGGTCTGGTGACTCGCAGGTCAGTCATGGAGCTGACCGTAAACCATGCCTGCGCGTCTCCAGCCCTGGACCTTGGCTGCTGCACGATGTTGGGGATTTCAGGCCTGGACGGGCCCTCAGATGCCAACCTCTCTGGCTTCTTCCTTGGATGGATGGGGGCAGCCTGGCTCACGTGGCTCGCTGAAGACAAACTAGAAGCCAGATTGCCCGTGGCTCAGTCCAGTGCCGTCCTAACCACAACATGTCACCGAACGGAAACGACGCAGAGTACGTTCCGCCTGTTCTCTGTCCGTTCTTAATACGGGATGGTTTCCCGGCGCAGTCTGCCATGTTGGCGTGTCCGCGTGTAGGCCATTGATTGGAAATGACATTCCATTGAAAACGCCTCTGAGGACCATACATGGATCTCCAGCAGGGAAGGGTTAAAGTTGCAGGGATTTTGCAGGCTGGATCAAATGTTCTTGAGAGGCCATTCTTCACATCTTGTTTCTTTAGCACCGGGAGAAGGCGAGTAATCAAAGGTGACAAGCTTTCTCTGCTCGTCGGGTCCCATTCCCGGCGCAGGGCAGCCCACAGGCACATTGATCTGCAGCAGCAGCTGCTACTGGCCTCCGATGCAGAGATTCCAGGCCACACGGGGCCTCGTCGTGTTATTGGAAGGAAGGGAGGAAGGAGTGAAGGCACCACTATCAGCGAATTGAGACAAAACCTATTGTCTGCAACCATGAGATTCGGTCACCTTGAGTACATGTGCAGTGTGATTTAGCTGCTACCTCTGCTCAGGGCTCGGAGGTGGAAGGCAAGCACACTGGACGGTTGCTGGCCTACTTGGATGTATTGGTCTGCAGTCTGAAGGGGCTAGGAGGGGCCGGAGGCGCTCCTCTTGGAACAGACACCGAGAGCAGTACGAGAGCTGCGTTACAAAAGTCTCTGTCCGGAAGCGGAGGAAGACACCACAGAATAACGAATGCCCTTCTCTGCCATTTTCTCACGGACTCTTTTTTTTTTTTTTTTAAAGTATAATTTATTGTCAAGTTAGCTAACTGACAGTGTATACAGTGTGCTCTGGGTTTGAGGGGGTAGATTCCGTGATTCATCACTTACATACAACACCCGGGGCTCAGCCCAACGAAGCTACCTTCTGGAATAGAAGGGGACGGTGGGAAAGGGGGAGACAAAGAATCCATCGACACATATGCATCTGCTGTCTGCGAGGCCCTTCACGAAAACGATAACCTTATTATCGTTAACTACTTTCTAACCGCCTTGCGTGAGAGAAGATGTTTATCGCCATTTAAATAAGGAAGGAATGAATTTGGGAGAGGCGAACCAACTTGCCCAAATCCTACGCCGCATCTGCAGAAAGAACTGGAAGGAAGGTGTGCTGAGGTTGAGGATAAGGACAGTCAAGGCCGTTCGTTTCCTTATGGGATATGTCAGATTCCTTGAGACGTCCTGCAGAGTGGCTTTGAGTGAGGCTGGGTTCCCATATTTTGAGTATGATTTGTAAATCTAAGCCTTTTGTTCCCCATCAACGCGATTTTGTTTTCCTACCAAATAGGCGTGGCACGGAGAGACATCTTGCATTTGTGTCAGGTATTGTGTTATCGTGTGAAGGACCTTTAGGGAGTATGATGCCATGTGGATAGAATCGTTCTGATCTGGCTAGCCCAGGAAAGCCTGACCTGCTCGGTGAGCCTTGGGTGTAAAACATATGGGGCCCCTTGTGGTTGATCTCCTCCTTTTCTCCATTTTGATTTCCGGTTTCTTCTTTATATCTTAGGTCTTGGCCAACACTCTTGAATTTCTGAGTTCTGACTCACACTTTCAATAGCAATTAGGGTGTTCAGAACTGTGTCTTTTAGTGTCTTCAAAATCTCAGTTCTGATGGAAGAGCTCACAACAGCTTCTTGTTTTGAACCAGACTCTCTACCCCCATGAACTTCTCTGCAGAGTCTTGCCACCCACCTCTTGGTGTGACAATTACCATGTCTGTCCTGACCAAAGTGTGAATTCCATAGTATGCATCCACGGTATAATTAACATTGGCCGTTCCTTGTAGAAGCTATAAAAGGTATCAGAAGGATTGGTTTTAAAGAGAAACAAGAGAAAAAAAAAATTGATTCCTAGAAGAAAAGACTTGTCAAGGCAATTTCTTGCAAGAGCAAACCCTTCATTAGAAATCAAGTTAGATCTAATTTTGAAGGAGTGGATAGATGTCTCCTGGTATTTCCTATTGTCATATCATATATGACACGTATAGACGAGAGTGATTGTTTTCAATCCCACCTATATTAAAAGAGAGCTCACCAAATGGGTAAAATCGAATGTAATTAGTTTTACCTAAATTGTAGGTTTTCAGAGCAATTAATGAAACTGAAAGTTGAAAGCTGCTTGTTAAGCAAATCAAAGATCAAGGAATGTATTTCTTTTATTGAATGTCACTCCTATGTAAACCAACCTACACAAGTCATGTTCATGTTTGAAATACAACAAGTATGTCGTGGGAAGCCCCGGCAGAAGCAGCAACAGAGGCAGTTCACGCGTTGCCCGCTTTCCCGCCGACAACGGCAGCCGCATGCTAGGATTTGGAACCGAGATAGACCTGGTTTTGAGGCAGAACTCAGCTCTTCACTGGCCTAGGAGCATGAATGCTTTCTTCACCGCTGAAGCCTCACATTCTCTGGTCTATTCCTGCCTTTAGAAAGGCAAACACTTTAGAATTCCAGGATGATTTTCCAGGGAGGCTTCTTCATAGAACCCCCAGCCCAGGGGTTGGTAGGAACCCCGAGGTGGCATCCACCGCACCATTCACATGCGCATCGTGCCGTCGGCCACTGAGAGCATTTGGTGTTTGTGTCACCCGTGTTGATTTCGTAACACCTCTTTGCAAGGAGAATAAGGTACCTGAGATATTGTGATTCACAATAAGAATATATATTTGCTCTTGTTCTGCCACAGAGCTCCTAAAACCTTTGGAATTTTCTAAGTGATGAGAGTGATAAAGACTTTTGTTCTGTTCTCGGGGTGGCTTTTGGAGCCCTGGCGGCAGGAGAACCAACCTGGCGAGTAGAAGGTGGAGACTTTCAGTCCCACTCCTCCCCACGCCAGCCCTCGCTTGTGGGCAGACTTACGTGGGGGAGAATGAATATCCACGGTCATCGCTCAAAGGTTTAATCAATCGTGTCTATGTAATGAGGCCTCCGTAGAGGGACCCAAAAGGGTGGGGTTCAAAGAACTCTTGCGTTGGGCAACACGTGGGGGTTTGAGACAGCAGTGCACCTGGACAGAACAGGACTTGCCCTTTCCCCTCCCTCTGTCCCCAAGCATCTCTTCAACCTGATTGTTCCTCAGTACTATCCTTGTATCGTGCACTAGTTGATCTAGTAAGTCAAGTGTTTCTCTGAATTCTGTAAGCTCCTGTAGCAAATGAATCAAACCCAAGCTGGGGGTTGTTGGAACGTTCCATCTGTAGCTGGCAGGTCACAAACACAGGTGCCAACCTGGACCGGCAGCCAGCATCTAGGGAGGTCGGGGTGGGGGCGGCTGGGGGGGTGCTGTGTCATAGGACTGAGACCCAACTTGCAGGATTTCAGGCTGTCTCTAGGTGCACAGCGTCAGAATTGGGTGGAATTACAGGACACCCGGTGTCCAGCTCATGTCCAAGAATTGATTGGTGGTAAGGATACCCTTCCCACACACGCGCGTTGGAGTTGGCGACCAGAACCACTAACACCTATCATTAGGCCAGTGCAGCAGGTGAGGACAGTGAGACGTGAAGACACAGAGCCTGCTGTGTCCTGGGCATGGGATAAAGTCGCCCTCGCATTATTGCAATTGCTGTAGTGACCACTTACGTTGGCATCTCTTTAAGAGCACCCACGCTCTTAATTTAGTGTTTTTTTAATACATAGCAAAAATTACAACAAAGAGAAGGATCTAATTTGTATGTCCAGCTTCCTACAGTTCCGTAGGGTCTCCAGGACTCCAGCGAACCGTTGATCCAGGTATCAAATGATGGGTGAGAAAAGAACAGACATATTGGAGCTGACTTTCCAACAAGGGTATCAAAATATAGAACTCTCCAGAGAGGAGCAAAGATCTTCCATGGAATCCTCCCAAAGGGAGAATGTGGCACATTTTATTTGCACCATGAATAAACATACATTCATATAATGCTTGCCTTATACCCAAATTAGATATGGTACCAGGCAGTGGAGTATAATGGAGACGAGTGTGGGCTTTGCAAGGCACTGTGCTATAAATCGTGAGACTTTACGTGAAGTATCTTACCCCTCAGGATGCTCTCTTTTCTGTGGGTCCACTTGCAAAATGGGGGCGGTAACTTCTTTACAGGGTCTGTGGGAAGAGGGAATGAGATACAGAACATCAAGCAGCCAGTTCCTGGCTTAGCATCATGAAGTCACCATGAACGCTGTCCCTACTTAAGGTGCGGAAAAAGAGATGTTCAGAACCGCTAATATATAACTATTTTCTATAACGCCTATGGAAGCCTTTTTTCTGAAGGAAAGAAACAAACAAACAAAAAAATAAGCATACAAACCTTAAGAGAAACCTAAAGAAAAAGATCTCGAATAACAAACAGGACAACATATAGATGCATTACGAGACCAGAAATGAGGACCATATGGATGAGATTTTGCTTAAAATACACTTGGGCTTAGGAAAAAAAATGAGAGAAAATGGCTGGCAAAAAAAAAAAAAAAAAAAATGTGCTTTGCAATGGTGCCAACTTTGAAAACATTTGAATAAATAATTTCAGCTTCGCAAAAGTATAGAAAGATTTCTCTCGTTGTCCTGGATACACGAGAGAAGAGAAATGTGGCATGTGGATCAGTAGTGCTTACGGTGAACATGTAGATATTTTGGCAAGACCCAGCGATAAGACACTTCCCTGTGCGGCGGGCTGGCTTCACTTTGAAGTTGAGACCCGTCGCTGCGCCCTGGTTGGCCAATCCACACACTTACTGCCTGTTGGCACCCGGGAGGCACCCCTGCGTTAGTTTTGGCCTGAATGTCACCAGTAGTCCAGCAGGGATGAATGAACATGGAACGTGGAACATAGCGTACGTGTGTGCAAATAGCCTGCCTTGTCCCGTTCTGCAAGAAGGCGGTGGAGACGCTCTGGGATGAGGAATTGCGGCCACACCTTCTTGTGCAGTCCGCGGTGTCCGGTTTTCTTTTTACCTCCTCTGTTGTGCCTGCACACGGGAGCTTGCATTCCTTTCACTTGTTTTTTTTTTTTTTGTTTTTTTTTTAATTTTTAATTTTTAATGTTTTTAAATTAAAAAAATTTTAATGTTTTTATTTATTTCTGAGACAGAGAGAGACAGATCATGAGCAGGGGAGAGGCAGACAGAGGCGGGGACACAGAATCTGAAGCAGGCTCCAGGCTCTGAGCTGTCAGCACAGAGCCCGACGCGGGGCTCGAACCCACAAACTGCGAGATCATGACCTGAGCCGAAGTCAAACGACTGAGCCACCCAGGTGACCCTCCTTTTACTTGTTTTAACCAGAACAATGATACCTTTCAAATAAATATAATCCTCCCAAATGCTTTGGTCCTGGGCTCAAGGACCTACTTCAGGTGAAGCATGTATATATCTTTTTGTGTGAAATGGGCACGGGCATCCGGATCAGAACTGACTTTCAGCCACTCTTTGGCCGTCTGTTGTCCCTGGTTAACACGAATCTCACTCTGTGGGGAGCACCGGTCCTTCATTTCCGCACCGCCACTCTTTTTCCCCAGGGCACCGACCTGAGATTTCCGATTCGAACACACCCTTCCAGCACCGGAGGACATTTGTCTCTGCGCCTGCTCCGGTTCCCTTAAAAATCCCTGATGAACAGGTCCCTACCGAGCACCTACTGTGTGACAGGGTGCGCACCATGGTAGGTCTGCAGTTTACAGAGAAGAGTCATGGCCTCTGCCTTGAGGAGCTACGATCGCCCCTGAACGAATGGCCACCTTACGTTTTCATGGGGCTTTCAGAGAAGCCCAACGCTAGGGAGGAGAGAGACACATGGGGTGCGAGGTGGTACCTCACTCGGGATCGAATCAAACCAGAAACACACCAAAAGTAAAGACAAGTGAGACAATATTTGACACACTCTCCCATCTCTGCTTGGGGCCTATCTCCTGGAGAAAAGCAAAGTTTTGTTAATAGTGCAAGTTCTTTTTTTTTTAAGGTTTTATTTATTTATTTTGAGAAAGTGTGAAAGAGAGAGAAAGAGAGAGAGAGAGAGGGAGAGAGAGGACAAGCAGGGGAGAGGCAAAAAGAGAGGAGGACAGAGGATCCCAAGTGGGCTCTGTGCTGACAGCTGTGAGCCCATGCAGGGCCTGAATTCACGAACCGTGAGATCATGACCAGAACCAAAGTCGGGCGCTTAACCTACTGAGCCACCCAAGTGCCCCCGTAGTGCAAGTTCTTTTTTTATTTATTTATTTAAAAAAAATATTTATTTTTGAGAGAGACAGAGCATGAATGGGGGAGGGGCAGGGAGAGAGAGGGAGACACAGAATCCCAGGCAGGCTCCAGGCTCCGAGCCATCAGCACAGAGCCTGTCGCAGGGCTTGATCTCACAGACCGCGAGATCCTGACCTGAGCCGAAGTCGGACGCTTAACCGACTGAGCCACCCAGGTGCCCCCCCACTAGTGCGAGTTCTAAATGTGCTCCTTCCAAGTAGCTGTATTTTGCAGAGATCCTAATGACTCACCAGCATCGGAAGAATAAACTCTGTCCTCAGTTGGGTCCTTTGCAATCTGTGGCTAACTGCTCTCTGCGTTCTTTTTCATGGTTCAAACTTATAGGATTCCAAATTAATTTGGCCGATACCCTCCCCATGGTCAGTGTTTCCTCCGACCTCAATCTACGTTCGCTCATTTTCTTCTCACGCAGAATGTTCTGCAGCCTCCTCGTCATCTACGTGGGGCCAAGGGGGGCTGAAGAGTCAAGTCGGGAGACCTCGTTTCTCACCTGCACACCTGGAGCTGGAGCAGACAGTTAGGGGAGCCCTGGAACAGGGCATCGTGGGTGTGAATCTGCCAATCTCTTCGATGACTTCGGATAAGTTGACCCTGAACTTTCTTCACCTGGGTAGCGGGGGGATGCGTGCTTCTTTCTGAGAGTTACCGTGAAGGAGGTTAAATAAGACGCCAGCAGAGTGCCTGCTGTCCGCTCAGTGTTACTTGGCAGTTTTCTTCCCCAGCTATGCTTAGTTATTTTTCTTTAATCCATGCCATGGGGCACCTCTTTGAGATCCAAGACACTACCCTCCTTTCATACTACCGGGACCCCAAAAACATGCCTCCGAAGGCAATGTAAACATAGTACTTAGGCACAGATATTTATTATTAGTATTGTTTTGTGTTTTTTTTTCCAACGTTTATTTATTTTTGGGACAGAGAGAGACAGAGCATGAACGGGGGAGGAGCAGAGAGAGAGGGAGACACAGAATCGGAAACAGGCTCCAGGCTCTGAGCCATCAGCCCAGAGCCTGACGCGGGGCTCGAACTCCCGGACCGCGAGATCGTGACCTGGCTGAAGTCGGACGCTTAACTGACTGCGCCACCCAGGCGCCCCTTATTAGTATTGTTTTTAAGTGGCTTTGTGGCATTTGAAATACTGTCTACTATGATGAGAACCCTATTAAACCTTAATTCCTTTCTTAGAGGCCTCCAAATCTAGCCACACTGGGGCTTCCAGGTGGAGGTGTGGGCAGGAGGCTTCAGCTGGTGACAAAGGGTGATAATCAGCCTCTGAAAACAGACTCTCGCATGCCCTCAATTTGAGTGGGGGCCCCAGCAATCCTTTCTCTATTTCTTGGGTTGATGGACAAAAGGCGTATCCCCAGGATTTTAATCTTCATTCACCACTCCTTCCAAGCCTCCACCTTTTTGTTTGTGTGTGTGCTAAGGTAAGACCCCACACTGTGCTTTTCAGCGGCAGCAAATCTATGATTCTTCATATGCAGGGATCCCTCCAATGCTAAGGAGGAGATTAAAATATCTCGGACCAGCAGTGTGCCTGGCAGGGGCTGCCTGTGTGTCCCAACCCCCAGTCAGCAGGAGCAGCACGTGTTGGTGACTTCTTCAGAGCTAATGTTAAAAAGTGAACTCACAGGCCCTGAAAAGAGATACGTATATAAGCAATTGAAAAGAAAAGAGTTGATTTGTGGCAAAACAGGGCACGTTTTTACGCCAAAGCCAAATGTTCATTTTACTCAGCACCCTCGTGTTCCTCTGTATCTGTACCTAAACACACACACACGCACATGCACACACACACACACACACACACACACACGTGTCCTGTGTGTGTGGGAACATGCACACAATCTTCGTATTTGATACACATAAAACATAGACACAACCCAATCCAAACTAGCTGTTGGGATTCAAGTCCAAGACTAGAACATGAGACCCTCCAGACATGTGAACATAAATGCAGAGCAGAAATTCAACAAGATGATACCCCCCCTTCCCCCACCTCCACTGTGTGTAATCCTTTCTCTCTCATATTTTTATATATTTTACACCCGTGGATCTTGATGAACTTAAGCCCGGGCATTGTACAGATTCCAGATTTCAAATGAATAACTCTTTCATTTAGTTAATAGCTGCAGCAGAGCCATAAAGCCGTAATAGTTTATGACTTTCAGGATATAACCTGCAACCACAGACAATATAAATTATATTACATTGCACTTTATAGCCGTATGAAGCACACACAAGACCTCGCCGCTGGTGTGAAGGCTGGGGAGTGGGGGTGGGGTGTAATGAGTTGTTTGTTTGTTTGTTTGTTTGTTTGTTTGTTTTCCTTCTTGGCTAAAAAACACCTTCATCCTATGACCCAGCAAGCCTTCATTCTGACCGGAGGCCTCCACAGCCGCTGTGCCGAATGCCATTGCGACCACAAAAGAAAGCTGTTGATAAAGGATCGAGGTGAATATTTTCATTTCACTCTTAACTTACGTTGTTGCTTCCAGCACACATGGAGAAGCCACCTCCATTTCTGCCGTAGGCAGCCATCATTATTTTCGAGATGTATGTCATCGGCGACGCAAGGTACTGGACGGCAGACGGAATGGCTCTGTGGACAGACTCGCCGGTATTTTTGTGTCGTTCTACTACGTATTCAGAAGAGGTGGGAGGATGTTATCCTCCCTCAATAGCTCGTGTGGCTTCTAAATCCGGCCTCGTGTCTGGGCTTAAGGTTCGGCCTCTGAACCCAGAGCAGAGGAGGAACCCTGATTGTGTAAATGGACCGTCTAAATAAAAAAGGAAGATAATCGAGCTTCAGAAATTGTTAAGGGCCAGAGGGAGAGAGGAAGGCAGCCCAGCTTTTGAAATGATGACAAGGCACTCACTTCTTCCCTGCACCTGCTGCCTGCGAAGTGCTGTGTTACTGAAGAGGCCCGCGGTCCGATCTGCATATCAAATAGCTGATTTGTAGATGAGGTCATTCCTTTTGTGGTCTGTCTGTTGCAGGCGCTGGGGATGGGCTGTTGCCTAGCAGTGGGCCACAGGGTCCCGCAGGCTCCTGGGGTCACTCGGCAGCCCCTCACCCATTCTAAATTCAGACCCAGGATTGTTTTCATGAATAAATCTCGGAAATAGCTAATGCATGGCTAAGTTCAAAGCGTGGGTGATATATGACCAGCGAGGCTTTTCTCTAATGACTTTAGTTCATCAGATTAGGTATTGTAGGAGCGAAAGGGTCGTCCAGTTGCCTTTCTGTGTCCTTCTCACTATCACACGATGGGGCGACGCCTTAGCGCATAAATGTGGTACCCCCTTTCCGCCTGCCCGGGTAGAGCTCATTGTGTGATGCCATGGTGAAAAGATAAATTAAAACATGGTGCTCTGTGGACTATGAAAATATGGCAAAATCGGATTTGGATAACCGAGTGCAACTTTTAAGAAAGCTTTGTTACTCTTAGTTTGCTGTTAATCTGTTGGCTCTTGCTATGTGCGTGTGCACGTACACATGCGCGTGTGCATATTCATGCACACACACACACACACACACACACGCATATTTCAAGCTGCGGCTTTTTCCAATAGACACCCGCAAAAGAATAAAACGGTGAATAAAAATCAGCGAAGGCCTTGATAATTGAGTCTTTGTGCGCTTCTCAATACAGAACACTCTCTTTTACCTGGCCTGATTCTTCCAACTGGATTTTTCCATGGCTGCATGGGCTTTGACAAGTAGAGAAATTTCCAGAGCAGCATGCCGTTTTGAAAATTAGGAATCCGAAAGTGAGACCAAAATTTAGTCCAAACGCATTTAGGATGAAGCCCCTAGGTGAGAGGTATGAGTCTAGTCGTAGATGCTTTCTTGGGATAAACATCTTCTTTTGTTATATTTCCCGGATTTATCAGAGCCTTTCAGTTTCCGATGGCTGATTCTAGCCACGGCAGTAGCTTTTCAGATTAGGGACATCCTACCGTGGTAAGGAAAATCGGTCAACATAGCCACGAATAGCTATAACGATGCAAGGACGACGGTAAGAGGGAGAAAAGGCTGGTGCTCACGAATTGGCGAGAGAAGTGCCACCTGCCAAAGGTGTCACCTCACGAATGACCTTAGGTACCTTCCCTGGACAAGGAAACTCAAACTACGCACGAGACACGAACATCTGTACACTTAGAAAATTTATTTCAGTTAAGCGTGGTCAGTAAGGGATGTTTTTCCGGTTTGCGGGTGGGCAACGTAGGGGTAATAAAAAATACGCCTGTAAATGCTGCTTTTCATGCTTTTGAAGATTAACGATTCTGGATGATACTGAGGTATATTTTTTTTAATGTCTTGCAAAACTGACATGAAAGTATAGAAACAGACATAGAAATAGAAATTATAGAGATGCCTCGTATCTGCTTAAGAGTTTAAACGCCATCGTTCCCTTGCAAATATTTCACTTCATTTGAACCTCCCTTTCTTCAGAGGCAGACACTGGGGCTCTCGAGGGGATGACTTATTCAGGGTCCTTTTGCAAACACAGAGCCAAGGAAGGATTCGGTCTCTGCCGTGCCATTACGTTTCCCCAACAGCTAACCCTGGATGGACATCTACCGAAAATTATGGCTGAGCACATTAAGAAATACTGTTTTAAAATCATTATATATACACATATGGCATCTATATCAGATGTCTATCAAATAGTGCATGTGTAAAGAATCAGAAAGCAATTCACATTGTTTTCAAAGCGGCATTTTGTTTTTTAAATACACATATGCACATAAATGAAATATGGTAGCCCTTAAACCTCGTTCTGGAAATACAGTCTGGTCTTATATGTCGTGGAAGTCAGGAGACATCAGTTTCTTCGAGAAGTCTGTGTACTAAAGAGCTATCAAATCCTGACCAGCATTAATTAATGATGCGTTCTTGTATCTGCAACATCAAATAATAGAAACTTAGTAAGGCGAGGTACCCCAAAAGCCCAGAAGGAATCAAATTTGCATCTAGATATAGCCTGATCTTTGACCCTCTTTACACACCGAAAACCCTTTGAAATTGAGGCTCTTGGCCACAGATTAATGAGCCGTAGGCGGGCCTGAGGGCCTGGTGATGATGCTCGGAGAATTTATGCAATTCATACAGCAGTGAAGAGGTTAACTTCAACCATCTCCTAGGGAACCAGCAGTGACAGCCCGACACACAGTCCTGGGAGATTACTGGTCTGCTGTTTAACAAAGTAAATTTTGATTGCTGTTGATTTTTTTTTTTTTGAGTCAATTTTATTTTTCTTTCACTGTATTCAAGCCAGTGCCAAGAAGCATGTTACAAATGCAGGGATATTCTCCATGCTAGAGAGAACTCGAGATTTAAAAACATCAACAACGGCAGTATTTGTAAAAATGCTCCAAGCCTGTGTTTACTTACAACAGCTTAGATTTGAATATTTGTGATGTAGAATCACCACGGGGAAAAATAGCCAAGGTGCGTCCATCCGCCTCGTGAAGCGATTTCTAAATCTGCATCCACGTTCCCCACTCGTGAGGAAGGGTCCATTTCTGCAAATCACACATAACTTGATTTTAAGGCCTTGGGTATTCCATGCCGTGTTTGATATATTGGCTAGGTCTTTTTTTTAAGCCATCGTCTTGAGTTTTAGAGTCGGCCAAAGCAGACATGTATGTAAGTCCCATTCACAGATACACACACACACAAAAGATTTGTTCAAAGTTCCTCAAGCGTCTCCTCCCCCGTCCAAATCTTTCCCGGGTACCGTGGTGTCGACCAGAGGTAACACAACGACACGTGCATTTGAGCTTAATGAGTGATTCATCTGCAGGCAGCGAGGGTCAAGATAAATCCACGGCAAAACAGTTCAGGTTGGAGAAGGAATATAAGGAACATTTTTATTTATCGTGCTGCCTAATAAAGAACCGATCTCTCCTTGCATAAACCCACAGCCGCCAACATGACAACGATTTGCGCCCTTGTGCTCTAAGATTGACTTTCTCCAGAATGCGTTTTGTTTTCCCACCCGACACCCATCGGTCAGCCTCCTTGGTGTGGGTTTTGCTTGTTCCTTGGCTATCTGATCATTGCCCCCCAAATACCGGAGAATGACTGAAGTCCCCCCCCCCAAAAAAATTAAAAACAAAATAAGACAATGATTTGGATGATAAATTGCAGGGCGCATGTGGGCGTGGCCCTGGGCCTCGGCGAAGATGGCACCAGGAGTGAGACCTATTTCACCACAGCAGTTCTGACCCCCAGGAGTGACCGAGGGGTGGGCCCTGAGGAGCTTTCCGACCAAAAGGCCAGTGCTTGGAGTCCGCTCCAGGAACCCAGGAGGCTGTTATCCTACAAAAGAGCTTTGTGAAGCCAAATCTTTAATTCCAAGAGCAATGCCTAATTTATACCCCGCAGCAGGCTGGGTATTCTGCCTCTGCTATTTTTACAACATTTCTGGGGTATCCCTTTGTTATCGTAGATACCAATGGAGAATCAAAGGCTGGCTTTTCCCCACCCCCTGGTCATCACCCAGCATTCTGTCATCCTCACTCTGCTTGAGATTAGAAAAATCAACAACACGATCCCCAAATCTAATGAAGAGACAACGCTGAGGAATGTATGTGATTTTTTTTTTTTTTTTTTTTGCACCGAGCAGATATTCTAGCAGTCAATTCTGTGATGTTCCCTACATCAATGGTGCATAACCATGTGCTTTTCTTAATAGGATTTATGCTTGTCGGCTTTCTATATGCCCTGCCATGCTAGATAAAGGGAAGGCTGAGTCCCCGCAGTAACCATAGCCACTGCAGTGCTGGCAAATTCCTCCTAAGCATAAAACAGGCAACGCGAGGGAAGAATCCGTCCGCTTATACATAAACATGACAGACTCCTATCTGGAAGCCGAGGGTATCTAGCCTCCAGATTGCATTCAGATTTCCTGACGGTCGGGCCAGCTCCCCCTCTTAAATCCTCCCTTTGCAACATCTGCCGCTGGACCACAAGGAAACCTTCCCTCTTTCCAGACTCAAACCCACTTCCAGCCAAATGTCACCCGGACTCCACGGAGGACGGAGGGAGGAGAATTGTCGACGCGTCTGCTCTGACTGCAAAGGTTATTTCACTGCCTTCGAGATGACTCTTGAGCAGCCGGCAGCGCTTAGGACGGACGGGCACCCTGAATGCGCGGGTTGCTAGGAGATAACTCCAGCTTTCAGCCGGCATTGGCCGGAGTTATCTCTAATTGACAGCTCCTTACCCTAAGGGTCTAATTCTAACCTTGAGACCGAGACGATAATGAGAGGGCAGCTTTGCCATCGCCCTGCTTCTGGCCAAGGCGAGGAGATTACTGGCCGCCTGTTTTTCTGGGGTTTTGTTATGCTTCTTAGGACCCAGGCAATGAGAGACACACAGGGGCTGCTGTCTGCAGCCCGGCTTTGTGTCACTTGGGGGCTTGTTTGATTCATGCCACCTGAATAAACTTGCGCTTTCTGTTCAGACGGTCTCCCTTTGAAAGGAGAAGGGCACGCAGGGAGGAGAAGCCTTTGCTGCACTTTGAAACGATTTGGAATTTGAGCAGGGAAGGTGGGTTTCTTTAAAAGGGCGGGGAGGGGGGAGGAGAGGAGGAAAAGAAAAGGGAAGAAAACACTAGATCCCCGTGTTCAAGCGCTCGCTCCTCCCCCCAGGGTCGTGAATGGCTCAGAGCCCTGCAGTCTCTGCTGCTTGTAAGGACTTATTTAGGACTGGGGGAGGGAGGGGGGGAGCGGTAAAGCCAGCAGCAACAGACAGGAAGAGACGGGCAGGCCCGCAAAAGGGGGTGTTACCATGCGGCCCATCCCGCAAGGCTGCTGACTTATTTTGCGGAAGCAAACAGGGTACATCCGTGCAATCAATTCATGTCCAGCCTGAAGCTAAGCGGCCCGAGGGCTGAGGGGTCCCCTGCCATCTATTCAGCGACACAGTGGGGGGGGGGGGGGAGGATTCCAGGGAGCCGGCTGGCAGGTCAGCAAGGAGAGGCCCTCTGATTCCAGGAGACACAATTGCAGTCCAGTCGCTCGCTGTTCCTCCCACAGGGCCTCACCCCTCCTCTGCACACCCGCAGCCAGTGGAAACACTCAGGCCGGTTCTGCATTTCTGAACCCCAAGGTTGCCATTTCACAGACAGCACCCCTCGAGTGCCGCGTTTCCCGCCAGCACTGGCGTGGTTTTCGCTGATGGTGAGCGGGTCTCTGGAATATTTCAAACGGAGAAAGGCCTCCAGAGTCCAGACCCGAGAGGCTCAGAGACCCTGCTTTTGTCCTCTGCGATTCCGCATCACCCGGACACCGAAAGGCATGAGTTTTCAAGCCAACAGAGGGAGAGACGGGCGAAGGCCAAAGACCAAACCCGAAGAATATCCTTCGGCAAAATATTGTGCTATTTTCCCTCTATTTTCTAAATATTTTTATTGAGATTCCTGCAAAGCAGGGCTGTTTCAGAAGGGGGGGGTATTATTTTCCAATGCAACCTTTGAGGGAGGAAAACAAAAAAACTACGAGAGCCACAACTCCCTGGAGTTTTAGTAACATTTTATTTAATTTATAAATACAGTTTTTTTTTTTAAAGCGCAGTATCTAGGAAAACAAGGAAAAATGTTAATGATCAACACAGTCAGTAAGTGAGGACTTTCTTCTCGAATGATTTGTTTTTTTGTAAATTGCAGATTTTACTTAAATATCAGTTCAATTTACAGAAGGGCTGTAAGAGCACTGCAAACATTGCACAACCTTTACAGACCCAACAATTATTCACCTTTTGCACACTGTTCTTACCTTCTTTCTCTCTGTGTGTGTGTGTGTGTGTGTGTGTGTGTGTGTGTGTGTGTGTATTTACTGAGTTTTATTTTTCTTCTTATTTTTCACTATCTTTTATCCTTCCAGACACATTTGGTAAGAAGCTGAACATGACTTGTCTCGTTACCTCTAAATATTTCATTCTGTTTATCCTAAGAACAAGAATATTCTCCTACATAATCCCTGTATAATTATCCAAATCAGGATATTTAACAACAATGCAAAACCACCAGCTAATTCAAAATCCATGATCAAAGTTATCTGTTGTCTCAGAAATGTCCTTCATTGCTATGTTTTCCCAGGTCTGGATCAATTCCAAACCTCACATTACATTTAGGTGTCCACGGGAGGTTTGTAATCATCTCACCAAGAAAGGTCTGGAAAGTTCACAGTGCCATACTGCAGGACATTTTCAATCTTCAGTTGTTTTGAATATAAAACACTTGGGGGAAAGGAGACACCTCCAGATGGGTCAGGGCGCCTCTGAGGAGTTCCATTATGCAGAAGATAAATCCTGACTTCTCTAAAGAGAAACGGGGCCCTTATTTTCACATAGGACCTCAAGCAAATACCAACAATGCCAGTGTAAAACAAACGTTTTGTTACAAAAATCTTGATCTTACACAAAATGAGAAGTGCCACTCATGACATGAGAGCTGGAGAAATCAGCATATTTCTGAAAGATTCTTACACATGGGCTTTTATTAGTGTAGACACTTCTCCACCCCAGACAGGGGGAAGGAGATAGGAAGACAGTGAGTGACAGAGACAGCGTGGAAATTATAAACGGAATAAATAATCAGCTCAGGATGCAAAGAGATAAATAATGCATAGAGAAACAAGGGAATTTTTAATTTAAAAAATGAAGTTTTTGTGTTATCTTATTATCATGAATGTTCTCCATAAGGGGGATCGTGTTGCCATTGCGAATATTGTCTTGCAGTTCTGGTCGTGGACCTGTTTGGGGTCCAAGATGCCTGTGCCCCTCTTGTGCCCCCCTCTCCCAGAGGAGGGGATGATCACCCTTCTCCGTGAGGTTCCGGCTGTGTAACCGAGCCAACGTGAGTTCTCTCCGAGGTGAGTCGTAAAAACACACCAGGTGAGTTGTCGCACAAAAGAAAGTATGTGCAGCAAATGAGATCAGGGGGAATGACTCCCAAAGCGCTGACTCCCCGGGCAAGGGGGGCTGGGCTCCTTTTACTCGGGGTCAGGAGGAACACCTAGGTAGGGAGGCCTCACCACCGCAGGTGGAGGCAGCTTGAGGTCACGCAGGCGCCTTAAGGAGACCCGCCTGTGCATACGCTGTATGTTATATACACGAGGCTCCTGTTCCCGGGGTGGAGACTTAGAATCACAATGAAGTAAAGGGACCGGCCCGTCTCTCCGTGGTCCATCTGCGCAGGCGTGAGTGTGTGGGGGGGGTGGGCGGGATGCCCAAACTGGTCTGGCCGGTCTGTCCCTGTGGGAACCTTGAGCTGTTATTGCTTGAGGGATAGTTTCCATCTCCGTCATGGGATGTTAGGGTCCTCGCCTGAGTAAGGAGGCGAGCTGGAAAGAAGAGCTGAGGGAAAAATGTGGGACAAATGCCGGTGGCTACAAGCAGGTGAGCTGTAAAGGTCAAGTCTTGGGGTCCGGCTGGTGACAGCTTTTGTGCATGCATTGTGTTGATGTGACATCTGAGCTCTGAGGGCCACTCTAGTCCCATATAGCCGTGCACACGGTCCTAACTTAGTTTCTAGCCTCTTCCTAATTCTACAGGAATACGTTCGATGGAAGGGCCATCACAGATGGATATAAAATTCCTGGAATCAATCTCTGCCATGTTTCCCAATGACTCAGTAGGAGCATTCAGTGTTTCTTGGTATTGCGAAGCTTGATGTGTACGCATGCACGACTACCACCTCTGCTTAGCTCCCAAACTAACCTTTCTGGAGCCGCCACCTGACTTTACCTTTCCGTCCCTGTGTGCATGTGTCAGCTCACACAATTTTCTACGCCATTAAAAATGGCACCCGGTACTTTTCCACGGGCAACCATTCTTCCACGAGCCAGTTTTAAATTCATTCTTTTACACTTTGCATTTCTGTTTCAAAGCCAGCAATTGACTCCAGGTGGTGGCCTATCAGACAGGGTGGTGGATGTATGCAGTGGGTTTCAATTCAGAAGGTGGGCTCTTCTAGAAAAGAGTTCCCGCAGAAGGAGAGGGGGGCAGATCCGGAATGGTGCGCGGGCAGCCGTGTAGTAGGTGAGGGGTTTTTTTGATTCAAATGAATAGTGTCTGTATTTGTTTGTTGGTCTCGATTGACACGTAATTGACATACAATATCCTATTCTTTCCAGGTGTACGTCATAGAGATTTGATATTTCCATACGTCATGAGATGATCCCAGTGAGAAGTCTAGTTACCACCTGTCATCGTACCAAATGATTACTATATGAGTGACCATATTTCCTCCGTTGTACCTCACATCCCATGTCTTCCCTATTTTGTTGGTGGAAGTCTGTGACCTCTTAATTCCCTCACCCATTTTGTAGGGAAAGGGGACTAGTAAAATTAGACCCCGATGATAAGGCATGAGAAGGAAATATGTTTCAAATGCACGTCTGCATGGGAGGGGCTCCTACATAAAAACCATGTTATGAAAAGGGCCCACAGAACAAACGTGTGTCCTTGGAGAGTCTGGTTGCTTTAAGTTAAGAGCACATCTGGGGGTTTTCTGCACATACTGGAGTCAATTATATCTTATCTCTATATGGAGTCATTCAACAAGCACACCCTGTTCTCGGTCATGCCTATGACCCTTGCCATGGCTCGTGTGGCAGTGTCTGTAGACCAGCATTCAGGAAAGGCCACCCAAGCCACCAGCGTGCACGGAGCTTACCCTAGAACTACCTCTCCACTATCGACAGAGAGGATCTCAGGCCAACTCACAGAGGAACAAAAGTGCTCAATAAATACTTACTCTCATTTGTAACCTCCTCTGTATCCTCTCTGATTTCTTCTCATTGGGCTTTGATCTTTGGAAGACATGGGGTGAACTACCATGAGCATAGGTATATTCCTGAGTCTATCCAGAGGCTGAATCCATGGTGTTCCTTGAGGTTTCTCCATCTTTATTATTTTTAAGACAGCTCATCTTTCCTCCAGAATGTCCCCTGGTGCTTCTGCTTTGAGGTCAAGGCAGTCAGTCCCCTGCCAAAAACCAAATAAATATGCTATTGAACCCATTAGTGCATTAGCTCAAAATAAATAACACTCAACCGTGAGTGTTGCTTAGGGGCCATTTTTGGAATTTGAAGCCTCAGAGTGAGAAATTCAGAATTTCCTGTTTTGTGCCCAAACAGTAGAGCCGTTATTGGGAGAGCAGAGCAAGGCGGGGGGGATGGTGGACCTTTTGTTCTATCAAATGAGGAAAGCAGGTAATGGGTGTGGCTGCCGTGACAACAAACAAAACCTGGATGGGCTTCCTGCTGATTTTCTGGGTGGAAGCTGTCATTCGAAAACAACAACAAAAACAAAAACAAAAACAAAAAAAAGAAAGAAAAAATGACCATCTCCTGTGTTTTGCCTGGGGTTGACGATATCACACAGCCTTGGCTTTCAGGGGCTCCGAAGGCACCTAGCTGTTAGTGGGCTATGTGCCACACAAGTCCACAATTACGAATAAATTGTTCTGGGATCACAGATGAGGAAAATTGATTCTCTCTTGTGGAGGTAGGGATGACTTCACAGAGGAAGTGACATTAGCACTGTCGCTTGAAAAGTTGGGTGGGGTTTTGCCACACAGTTAAATGACAAATTATGGCCCCAGGCAGCCAAATCAGGTCAAACTCGGGGTGGGGGGGCTGTGAAATTTCATGGCATGGTCTCAGAATGACGATACACCTGTGTTGAGAGGGTTTGGGGTGCAGGAAGGAAGGGGAACACAGTCTGGGTGCATGGTCACCTGGGTTGCGTGGTCCCGGGGTTCGTTCTGGGCTGAGGTGTAGAGCACCTGCTGGGAACGATGCCCTTTACCGGGCACTCTGGATGCAGCAGCCAGATGCCATGACCCCAACACATGAACAACAAATGGAGAATTTCAGATGGTGATGAGGGTTACAAAACGATGAAATATGTTACCATCATAGATAACATCTGTGCAGTGGGGAGAGGAATCCTGCTTCCAATGGGGTTTCAAGAATGCTTTCTGAGGGACGGCTCTCCGGCTGGTGGCTGGGCCGTGGGTCTGAGGCTCCCGGTCCAGAGAAGTCCAGACTAAAGGGAACGATTGCCAGCATGTGCCTCTGACGGTCCGCACCGGGAAGAGGTCCCCATCACAACAGCTGTGCTCCTGCCCAAATAGGAATACTCAGAGTGATCGCAAGAAAACATTCCACAAACGCAGATTAAGCCCCATTCTACAGGGGCGCCTGGATGGCTCCGTCAGTTAAGCTTCTGACTCTTGGTTTCAGCTCAGGTCATGATCTCACGGCTCCCATGATCGAGCTCCATGTCGGGCCCTGCACTGACAGTGAGGAGCCTGCTTGGCATTCTCTCTCTCTCTCTCTCTGCCCCTCCGCTGCTTGAGCTCTCTCTCTCTCCCTCAAAATAAATAAATAAACTTATTTTTTTAAAAAAGACACATTCTGGGGCGCCTGGGTGGCGCAGTCGGTTAAGCGTCCGACTTCAGCCAGGTCACGATCTCGCGTGATCTCCCGTGATCTCGCGGGAGTTCGAGCCCCGCGTCGGGCTCTGGGCTGATGGCTCAGAGCCTGGAGCCTGTTTCCGATTCTGTGTCTCCCTCTCTCTCTGCCCCTCGCCCGTTCATGCTCTGTCTCTCTCTGTCCCAAAAATAAATAAACGTTGAAAAAAAAATTTTTTAAAAAGACCCATTCTACAAAGGACCTAGCCTAGGTTCTCCGGTTGCTAAAACCTGAGCCAGGTCTGTTGATGACACAACAGAAGCGGGGCCTGAATTTCCTGTGCCGTATTTCTGAGAAATGTTTCTTTGTTGTTGAAAACTCACACTGCAAGATTAGGGGTAGAGGACATCTTATCTGTAATTTATTTTTAAATGCTTCGTAAAAATATGTAGCTCTGTGTGCGCGTGTGTGTGCGCGCGCGCGTGTGTGTGTGTGTGTGTGTGTGTGTGTGTGTGAAGGAGACACAGCACACGAAGGAGAGGGAGGTACAGCTCAGCCTCCGTCACCATAAAATGCATTTGTCCTTGGAGGGGCACTTCAGGCCCCTTCAGCACCATGTGCGTAGGGGGGAGTCGGGAGGACCTGAGATTCTGCCTCCCGGCCCCGCCCCGCGGGAGGACGAAGCATCCCTGCAGCCCCGGGGTCCCTGCGCTCCGAGAAGGCAGGAGCCCCTCCCCTCCGTGAGCCCCACCCCACCGGCCCTCGCAGGCGCGCTCCTCAGAAATGTGCTGTTCCCTCCCTGCGCTCTGACCCCACCCCTCTGCCCTCCTGCCCATTCCGCCAGCACGCACCCCTCCATCTCCTCCATGGAAGCTGCGTCTGTCCCCTACTGCTGTCAACGTGCCTCTCACACCAGGTCCCAGATGTGCAGCTTCCACCTGGCTGCCGTCCAGGGTCTTAGGGCCGGGACTCCAGCTCGCCCCTTAGGACCTAGGGGGCCAGGCACGTGACGACGACGGCTAGCCGTGGCCTCACAGGCCACCCCGTGGACGTTCGCCGTTCCCTGGAGAACGGAGTCACATCAGTATCAACTTGGTCTGTTCAACTCTCCAGGGTTGTGCTGATGATCCATATTTCTCTGTCTAGCAGAGGATCATTTCACAGCGTCGGTTTAAGACGGCAAGTTCTGGCAACAGCTTGAAGTTCCATCTGGCTAATGGAGAACTCGCTCTCCGGGTACATATTGGCACCTAACCCCAGTCTTCTTGAGGGATGACAGCTGGGCCGTGATGCTGTGCTCAGCCTGCTAAGCACTGTGCAATCTGACTCATCCTCTCCCGACCTAAGAAAGCTCAGTTCCCCATTGAGAGGGACTCAAATGCCCCATTGTGAAGGCAGCTCTGCCTCCACCAACAATGAGAGGTCGCCAGCCGGGGGCTCTTTAAATGGGAAGTCAAAGGTCCGCTGGATCTTTCCCATCCAAGATTAAATCCCTCGTTCCAGGAAAAGAGAAAGAGGAAACTCCTATTATCAGGAAACTATAGGAGGAACCATAAACCAATGACACCAGTGATCTTTTCCAATTAGGCTCCTGTAACTTATAGGGGGAAACACTTAGCTGATGGCTTAAATGGTTTTATTTCCTCTCAGTTATATACAGGACCAACCTGTCGTGCTGACTCAACTAAGTCTGATCGCTTCGCCTGGGTCGGTGCATCACTTTTCTGGCTTGAGAATTTCCAGTCTCCGAATGCTTCAAACCTCCAACACGATTTTCAGTCTGGAGCCCTAGACCTCCTCTCCTTCCCACCCAAATCCTCCCTGGGTCCCCTTTCCAACACTGTTCCAAACCAGCCATTATTACAGTTTCTTCCCTTGCTAATGAAAAACAAAAGTCTCCTCCAGCCTCCCCAGATGTGAGGCCCTAGTTTTCAACCCCACGACCGTTTAGTCAGTGAACTGAGAATCATCACCGTATGGAAAACGGCCCCACATTCAAATCCTTGTGCTGTTCCTTACTGGCTGAAGAATGATAGATTACGTGTGCAAACCTCTCTGCCTCTCAGTTTTATTTCCTGTAAAGACAGGATGTTCATCTCATAAGACAACCGGAATTTTTAGCTTGAACATGCAATTAACCAACTGTACGCAAGTTATCCTGCATACCTGGTACACAGTAGTACAACAAATGTTCACACAGTTTCTTGTGTGAGTTGGATGTGTGAGTTGGATCAGTTGGATGACCCACTGCCCATGGTAGCCTTTGTCATTCTTTTTTCTTTTATTTTTTAAATGTTTATCTATCTATCTATCTATCTATCTATCTATCTATCCATCTCTCTATTTATTTATTTTGAGAGAGAGAGAGAGAGGCAGAGAGCAGGGAAGCGGCAGAGAGAGAGAGAGGGAGAGAGAGAGAGAGAGAGAGAGAGAATCCCAAGACTCTCAGTGTGGAGCCTGACATGGGGCTTGAACTCACAAACCGTGAGATCATGACCTGAGCTGAAACCAAGCGTTGGAGGCTTAACCTACTGAACCACCCGGGCACCCCAACCTTTGTCATTCTTTAAAGAGAGAAAGCATGGATGTGTGCCTAGCAGCTCAGAAATCCCACGACGTGTGTTATATTTTCGCCAGCCGTTTCATGGAAATTCACCTGATAGGTCATCTCAGCAGAACATTTTCTTGTTCCTTCTCATTGCTGTTCCCACCCAGAGTATTTATTTAATAAATACAAATTGACTTCCCATATTCAGGGCTTGAAGCAGTAGTCTGCGGGGCCATGAATTAAATAATTTGTCTTACTAACAGAAAAGGGCATGGTACTCTCAATTTGTGATAAATATGTAAATGAATCCATTTCCAGCAGCTAATCATGTGCTCCCCACACAGCAGGCCTTCGGTAAGTGTTCCTGACTTACTGGCGGGCGGAGATCACAGAGCTCTGGGGTTTCAAGCCATGCGGCAAAGGGAAATAATCCCTGTGTTCTGTTAGTCTCCTGTTTTTTTGTTTTTTTTTTTAATGTTTATTTATTCTTGAAAGAGAGAGAGAGAGGGACAGAGTATGAGTGGGGGAGGGGAGAGAGAGGGAGAGAGACACAGAATTCGAAGCGGGATCCAGGCTCCGAGCTGTTAGCACAGAGCCTGACACGGTGGGGGGCTCGAACCCAGGAGCAGTGAGGTCATGACCTGAGCTGAAATCGGATGCTTAACCAACTGAGCCACCCCAGCCCCCTTGGTTTTTTATTTTTAATTTTAATTTTTTTAAGTTTATTTTTATTTATTTTGATAGAGATATAGAGAACAAGCAAGGGAGGAGCAGAGAGAGACAGAGAGACAGAGACAGAGAGACAGAGACAGAGAGAGAGAGACAGAGAGAATCCCAAGTAGGCTCCACAACATCAGCGCCAAATCTGACGTGGGGCTCGAACTCGCGAACTGCGAGATCATGACCTGAGTGGAAGTCAAGAGTCAGACGATGAGCTGGCTGAGCCACACAGGGGTTCCTGTCTCTTGGTTTTTGATGATCACATATAACCAGAGATGCACAGATTTCAATAGGAAGAAATGCCACTGTTTCTACACACTACCCCAGTCTTCAAAGCCCTACACTGCTGAGCACGTATGCTGGTCCCGAATATATGGAAACCAAAGTCTCAATAACTAATTCTTTTTAACTGAAGCTCATATTCTCTCCTCTTTCCTCCCTTTCTACCCCTTTTATGTAAATGGTATCTTCTCTAAGCCGTAATCATCCATCCAGTGGAGGAGGGAGGCTGGTCGCCTAGGTCAGTTCATCGTCATATGGATTATACGATTCGATTATTTGCATACTTTTTCTTAATAACCAATCTATTCAATGTATATTGAGCACTGACTGTGAACGGTCCTGGTACCAGATGCGTGGGATACAGAAATGAACCGTGCGTAAGATGGCAGCTATTGGGGAAGCCAGGTATGGGAGCAGTCATGCTATAAAGGGCATGTCCAGGGGCCGGGACAGGACTCAGTGGGGCTCCAGTGAGGAGTGACCTAATGATAAAATTTTTTGAGTTTCTCCTTAAGAGATTTCTAAGAAATATGAATCATTGTCAACCTTTACAACAATACAGAGAACTTTGTGAGTCCCTATGCAACAGTAGCTGTATTAGTTTCCTCTTTTCCAGAAATTTTGTCCAAGATCTAATTTGCCTACAGCAAAATCCACAGTTTTCTATATGCATAATTTGATGAGTTTTGACAAAGGCCAACACCTTGTCTTTTATGGTTAGTGTGTTTGTTTCTTGTCTATAAAATCTTTGCCTACCTTTTTTCTTCTGTCATTTTCTTTTACTTTTTGTCTTCATGCTAATTCCCATGAATTCGAATTCCGGTCACCTATTTCCCCCTTCCCCCCACCCAGCTCCCCTCTGGTAACCACCCGTGTGTTCTCCTTAGTTAAGCGTCTGTTTCTTGGTTTGTCTCTCTCTTTCTTTTTTTCCTTTGTTCATTCATCTTGTTTCTTAAATTCCACATGGTAGTGAAATCCTATGGTATTTGTCTCTCGTTGACTGATTTGTTTTCCTTAGCATTGTACTCTCTAGCTCAATCCATGCTGTTACAAATGGCAAGGTTTCACTCTTTCTTATGGCTGAGGAATATTCCACTATATATACCACATCTTCTTTATCCATTCCTCTATCAGTGGACATTCGGGTTGCTTCCATATCTTGCCTATTGTAAATAATGCTGCTATGAACATAAGGGTGCGTGTTTCCCTTTGAATTAGTGCTCTTGTACTTTTTGGGTAAACACCCAGTAGTATGATTCCTACATCAAAGGGTAGTTCTATTTTTCATTTTTTGAGGAACCTCCACACTGGTTTCCACAGTGGCTACACCAGTTTGCATTCCCACCAACAGCGCGCAAGGGTTCCCCTTTCTCCACATCCTCACCGGCACCTGTTGTTTCTTGGGTTTTTAATTTTAGCCGTTATGACAGATGTGAGGGGGATATCTTACCGTTGTTTTGATTTGCATTTCCCTGGTGATAAGTGATGTCGATCATCTTTTCATGTGTCTACTGGCCATCTGTAAGTCTTTTTTTGGGAAAATGGCTGTCGATGTCTTCCGGCCATTTTTAAATTAATTATTTGTTTCTTTGGCTGTTGAGTTGTATCAGTTCTTTATATATTTTGGGTGCTAACCCTGTATCAGATGTGTTATTTGCAGATAGCTTCTCCCATTCAGTAGGTTGCCTTTCAGTCTTGTTGATTGATTGTTTCCTTTGCTGTGCAGAAATTTTTATTTTGATGTAGTCCTGGGAGTTTATTTTCTTTTGCTTCCCTTTTCCTCAGGAGACACATCTAGAAAAACGTTTCTTGCTGATGATATAGAGATCGCTGTCTGTGCTCTCTTCTGGGATTTTTATAAAATCTTTGCCTACCTGAAGACTTTGAAGACTTTCTCTCTTTTCTTTTAATGCTCATTTATTTGTTTTGAGGGGGGTTGGGCAGAGAGAGAGAAGCCCACGCCGGCTCCCTGCTGTCAGTGCAGAGCCTGACTCAGGGCTCACTATGGTGACCTCGAGATCATGACCTGATCCGGAATCAAGAGTCAGACGCTTGGGGCGCCTGGGTGGCGCAGTCGGTTGAGCGTCCGACTTCAGCCAGGTCACGATCTCACGGTCCGTGAGTTCGAGCCCCGCGTCGGGCTCTGGGCTGATGGCTCGGAGCCTGGAGCCTGTTTCCGATTCTGTGTCTCCCTCTCTCTCTGCCCCTGCCCCGTTCATGCTGTGTCTCTCTCTGCCCCAAAAATAAATAAACGTTGAAAAAAAAAATTAAAAAAAAAAAGAGTCAGACGCTTACCCCACCAAGCCACTCAGGCGCCCTGTGGAGATTTTCTCTTATGTTTTCTTCTAAAAGTTTTATGATTGAAAATTTTACACTTGGATCCGTGAACCATTTGGAGTTGAAAATAAAGGGATCAGAAACATGCAAAGAGAAGAATGAGGAGTAGCAGTTCAAAATGACTAGGTTGTGTTGTTATGAGAAATTGCTCTCCCTGGGACACTGGGAAATCCATCATTACAGATTCGTTCCTTTGGCTACCACGCTGCTGTCTTAGGATGAGTACCAAGCTGTGACGTTTGTGGACACTGCCACTTTAATATAGATTAGCTTACCTCTTCCTTGCCAGAAGTTCCAACCTAAGAACCTTACTGAGGTGTAGCCTCCTGAATAAACACACAATGCTGCCATTTTGTGTGAAGAGCCTTCCAGAAGAAGACTCTGTAAGTGGGTGCCTGGAAAGAGGAGGAGTGCAGAAAGCAGGGAGGGAAAAGAGCCCCGTAACCAGCCTCTGACTCCGCATCCTGAGTTTTACTGGGGGGCGGGGCCCCCCGCCAAGATGTTCCCATTTTAAGTCCTACTGCTGCTATCAGGGATGACCCATCAGTGTGGTCCTCATTTAGGCTTTGACATTGGTCCTGCTGGACTCCCCGCTATTAGGGGGTTCATGCTGCTCTGAAGCAAAGCAGCGGAAATGGGTGAAACCCGTCGGAACGGTGCCCGCGCTGGCCTCAGTTGCTGCCGTCATACGAGCGACATCATACGTTGACAAGCCATCGTAGCACCTGGAAAGTCAGATCCAGCCCTGGCCCAGGAGTGAGATGGGGACAGTTTTGGGAGGTGACAGAGTGGACGGAAGCCGGTACCTGAGACCGTTCCACTGCTGACCGCGACGTGACGTTAGAGGAAGCTGGGTGCTGGGCATTTTGTGTGCACTGCTCCTTCCCAAACTCTTACTGTGTGTGTCGCAAAATGGGGGTCCGATAAGCATCGTTCGCATGCACCGGTGAGTTGTGGGAAGATGTAAGCGATGCCAGGTGGCGTTTTTAACAGGACACGATGGCAGACACTGGAGCCATGGCGGTGGCGGTACCGTCTTCAACAAGGAGCCGGGGGTGAACTGACGGGTGAAACCACAATAACTCTCCTTAAGCACCATTGCCTCCTGCTGCCATTTGCCAAAAGAATACTTATTAAGACATAAAAGCAAGAAGATGAATGACCAGAGCAGAAGCCTGGGTGTCTTCCTACACGTCGCTGCTTCTCAACGTGTGTCCCTAGTTGGTCACCAAGCCCTATGTCTTCTGTCTCTTTCACGTCTCTCCCAGTTGTCATAGTGTCTCCTTCCCATGGCCATATGCCCTCCAGTCTTCTTTATGTTTCTGGCAGAATCTTCAATCTTAAGCCTGAAGGAGGATGTGTCCCTACACGGTGTCATTCTCCCCAGGGTTGAGTGAAGAGATGGTTTGCAAATTCCCAGTATGTATGTGTTTTCCAGTTTTTTGTAGAAACAGAAAGGCCCGTCGACCCTGGGGATAAAGCCATTTCCCAGCCCCTCTGGCCCCTCGGTGCGGCCGATGAAGCGTATTTTGGCAACTGAGCTCAAAGAGAAACGTTGATGGCAGCTTCTGAAACTACCCTAATACCGCTGGCCTTTTTCCTTCCTGTGCCTTCCCCTTCCCTCCTGGCCAGTAGAGTGATCCCAGGAATTAGAAGCCGGGGTTGACACACCCCAACGTATGCCAGCTTCGGTCCTCCTATCTGAAGCTTCAGGCCTGGATGAGTGGCAAAGATGTAAAGGTGTGGTGACTACAAGAAGCCAGGTGTGGCTGCGGTCCGGCTGACGTGTGCTGGAGAGAGCCAGGGTGCCAGGGCGAGGCTGGAGACGGCTCAGCCGACCCGGGGAAGTCTGGGGTCCCTTATTAAAGAGACTCTGAGAAGTTTGGGCTTCCAACACATTGGTATTAAAGAATGACCAAAGCCTCTTACAATGGAACTTTGTACTAAGGAACACCGGTAATCGTGTAATACTACATTATAAATAGACTGCGTTTCAAAAGACAAAGGGCCCTCCTACATATAATTAACTCCCCGGAAACAGAAGTCCATCTCTTACTGTTGGACCCGGTTCTTGGAGAGGGGCTTGGGACAATAGGGCATAAGACAGCATGTAGTTTTCCTGATTCTAAAAATGGCTTCGTTTTGGACTGTGCCAAGGAAACAACTAGGGGTTGAGACTCACAAAATCGCTGCCTACTGGTAGCACGTCTCTAAGCAGCCGCAATTTGGGAGAAGACGCTCAACACTTCTGAACCTTTGTGAAGTCTGGGGAGATCACGTGGCGGGACCCTCCCTCGCCGCATCGCCCCACGAGACCGACGCTTTCAGGCACGAGAGTGAAATCTGCGTATGCTCAGGCACTATGAATATTTGTTACTATTATTTTAGAGGTAAAAACAAGCCGCTAACACACTCAAAGGCTTCCTGTTTGAATAAAAGGAGCTGTCATTTCAGAGATCAGTTGAACACACCGAATATATGTATGTAGCCGTCTCAGGAAAGACACAAAGCAAGCTCTCAGTGTGCGTGCATCATTTGAAAGCACCCGTGACTGCCCTCTGTCTGATCATGAGTTAGAGATGTAATTCAGCAAATCTTTTCTGCTTGCTTCCAAGAAATCTAATAAAAGCAGTTCTAGGAAAAGCCTATATGGTTAGGGTCTGCTAGAGAAGAATATATATTCAGAATATTGCCTCCAGGTCCAAATAAAGAGATTTTCTTATTATTGCTCCGATCCGATCTCCAATGTATAAAGTGTGCCTAAAATAATAAAAGCAAATGACATAAAGTAGAAAAGATCAGAGCCAACACACGCAGTTTTTCAAAGCAATAACCCGGACGGTCTGAAATACCTTGGTGAAACTTTCTCTCATCATCACCATCATCAAAGGGGTGTAGATGTTTCTTTACACAGTTCAGCGCCCCGCTCGGCCCGCCCAGGGGAGGAAGGCTCGTGGTCCCCGGTGAGCGCCAGCCTCCCACACACGCGCTGATGGGCAATTGCCTGCAGAGGATTCTGAGCCCAGGGGAAGCTTGGGGAGGGACTCCGGTGGGCAAGGATTGCTCTGAGCTAAACTCCATTTGCTTCCAGGTGACCTTCACGACGAAACTGCCTTCTGACCAGGTGGGCAAGTAAGTGGAAACTGCGACAAAATAAAACGCTTTCGGCTTCCCTCTGTCTTGTGCATTTCTCACTCAGCAACATTCTTTGAGTGCCTGCTGTATGCCTTTCTCATTCGGCAACATTCGTTGAGTACCTGCTGTATACATTGCTCATTCGGCAACATTCTTTGAGTGTCTGCTGTATACATTTCTCGTTCGGCAACATTCTTTGAGTACCTGCTGTATACAGGCCTGATTTGGAACTGAATAGGACTGAGATATCCGTTTCCAATTTCTTTGTATCTGAAAGTCAAGATATATATATATATATATATATATATATATATATATATATATATATATATCTTAAAGAAAAAAAATATATATGTCAGAAAGGACAGAGAGAAGAGGGAGACACAGAATCCAAAACAGGCTCCAGGCTCTGAGCTGTCAGCACAGAGCCTGACTTGGGGCCCTAACCCATAAACCGTGAGATCATGACCTGAGCCAAAGCTGGACGCTTAACCGACTGAGCCATCCAGGCGCCCCTCAAGATGTATGTTTAAATTAACATAAGATGCAAACAGTGAGGCTCATTACATGCACTGCGCTGTTCAGTAGAGAAATTATATTCGAGTAGTCTTTTTAAGAGGTGGGTGGCAGGGAACTCGCAAAGGCAGCATGAGAAGACACCTGTTGAGTCGTGCCATTAAGAAAAGATTTGGGTTTTGGGGGTTTGGGAATTAGTAGGCAAAATGGCTTTGGTAAAGGCGGCTGAAGGGTGGAGCCCATTGGGATTGCGGTGCCATGGGGCTGGGTGCCTGGGGGGGGGCAGCGGATGGAAAGGGCCGTAGAGGAAACCAGCACACCCGGAGGACCGATGACTGCACAGCCCATGGGTGACGGTCCAACAAGGAACGTTTGTAAACAGAGGAGTGACATCAACAGAGGTGTTTCCACGAGAAGAAGGAGTGAGGGGAGAACACATATGTGTCTATCGGGGACTCGCCCTTTCGGTCACTCATACAGCCACTTAGTCTCCCTGAAGGTAACCGTGCAGCGAAGGACCAGCCTCAGAAATGGTATAAGTTGTATTTTCAAAGTCACATAACCCATAATTGGTAGAGCTGGAATTAATTCTTTCGGGAATTAATATTCTCTTTTTTACTGTTTTTTGTTACTATGCCATGAATTGTACAGAGTAATCTGATAACACTTTAAATGATAACAGTAAATACAATTCTCAATGTTCTTCTAAGAGAGGTATAGCATAAAGGTAGAAAGTCTGGCTGTAAGATTTTTTAAATGTTTATTTATTTTGAGAGAGAGAGAGAGAGAGAACACGAGCAGGGGAGGGGCAGAGAGAGAGAGAGAGAGACAAAAAAAGAGTGAGAACATTAGCAGGGGAGGGGCAGAGAGAGGGAGAGAGAATCCCAAGCGGGCTCTGTGCTTTCAGCACAGAGCCCAATGTGGGGTTTGATCCCCCAATCCATGAACTCACGACCTGAGCCAAAACCAAGAGTCAGCTTGACCAACTGAGCCACCCAGGCTCCCGGGCAGTAAGATTTTTAACAGGTTTTAATCACAGAAAATAATGACAGAATAATAACGAATCTGTACGGAGCCGTTATTATAAGCCAGTGATTTACCCAGAGCACTTCCTTATAAAAGAGTTAACGTAGAAGTTGCTACTGGTGGGCACTGAGAGCATCTCTTCATGTGTCTGTTGGCCGCCTGGATGTCTTCTTTGGAAAAGTGTCTATTCTTGTCTTAGAGGGAGGGAGGCAAATCACAAGAGACTCTTAAATAATGAGAACACACTGAGGGTGGACGGGGGGTGGGGGAGAGGGGAAAGAGGGTGATAGGCATCGAAGAGGACCCTTGTTGGGATGAGCACTGGGTGTTGTGTGTAAGCCAGTTGGGCAATAAGTTATATTCATAAAAAATAATAAGTATGAAAAATTGAATGAATGAATGAATGAATGAATGAATGAAATAAAGGTTAAATTGTCTCAAGAAAAACCCAAAAAATGGTTGGTACCGGTGGAAAGAAAAGTTGTTCCAGAAGAAGACCTACAGCAGCTGGAGGCATGGCGATGAGAAAGTAAGGCATATACAGTTGACAAACGGCGACCGCATCGCTCCTGCTGGAGTGGGGTTTGAAAGCAGAGTATCCCCAGATGAGGCTCCAGGGACTGGGGGAGGATGGGGTGGCCGAGCAGGAGGACACCGGCTGTGTCTTAACTCCTAGACCCGTAGCCCTCCTTCCCCGGGAACCGAAGTGTGCTGATGATCAGTAGTTACTACTCGGCAACATACATTTCAAGAAAGAAGTCGTAAGACTAAGTAAAAAATTAATCAGTGCTCTGCCCTATATGAGAGCAAAGCTCTGCAGAGCTACGCGATGAGCCACTTTATGGTTGTATTCCAGAGGGGCTAATTAATATCTTGAGAGACAAGGAACAAGGAAGCCACACTGTGTTCCTTCGGAATATATCGAATTCTGTGTCCAGAGCAAAGCTCCAGCATTGTGACATCTTTTTGCGACCTAGAAACCGTGGCTATCGGTGCCACCAGAGAGCATATGCCAGGGAATATTTGGAAATATTTCCTGTCAGTCAGGGTAAACAATGCCAGCTGCTGTGACAAAGTGACCTTAGGATCCCGGCGGCTTCCCAAAACAGCCTGCGCGTCTGACATCGCTCGCCGGGCAGCGCCACGGTCCGGGGAAGTCAGGGGTGCGGGCGCCCAGGCGCCGGCTGGTCCCTCGCTGCTCTGTGCTGTGGACACAGCCCTCCCAGGGCCACAGGCTGCCACCGTGGTCACTCCGCTCAAGTGCCTGGTTCCCCTCCTGGGGTAGAAGATGTGGCAGTAGTCACGTGGCTGCTGGCCTGGTTGTTCAACGCCTCTTCTGGTGGGGACCCTTGGGAGATTCCCATTTTCAACAGACAGACTGCTCTCGCTTTGCTTTTTTCACCGGCCTGAATATTCATGCCACAAAGTAATTTTAAACGTCTTTTAATATTTCGTGACTTTATAAGGAATTGGATTTTCCAACCCGCGAGGCTCTTATTTCAGGACTTTCTTTATTTTTCTGCTATTTCTTCTTATGAACGGGTTATTTTTTTTTTTTTTCCTCGAGCTTATCTGTTTCTTGCTGCCCCTCCCTTGCTAAATTCAGCCAGTAGAGAACACGGTCAAGATACTGACTCCTTCCACAAACTTGTACCAGAGCCATAGGGTGTAAGCAGTGAAAAGACAAGTCACAGAATGGAGGAAGGTATTTTCAATATATACAAATGACAGAAATTAATACAAAAATCATATAAATATTTTAGCAAATCAGTAAGAAAATATCAAATGTACCAGAACGGTGGGAAAACGTGACAGGTATTTTCCAGAAGAGGAAACACAAATAGCAATAGCTTATCCATGTATCTATGCATCTATCTATCTATCTATCTATCTATCATCTATCATCTCAAAGAGAGATGATCACAACTCATAGTGGACAGGGGGATTCAATTCGAGACCCCCATGAAAAAATTTTATACTTTATTCCATTGGAGAAAAAAATCTGAATAAGAATGTTCTTATCAAAACTCCACAGATGCAAAAATCTGGAAACAATCTGAAAATGTATCACAAGCAAATAACAGAAGAAACTCTAATATATGCTACAGCACTCAACACAAATTAGTAAGAGTGACACACAATGGCATAATGAATTTTAGCAATATCATTTTAAATGAGCCATCTTGCGGGGCGCCTGGGTGGCGCAGTCGGTTAAGCGTCCGACTTCAGCCAGGTCATGATCTCGCGGTCTGTGAGTTCGAGCCCCGCGTCAGGCTCTGGGCTGATGGCTCAGAGCCTGGAGCCTGTTTCCGATTCTGTGTCTTCCTCTCTCTCTGCCCCTCCCCCGTTCATGCTCTGTCTCTCTCTGTCCCAAAAATAAATAAACGTTGAAAAAAAAAAAATTTTTCAATGAGCCATCTTGTAAAAGATGACACACACCATAAAACATTCTTAAGGTTAAAACAACAGAGACAAGAATATACAGAAATCTGCATGAAATAAAGCCCTGTGAGAAGGCGCACAGGACAATGACAGGTGTGCAAGGCACTGAGGGTCACACGCCATGGTTTTGGAGGGAGAGGAATGAAGGCACGTACATGTCAAAATGTAGGTTGTGTTCAAGGTCCTGGCTTTTCTTTTTCACTGCGAGTTCATGAGTACTTCCCAAAAGATACCAAATAAATTATTTGCGAAATCAATGATTGTGATCCATATGTGGACTAATGTGTTTTTCATGAAACTAAATGATTCCGTCCATAATCTAATTACATGCACTCGATGTGCAGAAACAGGGACAGAATGGAGGAAAGGACAGAGGGAGGTGGGGAGGGGGAGAGCGAGGGGGGCAGGAAGGAAAAGTTTTATAAACCAGCAGAAAAATGCATCTCCCTAAAGGGGTAAAATTAGTCTTGTCTCATACTTTTCGGCACCTACAGTCAATAACAGGAATCTGGCAGTGTTGTAATATCTACTAATTTCTTAGGGAACGAAAATGTGAGCCAAGAATATCACATGCCCAGTTGAATTTTTTTTTAACTGTAAAAAAAGGAAATCGGAAGACATCCTTAAACATGAAAAAAGAAAAAAAAAACAAACAAGAAATGTAACTCCCATATGTCCTTTTTGAAAAATTTACTTAATGAAATAACTAATCTTTCAGTACATAAAAGAAGGTATATGGTCTACCCAACGCCAGAGAACAGAGCACTTTTTATGAAATTCTGAGGGACTGGATGCATGATCCAATGTTTCTATAACTCTAAGAAGTCATCCAAATATAAAGGCGGAATTTCCAGACAACTGCTTGCTCTTAACAAAGGTGAAACCCAAACAAGAAAGCGACAGAGAAATCGGTGGAATGAAGATGTTTTGGAAGAAGGATTCACAGTGATTAAGAATCTATTTAAACACAGAGCATGAGGTCAGGACAGTCCAGGCTTTGGCAGACTGAGTGCAATCACTCACCAGAATTGGACACTTTTTACCAGGGGTGAGCCGCAGGTGACACATCGCAAACATGCAAAGTCCACAGTTTACATGAGGGTTCATCCTCAAAATCGTGCCCTCTGTGGGTCTGGACAAACATGTAGGGACATAATACATCGTTATATCATATAGAGTATTGTTTTGCTCCTAACACCCCTCTATGCTTTACTTAGTCATCATTCATATCCTCACCTCTGACAACTACTGGCCTCTTAACTATCTCCATCATTTTGCTTTTTCCAGAATGTCATGTGCTTCAATCATCCAGAATGTCATGTGCTTCAATCATCCAGAATGTCATGTCATTCAATCAGATTGGCTTCTTTCGTTAGCAACATGCATGGAAGTTTCTCTCATGTCTTCTCATGCCTTGACAATTTGTTTCTTTTTACACTGAATTTTATTCCACTGTCTGGATGTTTCATGGTTTATTTATTTATTTATTATTTACCTACCTACTGAAGGATGTTTTGGTGGCTCCCAAGTTTTGGCAATTAGAAGTAAAGTCGCTCTAAACATTTGTACACGGGTTTATATTGTACACAGGTTTTCATTTCCTCTGGGTAAATACCAAGAAGTGTGATTGCTGGATTGTACAGTAAGAGTATGTTTAGTTTTGTCAGAAATCATCAAACTGTTCTCCAAATTTCGCTACAGCATTTTGCTTTCCCACCAGCAACGAGTGAGAATTCCTGCCCTCCACGTCCTCGCCAGTGCTCCACAATGTCCCAGATTTTGGCCTTTCTCACAGGTGTGGACTGGCATCTCAGGGTGGTTTTAATTTGCATTTCCCTAATGACATAAGACACGGAACATCTTTTTATACACATATTTGCCTTCTATATCCCTTCTTCGGTGAGCTGTCTGTTAAGGTCTCTGGCCAATTTTGTAATCAGGTTGTCTGTTTTCTTAGTGTTTCATTCTAAGTGTTCTTTGTACAGTTTGGGTAACAGCCTTTTATTGGATGTGTCTTTCACAAATATTTTCTCCCAGTATGCTTTCTCTTCTAATTCTCTTGATATTATCTTTCACAGAGCAGAGTTTTTTAATTGTAATGAAGGCCAGTATTTCAATTCTTTCCTTCATGGATTCTGTCTCGTGGGGTGCATCTAAGAAGTCTGTCTAGGTCTCATGACCCATTTGGAGTTAATTTTTGCGAAATTTAAAACTGTTTATTCTTTAGTTAAAAGGGAAACTAATTTGGGGGCCCCTGAGTGTCTCAGTGGGTTAAGTGTCTGTCTTCGGCTCAGGTCAGGATCTCACCGTCCATGAGTTCGAGCCCCACGTCAGGCTCTGTGCTGACAGCTCAGAGCCTGGAGCCGGCTTCCAAATCTGTGTCTCCCTCTGTCTCTCAAAAGTAAATAAACTTCAAAAAGTTTTTTTTAAAGTGAAACTAATTTTAATAATTTTCGTAAAATAACAGCATGGTCTTACTGTTAAAAAATTATTTGTGCCTCTGTATTTGTTTATCTCTCTACTTCTCTGTTTATCTAATCTCACATCCATATAACCGTCCAGATATGAGTAGGAGTTGTAAGCTCACTGTCCTTGACCAAATTTATCTACAGATGGATTGTTTGGCACGCACGGGGTTCTGTTGTTTTAACTTCAATCTCCGTGCATTTTGCCAGGGTCTGCTGCTTGTATTTCTGTTCAGGCACCCATCCCGTTGGCTCTCCCCTAGTCAACTCGGTCTTCATTTCACTTTATCAGGCCCTGAAGTAATACGATCCCACGACCACGGTGTGGACAGTTCTTCCAACCTAAGTAATGAGATGTGTGATATTTCTATTTTTTTTCCTATTTTTCCTTGTTACATGTTTTTTTTTTTTTTTCCTGTAGTGCTGGAGATTTGTATCATGTGCTGGTAGAGTTTATTTTGAAACTGTAAAGTCAACGTAAAAATATTAAACGTATGCAGTGAAAGAGAAATGCCTGTAATGCTTTTATTTATGTGGTGACTTATACACAAAATAGCTGATAATAATGTGCAGTTTGATGACTGTTTTGATGTCATGTTCTCTCCAGCAGATTCTCTAACCAATATGTCAGATGTCAATATTTATAACATAAGCCTGGAAATGAATGTACCTAATTATGCCTTAGGAACATTAGGGAAAATGCAATGTTATATGCGAAATGATATGAGTAACTTGTAAGAAAAAAAAAAAACGATATATAAACTCAAGATGGCATTTGAAAGGATGATAATTTACTATGGGATTTTTTTTTTTTTCACCGATGGATCTCAGCCCCACTTAAACCTGCTGTCTGGAAACTGTTCAATAAATTCCCAGAAATGTGTAGATCAATCTAGATCAGCATACATGAGCAGATTCTACCAATCAAAGCAAACCTCTCTCTGGAGAACTGACCTCAAAATCAAGTTGGTGCTGTTAAAAATCCGCTACCTTTCCTTTAACCATCACCTGCGTGCTGGAATTCTCACTTTATAGGATCATTTGGAACCAGATTGGCACCCCGGGATTTATCTTGCTTTTCAGCTTCTCCAAGCTCCCTTCCTATCCAGAGCCCCAAAAACCTTTTTCAAGGGCACAGACACCTGCTCTCTCCCCAAGGAGCCATGAACTTGCACGCCCTGATTCTATGCGTGCTATTCGTTCTGCTGGAATTAATTGCCCTCTTCCCTGTTTTTTCTATGCCCACGGTTTTACACTCATCCTTCAACGCGTGATGGAGTATCCTCTCCTTCCAGAACCCTCCTAACCCCCTTGGGGGATGATGAAACATGCACTTTTCTCTTTTACAGTAGCAGATTTCTCAGACCTCCGTGCGTCCATATGACTGTGGGCTGGTCTTCAGTATTCTCTCTGCCTCCTGTCAAAGCTATTAAGTCTTGCTACCATTGACAGTGAGCACAGATCCTTGTGTGCGTGTTCGGGTGAAAGGAATTGAGTTACAGTGAAATAATAAGCAAGTTTACAATTTCGTATCATAAACTTTAGGTAGGTGGTCTAAGAACTACAGTCCCAATTATCATCCTAGTGAGGGAGGGGGACCCAGGCAGGTACGTCTCCTGGAGTGTGGACTCAGAGATGATTCCCGCCCCCCCCCCCCCCGATTCTGTTTTTAAGGGTCTTTTGCTTTATCGGACCATCTCTGTGCAAGAAAGAAGTGATTCAGCCAAAGGAATATATTTTACAAGATCACCTGGTTCTCTTTTTACTTTATGTTTGTTTTACATTTGCATCGCACTATCATAGCCTCCAAGCCTCTAGAACTTAAACTTTGCACAACATATTGTCTTCGATGATTGCAAAGGCCCAAAGTTGGGTAAAACCCAGCCCCGCTATCGACTTCTCTGATTTGCTTCTGGAGCTGATAATATTATCCTTGTCAAAAACATGTGGCTTGAGCCCTGTTGCCCGCAAGGTGGTGTGGAATGAGAAACCCGCGGAGTATCCAGGATCAGGTGAGAGGCAGATTCAGCACACCTTACAAATACAGCAAAGCCCCCCCTCCCCCACCCCGGGAGCAGCTGGTTCTGGTTTGGTTGGAAGGGGCCAGCAACCTCAGGAGGATGTGGGCCACTCTCATGATCTCTCGGGATGGGCGGGGGGCAGGAGCGCATCCGACTGCCTTTGACCATGACAGGAAATAAAAATGATGAAAGCAACTGCCTCCCCCTTAGTCCTTACCTGGTGCCAGACACTGTCCAGGTACTGTTTCATCCATCCTTCCAAACGGAGAAAGTGGGTGTCATTGGCTGGGCTTTATGGCCGCAGACAGTAAAGCCCAGAAGGGCTGAAGAGATTGGGTGAGGTCTAAGATCTACAGAAAGAGTCAGTGGTCACCTTGCTCGATGACCACCTTTATGAGAGATCCCTGGGCTTCTGCAGAAATAGGGTACCGAGCATAAAAGGAGCGTGTTTTGTTAGACATTTTTGGCCCAGCTTCACTTCATAGACATTTTGGGGCGTTACTTGTGTACAGCTTCATGCAGGACATGCTGAGAAACCCCAGAGAAGCAGAAATTCCAACCTTCTTGACGGACAGGATTCAAATGAGTTATTCAGTCACCAGAGCACCCCTTGCCACCAAAAGCAACATATATTCCTCCATAGAACATGAACCACTGGAGTTTGAGAAGATGGTGGGCCAGGCCTGGGCTGGGGAGGGGGATCGGCCGCCATTTTAGCCTATGTCACCTGTTCATTCCCTGCTCCATATTCTCAACGCTGAGTTCAGTGCAATTCAGCTGGCTGTGACTGAGACCCCACTGTCTGCCATGTTGCCTCTCCTCTGGAGTTTACCTGTCCTCACCTCCTTTATTTTTTTTTTTATCTTTTTAAAGTTTATTTATTTATTATCAGAGAGAGAGAGAGAGAGAGAGAGAGAGAGAGAGAGAGAATGAGAATCCCAAGCAGGCTCCATAATGTTAGTGTGTAACCGAACACAGGGCTGGGTCCCAAGAACCCTGACATCATGACCTGAGCCGAAATCAAGAGTCGGACACTTAACCCCCTGAACCACCCAGGCGTCCTGTCCTCACCTCTTTTGCTCAGCCTCTGAGATCTGTCTACAATGTACCTTCTGCTTCTGTTTCCACAGCTGTCATCGTAGCGAGGACGGCACAATAATTATGGCAGCAGACTATGACGTGTGCCTTTCACAAATCGCACTCAGGTACCTTATCTTCTTTGATTCATAAAAAGTCCCGAGAAGAAACTAGGCCAATTACATGCCTCTCTGTTTTATAGATGGGGAGACTTAATCAAACGTGAGCAAGTTGATTACAGTCACACAGTAACGGCTAAACTGGCTTTTTTGACTACGTGGTGTTAACAATTCACTGTTGCCACTGCTCCCTTGGGACACACACTCTGCCTCGTCCCTCTGTATCTAATCACATCATCATGATTTAAAAAAAAAAAAAATTTTAACATTTATTTTTGAGAGATAAAGAGAGACAGAGCATGAGCACGGGAGGAGCAGAGAGAGAGAAGGAGACGCAGAATCCGAAGCAGGCTCCAGGCTCTGAGCCGTCAGCCCAGAGCCTGACATGGGGCTCGAATCCACGGACCGTGAGATCATGACCTGAGCTGAAGTCGGACGCTCAACCGACTGAGCCACCCGGGCGCCCCTCATCATCATGATTTAGTGTATTGATGGAGCTTATTATTTTCCAGAACGTTTATTTTTTTTTTTTTACTTTACAGTCTCACTCGTCCCTAGAACATTCTACGCTATTAGAGATGGTGGCATCCAGCAGACACTCAGGGAGTGGTGGCGGAGGAAGCGTATGACTCCATCTCCGTGACCTTCAGGTTGACTTCCTAATGTGACAGTGGGGCTGTCGTCCTCACCCCCAGGGGAGGGAAGCCTCTGCCCTCGCTGGTTCTTCACCGGCCTCCAGCTGGCTCCTTCCAGCCTCCTTCTTCCCATCCTCTTCTCCACAATGGAGGCAAGGCTTCCCCCACGTGTGCCCGGGGGCGCCTAGTGACGTTAGAAACACGGAAGTGCCTTGAAACATGGGCGATATGGATATCATGGAGCAGAGAGCGGTGGTGCCTTCCCCGAAGGAAATACTTATACAGGCACCACCATGCGCGCGCACACACACACACACACACACACACTGTTTTCTTTAACAAATTAACCACAACCGTGCAAAAAATATAAGGCAAGTCGAAGGTGACTACTCCACGGGAGCGAATTCCTTCGTTCTCCCAGTGAGTCTGGCTTCTTGTAGTTCTTTTCCTGCATATTAACCGGCTCCGGAGTGGCCACCGTTTTATTCCAGCCGCCCTTTCTCCAATATCTGTTTTCTGCGCACCTTGTCTTTACAAGGTCAGGCTCCGTATGTAATGTTTCTTTGCAGGCTCCGCCTCGCCCGGCCTGGGGCTGACCACAAGATGAATGCTCGGCAGCTGCTCCAGCCGGCCCTGAGGCATCAGGGATGTGAGCAAATGTGGGGGAGTATTTGCAAACGTGGCCACATCACTGCCTCTACCCCTTGAATCTGGACTTGGCCTGAAACTCACTTCGGGGCAGTAAGGCATTAGTAAATGGCATCCAGATACTTGAGGAGTACTTTCTATTAGTTCTCTCCTTCTTTTCCTGCCTTTGGATCCCTGTGAGCACCTTGGGAAGTGGGGTGGGCTAGATTCCGGGGGGGGAGACACCCGTGGACTGCAGCTGGTACTCGGAAACCTCCAGACCCCAAAGCCTAAAAACACCAAACGTGAGTAGGCTCAGGCTGTATCGTGCAGCCCCGTCCAGCCCAACTTCCAGCTGCCTACAGGGATCACTTAAGTCAGGACGAGAAAGGAACCACCCAATGGACCAGGAAGTATGAGACATGATGGTTTGTTGTTGCAGCTGCTGAGAGTTGGGATGGTTAATTAGTCACTCACTGGTACAGACATCAGGTAACTCTTACCATGAGATACAGGAGACACTGACAGGTTAGGGCACCGATCAACCCATTCTATCTGGAAAAAACTCTTGTTTATATACACTGACATGAAAAATTGGATCCAAGCAAATTTTAATAAAAGTGATCACACTCTTTCCATTCCCTACCCGTCCCCCGCCCCCGTAATGGAATATTTGTATTGAGAAAACCTATAATTCTTCTATGAACAATGGAAGTTTCCATACTGAAGCAGCAGTGAAAAAAGTGCAGGGTGGTTTTAGTATCACTAAAAAAACAACTACTTCTATCCCTACGAATCATTAACGGTGTCACATATGTGAATAAGGATACGTAATTTGTAAAGTATCAGCACATATATTAGCCCATTTGGTATCTTCCCAGCAAATCTGTGAGATGGACAGGACAGGTATTGTCCGTTTTATAAATAAGCGAAGTATAAAAAGAGTCACAGCGAAATAAGGAAATAATAAACAATATGCTGCCTTCTAACACCATCCCCTCATCATTCTGGTTCATCCATGACGAAGACCTGCTCGGAGACAGGACCACAGCCACTGGGGGCTCCGCTGCTGACCCCAGGGCTCCCCGTTCCCTGGATGTGAGGTCTTACTCTTTGGTCCTGAGGACCAAGTCAACTGTGCACCAATTACTTTGCAGGAAGGGCAGTTGTGTGTGGCTGAGTTCAACCAGAAAGAAGAGAATACCTGTTGGGGATAAGACGCCAACTTCTGCTCCTCGAGGAAGTGGAAGATGGACGGGCGATATGATGGTAATGGCTCTGGGTAAGTAAAATTTTGTGAAGGACTCCAAAACAGAGCCTCTCAGGTCCATCCTGGGCGTGGAAACCTGGTGCGCTGCAAACTTCTTTTTCTCCAGGAGCGACCGGGACTGATGGAGCCACGTGGGCCACATCTCCAGGCGTAGAGGTGAGCCTCTGCGGGGCCGGGTGGAATGATCCATCGCCGAGTGTGGCATGCTAAGAGTCCGAGGGGCAGGGAGGGGTGCTGTCTGAAGGTAGAAGCCAATGTCAGAGCTCTGGGAAGGACCACACGCACGAGGGGGCCCACGGAAGGCTCGGCGAAGCTTTTCGGAAGCGAGGCTGAAGGCTCCGCAGTATTCATGGGGACAGAAAGCTTTCAGCCAGACTCCTTTTCCGAAGATGGGTGTTGCTGATCGTATTACACTGTTGATCATATTACGCTGTTGCTTTTAAACGTTCCTCTTCGGGGCGCCTGGGTGGCGCAGTCGGTTAAGCGTCCGACTTCAGCCAGGTCACGATCTTGTGGTCCGTGAGTTCAAGCCCCGCGTCGGGCTCTGGGCTGATGGCTCAGAGCCTGGAGCCTGTTTCCGATTCTGTGTCTCCCTCTCTCTCTGCCCCTCCCCTGTTCATGCTCTCTCTCTGTCCCAAAAATAAATAAACGTGGAAAAAAAATTAAAAAAAACAAAACAAAAAAAAGTTCCTCGTCAAGATGAACCGTGGCTAAAGGAAGGGGACCTCGTTACAGACAACGTGGTCCATGGAATCGCACTGCCCCTCCTCCAGAGGCGTGGGCAGAAGCAGGGGCAACCAGTAGGCTTGTCTGGGGCTAAAGATGTCTTCTTGCGGTCACGTGTGTCAGGGATGCTCCTGGACACGTAAGAAAGCACGCGATCTGCCACGCGGGCCATACCTCCCCGCACGGAAGGAGGGACACTTCCGTGTAACTCTAGCTATCTGGCGGATTGATAATGAAGATTCACTTACTGAACTCTTATCCGCCTAAACTCGTGTTCAGAAAAGACATCTTGCAGCTGCCCGGAACCTGTCTTGAATGCTGCCTTATTTAGTCTCCCCTTACGGCCACGGACGTGTGCGGAAATGCACGGGAGTGTGATTGCCACGTGCCTACTGTCCTCTCTGCTTCTGGACTCTCGGAGAATGCCAGAGCCCTGGACAGGCATAAACGCACACACCTGGAGTGTGTAACCGGGATGTACACGTGTGCCTTGTCTCGTGTTTTTCTTGCAGCTTCTTTCACCCGAACCTCTGATATCAAAGCATCCCCCGAAGATCCAAGAGCTGGGAAGTCTGGTTCTAAGATGGCAATAATGCAACCTGTCTCGCCCCGGCGCTGACACGTAATGTCCCCAAGCTTCACCGGAATGCCGACCCTCGTGGGGACCAGGAGGGAATGGGGCAGAATCCTGACTGTATGATTGTCACTGTTAGTCAGGGTCCTTCCTCAAAGACCGGGCTTAGTTACTGTTTCCAAACCTTGGCTAACTCAACAAATGCCTCAAAGTGTAGACTGAGATCATAGGGGGTTGTGGAGCGTAAGCAAGCAGAAACGCGTGGCCCAGAGCTTGGTGCATCGTCGTGATTCCTGATCAACGGAAGCTACTACATTTCTGTTGTTATGCCCGGGTCCTTGTGACATCTGGGTTGTAACGCACCTGTCACTGAGAAGCAAAGGAAAACAGGAGGCAGAGAGGCACTTCCTGAAGGAACAGGCAGGAACTGAGATGAGCTACAGAATGAAGAATGACCTACACAAATGGCAGGTGGGAGGGAGCTCATGTGGGTCGAACAGAAGTAGAAAATGAAAGAAAGAGGCCATAGCGACAGCGGGGCGTGGTCAGCCCGCATAGGGCGTGACCCTGGAGGTAAGGGTTGAGTTGGGTCTAGATGCACAGAGAAGTCACGTCCCAGCTAATCTCAGTACTTCTGGCTTGAGTGGAAGGAAGGGTGGTGAGGCTCGCAAGGAAGAGGTCATCACCCCTTCCTGCACATACTGTGGGGAAGAAGGATGCCATGTGACCGTCTTGGCCTCTTCCCCTACTGCTCCCCCCCCCCCATGCATTCCTCCCTGTGCAGAAACGACTTAGCCTTGACTGGTTGGTTGTAACAGGTTGGATCCTCTTTTTCTTAAATGGATAGAGTCACTCTGTTAGAACATTGAGCACTGAGGGCTTTGGACTCTTTTCTTCCTTTTCCTTCCGAGTTAGTGGCCTTCCTGAATGATCTTGGAGACGGCCTGCCTCCAGATGTGCGTCTGTTCTGCAGACCTGCTCTTCCTACTGAGTTCATCCAGCTGGTCTTTCCAAGATGCGGATTTGACTCAGTGGAGGGGCATCAGGCAGGGAATTTTGGCAAACCCGTCTGGTCACAAGTTAACCAAATTTATCGATGTTACGTGTAAGAAATCCTCCCACCGCCTTCTAATTCCCGTGTCCATCTCTCATCTGGTTCCAAACCGGGCTGTGAACTGGGACTGGTAAACCTTCAAGATGGTGCATAGAACTTGGGGACAAATGAAGACAAGGAGGCAGTGTGACTCACTCATCTAGAACCATCCGGGAGACTTCAGTTTACACTCACAACGAACTAGTCATGGAAGGATCCAAGACTCTGGATTGAAGTCAGTCACAGACTTTGTAAGCAGTAGAGCAAGGTTTGAGTCTAGAGATTTGTGAGTGAAGTTTGAGCTTTTCCTCTAGACCCACTGCTGATTTGCAGTTCAATGTGGTAAATTTCACGTTTCTTGCTACTGGATATGAGGACAAGGAAGAAATAGTATCTACTCTTTACTCTGCAAAGCAATGCATCGTTCATACTCTAGAGCTTTACAAATACTCTTTCAGGATTATATTTATAGATCACAGGTGATTACTTGACCTGCGTTCTCGGGATTTCATGAAACCATGTTTTAAGGACATCAGCATCAGTAGGTGTCACTAACGAAAAGGAAGGCCCAACTGGAAATTCCAGAGTTGAATTTGTGCCAGGAACATGAAGGGTCCTCTACGGATCATTCAGCTTTTCTGCAAACTCAACTTCCTACAATCCATCCATCACAGGAAGATGTCGAGAGGATCAAAACCCTGTCAAATATTGTGAGTGTTGAGTAAGGCAAGCAGACGTTAACATGTAATAACAATGCCGGGCCTTGTGAGACTACCTCTCAAGATTGTTTGGAAAATTACTTTCTTTGTGAGTTAGAGTTTTTCGTTCTCGAGTTTGTCTCAGCTCCACGGGCTGTCCTTGGAGACAAGCATAGTCAGCGTGAATCGTCAGTGCCTATATATTTAAACACATTTTTTTCAATGTTTACTTATTTTTGAGAGAGAGAGAGACAGACAGAGTGCAAGCAGGGGAGGGGCAGAGAGAGAGGGAGACACGGAATCCGAAGCAGGCTCCGGGCTCTGAGCGGTCAGCACAGAGCCTGACGCGGGGCTCGAACTCATGAACCGCGAGATCATGACCTGAGCCGAAGTTGGATGCTTAACCAACTGAGCCACCCAGGCGCTCTGAATACTTGTAATATTCTATGTGTTCACCACACAGGCTCCATTTCCTTCGACTTATCAGTGAGTAAATGTTCCTGTCATGTGTGGTTTACACTGTTGTTTACTACTGTTGTACCTGGTTATCCTACTGGCTTCCTATTTACATTTTTTACATATGGCGGCATTCCATGGCCCCTAAGGAGGTTACAGAATGCAGAACTAGACCTAGTTGCACATGCCATCGAGTGAATTCTCTCGGTGACCACACTCAGGCTTGCAGCTAGTCCTGTGTGAGCAGGGCTGCTGACATGAGGTTGCCTCCTTTTAAGTGACACTGACAAGGAGTGACGGACACCCATCGGAGAGACCTCCTCCCTGGTTAGGTTGTGGACGACTAGAAACCCCAAATGGCAACACCACAAATTTGACACTAGACGTCACCGGAATCTTCTACACTTTGTTAAGGTTTCTCGTAAATATAATTTTATATGAGTAAACACCTCTTTTTTCCTTTCCACCTGATCTTCTTTATTTTTTGCTTTGCAACAGTGGGTTCCTCTTCCTCTGTCTTCCGTAACAACAGATTTTAAGTTATTGTCTTCTGGCCGTATTATTACTGGTTCTCAGGCTGAGTAGTGGAGAATCCCATTTACATACAACCCATTTTTTTTTAAAGTTTATTTATCTATTTGGAGAGAGAGAGAGAGAGAGAGAGAGAGCAGGGGAGGGGCAGAGACAGAGGAGAGAGAATCCCAAGCCTCTGCATCATCACTGCAGGGCTCGATGAGGGGCTTGAACTCACGAACTGTGAGATCATGACCTGAGTCAAAACCAAGAATCAGACACATAACCGACTGAACCACCCAGGTTCCCCTACATACAGTCTTTTTGAAAGAGTTTCACTGTTGGGGCGACCGGGTGGCTCAGTCGGTTGAGCATCCAACTTCGGCTCAGGTCATGATCTCACGGTTCATGGGTTCAAGCCCCATGTCGGGCTCTGTGCTGCTAGCTCAGAGCCTGGAGCTTGCTTCGGTTCTGTGTCTTCTTCTCTCTCTGCCCCTCCACCACTTGTGCTCTGTCTCTCTCTATCACAAATAAGTAAATGTAAAAAAAATAAAAATAAAAAGTTTCAGTGTAAGATAAAAAGTAAGCCCGCATTGAGCAGTCTTCTCCACACATCTCAAATGGAAAATGACCCTTCGATAGGTTTCAATCACTTTTTTCTATAGTATTTGCCCCATTTAAAAATCAAAAACAATTTGCTTTTTTAAATAGTGTAATTGTGGGGCGCCTGGGTGGCGCAGTCGGTTAAGCGTCCGACTTCAGCCAGGTCACGATCTCGCGGTCCGTGAGTTCGAGCCCCGCGTCGGGCTCTGGGCTGATGGCTCAGAGCCTGGATCCTGTTTCTGATTCTGTGTCTCCCTCTCTCTCTGCCCCTCCCCCGTTCATGCTCTGTCTCTCTCTGTCCCAAAAAAATAAATAAACGTTAAAAAAAATTTAAAAAAAAAATAAATAGTGTAATTGTGTTCTTTCATCAAGCTTTAACTTGATGAGGAAACTACACTATTCTGTTATAATAAATATATCACTGATTAATAATATGTTGAAATAAACTTTGAAACGGATTTCTTTATATAGAAAGTCCTCGCAAGTGAAAAAATTTCAGTTGCTTTGCCAGTAGGAATTAACCTGAATTAGACTCAGGTACATGGGCGTTTGACATATGACTGAAGTGATATTGCAGGTTAGTGGGGAAAACATGATCTAGTCAATAAATTTATGGTAAGACAAGTGATTACCTAAAAAGTAATCATAACATTGAACCTTTGTTTCGCGCCATAATCGAAAATCAGTTCCACATGCACTCAAAAGCAAATTTTAGGAAAAAATGCAAGAACACTTTATGTATAACCTTGGAGCAGGGGAAATTTTCGTGAGTGAAATATATGAAGTCTACTTCATAAAAGAAGGAAGTCGAAAAATTCACACATTAAAATTTGAGAATTTTTGTATTGAAAAATCGTGAAAAGCTAAGCTATGAGTGAGAGCAGATATTTACAAGGGATGTAACTAAGGACGCATTAGTGTGTCATTCTAGATAAATAACAATCCTGAAGTTGTTGTGGTTTGGGCCTTTGGTTTTTTTTTTTAATTTTTAAAAATTTTTTAATGTTTATTTATTTTGAGAAACAGAGAGTAAGCAGGGGAGAGACAGAGAGGGAGACACAGAATCCGAAGCAGGCTCCAGGCTCTGAGCTGTCAGCACAGAGCCCGAAGTGGGGCTCGAACTCACGAACCGCGAGATCATGACCTGAGCTGAAGTCGGATGCTTAACCGACTAACCCACCCAGGTGCCCCAAAGTTTATTTATTTTTGGGAGAGGCGGACAGAGCACGAGTGGAGGAGGGGCAGAGAGAGAGGGAGACACAGAATCCGAAGCAGGCTCCAGGCTCCGAGGCATCAGCACAGAGTCCGACACGGGGCTCGAACCCATTGGCTGTGAGATCATGACCTGAGCTGAAGTCGGAAACTCACCCGACTGAGTCACCCAGGCGCCCCTTGTTTTGTTTTGTTTTGATCACAAGCGGTCCAACAGAAAAAAGTTAACCAAAAGAACAAATGGGAATCTCAAACAGAAGAAAGTCCAAACGGCCCATAAAGTTATTAAAATGTTCCACTCTAGGACTAATCAATGAAATGCTAATTAAGACCAGGATGGTAAGCTTATACGCTGGTCAAAATTGGGAACATTGTGCAACCTGTCAGCCCCATGCAAAAGAATGAAATTAGACCACTCTCCTCCTCCTACTCAAAAACTAATTCAAAATGAATCAAAGACTTGACTGTAAGACCTGAGTCCATAAATGCCTGGAAGAAAACACAGTGATAAGCTCCAGTGACGTTGGTCTTTGCACTGAGTGTTTGGATAGGACTCTAAGACCTGAGCAACACAAGGAAAAGTAGGTAAGTGGGGCCGCATCAAACTGAAAAGCCTTAGCACAGCAAAGGAAACCAACAAAATGAAAAAGCAACTTAGTGCATGGGAGAAACTAGTTGCAAGTTATATCTGGTAAGGGGTTAATATCCATAATATATAAAGAATTCGTATAACTCAATAGCAAAAAAAAAAAAAAAAAAAAAAAAGATTAAAAAGTGGGCAGTGGACCTGAGCAGGTATTTTCCCAAAGAAGACGTCAAGATGGCCAACAGGTATATGATACGGTGTTTGACATCGCTAATCGTCAGGGAAATGCAAATCAAAACCCCAATGAGCTGTCACCTCACATCTGTCAGGATGGCTATCATCCAAAAGACAAGAAACCAGTGTTGGCGAAGATGTGGAGAAAAAGGGCACCCTTGTGCATGGCTGGTGGGAATAGAAACTAGGCTGGCTGCTATGGAAAACGGTATGGAGCTTCCTTCAAAAAATTAAAAACAGAACTGCCATATGATCCATTAATTCCCCTTCTGGATACGTATCCAAAGGGAATGAAAACACGGACTCGAAAAGGTATCTGCACCCTCATGTTCATTGCAGCGTTATTTACAATAGCCAAGGCATAGAAACAACCCGAGTGTCCATGGACGGATGAATCTGTCAAAAAATGGTGGTATATATACACACAAGGAGATCCTACTCAGTCACAACGAAATGAAATCTTGCCACTTGTGACGACGTGGTCGGACCCTGAAGGCATTTTGCTACGTGAATGAAATCAGATGGAGAAAGACCAATGCCGTGTATTCTCACATGCAGCCAAGCGGAGCCTGGGGATTCTCTAATGACGATACATGGATTATGATATCCTGCCTACGATTCTGGAGCGGAACAGATCTGATTAAGTACGGACCTTCGTTAATGGTACCGTATTACTAGTCGTGCGTTCGTTGCAACAAGTGCATCATATACGAACACGAGGCGCTGATGCCAGAGGAAACTGGGTGTGAAGTATAGGGGAACTCCCTGTATTTACTTTTGAAATTATTCCATGTATTAAAAAATCGTTCTAAATGATCAAATGTATCATAACAATAATTGTAAGAGAAACAGACTCCTGAATGTAACAAATGGAGATAAGAAATTTACAGAAATGCTGCCCTGGTAGCTGATTAAAATACCCTCCTTGCCTGAATGACATTTTAATAAAAAAAAAAATTCTGTGGAAGATTCATAATAGCAATCGGCATCTTTCCTGAGAAATTCAACAGATGTGTCTTACTGGGAAACATCCGAGGCCTTCTGGAGCCTGCAGAAATCCTCGTGTGTATTGACAGCGAGGGGAATGAAAATGAACACAGTAGAAAGTAACAGACGTGTCGGGGTGGGTTTGATCAGACTCTGACTTCTGGAAGACATCCCAGATGACAGCCCGCTGTGCCGTGCAGGGTTTTCGCTCATAATGCCTCCTTACAAAAGTTACTGGATAGTTCTGGCCAAAAATGAAAGCAATCAGACCTGCTGCTAAACGGGGATCTTTATTCCATCCTGTTACCAAATTGTGTCCTCGCCTGCCTGCCTTCTCTCCTTCTCTCTCTGTCATTGACACCACTGGGTTCCACACCACACAGAATCAAGGTAACATGGGCCAGAGGCCTGTCATCTACTTAGACCGTAAATGCGGAGAAGAAGCCGCACAATCAGATTACAGAGTAAGGAAGGAAGTCTAGACCCAAGAATCCCTCACCACTTGCCTCTTGCACTCGGGTGCAAGGCTGGGCCCAGAACCATGTGGCAAACACAGAGTATTAGTATGGCTAATACTTTCCAGTTACAGCTCTCCATTTTTAGGAAAGCCACCTGACTTGATGACGATGATTAGTCCTAAAATCTTGACAAGCCTCAACAAACTAAAGACAGAAACATTTTAAAGTGCATTCTGAAACTGAAGTTTCCAACGCTAAATTAATCTGAATAGCGCACATGTATGCGTGACTCCCCTCCAAAGTCACATTCGCAGAATTTTCGGATATTAACGAATGTGATCCTCACTGCTGGGCCAAGCACAAGTGACCGGTCTCCGCCTGATCCTCCCCTAGATCAAGTTCTGGGTACTAGAGGTCCTGGAATGTCTTGCCGTATTGACCTCGAGTTTCCACAAGGCCCTGGAGGGATCCAGGATCTTCTTTGTTGGTTCCAGAGACACATTGTGTGGTCATTGTGTAGTCCCAGCGCCTGGGGATCATTGGGGGAGTGGTGTAGGTGGCATTGCACTTCAGGGAATCCCCGCAAAGGCTCTGGAGGGAAGCAGGGGCACGGGGCTGGGAAGAAGAGGTCACGGCCAGTGGGTTTGCAGCCTCTGTTTGCACTTGCAGGGAAAATAACATTTTCAGAGAAGAGCTGACTTTTTGTTTTGAGACAGACAGAGAGAGAGAGAGAGAGGGAGAGAGAACGAGTGGGGAAGGGGAAGAGAGAGGGAGGGAGGGAGAGAGAGAGAGAGGAAGAGAGAGAAGACAGAGAGAGAATCCCAAGCAGGCTCCAAGCTGTCAGCCCAGAGCCTGACATGGGGTTCCATCCCATGAACCACGAGATCATGACCTGGACCAAAAGCAAGAGTTGGACATTCAACCCACTGAGCCACCATGCTCCAAGAGTTGACTTTCAATCAACTAGTATCTGAAAGGCAAGTCCCCAGTAGAGGTTGAGGACTTGGGCTCAGCTAATGACCAAGCAGGTGTTCCAGAAAGCCATGGTTGCTGAGGCAGGTGACAAAGTCCAATCCAGCGTCATACAAAGTGTGAGCTGAGGGCTCCAGGAATTGGGACCTGCTGGGCATCTTGCATGATGGCGGTTACTGATTACAGGGGTGAGGCTTCACTGCAGTCAGCTAGGACTCTCCCGCCTGCAGGCATCCTGGACGCTCTTCCACTTTATTAGCTCCGTGCCTTTAGACGAGAAACTTCTCCTCCAGGGGCCTCAGCTTCCTGGGTGGTTTCCTGGGGATAATAGGCAGACAAGGCCACAGCCATCAAAAACAGAACTATGGCCGTCTAGTTCATGATCTGGGAAAGTGACTTAACCTCGATGAACCCCAGTTTCCATGTTTATAAGACAGGATGCTAATCATAATATTACCCATCTTATACCACCACCTTATGAGTTAAGTATTAGTCTGGGTAGCAAGTGCCTCTCAAAATGGTTAGCCCATGGCAGACACTCAATAAATGTTATTGACCCAGCCCTGACGCTGCGACATGTATCATACACAGGGGCCTTCTCTCTTCCGTCTACACCTAACCCACGTCCCATCGCCCCCCGATTTCCCTGGTTTATGCCACCCCCAATACACAATATTTCTCCTTCCCCGTGTTTTTTTAACTGCATTGTTAAAATTTCAAGTGCATTGTTATGCATCTTGGCTTTGGGGCACGAAATTCTTCACACGATTGCAATGGGCTTATGTATTCATTTGACACGAACAAATGTTTCAGTCTAGCAGCCAATAATTAAACTGGTTTTCTTTAATTTCAGTATTTTCAATGAATCTTATGACTTTCTTCAAAAAGAAAAAAAAGGGAATTGACGGCCTTTCCCTTGACCTTTTCCGAAAAAAAAAAAAATCCCTTCTTCCTCCATAATAGTTGGAGGAAAAAGCTTCTTAATATCACCATGAATTATTTAACTGAGGAATTACCATCACAGGCACAGCAGGAAAAATTGTCCATAAACCTCACAAAGATGCGAGTGCCCTACCACCCACTCACGTCGTCATGAATTTTAATGAATTCAGGGAGTGAGCCGTCTGGCGTGGGAAGGGCATGTCTGTGTTTCCGACCCACAGGGAAGGCATGGGGAGTTTTACTCATGCCCCTAATCCATACCGGAGGCTCAATCAATACCAGCGGACCCCTCATCACCATTAATTGATCCGGAGAAAAGTCTCCCTGCTTCCAGTTGTGTAACAAAACAGCCAGGATCTACGTGCGGGGAGGGAAGGGGAGGGGCGGTTATCAAGGTTATAACTTCTTGGATCAGGGACGCTGAGGAATGTAACTACAAGCACGTGACCTTGGAAAACCCACCGTCACTGAAGAGCATTAAGGTGATGGTCGCTCTCCGTGCTGCTGTCCAGCTTCTCTCACGAGCATCATGGGTGCAGACGGGGCTTCGGGGAAGGAAGCGAGTGGTGCTCGGTGGGCCCCTGGGGACCAGCGAGGACCGCTGGCTCCCCGACCGCCACACACATCAGGGGAGGTCAGGCGCATCGCAGAGCCAACCTGGCGCTCTGCGCACTTTATCCGTGGAAAAGTAGAGTCACGACACCTCTCCTGCTCATCCTCCCGAACCGCCGAGAGCAAAACCAGGAAAACCAATGAGCGCTCACGAAATGGGAAGCGCTCCGCCCTATGAGGCGGAGGGTGGTTTACGGAGAACGGTGGAGAAGTTCCCAGGGCCCACAATACATCTTTGGGGTGTCGCGTCACCGCCATGATCATCACCACCGTCGTCCCAATGCATGTGCAAGACTGAGAATATAAAAGCTGAAAAAGGTCAGGTGTCTTGTTACAACCCAGCCAGTAAAGGAAGGATCTGAGATCCAAAACCAGGTCCATCTAAATGCAACTCGCGCTCGCGCCACATCTGCGGCACCAACGGGCTGTGTGGTTGGAAAGTAAGTGGAGGTCTGGAGTGATAAGACCTAAGTCAATGTTTCATTAGCAGAATTGGGGTGCACACGGAGCTCCTGAGATGCACAATGCCCCAGTCTGTTAGATATTTTATGTCCTTGGACCGATTAAGCACTAGGACGCTGTGCCGAAAGGGTTGTATTTCTCGATTCCATTTTCCTAAGAGACTTAGCAAACCTCTCTGGGCCTCGGTCTTCAGAGCCATGGGGGCAAACCAACAAAAATCTGTCGGCAGTCTTGGGGGCTTACCGTGTGGCAGGGCTGTTCTTTGCACGGTCTACACATCACCTTTTGAATCCCCCTGGTGACCTCGCAGGTAATTAACTCGTGTGATATGGACAAGACAGGTGAGGGGCAGAAATGTGAAATGATTTTCTTGCGATCACAAATTAGTCTGTGGTGATGATGGCAGAGTTCACATCACATGATAGATAAAGTCCCCTATAACTCTAAAAAATACATGTTTTCCATTTTTCCGCAAAAGAAAATGAAAAGCTTAAAATTAAAAAAAAATCGTATTGTGATAGTTTCAAATGGCTCTTATGAGGTATTTACATTTAAGTGTATTTGTGATGTAGTGAAGCTAGCATCCTGCTGGTAGAAACTGGAAAAGGGTTCTAGAAAGAATTTAGTATTAATTAGCGTTTAGAACTTTACATGCTCAGATGTTTTCACTTCTTCAGAGGTAGATATCATTATAGTTATCAGAAAAATAATATTAAAAGTCAAAACAATTTGAAAGCCCAAAAGGTTGATTGAATACAACGTCGCTTGTAAAACGCAATGCACAGAGTTGTACCTTTAGTATAAGATGAATTACAGTAAGATATATCTTAATATGAGCAGAAGAAAAAAAAGACTCTGGAACCACACCAAAGTTTTAAGAGTCGTTCGTTCTTTTTCCCGAAAAGTGGGATTATGGAATTTCAATTTTTTCTGTCTCTTTTTTTAATGTCCAAAATTTGTCATGTATCTTTATGATAAGGAAATAGCTGATTTTATTTTTTTTTTAATTTTTTTTTCAACGTTTATTTATTTTTGGGACAGAGCGAGACAGAGCAAGAACGGGCGAGGGGCAGAGAGAGAGGGAGACACAGAATCGGAAACAGGCTCCAGGCTCCGAGCCATCAGCCCAGAGCCCGACGCGGGGCTCGAACTCACGGACTGCGAGATCGTGACCTGGCTGAAGTCGGACGCTTAACCGACTGCGCCACCCAGGCGCCCCGGAAATAGCTTATCTTAAAACAAGAATAAAATGCATGGAGTGAGAATATAATTATTTAACATTTATTAGATTAGAATGTTCTCGTAAGCCTCGATCGCACCTACTGGTGTTCGGAATCCGTGCCTTGAACAGACTGCAGTGGAAGGTCTGGTTCTGACAGCATCCACGGGGCGGGGAGGGGAGGCCACCCAGCGGTGTCAGAAATTCGGGAATCACAATGAATACCTGTGTCTATAAACGTGGACGATTACATGGTCTCCTTTACTTTATTACCTCCTGCTCTGATTCTGGCTCATCTCCCACTAGGGATGACCATGGATAAAATACCCTGATTCTTGTTTTCCAAGTATTTGTGTGACCTGTCTGGCTGCCCCAAGCGTGCCCGGGTTCCCCGGCATTGAGAACTCCTCCGGGGGCCTTGCTCTGTTCAGGGGTGGGCTTGGGGAGGTCCAGCGCAGAGGGGAGGACAGCCCAGGGAGGTGAGTCCAGGGAGAGAGCTGTCCTCCCTGGCCCACTGGCCATCCGTAGGGAAGGAGGGAGCCTTCCTGGGCCCTGTAGTTGCCCATGGACATTGGCCCCGGGGAGACACCTCTTTCAAGGTCTATCTGGATTTTGACCCGAACGACCGCAAAAACCGCCCTTCGTGTTTTGAATAACTATGGTGACAAGTCCCACAATTCCATTTTCCACCCTTTTCTGTGTGTGTATGGACACACGCATGTGTCCATCCCTACAATTCAAATACCACATCAAAAAAAGTAGCCGAAAGATCCTAAGGCATCCAAACCCTGCCGCCGCGTAGGCATGGCCTTGTGTACAGATCGTGGCCAGTTTAAATAAGTGACATTACTTCGAGGCTAGAGGCGGAAAGACAGACATGGGATAATTCTTACCGTAGCCTTACAATTTCTTTGTAGTCATAAACGTCCAAGGATAAAAGAGGATAAAGAATTCTGCCTGGCTGAGGGATGCTGTCTCATTTTCAATATGTTTAATGGACCATTTGGGTAACAGCCTGAAAGATGTCACTGCAACTGAACGTGTGACCAGTGACAGGGCCTTGGTCTTTTTCTGTCATTGTGATTAGAGTCGAAATCTGCCACTGTTCAGCATTGTTGCTGGCTTCCTCACCCACGGAGCACTCCTGATCCCTCACAGCTCCTAAGTCCCACTAAGTACACCTAGTGCGAGCCTTTGCCCTCTGTAACGAGGAAATTCCTGAAACGCAAGAAGAGGTATTCAGAAGTCCCTCTAATTTCTAAAGGCTGTTAATAAAACGCATTGAGCAGGCAGAACAGGCAATACATTTGAGCATTTCAAAAATAGCAAAGCATTAGTAGAACAGATTCTATATTTGGGATCTGGGGGCAAAGTGTAGAATTTTGTGTGAACGTCGGTGACCCAGACTCTTCTGCTGAAGTTTCCTTTTGTGTGTGTTTCTGTGTTGCATTTAGAAATACTAAGGCTTGTGGACAATGTATGTCAGCTTCGTATCTGTATTGATTTTTTATTCTTTGTGAATTGAATGTGAATATAAATAAAGCCTTGACCTTCATATTAAGAGCCCTACCAAAAGCTTCTTTTGTTTGCAAAGGATATCGCTAGCTTCCCCCATATGAAGGTCCAGCATGAGAAGACCATAAAAAAAGCCCACCATTTTCTGTCAGGAATTCAGAAAAACCTTTCATTTCTCTTTCTTTAAATATAAACCCTATATAACTTCTGTCAAAAGCGGAGAAAAGCCCAGTGGGTACCTGAGCTATGGCAATATTTCCCCAGCCAAGAATATGAATGTGCATTCATAAGCATTACGCCCTGTGACGGGTGGGGGAGGGGAGCGTCTGGAGGAGAGATCAGAGCCTCATTTTGACCACATCAGTAGCAATGTCAGAACCTTGATATTGATTTTTTTATTGTTACTATTTTTTTCTTTTTGCATAATAACCTCTACTTGGACACAACTCGGAATGAAATCAGCACGACAGGTTGAAAGTAGGGAGGTAGAGAAAGAGGAACGAGGGAGAGGGAGGGAGGGAGGAAGGGAAGAACAGATTGAAAGCCAAGGTCTGAACAGCAGAAACAGTGGAAATATTTCAACTAGTATTTTATGGACTCTCATTCCTCTTCAACCACAAATATACAAACAGGGCATTCACTCGACCAGACTGAAAGAGACTGGGAGGTGGGTGCTCAAAAGATCTTCATTGTTTGGGAAAAACTTTCAGTTTTTATGTAAAGTTTTTAGGAAAATCTGAATTGCATTCAAAACCAGAAACAGAGCTCGAGAGGTCCGATAATTGATTAGTGGCAATGAAAATGGTGCCTGAAGCCAGGCAGCCCAGCCCAGCCCAGACCCTGGCTTTGTACTTCCTGCTGTGCACAGGGCTGTGAGTCCTAAGGTGCCTCTGGCTTCTCATCAGACAATACACGCGTCATTCAGATTAAATTACGTTGCACAAGGAAAACGCTGAGAATACTGCCTGACTCATCAGTGCTCAGTAAATATTAGCTGTGATTATCACTGTTCAGTTATCAAGAAAAATCCAGAAGTTCAATGAAACCTCACTGACTCCCTGGGGATATGGAGGGAAGTCCGGAAGAGTAAGAATTCTGAGATGGAGGACTGGGATTGTATATTGTTATACGCATATGTATAAATTATGTACTTATTAGCATATTACATAGAATCGTAGGATTATATTTATACAATTTATTTCTATGAATTTATTTGTGCTTAGAACATATATTCACTTATATATTTATATAATTGGATTTGCAAGTATATTCTGAATATGTATACTTAAAATATCCATGTGTATTTCATAACCTGGAGTGACAGATAGCATGTAACCTACCACACGAAGCTAATTTAAGGAGTACGTAAAAAATACGGATGCGGTGAAAGTTCCAAAAATTCTTCGGGATGATTTTTCAAACAATTAATTATTTCTTCATCATTTTCAATGTGGTGATAAATTCACCTGAGCGTGGCTTGGGAACAGTTTCGACAGCTAGTGGGAACATGGTCTCAAGTTCCAAATGACTGGAGATTTCATAAATCCAGCCTTCTTTCCACATTAGCTGCGGGCTAAAGGCAGTGAAATCCTAGCTGAGGGTTAGAGGCTGGAAGTAAGAGTTAACGCCCGGACAAAGACTGCGCATTGGGCTGGGCCAGTGCTGATGGCTCAGAGAGAGAATCTAGAGTTCAGGTATTTGGTTTCCCTCCTCTCCTCGTCCTGTCTCTCCCTCAGCTCCGTCTCTCCTCTGGTTCTCCCTTTCTTTTTCCTTCCCTCTTTTCTTCCATCCACTCTTTCCAAAATGTAAATTGGTTGTTACACGCTTTGGGAAAAGAGAGAAGTCTTCGCAGAAGAGGTGACATCTGACCTGGGTTTATATTATTACAATATATTGTCATTTAAGGGAAATCCTACCGTAAACTCCACAGTTTAAGAGGCCAGTAAGAAAAAAAAAAAAGAGAGAAAAAGATCCTTCCAGTTAAATTCTAACACACTTTCAATTTACAACGCATTTCAAATTCAGGAATCTTGGAATGTAAACAAACAAAAAACGTTAGCATCCATGAATTTCTGTGGGAGAACTTGGTCTGTCAAAGCTAGGAAGAAAGGGTAGCCTCATTTCTCAAAACTGCTGCCAGGATGGTTTTCTAGCACACTCCACGGATCCCCACTCAGACCGCCTGAAGATAGTTCTGCACGAAAGCGAACTGTATAACAATTGTCTATTTGCATGCCTGTGTCCTCTGTTAGCCTGTAAGTAGTTTGGCAGAAAGTTGTACTATATTGTTGCTTTTACCACGGGCTCCTGGGATAGAGAAAGAACCTTGGCATAGAACAAAAAAAAAGTTATCAATTGTTTATTCAGATAGATCAAAAAATACGGTTTATTGCCTACTGAATGCTGAAACAACATGAAAAAGTTTAAGAAGCATCGAAACTTGTGACTTTGGACTTGCACTTACGGCCAGGATGCCAGAGCAGGAATTAGACCCACTCTCTGATATAAAAAATAACCAGAAGTGGAGGTTGTCTTTGACCCAAGGCTTTTCAGGACACCGTGCGTCAGGCGGAGAAGGTCGGGCATCCCCGAGAGGCGGGAAACAGATTCTGTGAGCCCTAGGATCGCCGGACATAGAGTCTGGACAGATTTTCAGGGCTGGGTTCAGGGTGGGGAAGCCAGGCAGAGCACCCCAGGCTCCCCGAGGCGAGGGGACAAGGCTGAGGGTCCGGGACACTAAGCAGCTCAGATTCTCAGGGCTGAGTGTTGGGTGGGAGAACGCTGTACCGAGCAGCCCCGGATTCTGCAGAAGGTCCTTCATTTACGATGAGCGCTGAACAGCACGTCACCTGAGCAGACACCTTGAGGGAAAGAAATGAAGCACCGAGGAGACGAAGGAGACAGTTTTGTGTGTTCACACAGGGCTGAAATAAATAGTGCCTGTCCCCCCAGCTACAGTCCCCTCAAGACTCACAGAGCCCGGGGTAACGTAGACAGAGCGCCTTACCTCAGGTGGGGAATACTTTTTCTACTCAGGGCATGGCTCTGTCCTCACATAACGATCATAGAAGCGATTCACCCAACTTTGATATTAAAAATGAAAGAAACCAAAATGTTGGAAGAAAGGTCTAATTTGGTAAACCCATATTACCAGATCCAAGACGTATTAAGAAGCTGGAGGAGTTGAGGCAAGGTGGTGTTGGAAAAACAGATGATGCATAGATCAGTGGAAAAGAACAGAGCCCAGAAATCAATCCAAATGTACATGAACAATTTATTTTTGACAAAGCTTCAACCCTAACTCGATGGAGGGTGGTCTCTTCAACAACTGAGTGCTGAATGATTGGACTTTACAGGTAAAAATAGAAAAACAGCAAACCATCCCTAAACCTCTGTCGCTCCATAAATTAAAATGCACCCTAAATAGGTTCTAGACTTAAAGGCAAAGCACAAAACCACAACACTTCTCAAAGAACACATAGACTTTGGGTCGGACAGAAGTTTCTTAGATATGTCATGAAAAGCTTAACACATGACATAATACATTAGTTAAAAAGTTCTGCTTTTGAAAGACAGTATTAAGAGAATAAAAAGATAAGACACAGTCTGGGAGAGAACATTGAAAAGCATGTATCGAAAAAAAGGTCTGTATCTGTAATATGTAAAGGTCAGTCAAAAATCAAAAATAAGATAAAATCAATCAATAAGAAGACCAAAACCCCATTTTAAAAATAGTCAAAAACTGGGGCACCTGGGTGGCTCAGTCAGTTAAGCGTCCGACTTCGGCTCAGGTCATGATCTCGTGGTTCCTGGGTTCGAGCCCCGCGTCGGGCTGTGTGCTCACAGCTCGGAGCCTGGAACCTGCTTCGGATTCTGTGTCTCCCTCTCTCTCTGCCCCTCCCCTGCTCACCCTCTGTCTCACTCTGTCTCTCAAAAAAAAAAAAAAAAGGAAAAAAAAACAGTTAAAAGTAGTCAAAAAGACTTGTACAGAAACTTCACCAGAGAAGGTTACTAATGGCAGAGAAGCACATGAGAAGGTGCTCAATGTCTATAGTCATTAGAGAAATACACATGAAAGTACGGGAGACATCATCACACTCATTCTTCCTGTTTATGTACTTTTCAGTTACTCACAGTGATGTTTTCTTGAGCCCCTCAACAATTTTCATTACATTTATTCCCAAGTATTTCATAATTTTTATTAATTTTGTTTCCCATTGTTACTGCTAGGATATAGAATAAGTTCTACAAATCTCGTAATGGTATAGAGCCATCTGCCTATTACTCGAACATGCGTTGTCTTATCTTGTACCTACATACGTACTAAACCTATATCACAGTGTTATAAGTTTTGATTTTAAGTAGGTATGTCATTGTATACAAATTTAGTTCAGTATGATATTTAAAGCACGCCGTATGATGTCATCTGCATGCACTTTTAAATCAGCAACATGATCCATCATTTCCAGATGGAAACTGAGTATTTCCATCATACCCCAAATACTCCTTTGCCTCTTTCCAGCCTACACCTTCCTCCAAACACCTTCAGGAGACCACTGTCTCTATTTGCTGTCACAATACATTAGGTTGCAGATTTCTAGAATACCAAATAAATGTCATATTTTTGTTTGTTTGTTTGTTCTGGTTTCTTCCGCCTAGCATGGTAATTTTAAGGTTTATCCTTGTCCATAGGTGCAACATGACTTCATTTTTTTCCTGAATAGCATTCTATGCAATAAGTAATATGTATGTTCTATGTAATATGATATATATATATATATATATACTATGTAATGTATATGTATATATATAGACTATTTTTGGTTATGCATTTGCCTGTTTATGGACGTTGGGGCTATTCCACTGTGACCATTTCAAACAAAGCTGCTTTGCACATTTGTATATCGTCTTTGTGGAGGCGAGTGTTGCTAATTCTGTTGGGGAATTGCCAGTATGTATCGTGCATTGTGTTTCGATTTTTAAGGAAACGGTAAACTCTTCTCCAGACTGGCTGAAGAAACTTTCAGGCTATAATTATTGGGAATGAGAGGTCAGTGTTCAGTATAACTGAAATATAATGTATACATTCACTACGATGTAATTCCTTTGCTGAGAATCTGTATTTCAATTCCAGCTTACTTGAATGACTCCTTTTTGGCCCAGGGGTCCTACAATATCACTATAATTTTTGAAAAAAAAAATTTGGGGAATATGTTGGCTATCTTAACTCTGAAGATTGCTATCTTTCATCAGTTCTTAAAATAGTCAGGTTTTTGCTCAGTATTTCCTTTTCCTCATTCTGGGCATTTTTTCCCTCAGTTGCTGCTACCAGATCTAATTTAGGTTTTCTCACTGTAAACTCAATCTCATTTTATCTGTTAATTTTTTTTTTTTTTTTGCTGTAATTCTCAACTTAGCATTTTTTTTTTTTGCAATTTCTTTTGATTTATAATTTCTTCCAATCTATCTTTCTGTCTGCTAATTCTCTTTTCAGTGGGGTCTAATCTCATGTTTGACTCTCTCATTTGTATCTAATGCCAATTAGTACATATTTTCAGATTCTGTTTGGTCCCTTCTTGAAATCTTGTGAGTCATTCTTGCTAGTTTCTTATGGTTTTTATCAGTTTTTCAAAACAATTTTCTTCACCAAATTACATACACTTACTTTATATTCTACATATGACGATTCTGATATCTATTTATGTAGTACTAATTGTGTTATTTCTCCTTTCTGATGGCCTTCTCTTTCCAGAAATATGTAGGGACTCTTGATTGCGAGCCCATGTTCTTTGAGATTTTATCTGTGAGGCATCTTTGAACTGTGGTAAGTGCTTCTTCCTGGAGAGGGCATTCGGTGTGCCCTGTAAGGTGACTGGAGGCTCCACATTTCACTTTGTCCCCACATCTCCAATGAGTGTCCAACAAAACTACTGCCACAGGTCATCCAGGTCCAGCAGAAACTTCCGGAACCAATGTCAGAGCTGGGGCTGGCGAGCTGCCCAGCTGAAAGCTTTCTTGGCACTCTTGAATCTCCAGTCCCAACACTTGACTTTTCAGCCGCATGTTCATGTGTAAAATATAAACATAAATTATTTTCTAGTACTGTTTCTCTGACTGTGTTGTGAGAGAAGAAAATCCTTATTTATTAAGCCAATAAAATATTAAGTAAGTGGTTGAATGGTCTAGACCCTAGACTGCAATAAGCTTTCTCATGCTTTGGGCCTCTTGATAATACCTTCTCACTATGGCAATGGAGATCGCTTGGCCGGAGGGAACTTAAGTAGGGGAGTATACACCTCTGCACATATACTATGGCATATCCAAAATTATTTCACTGCAGTAGAGCCCTTTAAGAGAGACAGTATGAAGAGATTACAGGTTGTTCTTGAACAACTATTGAATGAATGGCTATGGGACAACCTTGAACTATTACAAACAGGTTGTTACGGATTGAATGTCTGTGTCCCCCAAAATTCATATATTGAAGCCCTAACCTCATCAGAACGGTATTTGGAGGCGGGGCCTTGAGAAGTGACCAGTATTACATGAGCTGCTGAAGGAGGGGCCCTCATGACTGAGTGTCCTTCTAAGAGAAGGAGGAGACACCAGAGCTCTCTTTCTCTGCCAAGCAAGGATAGAGAGAAAAAGCAGCCATCTGCAAGATAGGGAGAGGGTCCTCAGACCAGAACCCAACTGTGAGAACACTTCAATCTCTGACTTCCAGTTTCTGGAAACATGGGACAATAAATTTCTGCTGTGTGCTTACACAGCCATGGTGTTTCTTGTAACAGCTCAAGCAGACTCATTCACCAATGAAAGCTCACAGGTATGTAACCAAGAAATATTAGTGGAGGGTCAAAAGGTGTCATGTTGCAGAGGAAGATACCGACATCATTGTCAAGAGAGCTGTGTCCCCCGCTGCCCAGGGTCCACCTGGCCCTGTGAGCGGGGAGGCCCCTTCCCTTTCCAGCTCCCAGATTCTCTACCACAGAAATTGTTGAGCAATCTTGAGTCCCAATTCCCTTCCCTCTCCGATACTTCATGATACCAAGAGAAAAAAAAATCCTGCACAACATACTTCTATCTGACAGTTACATTGCTTTGATTTATTATTTACCATGGGAACTTTGAACATCCTTTTCCAGACAGGTCGTTGATATCATGTCAGAAAGGTAGGGTTAAGGTTAAACGGCCTAACACAGAAGAAAAAGTCAGACTCAGAAGGGAGGCAACAAACTCCTGACGGATCCCGTCCTGCTTAGCCTGAGACTGAAGCACACCAGTCAATGTGTCTGGTGACCACGCCAGACAATGGTAAAGCAGCAGACGGCTCATAAAAGCATCAAACAGCCTGTTACAGATCAAGAGAAGGAAATCCCTTGTGGTTTCTAAGCCGCTCCTGTCTCCTGTCCATTGTCGCAGACGGGGACAAGGCACTTGTTGCAGATGTGCTCAAGTCCAGCCATGAAAACAGGGCATGAGGTGGCCCAGGCTTTCGGTGGATGTGCTCAGAAAGCAGATGGTGTGGGATGTTGACACCTTGTTCCGTGTCTTCTCGTGTGTGATATGAAAGAATCTGTTGACTTCAGATGAGTTCTAAGTTACACCTGCGTTTCAATACAGAGTTCACTCTAGGTTGATACGGGATCCCAGGTGGACTCATTGCTCAGGTTGGCCCAGTTCTCTGGCAGCGGAACCTGGGCTCCAGTCAAGGTCTGGTAAGACTCAGCGCGGTGTGCATGTGAAATCTCTGGGTGGCCTTTAATTATGGGACCTGATCGCTGGGTAGGTAGTGATCGGCTGGAGTTTAAAATTGGCAACACACAATTAGGCCACGAAGACTGTGACCACTAGCTCTCCAACTCTCCATATTCGATTTCACTCCTACTAAGTTAGCGGTGTTATGATTTACCAGGTCACTGAGGAGCCTATGTGTAGTCCTAAGACATACACAGACCGCCAACGTTTCAGCCCTGTTTGCTCTCAGGTGATTATTGTCTCATTTTACAGAGCAGAAAAAGAAGTACAGTATGATGTAACTATGTTAAGAAAAACAAATAGGGGCGCCTGGGTGGTGCAGTCGGTTAAGCGTCCGATCCGACTTCAGCCAGGTCACGATCTCGCGGTCCGTGAGTTCGAGCCCCGCGTCAGGCTCTGGGCTGATGACTCAGAGCCTGGAGCCTGTTTCCAATTCTGTGTCTCCCTCTCTCTCTGCCCCTCCCCCATTCATGCTCTGTCTCTTTCTGTCCCAAAAATAAATAAACGTTGAAAAGAAAAATTAAAAAAAAAAAAAAAAGAAAGAAAAAAAAAGAAAAACAAATAAACCATGCGTTTGTAGTCAGACTACCTGGGATTGGAACCCGATTTTAATCACCGGCTAAGTGATCTAGAAAAACATTACTTACCATCTGTGATATTACTGTTATATAACGGGGATGATGACATTGATATTTTAAGTTAATGTTAGTGTAAATACCATGCAAGTCACCAGAGACAATCAGATATTCATATACGTTCTCTCATTAGTTCGTTTGTTAGTTACCCCTACCTGCCATAATTCTTCGTCACAAATAATAACAACACCTAGTGGATTGACACAGTACACATTTGTTGAGCTCAGGAGTCTGTGCATCAGAGATGTTGACCAGGCTCTTCTGGAGGGTTCTCCTGATCTTGATGGGGCTCAGTCATATGTCTGGTAATCAGCAGGGTGTTAACTCATCTACAACACCCTCATCTGAGATGACTATGAAATATGACCCCATCCTACCCATCTCTCACCACCAGCTGGTGACCCGAAGCTTCTTCCACAAGACCAAGCAGGAGGAAAGGCAAAGTCCTCATGGCCCAAATGTATAACTGGCACATGGTCACTGCCACTGCATTATACTGGCCAAAGCGTGTCCTATGACCACCCAGAGTCACAGAGTCTGGAAAGAGATTCAACTCTTTTGTGAGAGAAGCACAGGGCTAAATAGCATAGAGGATGGAAAGAGGGAGGGGCGATGTGCGGAGGCCATGAACACAATGCATCTACCTCCACCTTTACTCTGGGCTTTCTTGCAACTTAGGTTTGAAAACGCTGCTTCTTGTAGTCATTCAGCTACTGGAGCCATTTTGGTTTGTCCATTATACCATCTGTCTACAAGGATGCAAGCACTTTGAGGGAAAGCAATTGATTGTAAAATAACACGCAAGAATTCAAGCTTTCTGACAATCTCAGTACGCTACGAAAGCAGAGAAGATCATGTAAGCCCCAGAATTCACAAAGCCTCTAAACCGTGTATGTTCATTTATTATTGATTTATTGATTTCAGAAGATACAGGTATTTCCTTCGGTCTTTGATGGCCCAGTGGCCTCTTCTGATGTTCTTTTATGAGCAAGATGTGCGATGACTCCTGGGCATAGTGTGAGGATGGCAGCTACAAATTCCCATCCAGTCAAGTGAATGTTGGATGCCCTTGTCTCTCTGCTTGCCCGTCTGCACGACCTTCTCCAGCCTAATAGCAGCTACTCCTCTCCTGATCAGAATTGGATGTGCATAAGCCACCCCCACTTAGTAACCCTCTTTAGGAATATAGGACAATGTTTCTTGCCTTATTTAGCCTGTAAATGCTCCCCAGCTCTATGTCTGCCATTGATATCCAAATTCCACTGCCGCTTTCTACCCTTTAGTACGCGCTCTCTCATTTCCACTCACCCCGTCCTGCTCTGCCCGAAGGCAGGTTGTTATGCACTAGCACTTGGCAGGTGTGAGGGCTTGCCCTGCATGCACCACAGTGTTTTCTTCGACTTCCTTTGCTCACACCAGGCTCACTCCTGTGGTGTTCAGGTAGTCATTCTAGCACTCTTTCCTAGAGTCACAGAGAGAAGGAGTCTAGAGGGACCCGGAACAGTAGACACACGACTCAGCATCTTTCTATTCCTAGAAACTTTGGTTTATCTTCAGGTAGGAGAGGCTTTGACTAACACTTGTCTCCATCCTTCTGTGTTAAAACGCCACCTAATTTAATGATGGGGTTAAGGTTCCTTTTAACAGCTATTGAGAATTAAGTAACATGTCATACGAGTCAAATATTTAAATTGTACAGTTAGATTGTTTCCAGCATATTTATAAATATGTGCAACCATCACCAGACAATTTAAAACATTGTCATGACCTCACGAAGGAACTTTATATCCTTTAGTCAATTCCCTTCCTACCCTCCCACCCAGACAACACAGGCAGAAAACCACTCATCTATTTCCTGTCGGTATAAATTTCAAAGGGAATAAGCTTTAAAGACCACTGATAGGGAAACACATAATTTAAGATATCCTTGAAATTATTTTGAATTGTCCTTAAAATATAATTCAGATAGACACATTGATATGCCAAGTTGGACAACAGCATAGCATTTCTTAATAAAGTCAACATAGCCAAATTTGGCTCTAGGATCAGAAAAGACAGCTGCTTATTCAAGTGACTCTTAAATGAGCTAGTTGGCTTGTGTTTAGGGATCACGATCTTAAAAATAAATGATGTTATACGGTAGAACCTCAACTTGGAAAGATACACAGACATGGGGAGGCGCTGGGGAGAGGAGACTCAGGGCTCCTGTGTGCTCCCTTTAGCGTGTCCCATAGTCAATGCAATGCCAGGGACACTATCACTAGTGTCTGTCTTTCTCTCCCGCTCTCTCCCTCCTTGCTTTCCACATTCACCTAGCATGAAAGATCTTCAGTTGATTGCATAATATGTAAGATGGCTCCCTCTTAGTTGATCCATCTAAGAAGAGTTTGAACCCAAAGTTGATCCATCTAAGATGAGTTTGAACCCAAGCCAAGCACATCAGACCCCTTCCCCTGACCTTTCTGAATTGACAAAGATGAGTTGGGAGAAGCAGACTCAACTCGTGACAGAGCTTTGAGACACGAGGGGTGTGACCTGCTAACATTGACCTTTTCCAATATGGTAATGAAGCCATTGCAAGAAATGGGGCTCTCCTGGAAAAAGAACTAGGAATGAGAGGTGGAGAACAGGATCTGGTGACACTGGAGTCCTCAATCCATTTATCCCTGGTCCTATGCAGGACATTTTTTCTTCCCTCAGTTTGGTTGATGGGAATCAGTGCAACTCCTCTATTTTCCTGGAGCTCAAGTTGGGTTCTGAAGCTTGTAATCCACGCAAAAGTCTTCACTCATACAATTGTGATTTACATATTGTCAATAGCTCCTTCATAAGCAGATGGAGAACGTTGTGTCAAGATACAATGAGATTTTTCAAAAGGTCAGGGATTCATTGCCGAAAGTCAAGATCACACCTTAAAGACAAAACCAACAGTGGTTTTATTGCAACAGATTGCTTCGCTCTGAAAGGAGTTCTTAAGATTTTGTAGAGTGAGGTAAATATGTATGTCATGTTTAAGGTTCTGATCCAGAGAGGAAGGTCCTAGGGATGTAAAAATAAATATAGCTGATTTTTGTCCTCCAAGAGCTCACAGTTAAGGAGTGATAATACATGTGCAAACAGAATTTTTAAAGCAATGTGATCAATGAAATATTTAACATAATTTAAAACTCTACATCCTACTGGCACGTAATGTTTTGGTAAAATTTGCTTCCTTACCTTGCATTGAAAGACAAAGGATATTTACTTTGTTATATTGTACAAATATGTGATTATAATTGTGAATATATTTTTAAAGACTACATCTCTGTGCCCCACACGTACTCTCTTACCAAGAGCGTCTTTTCTCTGAGGTCCAGGTCTTGGTGCCTGGGCCTTCGTCAGCTGAGGGGTCACTGCTGGTTAACACACACATTTGATAGGTCTGCTTTTAAATTCCATTAACCAGCAGAAAGACCTTGGATAAGTTATTTCCTCTTGGTGTCCCATTTTATTTAAAAATCAGGGATACTAAGATGACAATGCCTAGCACATGGACTGGCTGAGAAGACTGTCGGCCATATTGTGTGGCATCTAAGCGTTAGCCTCCAGAGGTCCCCAAATTTCCCAGCATTTCAGGGTTCCTGTCATCTTTAATACTTAAATGACAGTGGCCTAGGTGCCTAACCCATGAAGAGTGAGAACCGAGTAATCTATTTGGTGTTGTCTTATCTCCTCACCGTTTAGGCTGCACTCTATGATTTGACTTTCCCACCCCAACAGGGCCCTGCATGTGTTTCGGTGGTTGCAAGACTTGATGTCTGCGTGCTCCCCCCGCCATCTCTGTGTGAGTAGAAGGGAGAAGAAGTATGGCAGTTTGGCCTTTCCCAGAGTGGGACAACATCCTCCCACCCTCGTTCCGCTTCCAGACCCTGCCTCTGCCCGCATTTGCCATCGACACACACAGCAAAGAGAAGGTGCTCTGTTTGCTTCAGGTACTGGTTTCCTTCTTCCACTCCACTCCTTTTGGTCAAGTATCTGTAGGAGTCTCTAGAGGAGGCCCTCCCCATTCTCTCCTGGACGGGGTATGTGGAAAAACAAAGCACTTCCTTATCCGAGAGCTTCGGAAATTTGTCTGCTCAGGAGTGCCTGACCGGCTCAGTCGGTTAAGCATCCAACTTTCGATTTCAGCTCAGGTCATGATCTCACAGTCCGTGAGGTCAAGCCTCATGTCAGGCTCTGTGCTGACAGTGCAGAACCTGCTTGGGATTCCTCTCGCCCTCTCTCTCTCTCTCTGCCCCTCCCCTGCTTGTATTTACACACACGCCCTGTCTCAAAAGAAACAAATAAAACATTTAAAAGTAAGAAAGAAATTTGTCAGCCCCTGTTCAAGAAGCAACAGTTTTCAGGGGCATTGTTGTTGACTCTACCTGTGGATCATTGATTCTTATTAAGACAGAATCTGTCCACACAGTGGAATACATATTACAATTTTTTTAAATGCAATTCCTTTTTTTCTGCAAAATTACTAAGTACATAAAAAAGTCACGGAAGCCTGGCCTTGGTTACCCCTCAGTTAGAGCGCCTATGTCCCTACGTCAGGCAAGAGTGCTTTACTTGCCAAACTTTTGCGAGTGCTCAGGTACAGCTGGGAAATACAGGTCTCGCTGTGTGGCATTCTCATCGTTGGAACAATCAGGTGTTGTATGTTCATCGAGGAACCAGGAAAGGGAGTAAGAGGACGGAATGCATACGGTGTTTAATTTATAAACTTGCAAAAGAAGACCTCAAAAACAAAAGCAGAGATCACCGCACAGCCACCCTGACCTGTGGCCAAGGGGAGCGCATAAGGAGGAAGTGGAAAGGCATGGCCTCCAGAAAGTTCTGCATCTAGGTCTGGATATTGCTAATATCCACAAGCGTCTTCTCCTTAGGGAGGGAACTGGCTTCATATCTCAACTGTTGAAGCGAGATTGGAGCCAAAGTAATTTAACCAGAATCAGCCATTTTACCATGAAAACTGGACAGAAAGGGATACTTTGTGGGAAGGGCTTCTTAGCATGTTATCCCACCTGCTAAGGTCCCTTTCTTCTTTCCAGACGTGTGCCTCCCGTGGGGTCCCTTCCTCCACAAATCCACTGTCCAGCGAAGGGTGGGCCGCCGAAAAATCCAGTTCATACGTGGTATGAGAATTACTGAAATCACCCTGGGTTATTGAAAATCAGCCTGCTGTGATGGTGTAGATGGGTAAATCTTCTCAGGAGGTAATGATATTTGGGCTGAGCGTTGAGAATGTGTAGGAGTTCGGTGGGCTAGAGGCTCCTAGAAGGTGTCCAGGGAAGCAGTGGGCCTTTGCAAAGCATCAGCAGGTGAGAAAGCTCCCTTGGGTCCTGTGTTTGTCGGCGCTGCTGAAAACAGAGCACGTGAGGATGTGACCAGACGGAGGGCTGTGGAAGCAGGCACGGGCTAGACTGTGAGGCTTGGTTCCTTCCATCCTCTCGAAGAGTCTGTGGTTGTCAGCAAGAGAAACCAGGTCTTGGCGACTCACAAGAAAGTCAAATTGTTTGGCAGGGTATGGATGAGGTAAACTGAAGAAATGCATCAGAAAGTGGACAGACAAGAAGCATGTGATTCCAGGAATCCTGGCGGAAAGAATTCACAGAAAATAGTCATTTGCTGTTCAAGGCTGAGAAGTTCTTTTTTTTTTTTTAATGTTTATTTTTGAGAGAAAGAGAAAGAGAGAGAGAGAGAGAGAGAGAGAGAGAGAGAGAGAGAGGAGCAGGGGAGGGGCAGAGAGAGAGGGAGACACAGAATCCGAAGCAGCCTCCAGGCTCCGAGCTGTCAGCACAGAGCCCGATGAGGGGCTTGAACCCATGAACCGTGAGATCATGACCTGAGCCGAAGTCAGACGCCCAACCGACTGAGCCACCTGGATGCCCCAAGGCTGAGAAGTTCTGACGGGCTCCTTTGACTCTCATGCCCTTTTCTGAAGAAGCACTGTAGGTACTTGGGAAACCTGATCGTCAGAAGAGCAGTGATGTCTGATGTGGGACACTCGTTTCAGAGGATCTTCAAGGTGGTATGCTGGGGTTCCAGAGGAAAGCAGTGAAATGGTTAATCTATCTATAATCTATCTATCTATCTATCTATCTATCTATCTACCTACCATCTATCTATCTGTCATCTATCTTTCTATCTATCTATCTATCATCTATCTATCTATCTATCTATCATCTATCTATCTATCTATCTATCTATCTATCATCTATCTCTCTACCTATCATCTATCTATCACCTATCTTTCTTATCTATCAGCGCTATATATCTGTTTCCTATCCTGCCCTTCCACAAGTCGCAGAACCACATGTCATGTACAACCTGAGAGTTACCTCATATGCTCCTGGAAGGAGTTAAGAGGGACACCATTTACATACAAGGGATTCAAGCCAGACATTCACTCATTTCCTCGACCTAGCAAATGCAGATTTATTGAACTTTCCTTATTTGTTTACGGGTTGACAGACCGTATTGTCCAATTTCATCTGTACATCCTTCCCAATGGGACAATTATTTTGGAAGAGTCCTGCAGAGAAAAGAGTAGATTTGGGATTGTCCCGGTGATGCACACCCACGGACTTCAAGACAATGGCAGAGCTAAAACTTTTACTCCTATCATGAGTCTTTTGTGGGTCACATCACAGAGGGAACCCGTGATTCCCAGATGCCTGCTGCCCGGTAGATACTGTCCCGAAAGCAAACACGCTTCCTTCCTTCAAGTTAACATGACAGCATGATGAGTGCGGGAGTAACAGTTTTTCTTTAACGGAATCCTGGTTAGTCGGTAAGAACATTATAAAAACAGGTGTGGAGAAATATTTCCACCATTATGTGATTTCATTGCCCAAAATAGCATAAGTCATTCACCTGTTTAAACAAGAAAAAAAATTCATTCATGCATTTTTAAAAATCTTAGAAACATAGTTTCTATTTTTTTATAAAAATTCAAATAAAGTGTTTCAGTGGGTTTATAATCCATCTGTTAATAATATAAAAAATTGCAATACCTTCCAATTAGGAGAAGAACTAATTGACATTGTAAAAGATGAAAACTTGTGGGGCAAGTTGTAACACAAATTTCTACTTAACTGGCAGATGGGGTTTAATACGGAGTAGTATAATTTAGAAAACAGACAGGGACTCTTCGGGCATAGCACTGGCTAACAGTCTTTTTCAACGCTGCTAGTCACTAAAAAAGAAACAGCGAAACAAGCTGATCTCAGATTGATGCAATCCAAGCGTCGTAACACGGTGTTGAACCAAGCTTTCAAATTTAACAGGCCATATTTCATCATATTTCGCACAAGAAAGTATGTACCATTCAGCGATTATGTTAGATTTATTATTTGATCTGTACCTTACCTTCTTAAATCCTATTTACTATATATTTACTATATGTGAAGCTATCAGTAAATTATTACTGAAAATCAATGAAAATACATGTATTGTTTATCAATGCCCAAAAATATTTCATAGAAAGGGATGTGGGGAGCGGCACCTGGGTGGCTCAGGCGATTAAGTGCCCAACTCTTGATTTTGGCTCAGGTCATGATCTCACAGTGGTTCGTGAGATCGATCTCCGCATGGGGATCTATGATGACAGTGCTGAGCCTGCATGGGATTCTCTCTCTCTCCCTCTCTCTCTGCCCCTCCCCAACTCCCTCCCTCTCTCTCTCTCTCTCTCTCAAAATGAATGAATGAATGAATGAATGAATGAATAAATAAATAAATAAATAAGTAGAAGGGGATGTGGGGAAAAAAATGTCCGGAGACCCTTATCTAGAAAAACATCTTGCCAATTTTGCCATGGCCATTTAATGATTGCCTGTGGCTGCTTTAAAAAAAATTTTTTTAATGTTTATTCATTTTTGAAAGACAGAGAGAGACAGAGCACAAGCAGGGATGGGGCAGAGAGAGAGGGAGATACACAATCGGAAGCAGGCTCCAGGCTCTAAGCTGTCAGGACAGAACCCAACAAGGGGCTCGAACCCGAGGACCGGGAGATCATGACCTGAGCCGAACTTGGATGCTCAACTGACTGAGCCACCCAGGTGCCCCTGTCTGTGGCTGCTTTTAAAGGTGTATTTGTGTGGTTAGGTCAGAGACCTCTTGTCTTGAGAAGTCAAAATTTCTTACTCTTGGTACTTTTTTTTTTTTTTTTAATTTTTTTTTCAACATTTATTTATTTTTGGGACAGAGAGAGACAGAGCATGAATGGGGGAGGGGCAGAGAGAGAGGGAGACACAGAATCAGAAACAGGCTCCAGGCTCTGAGCCATCAGCCCAGAGCCTGATGCGGGGCTCGAACTCACGGACCGCGAGATCGTGACCTGGCTGAAGTCGGACGCTTAACCGACTGCGCCACCCAGGCGCCCCTCTCTTGGTACTTTTATGTAAAGTTTTCCTTTCTCTTGTTTAAACAGTTGAAAATAAATGTTGTCAGCTTATGCATATTTTTCCTGATATACACGCATAAGGGCTTGGGCGGTGGGGGGGTGGGGGGGAAGAAATCGTTTTATTTCCACAGGAGCAGTTCACAGGTATTCCCTTCCATCTTCCAGGGGCAGCAAATGCATCGGAGAAACAAAAGGCAATTCTGAGGTTTTCCTTTTAGAATTTCCCTTCCCAATAAGAGTTTCAACCCAATAAAATGTTCCTCTAAGAGATTGCATATGCCCTTTATCAGACAAGGTTAACATTTCTGATGTTTGCTTGAACAGTGCTTGTGCACTGAACTATTTTTGAAAAGCTTAATTTTCACTGAGTATGCAGATCTCCTTCAAATGCTACAAATCCCAGCGAGCATCTCCTGGGAGTGGACCAGGGGTGCTGAGCTCATGTGCTCGGTTAGTTGGACAGCAACACCACTGCCCAGAAGTGAAGAACATTCAGGAGGGACGGATTCCTAATGGACTGTCCAACAGAAGGAAAAACACAGAGAACGTTCATGGACCTTTGGAAACCTCAGATTATTGGGTGATTCTTCTTTATTTGAAAATTTCCAGCTAGACAGATGTTGATTTCCTTATGAAATATGTACACACCTCAAGAAAGAGCAGATTAGGGAAAATTCTTGCTAATCCACTTGAAGATGTGTAAGTAAATTTCTTACCCTCAGCGTTTCATGTCCACCCTTCCCCCATGACAGAGTTGTGATCTCCTCAGGTCGCTTAACTCCTCGTTTCCTCAGACTTGACTCAGGTGAGAAGCCACACTAAAGGGACCCCAACCTTCCGGGCTCGGGTGTCTAGACTCATCCCATTTGTCCGTCTGCTGGTCTGACGTCCACATATGTCCAGCTTACTCCCAAGGAAGAAGTAAGTAATCACCCTCCCCCTTCCAAGAGCAGCTCTTGAGAATCTTAATCTTTTCACTTATTGTGATTTTAGTAGATGCTCCAATATACTAAGATCTAATATGAATGCCATTGTTCTGTTTTCCACTAATCAGCTTACATTTCATCAACTCGTCCATAAATGAGGCCAGAAGACTATATTTTAAGTTCCAATTGGAAGTGTGAGAAGGAAGAAAGACGAAACCAGTGTTTCTGAGTCTGTACTCTGCACCCAGCATTACATTCTTTTTATGAATACGCATTTGACATTCGTCACCTCACTTAACCCTTACACGTCACCGTGAAGAAGGCATCACTCTCTCAACTTCCCTCCTGAGGGGACGAACACACACACAGGGGGAGGGTTTGCCTGAAATCACTAACTAAACATGACAGAGGCAGGATTCAATCCCACCTGTGTCTATCTAAAACTCATTCTCCTAGTTAGCCTCCTGTCTATATTTTAACTTGTGTCTTCAACACACTCAGATTTCAGTTTTGAACTTCACCCAATTTCCAGTTGACTCGAAGCCTTCTTTCCCCAGTATTTCAGCCAGAGCTTTTCCAGGAACTCTTATCTTATTTGCTGCTCATTTCCTTCTCCCTTGCAACCCCCTTCCTCCTCTCGGCTCATGTGTCCACGTCAGTATTTCCGGCGTGTCTCTGCTGTGTCTCTGGATCCATCCACTCCCTGTGCCCTGAGGGTGTGAAACTGTGAACCTCCAACAGACTTGGCCAACTCCCCATCCCAGCTATTGTGACATCGTCCCCTTGGGAGGTGGGGTCCAATCTCCCCTAGTGATAAGGGGTTTAACCTTTGCCAGCGCTATAAACCCAACATCTGGCCCCTTGCTGAGTCTATTTTGGGCCGAGAGCCATGTCTGGAAGAAGGATCTTTGGCCCAGATCCTGCTAACCGTCCTGTCTTCCTCAGACTCTTTAAGCCTGTGGTTTCTGCCATGGGCTACGGGGACCTCCTCCTCCTGGCAGCCTTTCTTGATGCCCACAGCTTCTCTCTCACTGTAGCTCAGGTCTCATCACCTGCTTCTTCTCTCAGTTGCCTGATGGTGTCTGGTTTATCCTCTCGTGGGACAACAAAGATTCTGAACGAGTATTGGAATTGTCTCATACTCTGCATGAGGTTTCTCGTTCTGAAGGTGGATTTTGTTACATCTGCTAGAATTGAGGTCAGTGTGCACCTATAAACTCAGCCACACCTCCCGCCCGCTCCAGGGACCGTTCGTGTTCAACCCCAAAATGCCAGCCTTTAAGGTAAAATGGTTTCGCCACAACTGAGCTGTAAGACCTGCTCTTTTCTAAGACCCAACATTATAGGAACACATGAAACATGATTCTTCACCTGTATGGCCTTTTAGTTGAATTTCGGGAGCGTTATGGATTGACTTGTGTCCTTCCTGAAATTCTTCTGTGAAAGTCCTAACCCCTGTATCTCAGCATGTAACCTTATTTGGAAATGAGATGACTGCAGATGGAATTAGTTAAAATGATGTCATTGGGATGGACCCTGATCCAATATGACAGTGTCCTCATGAAAAGGGAAAATTTGGACACAGGGACTCATAGGGAGAACACCATGTGTCCATGGAGACAAGGATTGGGCTGATGGTTTTAAAAGCCAAGGAGCACCGAAGATTGCCAATGGATCTCCAGAAGCTGGGAGAGGGGGCCTGGGACAGATTGTCCCTCCCAGTCCTCAGAAGGAATCAACGCTGCTGACAACCTGCCCTCGGACTTTGAGCCCCAGACTGCGACACAACGAATTTCACGTGTTCTAAGACATTCAGTTTGTGATGTTTGGTTACAGCAGGGCGGGCGAGCCAGTCTAGGAGGTGAGATATTCCGTCATGATCCAGACAAGGACGCATGGAAACCAGTGAGCAAATGCAGGCAGAGTGCTGCCATTTGAATTATGGATCGTCTGATTATCAGCTGCTTGTTCTTTGAGAACCTCGGTTTTCAGCAGCAAAAAGCTGATATTTAGTACCTTTCTCAAGGGCTGTTATGGGGGGATAGCACACAGCTTACATGTGAGTGGTTATTACCCAACAAGTTGAAGGTTTTATTTATTTGTTTTATTTTATTTTATTTTATTTTATTTTATTTTATTTTATTTTATTTATGTATTTTTTAAGTTGAAGGTTTTAAATAGTAAGCAAAGTATTGGGGAAATTCAATGCCTTCAGAGATCAGAGCACACAGGAATGTCTGTATGACAGAATGTGCCCTTCTGAAAATTTTGCATGATTTCAGTTTATATTTATAAAGAGAGATCACATAGTGTGGAATTTAATTTCTTTTAGAAAAAGTATATTAACAAATCACGCATACTTGTGAAGCTCTTCTGAATTGCTAAATTATCACTCGTTTTGGTATGGATGCCATGATTATTCATTTAAAATATCTATTCTTTGCCTGAATCGTAAGCATCTTTCCATGGCGTCTTCTATGACTTGAAGGACGGGAGTAAGAAGGCATGGTCTGAGCTGGTGTATGCTAAACAGAAGCTAATCTCAATTGTCGAATGATTTTGGCTCAGAGACATGACTTGATGTTGGCCACCGAGTTTTGTACCCTGGCTGTACTAGGAGATTCAGCAGAAGAGTTATAAATGGTTCACAGATCTTTCCTTGCTCTGCCTCTCTGTCTTGTCCACAATCCATCACAAGTCAGTTCTTCTTTATCCTCCCCAGCCCCCGTCTCCAGCCTCAAGCCAACTGTGTTCTCTCTGGTCTTCTAGTCAACCTGGGCTGACAGCAACAGATGGGCGAATGCCTCTGTCCTTCCGGGATTCTTTTCCTTAGGTCTGGAATCAGTCTTTCTGCAACTTGTCTGCCTGGGAAACGTCTACGTATCCTTCAAAGCCGGCATCTATGACCACCCTCCCCGTCAAACTTCTCTCCTTTTATCCATTTTCCCCTATTCATTCCTGCGTAGCACTATATCCTTACAACATGTTCGTTTTCCATACTGAATGTGGACCGGACGTGGAACGGTGTCTTTTATCAGACGGTGAGTGACTTTGAGGCTGGGGACCATGAGGTCATTTCTGGATCTCAAGGTTCAGAAACAATATCTGTCACTTGGGAAGATGTTAGAAATTATCTTCAGGGTAAAGGACAAAAGAGTAGATTCTCTGGTAACTGCAATGTTGGAAAATCTGCTGGGCTTTGGCTAAGATGATGGATACTTCTTTGGCTGTTTAGGGGTCAGGTGCCCCAACCGCTTTATGAATACGAACACCTTATGCTCACAACGACCACCTGAGGTAGATGGAATTTTTAGCATTTTCCGTCCACGGAAAGAGAGACTGAGGCCCAGAGACTTTGCTCAAGGACACCCATCCATAAAGGGGGAGGGCCAGGAAGTAAACCAAAGCCATTTGGATCTAGCATTTGCGTTTCATCACTGAGGCACAGAGCCTCCCAGAGGTCAGGGGTCTGACTGAGGAAATGAGGTATGCCCTAGTGAAAAGTGCCTAACAAAGAGACAAGACCCATCACTGCCTCCTGACATTGTCCTGCATCATCTAGCTGAACTCTTCTCCCCTCTCTGCATGCCCCAGTATTACCAACAGTGGACCCAATGCCCTTCTCCTGGGAAGCCTTTTATGGTTTCATCTATTAGTGGGAGATCTCCTTTCCTCGGTGCCCACGGGACCTTCCACTCCTACTTCCCCCTTTCCCTGGCCTCCCAGTGCTGTGTTTATACGGACAACTTCTTCCCAAGACCGTGTAATCACTTGAAGACAGAGCCGATGCGCTGCACGTTTGATTAGTATAAACGGTAGAAAGCGCTTTGTCGCACTTGTGGTGAGTGACAACTATTTGTTGAAAAGATGAGTGAACGATCACACTGCAACAAGAAAACATTTCAGGTATTTAGGGTAAAAACAATGGAAGTGATTTAAAGTGCTTCACGAGTAAACATTGCAAGAACCGCGATCAGATGAGATCATAAAATGTAGGTTAGCTTACGTATGCAAGGGCAAATTATGTTCCACGGAAGGGAGCCACATCGAGCGAATCCACAAGGCAACGGAATCAGTCTAATACCTCCTCCAAATACCAGAACCATAAAGATCATGCTGCATATTTGAGATGAATCCAATCAGTTATACTGTCAACCAGGCTATAAGGCAAAAAAATTTACTATTCACTTTGAAATTTCCACCCATAAATAAAGCACATGACGCGCGTCTTATTGTTGGGATGCATGATTTACTTGTGTGTGTGCATATAGGTTTCTAAAAATGAGGAAAGTAGATGTGTGTGTACACACTTTATGTGTGTATGAATTATGTATGTATGTTTGAAAGAGAATTTACAAGACAGCTCCAGTGCGGTGGAAAGAAAGCCCCTAACTCTAACCCTGCATGCATACCTTCCCAATCCCCATTTCTAGAAGGATGGATGCCGTGGGAGTCTGGCTTGGCACGCGCTGAATCAGAGGAACCACCCGTTTCTGTAGATTTTCAGGACGGCACAGCTATGGAAACGTGTCCCTCTGTGACTTCATTCCTCCTGCCGAGAACGTGAGAAAACAAGGATCATGTCTGTGCTTTGGGCAATGACGTTTTATCTCTTCTGTCATATCATAGACCACCAAAAGCCGTGTCCCAAGCTTTAAGGGATGGTGTAATTCTCTATAATACGCATGCATTGCTTACTATTAAATTGCAATTCGGAAATGCTTTCCCGTGGCCAGGGTTGGTGTCTTTTAACTCACATGCTGGGGGAGCTCTGCCAGCAAAACCATTGATTTCAAACACCGGAAGTTTTGTTTTTGATTTGGTTTGGTTTTTAAATTTTACATGAAACTCTAAGCGTGCGCAGAGAACTCACTTGTAGGTTCAAGTTGAGCTGCTCCGTAATCCGAAAGTTAAAACCTTCCGTGTATGCAAGGGTTCCTCCCTGGGATGGACGCGGAGACAGGTGGAAGTTAGCATGAGGTCTCCAAACTGCACCCCCCCTCCTCCGAGTCAGGAACTGAGACCCTGGCTACTTTGCCCGTCGCAAAGCACATGGTAGACGCGTAAAATGGCCTGTGGTTATCGAAAGCATGTTATTTACTTGACATTTGGAAAACATGGTTAAAATGAAAAATAAATACTCACCCTAAGCGCAATGTTCAAAAGTATATTTATTTGTTCAAAATTCTCTGATCAGCCATCGTGCTACCCCCGCCGCCTGAGTCAGGACACCTCCAGCAACTTCGCCGTTGCAAAGATGCAGACTGCGTTACGTGGGCTGGATGAGCCACCCCCGGACACGCTGGTCAGCTCTGTCCAACGTCACCACCTTCCTCTTCTCCCTTTGGGACTTCTGTGAGGCCTGTTCTTCTACAGGACACCCTGCTCCTTGTTACACTCTGGCTTCCCATCTGTGAACCTCTGATGACCCTGAATCTCCATCGACCATTGGCGCTGAGGTATGAAGGTAAGTGACCTCCACACGTCTCTTGTGAATGCATTATTCTAGTTGTGCATTTTCCTTGGCCTGGGGAAAAGAGCCACCGATTAGGGGAGAGAAGACATTATTTTATTGACATCCCTTCACATTCTTTAACTTTCCTGTATTCATTCAACAAACGCTTGATAGGGAACTGTTGTTAATATAGTAGTAGGGGCTCCGGATTTCCTCTTCAGGTGCCAACCTCCTTTGTGTATGCCATTTTGTGAGAACTGATCCCTTAGCCTCAGGCATTGGTGGTTATTATCATTACCTGAGAATACTATACAAATGCAGATTCTAGGCTCATAGGTCTAGCATGACTCCTGACCTTGTGCATTTCTAAGAAGCTTCGGGGAGATGTCATTGTTGTTGGCTGAGGCCTCTCATACTTGGACCATGTGTTGACGACCTGGGGAGATTTTTATTTTTATTTTTATTTTTTTTTAATGTTTACTCATTTATGTTGAGAGAGAGCAAGAGTGAGCCAGAGGGGGACAGAAGGAGAGAGAGAGAGAATCCCAAGCAGGCTCCGCACTGTCAGCACAGAGCCAGACACGGGGCTTGAACTCATGAAAGGTGAGATCAAGACCTGAGCTGAAATCAAGAGTCATGCTTAATGACCCACCCTCCCAGGCGCCCCTCTGGGGAGTTTTTCAAACTGAGAAATCCCCACCCCCACCTGCACATATTCTGATGCAATTGGTTAGAGAGGGAATCAGGCTTCTGTGTTTTTTTGAAAGTCTCCCAGTTGATTCACATCGGGCTCCAGTTTGAAAAGCCCTGCTCAGGACCCTCTCCTAAGTTATTGGAAGCCACTAACCTCCACCCTAAAAGTGAACTAAATGCACACTGCTTCTAACGTGCCATTTGGCCATTGGCAGAAGTGAGATGCTGGAAGGTAAGAAGGAGGGCTTTTGCAGTGTGACTTTGAAGAACCGGCTGGTGACTTATGAGCATGACAGTGCCCAGCCTGTGCACACTTAGGTCCTTTAGCTAAGAGCCATGATTCTGGCCAGCCCGGCTCCAAGGAAAAGTCCTGTCCCACTCTCTCCAGGAAGTTCTCTCGTCCATGTAATTCCCGCTGTGCTGCTAAGGTCTGATGGCAGAGTCGCTCCAAGTTCTAACGGCAGAGTTGCTCTTACGGATGTGGCAAACCCAGATTCTCAGACATCAGAAATAATGCCTCTCTCCCACTGCTGAAATCTGCACTAAACCTTATCAGAAGGGGTAAGAATTTATAGTTTTTCCCCTCATTGAACCAGAGATCTGCTTTCTTCTTCTACTGCATCTGATGAGGGCCATTAAAAATGGTGCTTTTGGAAACAAATAATCCAGTGAAGAAATAGGCAAAAGACACGAATAGACACTTCTCCAAAGAAGACATCCAGATGGTCAACCGACACATGAAAAAATGCTCCACCTCACTCATCATCAGGGCAATACAAATCAAAACCACAATGAGATACCACCTGACACCTGTCCGAATGGCTCACATGAACAACTCAGGCAACAACAGATGTTGGCGAGGATGCAGAGAAAGAGCATCTCTTTCGCGTTGTTGGTGGGAATGCCAGCTGGTGCAGCCACTTGGGAAAACAGTATGGAGGTTCCTCAAAAAACTAAAAATAGAACTACCCTATGACCCAGCAATTGCACTACTAGGCATTTATCCAGGGGATACAAGTGTGCTGTTTCGAAGGGACACATGCACCCCCATGGTTATAACAGCACTATCAGCAATAGCCAAAGTATGGAAAGAGCCCAAATGTCCATCGATGGATGGATGGATAAAGAAGATTTGGTATATATATTCAATGGAGTATTACTCGGCAATCAAAAAGAGTGAAATCTTGCCATTCACAACTACATGGATGGAACTGGAGGGTATTATGCTAAGTGAAATTAGTCAGTCAGAGAAAGACAAAAGTCATACGACCTCACTCATATGAGGACTGTAAGAGACAAAACAGATGAACATAAGGGAAGGGAAACTAAAATAATATAAAAACAGGGAGGGGGACAAAACAGAAGAGACTCTTTAAATATGGACAACAAACTGAGGGTTGCCAGAGGGGTTGTAGGAGGGGGGATGGGCTAAATGGGTAAGAGGCATTAAGGAATCTACTCCTAAAATCATTGCTTCACTATATACTAACTAATTTGGATGTAAATTTTAAAGAATAAAAAATAGGGCGTCTGGGTGGCTCAGTCAGTTGAGCGTCTGATTCTGATCTCATGGCCCGTGAGTTTGAGCCCCGCGTCGGGCTCTGTGCCGACAGCTCAGAGCCTATTTCAGATTCTGTGTCTCCCTCTCTCTCTGACCCTCCCCCGTTCATTCTCTGTCTCAAAAAAATAAACATTAAGAAAAAAAATTTTTAAAAAGAAGAAAAAATAAAGTTAAGTTATAAAAAAAATGGTGCTTTTGGTTTATTCATACCCAGAGAGTATGATCTCTGAGTTAAAGACTAATACGTCTCGAGAGATGCAAACACACAATTATTTCCACTTTTGTTATGAGAATATCAGTCTAATTATATGTGGATTCTGGACATAAAACCAGAGAGACAAGGACGCCCCCCCTCCCCCCATCCTGGAACTCATAATCTGATATTCATTTGTGGCTTAAAAAGCACTAAGTGTCAATGTGCCATCCGTTCATTCACTCATTCATTTGCTCATTCCTTCACTTATTCATCCATTCGTTCATTCATTCACTCATCCATTCCTTCCTGCCTTCCTTCATTCATTCACTCCATTCATTCACTCATTCATTCACTCATTCATTCGCTCACCCATTCAGTACACATTTACCAAGTTCTCCAGAGGGTTAGAACGACAGTTCCCTCGTCTTGTTTGCATCATCAGCGAATGGGCCTTTGCATATGATAGGCCCTGACATATCAGAGTTCATCAAACACCTGCTATTATGTCTTAAAGAGAAGATGGGTGTGGGTGTTAAGCTTGGCCCAGAACCCTGATTTGCATGGTAGCCTCTGTCTAGGAGAGAGCGTTTCCGGTCATACTCTGCTGACTTTGAGGAGCACGGCTGCCTTTGTGCTGACCCATCGCTACCACGTCCCCCACGGTATCTGGCTCAGGGTCACATCTGCACCAGGTGCTCTCAAAGATTATGGATGCACTTCACCTCTTAAAAGCACCAGCACCAACAGGGCCGCCCCATAAATACAATGACCAGCCCAGCAGAATCACCCAGCCCGGTGGAAGGCCAAATTCGGTGCCTCCAGACCTTTCTCCCGTGTGCACCTTCCTCTGTTCCTCCAGCTTCTCGTCCCCTGGCTCAGTTTCCTTCCTCACCTGTGTCTGCTCTACATCTCAACCTCTCTCGTGCGTTCGGTCTCCCTTTGGCCTGTGGCTGTCCCCTTCAAACAGCTTTGAACTCACCTTGAATTCGAAGGCTTTCACCTCGCAGGTCACATTAGCAGAAAATCCTGACATTATTAGGGAAACGTGTTTTACGTCTCTCTGTCACCCTGTGCTATTGAGGCAGGAAGCATTTGCTTTAGCAAATGGCCGGAGTATACCCTGAAATCTCAGGAGTCTGAGCCTGTCTTTTCTTGTCTCTTCCATAAAGTACAGGGAGCCTGCCTGCATGTCTAACAAGATTTGTGGGCCAGAGGAAGGAGAGGGAGCTGACGTTTGTTCGTAGAAGGCTTACTTCTACACCGAGCTGGCCGTGTTCACCGAAGACGCAGAAATCTGAGAGAAGAGGGGAATCTTCTCGTAGCAGCATCGTGCAATAATTGTCATCCTCTGTCACTAGTGCGTCCTTCCCTCTGTGGAAGGAGAAGCAGGTGTAATTCTCCGGTGTTCCATCGGAAAGACTGAGGGTGGGACTTACTTCATTCTCAAAGCCATGCTCAACCTTCAAGAGATAAAATAAAACAGAAACCTACAGGTTGGGAAACCGTGACAGGAAAGTCAGCATGAAACCTTCACTTTATCATTGCTCTTGTGCTGAAAACAAGATAACTGACATCAGAATTCCTGATATAGAATATAAAACAACGCTTTGCTGCCTTTGCTTTAAGGATACTCATTAGATATTGGGATTGGAAAAATCCAAACATAACAGGAATTGTAACTATTCTCCTAAAAATACCCTGGAAAAAAGCAAGTGGTCAGTGTTCAGCTGGTTTTTTCTTTAACCAAAAACAAGACTTTGAATATCCTTTGGAAACCATTTGAGTCTCTCTCCTTCGTGAACAACTAGGGTAGAGCCTGAGGTTGGCCTCGGTGCGGACCAACAGGAACTCTAAAACTCCAGTAAAAATTTTACTGGTACCAGCCTTCTTCAGGACAATTTGAACACACATCAGGAAGCCTTAAAAATGCATGTCGTCTTTCATTCATCAATTTCTCTTCTGAGACTGTGTCTGAAAAAATTAATCTGACAAGTGTAAAACAACATCTGTACTAGAAATTCATCACCGAGTTGTTGCCTTTGAAAGGGCAACAGAGAAATAAATTAACTGCCTAATAGAAATAATTGGCCAAAACCACTTATTCTCACACACGCTTGTGATGTTACATCACGCAGTAATTAAAAATGAAATGTCGGGAAAAAATTTTGTAGAGGATATCTTAGACATGTTTGATGATAAGATATCAGCTGCATGAGAACCGTAAGATTCAGCAAGATGTACAGAGAGTGATGCTGTCTTTGTGATATAAAATACACATGCATCTGTCCATACGTGTGTACTTGGGCGTACTTACGTAAGTTAAAGGAGTAGAAAGAAATAAGGAGTGGTTAGTAACAGCAATTTCCGAGGGATACAATTCTGGAGTTTTAAGTTGTTGATTCAAGATGTTCTTTATGGCATTTTTTACAACAGAGCCACGCTGTTTTAGAATCTGAAAAAGAAATATAGCAAAGCAGTCTGTAATTTTAAAGGACTCTATCGTGCAAAATTTAGAAATCCCCACGATGTAGCTCAAGAGGTAGGGATTAGCATCCCACCAACATCCAGAAAAAACTATGGGTATGATTTCGTAACTGTTCTCCAATCCTTTTGGACGCACTGCGATTTCCGTGGTTGGGATCCTGCTCTCTTCAGGGCAGGGCCTTGCTGCTCGACTCACCGTCAAGACCCAGTAAGTGTTTTCCCGGCATTCGTATTGTGCAGACTGGCCAGCATCACATTAAACAGCAAAGCAGAGAGCTTAAGCTGTGACCGTGGGTCTTTATCAGACTGAAGCCCACCCTCCTCACGGGCCTGGACGTCGGCAAACCTCAAACGCCGTCCTTACCTAATTCGTCAATCAGAGCCCCTGCAAGGCTCCGTTCCCACGAGCCACGAGGCCACTCCTGCACCGTGTGCATTTCATACATTTGCACACATCATCAGGATGAATATCCAAGAGCATTTATTGTCTATTAAACAATCCAGTTGTAAAAAAAAAATTCAGTTGTGGGGCGCCTGGGTGGCTCAGCTGGTTGAACGCCGACTTTGACTCAGGTCATGTTCTCGTGATTCGTGAGTTCGAGCCCCGCGTCGGACTCTGTGCCGAAGGCTCAGAGCTTGGATCCTGCCTCAGATTCTGCGTCTCCCTCTCCCTCTGCCCCTCCCTGGCTCACACTCTGTCTCTCTTTCTCTCTCTCTCTCTCTCAACACTAAATAAAAGTTTTTAAAAAATTTTAGCAAGTTTCCTTGTTATTCCTTAACTCAAGGTAAGTTATGTTTTGAGGTCCCATTGCACCATGGAGGCAGGCACAGTAAAGCTTATATCATGTGTGCAGATGCTCTCAGGGGCTTGGGAGAGACATCCTGTCCCCATGACTTCTCTCCATGCAGGACTCTACTCAGATGTCAGGCGTCCAGGGGTCCTCATGCCCCAGAGGAGATTGCACCGCAAAGTCCCTGACTCCAATCTGCCACGTCAGGTACAAAGACCCCCCCCCCCTTTACTCTGAGGGGTGTAGGGGGCACAGACTTTAACTGGCTCCTTTCCAGCCACACAAGTATCAAGTATCTACTCTGCGCGAAGCATTATCCTAGGCATTGGGAATAATCGAAAGCAAAGCCTGTGTTCTCATAAAGATCACTGTTTAATTGTAATAGGGGGCCAAGTGAGTAGATGTGCAAACCCCTTAGGTCTTAGGTGATCATGAGTGCTAAGAAGAGAGCGCCATTATGAGCCTACGTCAGGTGGGGCTGGCAAGCAATCGATTTGCTCTATCATGGGCCCTAGGAAACACAGTAGTAACTGATGGAAAGTCTTCTGATCAAGATCTTCCAAAAGAATCCTCACCTCAGAATGTAATCTGAAGTCCTCTTTGTGTCGTCCTCCAAGTGAACTTAATCTTGGCTCTGCGTCCAGGGAGGGCTTTATCCGTACGTCACCTTTATCTGCACATCGCTTCCATCGAGTGACTTTGTTGCATCATTCAAAAACTTCGTATGTTTCCCTCCCTTCTGTATAACTATGTGGCTTCGTGAGAGAATCTTCTTTTGGTCATTCTTTTATTCCATTGTGTTTGATTTGGCAGCCCAGGAACTGCACTAACACACGATCTTTCCCACAGCAGGTGCTCCGTGAAAGCACGTTAAGCGTCCGTGATAAATTAACAGAAGCAGGAAAGATGCCAATCGTTCGAAGATGCTTCTGTTGTACCGTGTGTGCTTCCCCTGCAAGAGTGGTTTCTCACATTTTTCTCGTCTGCCGTAGCTGCTTGTGTCTTTTGGAGCCGAGTAAGCCGGATTGTGATGGTTGGAGAGTGGCTTCCCTAACAGATGAAATTAAGAGAGCTACCGGGACTCCCCGCACTCGAACCATTACGATTCGAACCAAGGTAATGGGAGGAGAGTGAGGGGGTAGGAGCAGAAGTGTGTCTCGATATTTATTTAATTTCAGCGCAGCACATTTGCACTCACTGGAACTGTGCCTTGCAAGCAGATGTTGCAATCAGCTGCGAACACGGGAGGTGAACAAAAGACGCCGGAGTTGCATGTGTGGCTGGTGAGGGTAGCAGAGTCCTAGGCAAGGACAGGTCTCCTGCGGAGGCAGAGAGGGGCCCGTCCCCCCTCCCCCCGCATTCCCCACTGGATTCTGAGCACCTGCTCTAGCGCTCTGAGGATTCCAGAATCCCCTTTGACTCTCATTCCCAAACCTGCCCTGCTCTCTATCTCTGCCCCGGCCCCCACTCTATTATCTCCTGGCCTGAGAGATCCTCTCCCGCCGACCCAGTAGGTTCTCTGTCCTCATGAAGCTAGCCACCAGAGTGAGCCTCATGGAGAAAAAATGGGGTTCGCGTTCCGTGGAAATCATGGCTCTCTTACGTTCCAAACAGTGGGCTTGGCGGAGTTCATTTTTCATTTTCCTAACCTCAGTTTATTCATCTATGCCATGGGAATCATTTATCTTCTCATAGGGTTTTGAATGAAACAATGTAGGTAAAGTTTCCAGCACAAAGTAAATACTCAATGCATGTGACTTCTGGATCTTAGCCATGGCCTTCCCAGCTGACACATCCCCAGCTGGAAACTAATAACCCACTGTCTATTCCATTATTCTCAGTAAGCTTGTGTCTTGAGAAGATAGGACACAGGCAAATGCTGAGGTGCATAATAATCTATCATCTGTCTTTCTATGTATGTATCTATGTATCTATCATCTGTCTATATTTCTATCTATCATCTATCTATCTATCATCTTTCTTTCTTTTTTTTTTTTTTTCAACGTTTATTTATTTTTGGGACAGAGAGAGACAGAGCATGAACGGGCGAGGGGCAGAGAGAGAGGGAGACACAGAATCGGAAACAGGCTCCAGGCTCTGAGCCATCAGCCCAGAGCCCGACGCGGGGCTCGAACTCACGGACCGCGAGATCGTGACCTGGCTGAAGTCGGACGCTTAACCGACTGCGCCACCCAGGCGCCCCTATCATCTATCTTTCTATCTTTCTATCTATCTATCTATCTATCTATCTATCATCTATCTATATTTCTATCATCTATCTATATTTCTGTCTATCTTTGTATCACCTATCTTTCTATCATCTATCATCTATCTTTCTATCATCTATCTATCTATCTATCTATCATCTATCTTTCTATTATCTATCTATCTATCTATCATCTGGTCATTTAGCTTAAAGACAATTTCTTCCCTGAAGTGATATATGTCCTTTCCATAAAAATCTCTGTACCTACTGTGCCCTAGTTGAAAGCCCCTGTGGCTTAGAGAAGCCATGGTCATCTCTATGACAGCTCTCTGGCCCAGGCCACTGAGGACCATAAAACTCAGCCCCCACAGAAACTCAAGGACTCAGACTCCCAGTTAATACCACCAGGGGATCCCATTATGGCTCAGTATCAGAGCCAAAGACACACCTGATCCTCAGCCAAAGTGTTAGGTCTTCAGTCCGTGTGAGATGTTCTTTTTTGAGTCTTTACTTCTTAGGTACCCCTTTTCTCTTTGGATTTCTTGTCTTTTTGCCTTTCCTCCTTTCCTTCTTTCCTCCTCTTCCTCTCTTTCCTTATCTCTCTCTTTCTTTCTCTTTCTTTCTTTCTTTCTTTCTTTCTTTCTTTCTTTCTTTCTCTCTCTTTCCCTTTGGCTCTTTTCTCAGATCTGCTTCCTATCTAAGATGTTGGAGTTTCATTGTACTTGAAGACTCTCTTCCCCCAGGAAGTTCAATAAAAACTAGAGTGAGGTCCACAGAAGAAACACCATCTTCAGGGGCTTCAGGCCAAAGCAATCTTCAGTGTAGACAAGCCTCACCTTAGTTCCCAGGGCCGAGACTCCTCAAAAGCATTATCCCATTCCACACACATAACCCACAAATTTCTCAGGTACACCACTGATTTTTCTCTCTTCTTTCTGATACCAGTTATCTCTTCCTAGCACGACTAACGTAGGTTTATCCTTAATGTCTCGTAACATATAAACTGCTATAGATTCTGTCAAAGGCGAAAGAAAATGAGTATCTGTTGGCCACTTTCTGTATTTGAGGTAATGAGATAAATGCTGTATGTCTTTTAGGATTAATTTATCTTAAGAAAGTCTTCCAGTAAAATTATTATGCTCACTTCTCTACTAAAGAAACAAAGTTTCTGAAAGGATATTCATAATCCAGTAGAAACATAGAGATGCTAACTCAATTTTCTGGATTTAAATAAATCTCTTATTTTGTCATATCTTATATTTTTTAACAGGTCATTTTATATTGAGAATTTTTTGATAGTGTAATTAGATTTCAATTTCACTATTTAATTCTTTAAGTTATTATTTTTAATGATTATTATTTTTTTTTTTGAGAGCGAGAGAAAGAAAGAGACAGAGCATGAGGAGGGAGGGGCAGAGAGAGAAGGAGACACAGAATCTAAAGCAGGTTCCAGGCTCTGAGCTGTCAGCATAGAGCCCAAAACAGGGCTTGAACCCACAAACTGCGAGATCATGGTGTGAGCCGAAGTTAGACACGTAATTGACTGAGCCACCCAGGTGCCCTTCTTTAAATTATTTTTTAAGGGAAGGGGTATATATTTTATTTGGATAAATGTTTTATTTATTTACTTATTTTTCAGAGAGAGAGATCCTGCATGCCAGCAGGGGGAGGAATAGAGAAAGAGAGAGAGAGAGAGAGAGAGAGAGAATCTTAAGCAGACTGCACACCCAGCATAGAGCCCAGCTCTGAGCTCGATCCCACAACCTTGAAACCATGACCTGAGGTGAAATCCAGAGTCAGATGTTTAACCAACTGAGCCACCAAGACGCCCCTAGAAATTTAGGTACAGTAAAACCTTGGCTTATAAGCATTATTCATTCCAGAAACATGCTTGGCATCCAAAGCACTTGGATATCAAAGTGAATTTCCCCATAAGAAATCATGGAAACTCAGATGATTCGTTCCACAACCCAAAATATTCATATAAAAAGGATTACAATACTGCAGTATAATACAGAATGATAAAGAAAAGACAAAATATAAAGAAAATAAACAAACCAGCCTGTACTTCCCTTTGAAAAGTCTCGTGGCTGGAGTGAGGGAGACACGAGAGAGAAGGGTTATTGCGTAGGACGACTTCCATTATCACTAACGGAATCACTGCTATCTATTGGCTCAGTGGAATCTTTTTCTGCATGGGGCCATGGACACACTTGCACGGATGTTGACTACAGCACAGTAGTGATAAACTCTTGTCGTAGGCTATATTTACTGTAAGTGGCAATAAGGCAGCAGAGGAAAGGGTCTATATTCGCAGGCAGCCTGACCTAGAACGAAGCGAACCATTCCTAAGCTCACTCTTGTGTGGAACAGCAGAGGACTGTCCACAGGTGCTTTGACGTGACAAAAATTCACCAGTGCCAGTTGTGGGCACCTCCCAGTGTTCTGAAAAATCACTCATCTCTGCCAGACACTGCGGCCTGCGACCCAGCAGCGGAGCATGGGAGATGATCACCCACGATCCTGCAGCAAACGAGTGAGAGACAGAGATAGAGAAAGAGAGAGAGAGAGACGAACCACTGGCTCAGTTGTAATTGTGTGACATTCGGTGTCATGTAATACTCCTATTACAAGACATTGCTCATTCATCAAGTGGAAATTTATTAGAAATGTTTGCTTGTCTTGCAGAACAAGTTACAATCCAAAGTTTCACTATATATATTTTAAATTGAAATTGTCTTTAGCGGCGCCCGAGTAGCTCAGTCGATTGAGTGTATGACTTCAGCTCAGGTCACGATCTCACGGTTCGTGAGTTAGAGCCCCACATTGGGCTCTGGGCTGACAGCTCAGAGCCCAGAGCCTGCGTCAGATTCTGCGTCTCCCTCTCTCTCTGCCCCTCCCCTGCTCATGCTCTGTCTCTCTCTGTCTCAAAAATAAATAAAAGCATTAAAAAATTTTTTTAAATTAAAAAAAAAAATAGTAAAAGAACAAAGAGGCCAGAAGCAGATCTGGGAAATTAAGGAAATCAAGATAAAGATAAGGCTCATATTGAAGAGTGACTAGAATAAGTAGGCTATTCAGGAAATGCTAAATTGGCCAAAATAAAAATGAAATGGAACCCTAGGGGCGCCTGGGTGGCTCGATTAGTCAAGTGTCCAATTCTTGATTTCAATTTAGATCATGATCTCACAGTTCATGAGATCGAGCCCCATGTCAGGCTCCACACTGGCAGCGTGGAGCCTGCTTGAGATTCTCTGTCGCTTTCTTGTTCTTTCTCAAAAATAAGTACATTAAAAAAACGAAATGGAACCCCTCTCCTGTAGCGTACACAGAACTGAAGTCCTTAAAGTCTTAACATGTGAAGGGAAAATTTAAAAAACAAAATTAGAATAAATGTTAGAAAAGTCAAAATTAGAATAAACATTAGAAAAATATCTTTGTAACCCTGGAAAGAGGGTTTCCTATAAAACACACAGAAGAAGAACTTACAAATAAAAGCATCCTAAACAGATTCTATCAAAATTAAAAATAATCGTTTCAATCCCAAAACAACATGAAGTTTGGAAAGCAAAGCTTAAACTTCAGAAAAAGTATCTGTGGTGCCTATAAGTGGCAAATGATTTGTGTCCAAAATTCATAAAGAACATTTACGGATCAATTAAAAACACAAATAGCCCAATAGAAAGGACCAGAATGACTGTCTCTAGATACTCCATAGGGAAAGAAGACCCAGCAGCTAATAAATGCATGAAGAGTCGTTCAGCTTCTTTTATAGGCAGGGAAATGCATCTGGCAATCAAAGGCCCTGTAACATTAACCCAGGCAAAGAGCATGCATAGAGATTCACATCATTAGTTGAGTCATTGATGCCAAAGTAATACCACGCCAATGGTTTTCCAGTGCAAAGAAAAATCCGTATCTATACATTCAAGAAACCTATTTTCATCTCAACGCAGTGGTCAGTTTTAACAATGCTAACGGTGTTTCAAGCACATATCTTGTTCTCTGCCCCCATGTGATAGGAAATACACCTGTTGTTAGCAGCCAACGGAAGACTGAACATGATGCATTATGCTTTCGAGTGACTTGAATTTCTATAGAAATTGCACGTCCCATGCAAACCTCTTCTCAACCAGTTCTTCATTTATGTGATCTTTTCTTACAGATATCTGCACAAGTGGATCAGACTCAGTTGCACCCAAGCCAACCCTCCATTCTTTGGATATAATTCTCCACATGTTTCCATAATGCAAACAGACAATTGAGAAATACGTACATGCACACGTACAATGCCAGGGTCCCAGCCAGCCTCTGCTATTCCAGAGAATTCCAGAGAAGGGGAAGACAGTGATCCCGGAGGAAGCGGAGTTGTGTGTTTGAATGCCATGGTGTTTGACGTATCAGGGGTTGCGTGGGTGTGGAGAGTCTTAACAAACAGGCATAAATAAAGCCCATGAGGATCTGTGAGGTCATACTTGACTCTGAGTGGAAGGAAGGTGGTAGGGATGTTGGGGTTGGACCCTGGAGGCTTGGTGAGAAAGGCGAGAGGGTGTGAGACACAGGAAATGACATCAGTCCAAATGGACGCGCTGTCGGATTTGGTTGGGTAACGATAGTGGCCGCACATTTCTCCCTTCTCAGTACTTTCCAGTACATTCCAGTACATTCCAGAGTACATTCCAGTTGCCTCATAACCCCCAGAAGGAGCTGGCTCTCTGTCAGGCCCTGCAGAGCAGAGAGAAAAACCGCCTCGCGGGGTCCAGCAGCAAGGAGTGGTTTTGGCCATGTGTTTCCTCATCAAACGGCACCTCAAACAGGCCTCAGACTTTCTTTTTTTAAAAACTTAATTTAGGCAACATTTTCCAAAGCAATTAAACCTAAATCTGTACGAAAAAAGAACCTTCCTCTTTGAGCATCAGCCTGGCCCGAACAGAAGGTCCTGTTCAAAGACCTTGCTGTTGTTGATAACAGAGCCGGACCGGAACCACAGTCTCTGCCTGGGCTCACAAGCACCCTTCCCGGTGCTCACGAGCGCTGTGGTCACCCGTCTCCCCGTGAGGCTGCACACTCAGCACAATGCCTGGAAAGTAAAATGTAGCCTGGTCTCCCCCTTATTCATTCCAGAAGCATTAGTATTAATTTTTATTGATTTTCAAAAATACGTAGTAAGGCAAAACGCAATCACAAAGAGCTTTAACCGTGGGAAAGCTTTTACTAGGTCATATCCTCATTAATTTATGTTCAGTTCTAATTCTTCCTTAACACAACCTTACACTGTGACCCAAGATCTCAGCCTGTCTTTACGGCCCGCGTGTGTGTGACTCCCCAGGAGGGAGACAACCTACTAGCAGGCAAGGCTCTGTTAACCCTTCAAGCTACTGTGGATTTCAGGGGTTTTCTCCCGAAGCGTGGCGTTCACGCGGCTCTGGGTGCCCGTGTCTCCAGGTGTCACTTGCAGAGCCGTCCCAGCGCTCGTGTTCCAGACGGATCCGCCAACCTCCAAGTGGCCACGGGTGCCAGCAGCAGGCACGCGCTGGTGTGTGTGGCTCTCTGGTTCTCTGGGGTGTGGGACCTAAATGCCGCGTGTTCCCTGCTGCTTTTTCATCGGAAGGGGCTTCCTGGAGATCCAAACTGCAAATATAGATGAGGAGTCTACTGGTCATGGTCCAGGATCGGGGACAGCAGACAGAGAAGACCGTGGGAACCAAAGTTTAACCGGTAATGAAGTTGGGAGAGAGCTCACGGTCAAGGTGAACATCACGTACAAGGAGAGAGTGGGTGTGTGTGTGCGTGTGAAAGAGAAAGTGTGCGAGAGTGTGAATGTGTGTGAGTGTATTGTGTGAGGGCGTGTCTGTGTCAGTGCGTGAGAGTATGTGAAAGCGTGTGTGTGTGTGTGTGTGTGTGTGTGTGTGTGTGTGTTTAGGGGAAGGCAAGAAGGAGTGCAGTGGGTACAAGGTAGACAAGTAGGGGTACCACATGGGGAAGGACCTCAGTCGGTACAGAGGGTCCCTAAGCAGGGGCTGGTGTGGCCAGCGTTCCCTCCTTACCCAAACCTCTTAGCGAACATTGTCACCCAAGGATCAAGGCTGGTCTGCACCGGGACAAAATTGCCTTGTGACATAGGCATAGAGACCTAAGCCGATAAATACATCATCCCCCTAATCAATGAATCTGCTCATTTCTCTCTCTTCTGTGACCATTTGTCTACATCATCTCCACTTAGGTGCAGAAGGAAGAAATCGGCACTCTAACATCACCATTAAAAAGCACACCCTAGAGGGGCGCCTGGGTGGCGCAGTCGGTTAAGCGTCCGACTTCAGCCAGGTCACGATCTTGCGGTCCGTGAGTTCGAGCCCCGCGTCGGGCTCTGGGCTGATGGCTCGGAGCCTGCTTCCGATTCTGTGTCTCCCTCTCTCTCTGCCCATCCCCTGTTCATGCTCTGTCTCTCTCCGTCTCAAAAATAAATAAACGTTAAAAAATTTAAAAAAAAAAAGCACACCCTAGAACTTCTAGAAGTATTAAGATCTTCATTTTGAAGGTGTTTCAGGCAGCTAAATAATGGCATCTATGTGGAAATTCCATGCGGTTTTAAGAAACAGGAAGAAGCTTCAAGAAATCAGGCCTTGAATAAAGGACCCAGCTCTGCTTCTTTACCAATATTCTGTCCTTTCAAAGAGGTACGGAAATAGTGAAGATTTACATAGAAAATTCTAGATGCAAAACTGCAAATGCAAAAATAAAAATCGAATAAGATGTTAATATTTGGCTATTTGTTTTCTTTGTTATGTGGGATGAAGGCCTGGCAGTCTTGTCTCTTTCAGAAAAAAATTAAAATTCTGCTGGACAACATGCACATACATACTTACCGACATTTTAGAGAGAAAAGAGACACTAAAATGCACCCGCTGGACGAATGAGACCTGGGGATGCGTTATGCCACGTGGTGGTGACTGTAGACAACCAGACTGCATCTGATACTCGGGACTTGCAAAGTGAGTAGACCTTGAGTCGTCTCCACACTCAAAAACCTTAACCATGTGAGGAGACAGACGTATTAACTAACCTTACCGTGGTAGCCATTTTGCCAATTTGTCTCCTCCAATTCTTCTCTTCGTGCTGATAAAGTCATTGAGATCCAGAGGGAGAAAAGGATTATTTCAAGTTCACCAGTAAGTAAGAGTAGAACCAAAGTGGACAACAAAGAACTGTTGTGTCCTTGGATGGTGCCCTTGCACCTTCATAGACTTCCGTATTCCCCACTCCTTCCTCCCTCCTCCCTCCCTCCTTCCTTTCTCCCTCCTTCCTTCCTTTCCAGGAGCTAATTATGTATCATGAACCTCTCTTCAGACTCACCATATGGGGACTTTTGCAGGAAGCTCTTCTCACATCCTCGCACATATTTTCATGAGGATCAATCTACCTTGACTTACGTTCACGGAAATTCTTAGAAAGGGAAACCAAACATACTTCCCAATCGGCTTATTCTGGTTACTTCAGCAAAGTCTCCAGCTGCTTTGTGAGGCATTAAGATAGGAATTTGCCAAGGGTGATGTTTTCATCATCACATCATTAAGCAAAATAAACATAATATGACAGCAGCATCCTCCACCGGGGGTCTCTGCAAGGAAACCAGACCCAGCTGCCTCCCTCCTCAGCGGGCCACCTCAGCCACTGCCCCCTTGCAAGTCCCCGAGACCCGATTTGTGGTGAGACTTTGGAAAAGCCTTCCATTTGACTCTCATTTGGACTTAGGCCCTGGGATTAACCTCAAAGTGCTTCCCTCGGGCAGATTCAAAATAAGCTTTGCAGACGATGTGAAGTTGGTCTTTGAACTTCTGAGAAGAAGCCTCTGTGTTCAGAAGGCTGGCAGGCAGACAAGCTGGGGCGGGGGGGACAGTTTACAGCTCCCGGGCCTTTAGGCAGTTAGATGAAAATCAGGTTGGCCAAGGTCCTGGATGTGTGTGTGTGTGTGTGTGTGTGTGTGTGTGTTTTCAGGAGGGGAATAAAAACACGCTTTTGCCAAAAGTCTCCTCTTGTGACCAGTGTGATTTTAATTACATTTTTTTTACACTGTCAAAAGCCCTGAACCAGAAAATTCACTTCATTAGAAACAAAAACAAACAAACAATTCCGCAAAACACGAGTCTAAATGTTAAAAAAGAAAGCCAGGGGCATGAACAGGGAAGGTTTCCAAAGAAATTATTATTATTTTTTTATTTTTTTTTTATTTTTGGGACAGAGAGAAACACAGCATGAACGGGGGAGGGGCAGAGAGAGAGGGAGACACAGCATCGGAAACAGGCTCCAGGCTCCGAGCCATCAGCCCAGAGCCTGACGCGGGGCTCGAACTCACGGACCGCGAGATCGTGACCTGGCTGAAGTCGGATGCCCAACCGACTGCGCCACCCAGGAGCCCCTTTTTCAACGTTTTGTTTTTTTTTTTTTATTTCAAAGAAATTATTCTAAAGACGATATTTTATTTCAGCTGAGGAAAAAGGGATCGTGAGGGCGTCGTCAAGCATCAAAAAAGTCTTGATTAGGCTGCATGGATGACAAAGGTAAAAAGGAAGCACAGCAGAACGTTTAAAGGCATGACTAGAGTCTTCTGGGCCCCGTGTTCATCAGCGAGAGTCAAGCGAGACTGAACCTGCTGAGTACGGACACCTCGTGTATCCGTAAGGATGTCCCTGTCCGTTAATAAATGCTACCTGTAGCCATGTGCATTGTTTCTGAAGGTCATTATCGTGCACAGTGGATACATTTCGTAGCGATTTAACGGTGCGCTCCTAGCACACATCTTTGTTTCTCTGGGTGTGACTGTTTATGATACAAAGGCTGTCCACACCGTGTCACAAGGTGAAAGAGGCCTCACTCCTGATGGCCGTCAGAAGTCCAGCCCCCGGCCATGCGCCCAGGCCGCTGGCCGAAGTCTCGTTTTTACACACACAGCCCGCTGCTCCGAGGCCACGGGGACGGGCCTCAGTTCTCCTAGACTTGCTTTGGACCTCTGCGCGGCTCCGACTGGCTCCCCCCTTTCTACCCTCCATGGGTTTCCCTTACGCCTCAGGACATAGGCACACCCTGGCTTTTTTGCGAGGCCCCGGGTGACTCCCCACTTGAACCTCAGCTTCCGAGCTGGTGTCCCGTGCCCCCTTCCGGTTCCCGGAGGACGGGAAGAAGAGGTCGGATTTTCGGGGGACTCTGCCATTAGGAAGGTGAGCAGCAAGAAATAAAAAGGCCAGGGTGAGGACCCAGGAGGCTGGTGTCAGAGACGCGGGGCCAGGCAGCCACGGAGAAACGGGGCAGGAGGTCTCCAGGCCTCACAAGCAAATGCAGATGTGACAGCCAAAGCAGGACGCCAGTCCTCCCCTTGGTTCTAGAAAAGAACAGTTCTTTTGATCAGATCTTTGGGAATCTGATTATTTAGCACTAGCACTCTTTACCAGACGCCGGGAGGCTAACTTCCTTGCAAAAGGCCTCTTTTAAGAAACGTATGCTATTTAAAATAAAGGGGGGGGGGGCGGGGGAAGTTAAGTTTAAACCATTTTCAAAGGTTAAAAATTACATTAGGACAAATGAGATCCCTTCATGGAACAAGTAACCAAATCTGAGAAGTGTGTGTTATCTCCATGGAGAAAATTTGAGCTTAAGTGAAACCAGAAGAGGGGGGTCACTCTCGGCCTGACCCCAAATGCCTCTCGCTCACGTCTGACTCTGATTCAAGATCCGCGGGCAGAACTGGAGCTCTGCACAGAAGGGCTTTGTGGCCATCTTGGGGTATTTATTTCAGGCTAATTTTTCATCTGAGTCAGAGGAAACATTTAAAACCCGATGAAGTAAACTGCAGAAAGGAAGCAAAATCCGAAAGGAAGGTGTGCCTGGAGGGACTGCTCATGTGTAAAGCCGTCTGAAGAAAGTAAAGAATTCTCCAGAAAACGCGGCTGCAGAACAGCACCCCTCCCGGTGGACGTAGGGGCTGGTGCGCACCCACCCTTCGGAGAGCCATTGTTCATTGTGAACGCTCAGTTAACGTCAAATCCAACATCACCGTCGGAGAAAATTTGCCGTTAGAGCGTTAAACGAGCAAGCCGGTGAGCCTGTTTCGTTTACCTCTCGCTTTTGGGACACGAGAGTACTCTTTTCTGAAACTACAAGATTGCTGTGGTTGCACAAATATAAACCATTGTCTTCATAATTCAGAATTTTTTAAAAGCGTATATCACGCTGTAGATAGTATTCTGTAGATCACTCGCCTCTGCCATCAGAGGAGCTGTCACATTCGGGAAACGTGAGCGAAACACAGTTCGATTAATCAAAGGTTTCCTAAAGCCTCAAAGGTACAGGGATGCAACGTCAGCCTTCCAAGAGATGTACTATGCCCAATCTTCCAACCTGCTTCTCAGCCTTGAGTCTAAACTCATCCCCCGTGGGAGCAAACTTTGGGAAACGCTGATGTAACATCGCAGAACACTGAGGCCTAGCGAGACTCTCCGGCTGACCTCGCAGGGTGCTTTCTCTAGCCCGCCGCTCGCTAGAACCGCACAGGACTTGCGGAGAGAAACTCCTGGCATCGTTTCTCAAGTTGTTGTTCGAAAGATCTAGGATAGAACACAGAAATCTGGAGTTTTCAAACCTCCTCTGGGGGCACCTGAGTGGCCCAGCTGGCTAAGTGTCCAACTCTTGATTTCCAATAAGGTGATGGTCCTGAGATCAAGCCCCATGTCGGGCTCCACGGTGAGTGGGAAGCCTGCTTGGGATTCTCTCTCTCCCCTGTCCTCTCTCTCTCTGACCCTCCCCTGCTCATGCTGCGTGTCTCTGTCTCAAAAATAGATAACTAAATATGAAACAAAATTAAAACACCCTCTGGCAATCGAGAGAGGGATGGCCTTTGTTTGGAAAGGACCACGTAAACCTCTACCTTTCGTTTGGCATGCAGAGAAGACGCATTCTAACTGTGACACTGCACTGTTGGCTTCCCGTATCCCACATTGCAATTGTCTTACAGAAATCCTCACAAAGTTTCCCCACCCCCATTTGGTCGGGAGTCACGTCACATCCAGCTTGAGTGATGGGGATCACGGCCATATGCGGGAAGGTCCGAGCCAGGAGACGTGCCCTCAACACACTGATTGTGAAACCCTGCAGCCTGGGCTCTGGTCTCAGCACTGCCATTGACTAGTCATTCGATTTGGGAAAATAAATACCTTGTTCCTTGTTCCTGCTCTGATTAAGTAGGAAGCTGGTCCAGGACGTGATTGTCTCCTCTCCTAACCCTCACTTCAACGACATATGCATTGCTGGTGAATTCTGCCCAAATGGCGTAGGAGAGAGGAATGGGTACTGGGGCAGTGTTCCTGGACTTACAAGGGACAGTCCCTCGGATGTCTGACCGTGCTCCCGGCGTGATCCCACCAGGGTTAAGTCATGCGTACCAACTGCTTCCATTCCCTGGCCAGAGTGATCACAGGAGATCAAAAGTCAGACTCAGAACAGGAAGTGCTTCTAAAATTATAGCCCCCTCCCTGAACTTGACCTGCCTGCTATCTGTTCTTTGTGGCGGGGCATAATTGAGCCGGCTCTGGTTACAGGGATAGAGGGCTGGGCGAGCCAAATGGTCAGAAGGAAGGTGACCTTGCTACAGCATCAGCCACAGAACAGGGTTTCTTTGTGTTTGAAGGCTTGGAAGGTAGGAGCCAGGCTCTGCTCTCGGGTTTGGGACCGCCCGTCGTTCTCGGCCTCAGTGCCTAGTGCGGACGTGTTTCTCAGGAGGGACTTTCTGTACCCAGGTGACTTCTTTTCCATTAGTGTTGTCCTTGTCACTGAACTTCTTAAACTGTCCCTTGAGAATAACTTTGATGAACTCTGGTCACCTTACTTTTGAGTGTAAGACAACGTCTGGTTGCACAGCTGGGCTATGAGCTGCAGGGGCGGGGAGGGAGGGTGGGTGTGGGAGTAGGGGGGATGGAACCTTATCCAGTCTTCAGGTGTTCTCAACAGTGCAGGTGTTTATAGGGGAAAAGACCTCAAAAATAATTTTGTGCCTAATTTTTATTTGCAGTGGATTCCAAGGACGACAAGTTTAAATAGATTTCAGAAAATAATCCAGGGGCCTGAGGGACTCAGTCACTTAAACGTCCGACTTCGGCTCAGGTCATGATCTCACTGTTCGCAAGTTCAAGCCCCACATCAACTCTGTGCTGACCGCTCAGAGACTGGCGCCTGCTTCGGATTCTCTGTCTTCCTCTCTCTCTCTGCCCCTCTCCCTCTCACACTCTGTCTCTCTGTCTCTCAAAAATAAATAAATGTTAAAACCATTTAAAAAAATAATCGGTGCTTACAGAAGCACTCTATCTTAAATATATGTATTTTATATAAAATTATACATATGTGTATATACTTTTTTTGAATGCACATATAAATTTATAACACATATAATAAATATGCATTTAAATCAAAACACATGATACGAAGAGGATGTAAACGGGAAAAAGTGTTTTGAAGTGAGAAGTCACTCACCAGTCGAACACTGCAGCGTATCTCTCTAAATTTCAGACCCAAGCTGCATGCACACCAGGGACACGGGAGCACATGGCGGCCCGAGCACACAGCCCCCTTTCCTGTCGGCACCCTGGACAAGAACCTCCTTCTTCTCAAGCAGTTGGACTTCCCCTCCTCCCTCACATCCTGGTTGAATCTTGTCTCTGACCCTCTGAGGAAGAGGTGCCCACAGAAGGAGCCACTCAGTGCTCTTGTCTAGACTGACTCCTTGAAGGTAAGGGTGTTGTGTTTTCAAGTGGGTCCCCAGTTCCAAATACAGGCCTGGGGACCTACCATATCCAATAAATATTTATAGATGGAATTTGATTAGTTATGCCAAGCTGTGTTCTCATCTATTTATTCAGTAAATGTTTATTTAATGCTTTCTATGTGCCTGGCTATTTTACAGGTGAGGTTTTAGTGCTGAGTATGAAAACATGTTCCCCTCATGGGACTTCCAAGTGAAGGAAAAATTATAATATACACTTTTATGAATAAGAGATAATTTAAGAGAGCCCCAAATGCCATGGAGAAAATACAATAGGCAATGGGGTTGGGAGTCAGTTGAAGACTGGATGGTGGCTGACATCAGGGTCAGCATCTTTGAGAACGTGATGATTGAGTTGACACCTAAGTATTGAGGTGGAAACAGTCCTGTGAATATCTAAGGAAAGAGTCTTCTGGGACGAGGTGACACAAAGTGAAACACACAAATAAACAAGAAGCAGAGATGCAAAGGTGGTTGGATGTTTTGAACCTGAAACGAAGAAGTCTAATATGGCTAAATTGTGGTGAATAAAAGCAAAGAACACTGATAGTGACCGATTCATAAAAGCCTGGAAACATGATAAGAGTTCAGATTTTATTGTAGTTCTAATGGTGAAGTATCGGCAGGTTTTGCGCAGGAGGAGCATAGGGCACTTTATGCTTTTAAATGAATACTGTGGATGTTTTCTAGAGATTGGGTCCGTGAGACGTCTATGGAACAAAATCTTTGAACTAATGAGGCTGGAGCTGGTAGGAGTGGCCTTGCCTGGAAATATAAGTTGGGGAGATGATGAAATATAAAATGGGAATGGGTAAGATTACTCAAGAAGACAGTAGCAGTAGAAAAAATGATGGAGTAGAAGAAAGAAAACATAGGCCACCTGCCTATTCGGAGTCCTGGCAGGCATGAGAAGCCAGCAAGGGAGACTGAGAAGAAAGACCTGAAATGGAGGCTGAGGCCACAGTACCTAGGGAAGACAGTGCCTGAGAATGACTGGTCACAGTCTCAGGTGCTACTGAATGGTTGGGTGAGACCAGGAACAGATGACTCACTGGTAAAGTTTGAGAAGATAAAGGTCATTGCCGACCTTGATAAGGGTATTTCATTCAATAGTGGCAACAAAGATCCACACGAAGTCGGCCAAGACAAACACATTTGAGGCAGTGGCAATGGAAGGAATTGCATCGTGAAGGGTCAGGGTTACAAATGGAGGTTCTGTTTAAGTGGGACCAAAAGGGGTCTAATATTTTAGAGAGATCGTATCAAGCGTGTGTGAGACCAGTAAAGCTGTTGGAAATTACCTCGCAAAGAGTGAGATGCTGACAGTAAAGTAGAGATGGGTCCTGCCCAGAGCAAGTGGGAGTCCAAGGGGGAACATGGAAGGACCCAGGAGAAGGTTGGCTGCAGGTAGAAGCCAGGATACTTCCGTCTTTGAAATGGGAAGAAAATCATGGTACATGGACAAAAAATTCAGAGACTGAAGCATCTTTTTGTTGGGGAAAAGGAAGATTATTAGCTAGGAGTTGAGGTATGAGAGGGCTAGAAGTTGAACTCATCAACCCTGAGAATAATGTGTTAAACTTCCTAGGGGAATAGAATACAGATGTTTGTTCAATACATTTGGACATAAACTGGTAGTGATATTAGACGTCACAGTTACATGAATGTATTCTGGGACATGTAGCAGCTGAGCGACATGGGCTTATTTGAGAGTTGATGTGGCCAGGGTTTGCATTTTGCCATTGAGGACAGAGGAGTAGGGGCCACAGGGTGAAGGTATTTGTACCAGAGGACACACAGTGCAGGATAATGGAGGATAAACCAAGTAGGGGGTGTGATAAGATGATGAACAGGGGCAGTGGAGAGAGCAAAAGTAAAGATCCTGGAAATTCCTGTGGTAAAGTCCAGGTACACCATGACAGTGGGTAGCTGGGTGAGAAATGGAAGAATGGTTGTTAGAAATGAGCTGCTAAGGGGCGCCTGGGTGGCGCAGTCGGTTAAGCATCCGACTTCAGCCAGGTCACGATCTCGCGGTCCGTGAGTTCGAGCCCCGCGTCAGGCTCTGGGCTGATGGCTCAGAGCCTGGAGCCTGTTTCCGATTCTGTGTGTCCCTCTCTCTCTGCCCCTCCCCCGTTCATGCTCTGTCTCTCTCTGTCCCAAAAATAAATAAACGTTGAAAAAAAAAAAAAAAAGAAATGAGCTGCTAAAAAGATGAGACTCTAGACAATGGAACGGGTCCTCTATGTTAATATTCAAGTCACTTGAAAAGATGCCAAGGGAGGGGAAGGAGAGCAGAGCAGGAGGCAGGAGCCAATGGATGATCAAGACTGAGGGAGGGTTTGGTAGGTACCAACAAAACAAGGGAAAGATGGGTGATTCATGTCTAAAGGAAATTGGATTTTAAAGAGAATATTTTATTAAAACATTAGGTTTTCTTAATGCAGGCTCCATCAATATTTGCTAGGGTGTAGAAAACAAACAAACGAAGCCTTGTCTGGTCTTACTTCCTTTTGTGTCATGAAGAGAGGTTGATAAAGTTTGCTAAGGTTTCATTCAATATTGAAGAATTCTCTGGATGGGCTTAAATGCTAGGGCCATCTCCAATAACCAAGGCCTCTCAAATCTTCCATTGCTATATTCTTCTTGTGAGAATATACAATACTATACCCAGCGTTGTCTTATGTCTTCAACAACTATTAGATTCTGTGTCTATAGAATGGGGGAAAAAAAATAAGGCTTCAATCCATTCTTACATTTAAGAAGGATTGAATAAATCTAACCAAAGAGGTGAAAAATCTATATACTGCAAACTATAGAAAGCTTATGAAAGAAATTGAAGAAGACACAAGAAAATGGAAAAGATTCCATGCTCCTGGGTAGGAAGAACAAATATTGTTAAAATGTCGATACTACCCAAAGCAATCTACATATTCAATGCAATCCCTATCAAAATAACACCGTCTATTCTTCACAGAGCTAGAACAAATAATCCTAAAATTTGTATGGAACCAGAAAAGACCCCGAATAGCCAGAGCGATCTTGAAAAAGAAAACCAAAGCAGGAGGCATCACAATCTCAGACTTCAAGCTATACTAGAAAGCTGTAATCATCAAGACAGTATGGTACTGGCACAAAAACAGACACTCAGATCAATGGAACAGAATAGAGAACCCAGAAATGGACCCACAAACATATGGCCAACTCATCTTTGACAAAGCAGGGAAGAATATCCCATGGAATAAAGACAGTCTCTTCAGCAAGTGGTGCTGGGAAAACTGGACAGCGACATGCATAAGAATGAACCTGGACCACTTTCTTACACCATACACAAAAATAAACTCAAAATGGATGAAAGACCTCAATGTAAGACAGGAAGCCATCAAAGTCCTGGAGGAGAAAGCAGGCAAAACCTCTTTGATCTTGGCTGCAGCAACTTCTTACTCAACACGTCTCCAGAGGCAAGGGAAACAGAAGCAAAAATGAACTATTGGGACCACATCAAAATAAAAAGCTTCTGCACAGCAAAGGAAACAATCAGCAAAACGAAAAGACAACCTACAGAATGGGAGAAGATATTTGCAAACGACATATCATATAAAGGGTTAGTATCCAAAATCTATAAAGAACTTATCAAACTCAACATCCAAAAAACAAATACTCCAGTGAAGAAATGGACAAAAGACACGAATAGACACTTCTCCAAGGAAGACATCCAGATGGCCAACCGACACATGAGAAAATGCTCCACATCCCTCATCATCAGGGAAACACAAATCAAAACCACAATGAGATACTACCTTACACCTGTCAGAATGGCTCACATGAACAACTCAGGCAACAACAGATGTTGGCGAGGATGCGGAGAAAGAGGGTCTCTTTTGCACGGCTGGTGGGAATGCAAGCTGGTGCAGCCACTCTGGAAAACAGTATGGAGGTTCCTCAAAAAACTAAAAATAGAACTACCCTACGACCCAGCAATTGCACTACTAGGCATTTATCCACGGGACACAGGTGTGCTGTTTCGAAGGGACACATGCATCCCCATGGTTATAGCAGCACTATCAGCAGTAGCCAAAGTATGGAAAGAGACCAAATGTCCATCGATGGATGAATGGATAAAGAAGATGTGGTCTATATATACAAGGGAGTACTACTCCACAATCAAGAAGAATGGAATCTTGCTATTTGCAACTACATGGATGGAACTGGAGGGTATTATGCTAAGTGAAATGAGTCAGTCAGAGAAAGACAAAAATCCTATGACTTCACTCCTATGAGGACTTTAAGAGACAAAACAGACGAACATAAGGGAAGGAACCTAAGGGAAATAATATAAAAACAGGGAGGGGACAAAACATAAGAGACTCTTAAATATGGAGAACAAACGGAGGGTTACCGGAGGGGTTGTGTGGGGGGGGAGGGGCTAAATGGGTAAGGGGCACTAGGGATCTACTTCTGAAATCATTGTAGAACTATATGCTAACTAATTTGGATGTAAATTTAAAAAAAATTAAAAATTAAAATTAAAAAAAAGAGAAGGATCGATACAAATGTGTGAAATGCCATGACTGATGTCCTTGAAGTGCACTGTGAGAGTAAACAAAGGAGAGTTTTGGGGACCCTTTAGAAGAACTCAAGCATCACCTGTGCTCATCTTGAGGGGAGATATAGACTTCCTAGGCGAAAAGAGAAGGAAGAACATTCTGGGCATGAAGCACAGCATGTACAAATGCAGAGAGATGGTTGGGAATGGCGGAATTTTGATGTGACCGGAGCCCCGTGTGCCCGTGTGTGCAGTGTGGGTGCGGTTAGAATGGAGGCAGAGGAGAAAGGTCAGGTGTGGAGAAGAGGTTGTTGCAAACTGAACTCCTTCCCTGAGAAAATTCTGTGTCCGGTCACATGGCCTCCAGTCCATGCTGCAGTCCTCGGAACTCGCTGTGTGTGTGAGACGTGGTAATCAACTAAAACTTGAGAAATGAGCTTACGACTAGTGAGTTCATGTGGCTAATGGGGGACATGCTCAGGGATCTTGTCTGTATCACAAGGAAGGAGGCGTGTATTTCTTCTACAGGTAAAATCCGACAGATGTGCACTAGGAGGAGTAATAATCTTGGCCCTATATCCTCTGCTGATTCCTCAATGCTTTGGGATAGCATTGCCAAGAACGGTATTCCTAATCCCTACCAATTGTTCTGGAAGTAGCTCTTATGCCCTCAGGTGGGCTCCGGGCTGAGGGCATTATCAGATTTGTTCTGAGTCTTCCAGTAAGGCAACTCCAGAAGAAATGATAACCCCAAAGCTTTGGCAGCCTCTCGTAATGTATGTGAAGCACTCGTGTCCATTGCCATGTACGGTCTGGGAAGGGACACAAAGGGGTCAGTAACTTCGGCTTAGAAATGGACTCAGAAGCTCAGAGAGGTCACATCACCACAAATGTCCAAACCCATAGCTGTTGATTTTTATCTTGGTGATTCTTGAGCTCCTAATTTGTAAAATCAAGACTTAAAAGGAAGCCGTACAAACAGTCATCGGTTCCTGAGTGCATAGTCAGATTGTAATAGCTTCACGCAGAGGAGCAGCTTTTTCCCCGGATAGTTAGGTTTTTTTGCAACAGTAATAATGATCAACTCATTAACTGTGGTTGCCTTAAAGCATTTTGATAAGATTCATATACAGATTACTATTATTTAATGGATATTTATTTTAAAGAACTAGTCACTCGTGTATTCAGACTAAAAGAACCCCTCTGCTCAATCTTCCTTAAATGGATATTGAATTATTTTCAAATGTATTCAAGCAATAAAGTAACACAAAGGCAATTTCATGGCTTCACAAAGCAAAGTTGAATGTTAAGAACTAAGTCTTTTATGTACTGATTTAAGATACAGTAACTCCAAAGTCTCGAATCTCAACAAAATTGGGTTTTCCAGAGCTGTTTGCAGTAAGCAAGTATAGCTTCGCAGTGCTATGAATATGTAAAAATATGTCAAAATACTGCATCTTTTATATCCATAAGAATTGGATCCTGTTTACCTTCCCAGATGTTTTATATCTGATCTTCTCCCTAGCAGGATCATGTTCTCCCTAGACTGAAAATTTAGTGACATTCCAGTTTTGGGACTCATTGGGCTCAAGATTTGGGGAGATCATCTGGGTCTTTCTGCAGCAAGGATTTAATGAGCGTCTATTACAATCTGGGCCATGGGAAAGAATATTTGTCACGTTTTCAGAGTCAGAGCTAGCGAGGGCTCTGAAGAAGTAATCCAAGACTCTGATGGAGGTGATAAGTGCAGTCATGGAAGGGGTGAGCTAATGTGGAGTGAAGAGTGAGGCACCCCATAGAACCCAGGGCGCAGAGAAGAGAGTGAGGACCGGGGTCCTCACTGCACACAGGAAAGGTGGGAGAGTGTAAAAATTGAAGGTGAGCAGTAAGCATGGGATGTCGGTGGAACGACAAGTAAGGCAGTTTGTAAGGAAGTCAGTGTTCAACCTGCTCACTCTTCCATCAGCCTGTGGTTTTCTTCTCCCCTGAGACTCCTGCCACAGACCCTTACCTATGTGGCTGATTCAGCCTGTAGGCTTTAGGACGTGATCTTCATCTATGCTCGTCTATCAGGACACTCTCCATATTTGCTCTTGTCGATGTCCTACACAAGGTACATGACTCACTCATTTTGTATTAACAGACCGCTGAGTATAACCACCTTTTAGGACAAGAAGAGTGTCCCTTGATAAAGCCCCAACTTGTCTGAACCAATCATGACAATTCCATTCTTCCTACCAGAGCTTGATTTATGTTGCTGGTTCTGTGATGTAGTTCTGACCAGTGAAATGTAAGGGCAGGTCAACTGGGGGTTTCTGAGAAGTGGTTTCCCTTTAATTAAAATAAAACAAACTAAAACAAACACAGAAGAGGGAAGGAAGGGAAGGGAAGGGAAGGGAAGGGAAGGGAAGGGAAGGGAAGGAAAAGGAAGGGAAGGGAAGGGAGTGTCCCTTCTGCTACTGGACCTGGACGTGCCTGAATACGGGGTCCAGCATAGTAGCATCTATCCCCCAACCACAAAAGGGCAAGCGAGCAGAAAGACAAGTTGTAAGATACTGACAGTTACTTTACCCTAAGTCACCTGAGGATGGCTGGTGAATTGAGACAATAAAAAAGTCTTCCTTTTCTTTAATACCAGAAGAGTCAAGGTTTTGGTTACTTGCAGCAGAACCCTCTGAGTCTTCTGGCCTCCACTTGCAAACTTCTGAACAGGATTCCAAAGATCTGGCTGCCTTTCCTTCAGATCTGGTGTTCTGTCTCCCCCTCAGCACCTGCAGCTAAGCTCCCTTGCCTCTGTGACCATCGCCGTAGAGACCTACTCCCAGGTGATGACTGTTCCTGAACTTTCCATCTCATCGCCAGGAATGCCTAGGCACACCTGGGTGCTGAAGACATACAGATGGAAAAGATGTTTTCCTCAAGGGTGCTTGGGACTGCTCACAGAGCAGAAATAGTTACGCACGTCATTTTTAGCCCCCACTTCTCGGAATTACACCAAGTAGGGAAAAAATATGGCTTCTGTGATGACAGCAGTTGCAAAAACTAAATCTATGACTCTGCCCTCAACAACAACAACAACAACAAAACTCTGACACACCCCAAATTTCTTTGTTCTTACTCAAAAGGGTATCGGAAGTCCATTGCCTATGCTCACAAATGGCATGAACACATCTCCCCTCTTAGATCGCTCTTGTTAATGGATTCTAGTCACTTTGCTGGCTCCCAGTGATCGTCTCTCACCAGCTGCCCACATACCCCACTACTTCTCCCCTCCCTCTGTCCTCAGTGTCATGTCAGCTGGGCCGTCGTAACAAAACACCACAGACTAGGGGTTTAAACAATGGAAATCTACCTCTCACAGTTCTGGAGGCTGGAAGTCCAAGATCAAGGTGCCAGTAGATGTGATCCTTGGTGATGGTCCTCCACCCAACTTGCAGACAGGTGTCATGCTGGTGCGTCCTCCCCTGGCCTCTTTGTGTCCATGGAGAGAGAGAGAGAGAGAGAGAGAGAGAGAGAGAGAGAGAGAGGGCTTTGCAGTCTCTTCCTGTTCTTACAAGGGCACTCATCTCATCACAAGACGTCCACCTTCAAGACCTCATCTAAACATAATTACCTCCCAAATGTTCTGTCTCAAATGCTGCCATTGGGAGGGTAAGGCTCTGACGTACGGATTTGGGGGACACAAACGTTCGGTTCCCACCGTTGACTTATCAGGCCCTGTTTGACGCCTCAAAGCTGCCTCCATAAGCCCCCATGCACCATGGATGACTATCTTCCAATTTCTCCTCTGCTATGAACCCCAGAACCCTCTGACTCTCCTGTTGCTGTGGTTCTTGCCCTCTTATGTTTTCATTTTCAGTTTGGGCTTTGTTCTCACCCTAAGACGTAATGGGGGTCACTGCTTCCCCCAAACGCCCTGGATGATCGCATCACATCACAACACAGCGCACTTCACAGCCTGCTTTGCTTCTTGTCACAAGGGCCCAGACTCCAGCTCCCAGAGCCACCTCCCCTCCCCTCCCCCACAGACTCCACGATCCAGCCAGCAGCACACACATAGCTGCAGTGACACTACTCGCCACTTTATAGAAGATCGGGTGTTGTAGGAGTTCCAGACTCCATTCCTACGCTTGTTAACCATCAGTACAATTTCAGTCGTTTTTTTTTCAATGTTTATTTGTTTATTTTGGGGGGGGAGGGGCAAAGAGGCGGGGAGAGAATCCCAGGCAGGCTCCACATTGTCAGCGTAGACCCCAACATGGGGCTCAAACTCACGAACCTTGAGATCATGACCTGAGCCAAAATGAAGAGTGAGACGCTTAACTGACAGAGCTACCCAGGTGCCTGTCATTTCAGTAGTTTAATTTTTTTATTTTTATTTTTTAATTTTTTAATGTTTATTTATTTTTGACAGAGAGAGAGAGAGAGAGAGAGAGAGAGAATGAGTGGGGGAGGGGCAGAGAGAGACACACACACAGAATCCGAAGCAGGCTCCAGGCTCCTGGCTGTCAGCACAGAGCCTGACGTGGGGCTCGAACTCACAGACCATGAGATCATGACTTGAGCCGAAGTCAGACGCTCAACCGACTGAGCCACCCAGACGCTCCTGATTTCAGTAGTTGTAAAAGCAATTCAGTGTATGGCTGTGTCCTTAGGAAAAATATCATTTTTCCTAATGGAGGAAGGAAAGGAGGAAAGGAGGAGAGGAGGAAGGAAATGGAGGATGGAGGTGGAAAGACATATAACAGAGATAAGCAGTCATTCTCCAGCATGGTGAAAATCGAAATCCATTGTGATGTCTCTTGGACTGCGGAGTCAGATGCTCCGGGCACAAAAACACAAGCATGGGTTCAACATAAGCTCTAAAACAGATATCAAGAGGGCAAATTGCCAAGTATACAGAGGGTTTTCAGTCAAGCAGGTCTTCACAGGGAGAAGCTAGAAATGCTCCAGGTTACTTTTAGCAAGCTTTTATTTATTTAAGAGTGGTTTAAGATGATACCAAGGAATTCGCATGCAGCACACTTAAGAAATTTGGGGCATTATATGTATCAGCAACTGAGAATACCTACCCCCCAGGCACTTATCAAAGACAGTAATCTTGAAACCAAGGTTCCATTTCATATTCAAAAGTGTATTTGAGAGTAACACTGGGGAGAATTACAAAAAAATGCAGTTTGGTCCATTACTCTACCTCCTCTACCCATTGGTCATCCAGTCAATTCTTCTTTACTCAACAAACATTTATTTCATCTGCACCACATGCAAAGCACCATTCTAAAATTCGGGGACCCAGCCGTAAAAGAAGCCTCCATCTTTAGGCTTCTATGTTTAGGAACCATGTATTCTCATCAAAAAGATGGACATTGAATAGGTAATAGAATGTAGTGAGTTCAAATATCCATCAATTCTATGAAGAAAATTAGACAGGCATGTAGAAGAAGCAGGGAAATTAGCAGGGAGGGAGCCATTCTCTGGGAAGGGTTTTGGGAAGATGGTCTTTATGCCAAGAACTGAAAGTTTGGAAGGAAGCAGACAAGGAACAAGACCCCTTGCATCTCTGTAGGAACACGAACCAGCATTTCGGAGTCCATTTTGTTAGATTTTTTTAGCAAGTAAGACTGTCATGACACCACGGGTGTTCACTGGGAAACAAAGAAACATTCCTCTGAAATACATGATTGCGTTTATTTTAAACAGGCAGGGACAACGGGTGGATATGATGGGCTCTATTCACCATATCATGTATTGTCTTCCTTGAAATGACTCTTTCAGAAAGCTACCGAAGCAACTGACATTTCGTCTCCCCCTGATGTTTGAAGACATACCCTTCTCGTCATACCTATTCACCAAATAGTTCCTTTGCTTTTGGGCCAACTTTAACTCAAGGTGAATCCTTTCCACTGACTTCAAAACTTACTGAGGTAGAATATGCATAGAGAAAACGCCACGTTAACAGAGTTCGGCAGCTCGGTGAATTTCCACAAACTGCACACCTGTGTGACCAGTACCCAGACCAAGAAACAAAACAGTCCCAAGCCCTGAAAGCCTTCTTTGTATTCATTCCAACTGACCCATGTTTATCTCACTGTGAAGAGGGAATTATAGAATTCGATGTATCTGTCAAATCATATGTCCTTTCACTTACTGCTTGCTAGAAAATCCAGAACCGTATTTTGGGTTGATCGTCGGTAGATGCCAGAGCCTCGGAGAAGGTTTTTATGTAGCAATTTCCCACTGCAGTGATTTCATCCCCATCTTCCCTCATAACCTCCATCCTTCATCAGATGTTTGGACACAAGTTCCTCTTATCGGTTTTAATATCATTGGATGCAATTTCGTAAGGCCAAGAACATTGTGAAGAACGAAGTGACACGTAAGGACGTGGAGAATAGTTATATAAACACTGGTCAGTCAGTCTGCATTCCCCTCCACGGACTAGAATTCAGTGAAGAGTGAAACAACACAGCAAAAGAGGCATAACGAAAACACACAGCGCAGAGCAGCCACGTGAAATCCCACTCAGATGACCCGGGACAGGTGCCACGGCCCCGGGTCCTTCCACACAGGGACATGTCTCACCACATTCCATGTTGTTCTCTCCATTTCAGTGCCCAGGAGCTCGGGCATCACGGGTGCTCCATGGCACAGCCTTGGCTTTTTCAGGGCCCAGGCAGGGAGGTGGAAGAGGAAGGCCAACAGCTGTGGCCAGCTGTCGAGTCCAGACGGGACACGGGCTACCGACCGGGAGAGTGACCAGGCTGTGAGGCCCCTGCGGGCACTCAAAAGCCCAGGGTTCTCTTCTCTGGCTCTCCGGTATGGCCTCTACCTGGTCGTCTCTGTAAGTCAGACTGTACCGTGAAAAAAGGGCAGTGACCCTCAGTTAAAACTGTGTTCAATTATCAGGGCGCCTGGGCGGCTCGGTCGGTTGAGTGTCCGACTTCGGCTCAGGTCATGATCTCCCGGCTCGTGGGTTCGAGCCCCGATTCGGGCTCTGGGCTGACAGCTCGGAGTCTGAAGCCTGCTTCGGATTCCGCACCTCCCTCTCTCTCTCTCTCTCTCTGCCCCTCCCCCGCTCACGCTCTGTCTCTGTCTCAAAAATAAATAAACATTAAATTTTTAAAAATGTATTCAATCATGCCATCTATTGGGAGTTACTGGTTTCCAAAGTAAACTTCTTCCTTTAGAACCTTTTTAGGTTTTTGGAAAAAATACAAAGAGAGTAGAGAGTCCCCACGTCCCTCACGGCGAGGTGCCCTGTTATAAGGGTACACTTTAGAGCAGAGCATTGGGCCAGTACCAACGTGTTACTGGGGGAAGCCTCCAGCCTACTGCCATTTCTTTCTGTCCATTTTCTGTCACCCCAACAATTTTAGAGACCACTGGTCAGATATTTCTGATCGTCCCTCAGTCTGGATCGTCTGATATATCCAGATATATCCAGATCGTCCCTCAGTCTGGATCGTCTGATGCTTTTCTCAGTTTGCGGGGGAGAGGACCAGAGGTAAGGCGTCATTCTCGTCACGCCCTATGAACGATGTCTCCTGGGAACATGACTGATCGCTGTCAGCATTGACCCCGATCACCTGGCTGAGGTCGGGTCTGCCAGGTTTCCCTCCGGTGAAGTGACTCTCTCCTCCCCGTCCCCCACCCCCCTGACCATACTATGCTCTTTGGAGGCAAATCACTCTGCAGCTCTCACATAGGGGTATTTGAATTATGCCCCCTCTTCCCGAGCACACAGTGTCTACACATAGTACTTCTGCACGACATATTGTCTCTTCTCCACCACTTATTTTTTTTTTTAATTTTTTAATGTTTCTTCATTTTTTTTTGAAACACAGAGTGTGAGCCAGGGAGGGGCAGAAAGAGAGGGAGACACAGAATCCGAAGCAGGCTCCAGGCTCCGAGCTGCCAGCACAGAGCCCGACGTGGGGCTCGAACCCACGAACCGTGAGATCACGCCCCGAGCCGAAGTCGGACGCTTGACCGACTGAGCCACCCAGGCGCCCCGCCAATCCTACTTTATTTATTTTGATACTTAGTTTTTCTAGTTCTGACCATCAGGCTCTGCCACTTGACTCCTGTGTCCCGTCATGGTGGTGGGTTTTTCTTTTCGTTCTTGCTTAACAGCATTTTGTTTTGGGGAGTGGGGAGGCTGCGAGATACTCCCGGATCACCTTCAAAGTCTCAGCCCTGGTTTGAAAACAAACTATCTCTCCAAGGAGTCCTGGTTCCTCTTACTGGTGAATGATATTCGAAACCAAGCTCTGGGCATTAAATGCTACTCAGGTGTCATTGTTTCTGGGCCCTCTCAGCTCACAGAGCAAGGAAAAACACGTATGTGTTTATGTGTGTATGTCAACCCGTGTGTGCACACACGTATGAATATTTCCACTGTCACCTTACGTGTCTGTATGAAGCTAGTCGAGTATCACCGTCTTTAACTCTAACCAATTAGCACTTGAATGATTACAGTCCCCTCTCCTTCCTTATCGGCACCCCAATAATTCCACGGACTTTATCTGAACCCCGAAAATTCCATCTACTTAATCATTCGGCCTCAGCAAACATACGTGGCGTTAACAAAATTGTTACTCTATCCACGTGAGAAACAACTTTATCGACCACAACTCTATTGTACTTATATACACTTTCTTTTGCCTTAATCTTATAGATTCTTACTCATTTCAAAGTTGTGCTGATTAATTTTTAAAAAGAACAATAATGCCATAAAATGTTTTATTTATCAAAGCACCAAGTGTAAACATACATGACCACCTTTGTCTTGTTTTTTAAATATTTCTTTTAAAAAAAATTTTTTTTTACATTTATTTTTGAGACAGAGAAAGAGCATGAATGGGGGAGGGTCAGAGAGAGGGAGACACAGAATCCGAAGCAGGCTCCAGGCCCCGAGCTGTCAGCACAGAGCCCGACGCGGGGCTCGAACTCACAGACCACGAGATCATGACCTGAGCCGAAGTCGGACACTCAACCGACTGAGCCACCCAGGCACCCCCCTTTGTCTTGTTTTTTAATGTGCGTATTAATTTTTTTTAAAGGAACCTTAGCTTGTATGACTGATGCGCTTACCAGTCTAAACAGTCGAGAAACACCATCCTGCAGGGTTAAATATTATCACATGCTGTTGTATAAAACGATAGTGGAGCATGACATTGGAGGCAGCTCTATCATCTCCCGGGTCTACACTGAGTGTGTAACCTGATCTACCAGTGCTCAACTTCCTCATCTATAAAAGAGGGTTTCCTGAGAGGTTTACATAAATATCCATCTACGATCATTAGCATGGAAACTGATTTGAAGGAGACCTTCAATAAATGCTAATTTCATGTCTTTTCTCCATCTTCAATTCTTTCTCTGCTGTCTCTCGTTCCTTAATTGAGGTCAACTCTTTGCCACGACAAACTGCTCGACCGACAAATTTCAGTCTGCGGTGACGTCTCACTCTTGAGTAATCTTGGATAGGGTTCTTTCATTAGAATCCTTGCTAAGTAGTAGCGATCTATTTTCCACAAAAGAAAGGTTGGATTTGCAACCGTCACAGGAATCCAAGCTGAAATCCTCACTGCACACATGAGGGATATTGCCTGCGGAGAGCTCATGCTTTAAATCAGTGTGCTGCAAACCAACACCCCATTTAATAAACAGAGCAGAAAAGCTTCTCTGTGCCCCACAGCCAGTGGCTTCCTGCACAGCCATCTGAATTCTAGGCAAGCTGGAGCGGTCCCGGGATAGATAAGTTCAGCTAGAGAGACATCGAGAATCACCCACGCCCTCTGTGTCCACAAATAGAGTTGCTTATCAAAGTCATCCACCACTCAAAGACTTAATTTATTTTCCTGACTCAATAAAACAACGGCCCTTTGATACAGTATCTGAATAATGTAAACCTAATACAGGCGAGGGAAATCCTATCATCAGATGTGACAGGGAACACAGGCTTTAAGTGTTGAGTAGAAATGATCCCTTTCACAATATCGCAGGACAGTGGATGGAAAGATGAATGTCAGTCCTACACCTGGAGCGGAGTTGGGTAATCTTAGCCCCTGGCGTGGAGGGACCGGCATGGGAAAAAAAAAAAAAAGACAGATTACTCCATTGTTGCCGCCCCAGGATTCCTGACCATGTTGGGGGATCGTGCACTCAGAACACACTTTGGGGGCACAAGCCCAGTTCTTGTCTGAGCACCCAAACAAGGAGACCTGACCCCAATTTGCTCGAAACGTGGAAGCCAACTTGCCAACAATGACTGCCATTGTCTCTTTACGGCAGAAATCACTCTCTTTGGTATCAACAGGCCAAACGTGGTATGTGTGTGCGCTGAGGGGGACTGGGGTTCGGATGACACTTACGGACCGATGGCCGTCAGGTGCACAGGCTGGGATTCCATACAGGGGGAAGGAGTGAGGTGGGGAACGTGGCCAGAACTGGCCATCCTTGTCGACGGCAGCCTGAAACGGTGGCTGGCTGTCTTCCTGCCCCCCAGCTTGGCCTTCGCCCCTGAAGTCTCGTCCGTTCTCAGGTTGTGATCACCTGGTTGGTCGTTCCTTTGTGCTCTGACTCTGGTCTTGCCGTAAGTTCTGTCTTCTGCGGTCATCCCGGCAACTCTCGGAGAGTCACCAAGCTCCTTCTCTTCCTGGGGCATAGATGACGTTTTTGGTCCCTGTCTTGTATTTTTTCTCTCTTCCTGGGTTGCCCTTCACCAGAATCACGTTGCTTTTCCTGGTCTGATTTATGGCCTTTCCTCAGTGACCCCTAGTCTCATGTGGCTTTAGCATGAAAAGTCTTCATTTTATAACTCCAGAGATCAAAGATGTTAATGGTACTTTGTTGAATCATGAAACCACAGCAGAGAAGGAAATGCCACCATTCTTATTTCATAGCTACAGAAAACAAGGTTCGAGGCACTCAGGCAATGGACCCCTTACCCCAAGTCAGAGCTAGAAAGCGACAGGGCCCCGTAACCTCAAGCCCCCCGCCCCCCACCCCAGTTGTACAAAACTCTATGTTTTTACGGATAATCACTTCTGAAGGTGGAACAAATCCTGTCCTCACATGTTACAAATTCTTATAGATGTGTTTTCTCTTTTAGTTGAAAGCTAACCCAGGACCAACTAGTTATGGATAATTATACTTTATCCTATTTTTAATACATGGAGAGAATCAACTGATCGCAGCAGATACCTGAAGACCTTAAAGAAACGTCTACAGATGTAGCCTCAGTTTCTATTGGGGAATCTTCCTTTTTTTTCTTGAAGACTGTGAATGAAGCTGCTGCGCATCGAGTACGCCTTGTATACGTGCCCCGTGCTGTCACTTCCCACATTCTATGTCACTTGAACTTGATAACAACTTTCTGCCATCAGGACTGTTATCCCTGTTTACACGCGAGGAAACTGAAGGTCAGGGAAGGTCAGTAGCATATTTTCAGAGTCGCTATCTAAAGTAAGAGGCGCCTCTCTGGCAAGTTCACGTTCCTAACATACTATTCTGTCTCGTTAGCATCCTTACGACCAGTGGCATAACTTTAATAATTTAAAAGCATCTTCTGTAGGCTAAGAACCAGGAAAAAAAAAATCAGCAGTGGTCATCTTAACCGTTTAATGAAAATGGCAAGTAAATTGATTCCCTAAGGGGTCAGAGGCATTCAGTTTAGCTTTGAATGGTTTTGGAATAGTCCACAGGTAAAAAGGAAAAAAAAAAAAAACACGATAAAACGACAAAAAAAGCCTTCTTCCTCTGGGTCTTCGTCGTGCAGGCTTTCTCTTCTCTGACATTTCCTCCTTCGCTGATTGAACCTACTCCTGAAGCATTTCCTCCATCTTCTAGACACACGTCAGAAGAGCCCTCCTCCCGAGACGTACTGCTCTCATGTGTCATCAGCTGGGTGACAGCTCGGTGCTGCTGTCACCATAAATAAAGCTGTAATTTTATTACCGTCAGGAGTTCAGATGGGGGCAGCCTGACTTACCGGAAATGCATCCGGCATTAAAGGCATGATTTGTGATGGATTTCCTAAACCAGGCTCCCTCTCCTCCTGGGTGGGGGGCGGGGTGGGGGGGAGGTAAGTCTTTGCGACATAGGCACCCTTAAAAGAATTCAGGAAGTGGAAACACGCCTTACAGAGATGTGAAACCCTAGTGAAATTCACGATGCAAATAAACAGGTTGGTTTATAGGATGAGCCTTCCAGGGAGGACACCAAAGGCTGGAGGGTTGGCCGAGGCGAGTCTGCAGATCCCGTGGCAGATGCAGTATCGACCCTCAAGGGGCCTGGCCCCGCTGAGGGACCCCGCGCTGTCTCCCCCTGAGCGCTTTGAGTCTCCCCGCTGAGTGTCATTTTTGTTGCCAGTTCCCTTCCGGGCTTTGCTGCCACGCCCCCGCCCTCCGGCGCCCCCTGCACACGTGGTCACTGGGCCACGCAGCACTTTGGTGACTGCCTGCCTCTGGCCTTCACCAGACAGAAAGGCAAGGCTGGGGTGTATTTCTTTCGCGTTCTTAGAGCTTCGCCCAGAGCCTGGCACGAGGTGCGAAATCAGCACACGGTCATGGGATAAATCGTTAGCAATGGCCGTGGACAATCATGGAACCACAGCCGCGTCCACAACCATTAAACTGAGGAACAGAAACAGTTATTGGCGAGATGCTTTTTGAAGACACGATTGCTGTGCAGCTACTCAAGGTCTAACCAGCTAGTTAGGCCGAGTGGTTCGGTCAAGGCCATCAGGGCACAGCGGGAGGCTCATCGGGGTCAACTTTTCCATGGCACACAGAACTTCAATCCTGACTCAGGGGGCTCTGTTTTCTCTCCCGGGTACTCCATAAACGACCATCAACTCACTGACGTTGAACTCATGAGCCGGATGAGCAGAACTTGTTCAGCACCTCCTTTCCTCCTAAGGCAAAGGAGTCGTTAAAGCAGAACGTACCAGCATTTTCCATGAGCGTGCTTCCTCTTGTGCGAGCCTCCTCCCATCTCCTTCCAGATACTTGTAATGACGTGGCGCCCTCAGCCCCACGCTCCCTGGGTCCCGAGTCAAGCGATGTTCCTGCCCCTTGGAAAACACGGTCCTCCCTGGGCTGGGGTCCTGGATTCCCAGGGTCGGAGTAGGAGACCCGTATTTTTTTAAGCATCCCCTGTGAGAGGGAATGGGGCAATACTTTAAATACAGCTTATATCTAAAATCATTTATACATATACTTTAAATATTCTTTCTGATCTACACTCATGAGGACTTCGACCACTAGTCGTGATCTCCGTTTTACACGAAACAGTGTCAAAACCGATAAACAGCTTATTCACGCTGATATGTTGGCAGGGCTCTAACAAAAGTCTGACTGACTTCACACTGCGTGTTCTTCCCACCCCAGCGACTGCCTTCCCAATTATATAATCCCGAGCGTTTTGTTCCCAGAGGGGACTGATAACCTGCCCGGTGTCTTCTTTACCCACTGAATGAGTATGGAGCAAACAAGGGCGTGTGCCTGCCACATTCTAGGTGCTGAGAGCCCCACGGCACAAACAATAGACAAAGTTTCTGCATTCAGACAGAGAACAGTGGAGTGGTGGGGTTATGCCTTCTCTCATGTGCAGGGTGCCTAATAACTGCACGTGGAAGAGGCTTTCACTCCCGGGGGGTCGGCAATACTCAACAAAAAAATCCAGCCCCGCCCCCTGCAAATACATCATGTCCACCAATTCTGGAGTAGTTTACAGATTGTGTTCCCTTCTTAGACAAAAGCTTCCAACATTGATTACTTTAATTTTTTTAAAAAATTGTTTCAATGTTCGTATTTTTTTTTTTTTTTGAGAGAGAGAGAGAGGCAGAGACCCAGGGAGACGCAGAATCCGAAGAAGACTCCGGGCTCCAAGCCGTCAGCACAGTGCCCCACGTGGGGCAGGAACCCATGAACCACGAGATCATGACCTGAGCCGAAGTCTGATGCTTAACCGACTGAGCCACCCAGGCGCCCCTACTAGAAATTTTCTCTATCAGCAACCATCAAGCCTTGGCAAATGCCGTTAACATACACAAGTAGATAACGTAAGAACCGTTTCTACGTTTTCAATAAAATGGTTTCTTACAGCCTGAACTTAACCTCCAAAATGGCTAACCATCGCGCCGCATCTCTCTGAAAGCAGTAACAAGACAAGGGCAGGGGATAGGAGTACAAAGTGCATCCGCCATGACACTAAGAGACGGGTTCACCCAGATGGGGCACGCTGGTTGAGGGGTCCGGTGACTGCTGATTTCAGGCAAAGTGGGCACTGAAGGGAACGTGGCCCTGGGACTGGAGCTTCTCGGGGACCTAGGTTGGCACCGAAGAGTCTCAGTGAGGGCAGAGCCCCACAAATAACCACACGGATGTGCCGTGAGGCCAGGACCGGTCCGCAGGGAGGCACGGGTTTAGGGACCGGCGGTGGGGAGCCCTTCGGGCATCCGTGTCAGGCCGAGACCGATGAGTACCAGCTAGCGAACCCGTTCACACAATCCAACACCATCACCCGTGTGTCACAGGCATACAGGCGTCCTAGCTTTTACCTGGCGAAAGCACGTTTGCCACGTTTCCCGTGTTGTTTAAAAAACTATACACTTTGGGGGCACCTGGGTGGTTCAGTTGGTTAAGCCTCTGACTCCTGACTTCGGCTCAGGTCGTGATCTCACGGTTTGTGGGTTCGAGCCCCACTCTGGGCTCCGTGCAGGCAGTGCAGAGCCTGCTTGGGATTCTCTCTCCCTCTGTCTCTGTTCCTCCCCTGCTTGCTCCCTCCGTCTCTCAAAAATAAATAAATAAGCTTAAAACCACTTTTTAAAAAATTGTACACTTAATTTTAATTTTAAAAGATATATGGTATATTTATCCTCATAATATATCCAATGAAATATTCTAAATTCCAAAATATTGTCATTGGAGATTTTTTTCCCCTTTTCCCAAACATATGTAAATAAATCTAAGCCTCATCTCACGTACTTATATCCAGGGAAGTTTGAGTGAACTGGGTCTCCAGGCAAACAGAGGAAACCTTGATTCGTAGCATTTGCTAATTTCTGTGGCGAAAATAGTCTCACCGAGGCCAATTTCAAGGTACCGAAGCTTTACTACCTGGCCAGAAAAGCTCCTGAATATTTGACTTTGGCTTTTCTGAGCTACTGCAAACCAGCTATAGGGCACCACATTCCTCACTCTGTCTATACAATAACAAACTTGTGCAACATGCTCTTAAATCACTCAGCTTACCCTTTCTTTTACTACTATCATTCTGCAAGGGTGGGAGCCAGGATATTTTCCTCTTGATTCGGCAGATTACCGGGGCGGTGGGGGGGTGGGGGTGTGGGTGAAATCCAGAAAGTCCAAAGGGTATGAAAAGAAAATAGTGGTTGATAGGAAATATACAGAGGACTCATAACTGGTGATCTGAACTCCTGGTGGCGGGGACGGAGCACAAACAGAAGACAGAATGTCTGGGTGTCCGACATCCATGCAGAAGTTCTACAGAGGGAGGGAGAACCTGTCCGGCCCTCCTCTGTGCTCGGGTTGAGCCTTCCTGGCAGGGCGCAGAGCAGGAGACCCCGCTGTGCTGGACGGCCCCGGGCTGTGCCTTGGATGGCAGGCTTCATGCCCACATGCAAACACGGGGCGCCCAACGGCGGCCAGCCGTGCCCTGCCTCTCAGGCAGCTCCCAGCCCGCCTCGGAGAGCCCGCCGACCTCGCCTCCAGCCCCAAACTTGGCTTTTACAGCCCAGGAACTTTCCCTTTAACCTGCTGTAACCCAAGGCCTTCCAAGAAGACATCCCTCAGCTTTTCTCTCTCCAGGCTAAATAATCCATTGCCCGGAAGTCCCCCTGGGGTCCCATTTCCCCAGTCCTTTATCATTTTTGTGACTCCTGCTTGAGTTCTGTTTGAGAGGAATGAGAACGAGCTTCTGGGGGAAATCTCACCCCTGACCCTGCACTGAAAGGCAAAGAAACGGTGAGCACAGAGTAAAGGATGGCCATGGGGCCATTTCTTGCTGGAAATCTCTCTCTGTGGCCCCCACTCTGCCTCCTCCAGCAGCCCCGATGCTTCAGCTCCTCAAGTTCAGCCCTGCTCGCAGCCCCCCCGCCCCACTGCACCTGTACCAGGGGGGTTCTGAACAGAAGGGACTAAGGAGTGACCTCACGCCTCTCCTTTCAGACTCATGGAAACTGGGATCCAGGGGGTGTTAAATACCTTGCTGAATACCCAACTAAGAGTTCACTGAAGACAGAAATTAGAACCAAGGTGTCCTAAGGCATTCATGGTCGAGTGCTAAGCATACTCGACACAGTAGTTAATCATGAAGAGTAAATCCCTGACAGGAGAGCACAGTGCAAACAAATCGCCTTCCCCCGCCTGTCTACACTGCTGCTTGTCTTTCCACCCAAACGTGTTGGCAGCGGGCTTTTCTGTCTTACTCACCGTTATGTCCCCAGCTCCCAGAGCACACAGCTTTCCTTCCATGTGTATTCGTTCCTTTTTAGCCTTATCATTGAAAAACATCTTTTAAAGTTTGTTTATTTATTTATTTATTTATTTATTTATTTATTTAGAGAAAGTGTGAATCGGGAAGGGCAGAGAGAAAGAGAGAGAGAGAGAGAGAGAGAGAGATTGAGAATCCCAAGCAGGCTCCCTGCTGTCAGCACAGAGCCCGACGTGGGGCTCGAACCCATGACCCATAAGATCATGACCTGAGCCAAAATCAAGAGTCAGACGCTTAACCGACTGAGCCCCCCCAAGCCCCCCGCCCCCCACCACCATATGTATTTTTGCTCTTATTGGAGGAACATCCATGGCCAACTTATTCCTCTGCACAGCTTCCGGGGATGGCTATGACTGATGAGAAAATGACTGTGTTTCGTTATACTCCCTTTCATAAGTTTATTATAAACTTACAAGTGGCAGAAACCCTCTGGAGTCACTTAAATTCCAGAAAATGCGTTACAGGGAATGGGCGGTAGCTGAATCTCAAGCACATTCAGTGTAGCCGGGCCTCACACAGGCTCAGCCCGGGGACAGAAGCACCTTTATACTCTCTCTCTGGCCCAGGGTGTGGGAGGCCGTCCACACAAGCAGCTGCAGGAACTGCGTAGGGAAGAGCCACGTTGCAGTCAAGGGTCTGCCAAGAGCTGTGCGACCTCAGGAGAGTCGCCTAACCTCTCTGAGCATTATTTCCCTGTTTACGATGTGGGAGAGCTGATACCTGTTGTTCCTGGCACGCCAAATAAGCAGATCTGACGAAATGTTGTGCAACGTTCAAGATAAGGTACAACACAAGATTAGTTCCTCACAATCAAGGATCACCCTCTCTCCAGGCCGGAAAACGCAACTCCGCGGGGTGATAGTTGCCACCAACCTAAAACAATGTCACTAGATTGTCACAAGCCACATCAGGATGATTGAGCGTGAAAGAAAACCCCTTTAAGGGTAGAAAACTTCAAAACAAGTTCAGTAAAGAAAGCGACACGTTGGTTTGAAAATTAATGATCTTCCAGGGTTTTGTGTTTTATAAATCAGAGAGTAGGGAAAAGGCATATAATATGATATCTTTATGGAACCCACTCGAAGGGGGTTCGAACAGGCTTAGAGATTCCAAACTGCTAAACTGGCAAGCTTCTCACCCTGATAAAAAAAATAGAGACCCTTTGACAGAATTTGTGTCATCAGACGGCATTACCTTGACTGGACCTGATACTGAGTCTTAGAAATTAAAAAGGCCTTGAATCCTGACCCTCACACGACAGAAAGGGGTGGAACTCTCTTAGAGCAGAACAGTGTGCCTCAGCTATAGCCTGGGGCGATGTATGAAATGAATTCTTGAGTGTTTTGTGTTTCATACCTAAGAAAAAGAAATGAATAAGCAGAGAGTAACAGTTACCCACTTTCATGGATAAGTTCTTTCGATGTGTCTTCATTCTATGTGGGATAATAATATTTAAAAAAAAAACACCGTCGGTATATAAACACTGCCATAAATCATATTAGTCTTATGGCTCACGGTGACCCTGAGAAACAGCAAGAGTGTAAATTAACACAAGTTCTCTCTTACTTCGACATGGATCTACGGGCTCATTCATGGAACAAACATTTCTTCGAGAAGCATGTTATGTGAACGGGCATGCGGAGCTCTCGGAGGGGGGCAGAATATGGAAAAAAAGTTTTATGACATCTACCCCTCTTCGGGCGGCAGCGTCCAGTTAGATCAACGAGATGGGTCAGTGGTTTCAAAACTGGATAAATAGGTGATCAACAGCTGAAGATGTAAGTCCCTGAATCACAGGCCGAATGTTAAGATAAATCAGAAAAAATGCAAACAAAATATGAAGCATAGAGCTTGAAAGTTTGGCTGGTTGGGGTCAGGGTTTCAAATCGCACAGTTGCTCTTTGGAGAAATGAACTTTTTTTTTAGTTCGGGGAAGGGGCAGAGAGAGAGGGAGACACAGAATCGGAAACAGGCTCCAGCCCTAACCCTAACCCTAACCCTAACCCTAACCCTAAAAAAAGGTTTTAAGGGGCGCCTGGGTGGCTCAGTCGGTGAAGCGTCCGACTTCAACTCAGGTCACGATCTCGCGGTCCGTGAGTTCGAGCCCCGCGTCAGGCTCTGGGCTGATGGCTCAGAGCCTGGAGCCTGTTTCCGATTCTGTGTCTCCCTCTCTCTCTGCCCCTCCCCCGTTCATGCTCTGTCTCTGTCTCAAAAGTAAATAAACGTAAAAAAAAAAAGGTTTTGAATATAATTTATTGCCAAATTGGCTAACATACAGTGTGCAAAGTGTGTTCTTGGCTTTGGGGGTAGATTCCCATGATTCATCGCTTCCATACAACACCCGGTGCTCACCCCAACAAGCGCCCTCCTACATGCTCGTCACCCATTTTCCCCTCTCCACGCCCCCCCCCATCAACCCTTAGGTTGTTCTCTGTATTTAGGAGTCTCTTATGGTTTACCTCCCTCCCTCTCTGTTTGTACCTATTTTTCCCCTTCCCTTCCCCCAGGGTCTTCTGTGAAGTTTCTCAAGATCCACAATGAAAACATATGGGATCTGTCTTTCTGTGACTGACTTGGTTCACTCAACATAATACCCTCCAGTTCCATCTACGTTGTTGCAAATGGTATGACTTCATTCTTTCTCATTGCCAAGTAGTATTCCATTGAATATATAAACCACATCTTCTTTATCCATTCGTCAGTTGATGCGCATTTGGGCTCTTTCCATACTTTGGCTCTTGTTGAAAGCGCTGCTATAAATATTGGGGGTACAAGCGCCCCTGTGCATCAGTATTCCTGTATCCCTTGGGTAAATTCTTAATAATGCTATTGCTGGGTTGTAGGGTAGTTCTGTTTTTGATTTTTTGAGGAACCTCCACACTGTTTTCCAGAGCGGCTGCACCAGTTTGCATTCCCTCCAACAGGGCAAGAGGTTCCCTTTTAGAGAAATAAACTTCTTAACTACGTAGAAATGCACTTGTGAATCATTCACTTCAGGTATAAAGCAATCCTGGAGAATTTCCTGTTCTGCTGAAACAGAGAATCGTGTCAACTACTTGGTCACCTGTTGGAAGATGACTTTCTAGTCGTGCCTTCTGTTAACAGAAGCTATTTTTCCCCCTTGCCCTTTGTTGGAATATCTTTCAAGCATTGACATGCTTCTGTACATGGAAAGAAGACATCAGGAGCACACTTCGTTCGTGCGTCCACCGATTAGGCAGACTTTACAAAGTACCAGCTTGGTGAGAGTGGCCCCTGAGCTTGAGGAACCCGAGTCTGGGGACAAATACCTAGGGACATGCGTTCATGTAGGCGTCTAAAGCACATCGTTGTATAGGGTCTCATTTGTCCTACAAGAGCCTTCTGGGCTGGATTGAGATTAGTAAGAACCCCTCTGTTGTGCTTTAGGAAATGGAGCTTCGGCGAGGCTAAGCGATTGCTAAAGACTGCTCGCTTGAAATAGAGATCTGAAGTCAAATGGAGGTCTTCCATTAGAAACAAAGCCCTTCTCTGTTAAGGGGTAACCAACTACATTTTCTAGATTCAATGGGCCGTTTTGGGAGTGAGAAAAGAGGATGAAGCCTGAGAACATCCGCTGAAGGGGCTTCTCTTTCCTAAAATCCTCTCTGGCCTTGGTGGCTGGGACCCCTTGCTTCCTCCTTGGGCCTCGGGGACGTCTCTCCTCTGACCTGGGTGTCCCTGCCTGTGTCTGCCGTCAGTATGCACAGTGCTCTCCACCCAGCTCCCTAACATCTACGCTTGGGGGTTTCCAGAGTGGCTCAGGAAAGGCGACTACTCAGGCTTCCCCCGTGAGTTCTGTCCTGCTCTGCTCATCCCCGTCTGGGTGAAAGACCCCACTAGTCACTGTGTATGAAGCCAGGCAAGCCTCGGTCATCCTGGACACCGTGTTCTCCTGCCTGGACATCGCAGGGCTAAGTGCTTTCGAGGAACTTCCAGCCTGCTGCACACCAGGAGACAGTGCCTGGATGTTGCATTTGCAATGGCTTTTATCATCTCCACGTTGAAGAAACCCCCAAGTCTTCTCAATATAAAGAAGGGATACAATGCATAGGTAGTTTATTTTCTATCTATGTAATAATATGACTATAATATGTAATAAACATTATAATGTCATGTAGTATGACATGATATATGATATGATATGATATGATATGATATGATATGATATGATGTGATATGATGTGATATGATATGATAATACTGGTTATTATCTTGGTGCCTCATTCTAACTTCTCGTGCTTTCTCACAGTCTGGATGGAAGGGGGACATCAGGCAAAAGTGAACAGTGGTCCAGTCCATGAACTCAGTATGATTCTTCAGTGGTTTATACTGCAGGTGACCCGTCTGCTTGGCTGTGTCGGGGTCTAACTAGTCCCGTGTGAATGGCTGTCTGGCCACTTGGGCTGTGGGCCTTCACTCCTGGGGCACCTGTTCCCGGCTTTTTGCCCCCAAAGCTTCAACATATTCGGTTGTTCAGGCTCTTCGTCTCGGTCTTGAACCCAGGCTCTGATGGTTACGAGTGCCCTCAGAGGCCCCCTGCCTGGAGCCAGGAAGAAGGGGACATTTTACAGCTCCCCTTGCAGTCACATGGGGGCCGGGGGACCAAGCTTGTGGTAATGGTAAATGCAGTGTAAATGACTTCAAGGCTTGGAGACACAATGTCCCACATGATCTCATGATCTCACTCTCTCTCTCTCTCTCTCTCTTTCACTGTCTCTCTCTCTTGTCCTTGACCGTCTGAAGGGAAAGGATCCATTGAAACACCGTGGGGACGATCTAGCAGATTCTGCCACCGCAAGACGGGAGGGGCCAGGATCCCGGAATCACCACAATGCCACCTGCTAAATAAATGGTGTATGACGCACGAGAAAATAAGCCCTATTGTATCTCACGGAGGTTTCCGTTGCTTCGGCAGTTAGTATAAAGCACCCTGACTGCAAACTCCACGACGTAGCCTTCCGGATGACCCCTTGGAAGCCCGAAGCTGCCCCAGTGCCGGCCGCTTTCCAGATCATTTGCAAGTGTTGACTCCTTGCATCTTTGCAGCAGATATACAGCTCATCTGCCCCGCTCCCAGATGAGGAAACTGGAGTCCAGCGGATTTAAGTGAGTTGCCCGAGCTCCCTGCAACGAGCACCCGGCTGAGCTAGCTCACAGACCGGCACCTCGGGCTCCGGAACCCTGACGTGGAGCCGCCACGCTGCACACGGCTCAGGACAGAGGACCGGGTGTCAGGAGCCATTGTGAAACAGACAAATGTCGTGTAGCAGCCAACCCTTAATGACCTCAGCTTTCCCATTTTTGGCAGGAAGGGGCGGATGTATGGTTCACGACTTCCCGGGTGCAGAAGGCTCGGGAAACTCCCGGATGGGGATTCTTGTGCCTTATTCTCATCGAGCTCAAGCGAGAAAAAACTCACCTCGTGACTGGACACCATACTAGGAAATTTTGGTGGAATGCAAAGAGTGAATTCCAGAAATATATGGAGTCCTTCGTACAAAGCTGCGGACCATCGATGAGCGAGGACAAGCTGAGCCGTTAGGAAGGGCTCAGGAAACTGTTTGGTCACTCCCAGGAATGAAAATATTCTGGCAAGTTCCTGATCCCAGGGCTCACTGCTCCTGGCAGTGCCATCACGTAGCAACAAGGTTTCAAACGCCTGTCTGAGATTGTCTCTCTCGCACATAGCTACGCACACATCTAAGAAGAAAGGGAGGGCAGAGAGGAAGGGGTTGGCGATAGGGCCCAAAATCCCGGGGCTGGGGCTGGGGCGGGCAGGGTGGGGGAAATCAAGGCATAAGGGAGCACGGGAGCAGGTGGGGGGCCTCCGATTCCTCAGGGGTAGGGGGAGGAGAGCAGGGCATCGGTGCAAAGACCCTCAAGGCGGAAATGACCGGGCAAGGAAAGGGTCACCTGCAAAGAGGAAGCGGGAGACAGAGGTTTCTGGGTGAGTGTTCTGGTCGACACTCCCAACTGAAACACGTAGCCTTGTTTCAGACTAGTCTTTGCCAAGGTAAGCGATGGATAGTAACACAAAGAAGAGCGGCCGTCATTTATGGAGCCACTGTACGTCTGCCATTGTACGTATCTACTACGTACGATATTAGACGCATTTAATGCACCGGCCTCTTCTTCACAGCAGCACCGCTGGACAGGACCTCTTATTTCCATGTTTCCACACGCAGCTCAGACAGATGGGGGACGTTTTTCAAAGTCCAGCAACGATTGAGACCTAAGTCTCTGCGGGTGGGGCTCTGAGTCACAGCCAAAGTCGAGCGTCTGAAACATCTTCCCAGGGTCTCCGGCATGTGATGAAGGCTCAGCTTAGGATCACACAGAATGAGGATCACACTGAATGGTGATGCCACTTACTCTCAGTACGCCTGGGTCCACAAGGCTGGAGGAAGGCGAGAAAGAGCTCCTCTCGCGTAGGAGGGATGAGCCCGTATGATCTGCCTGTCAGGATGTCACTGGGCAGGTCATAGGGCTAGTGTGGGCTGGAATGGAGGTCACCTGGCACACAGAAGGTGTTAGGAGTGGAGCTAGGGGCTCCTGGAGACCCACACACTGGAGGGTGCCTGTGAGGCGCATTGTAGGAGGTCCACTCGCTGATCTGCCTCGGAGCCCTACAATGAGTGGTTTCCTTCCTTCATTGGCTCCTTCCTTCCCTCCTTCCTTCCTTCCTTCCTTCCTTCGTCCCTCCTTCCCTCCTTCCCTCCCTCCTTCCCTCCTTCCCCTCCTTCCTTCCTTCCTTCCTTCCTTGTTTCTTTCCCACTTTCCAGGGGGTGAATGTTCACTAGCCAACCAGCATGAGGACAGAACAGAATTTTTTGGAATGCCAGCACCAGTTCAAGAGCCGCATGTTTTTCAACATCTGCGTTAAAAGGAGTCCCAGGGGCTCCTGAGTGGTTCAGTTGGTTAAGCGTCCAACTTTAGCTCTGGTCATGATCTCACAGTTTGTGAGCTCAAGCCCTGAATCAGGCTCTGAGGTGATGGCTGGGAGCCTGCTTGGGATTCTCTCTCTCTCTCCCTCTCTCTCTCTGCCTCTCCCCAGCTCTCTCAAAATAAATAAATAAACATTTAAAAAAGAAGTCCCCATGTCTACATTCAATGTGCTCACCAAGAGAAATGCAATGAAATAACTCCTAACCCAGGATGTTGGAAAGATGAAATTAAAGGCTTTTGTAAACTGTTTCACATAAGTCTTGGCACAAGGGAGCTGATCAGAAAGCTCCACTTTCCATCACCGTTTATCTTAAGATGATGGTCTTGTGCCAACCGGATGTCACGGTAAGACACTGGTCACCTTCCCAGCATTCTTGAGGGGCAAAATCCCTTCACAGGAAGGTGCTACCCGACCAAAGCTATTTTTGTCCATCAGCTGGCTGAGTCACAAAGTCTCCAAGGAAAAATGACTCACAGAGACTCACATCATGTTGCTGCTGACCATGGCGCCTGTCACTTTCCCTCACAGTTCTGTGACCTCGGGAGAGACCACAGCCGCCTGGCCGCACCTGTCTCAGTTGTGCATAGACGGGGTAGCTTGTGACTCTTTATTCACCTTGTTCACCTCTCTGCCTTCTCCCAAGACAGTGTGAAGCAGCAGGATCGATTTTTAGTGTAAATTCTGGTCAGGGGTGGAGACTCCCCCCGCCGCCCAGAGTACACACGGTGACAGAAGGCAGGTCACAGAAGGTTCACTGAACAGAACTTCCTAGAAAATCTGGCAGCCTGACCCAAGCTTTGCCTGGTGGAACAGCTGGGAGGTGGAGGGGAAAATGGGTCTGGGTGCTCAGCCACTCCAGAGGCTGGTGTCATGACCGAATTCAAGCTCCCCCTTTCAGACCGTGATATATTGGTAGATGCTATGAAGCGCTTGGAGGCCGAAAGTGGCGATCAGACGGGGCCAGTGCTCAGACCTCCAAGGCTGTCCACAGACAACCAACTGTAAATCAACATATAATGGACCGAGCGGGGCCACACAAAGTCACCCAGAGACACAGGTCAAAGCGTGCGTGCAACCAGACTGAGGTATTTGCATGTCTAAAGAAATAACGTGTTGCTGTACAGGGTCTGGTTTAATGAGAAGCCTAGAAAATGGAGTCAAATGGTGGCTGAGCCTGAGACGGTTGGTCCATAGACTCTGGGGCCTTCGTCGCTGAGGCCAGAGTGACCCCACCCTGGAAAGAGAAATGTTGAGCTACAAAACATTTCGACCATTCCAGTAACTCCCTGTGCCCCTAATTATAACCTGGCTTCCCCGGTGGGGGAGGCCACACAGAGAAGATGTGCCCATACAAACACTCTGATTTCCACAATAATTCTATTTTAGTGATGACCGTAGCGGAATGAAGTAAGCCATTGAGCATGCAGCTCAAGGAAGTTGGGTTCTTCTGAGTTTGGGGGGTAGCCAGGCTAGAGCACCGCAAAGTCTGTGGGGGGAAGAAACTAGGGTTGCTTCAGGGAGAACGACCATGACCACACTCGGTCCCCAGAGCTGCTTTTGCTGTTCGGTGTGTTTGCTGGTCCCCAGTGAGGGCCCCGTCTTCCCTCTGCTGCTGCATTTCCCAGTTCTCCCCAACTTCTCGTTCCTTCTCTCCACAGGCCATTTCAGGCCCGGGATCCCTCGGCCACCCCGCTTCCTGGAGAAAAACTGGAGGTTGGCCGCGGCCTGCCTGACAGACTTACTCTAGCACAGGGTCCCAGGTACAACCACTTAACAAAATAGGGGCGACTAGGTGGCTCAGTTGGTGAAGTACCTGACTTCAGTTCAGGTTACAGTCTTACAGTTCATGAGTTCAAGCCCCGCATTGGGCTCTGTGCTGATGGCTTGGGAGCCTGCTTGGGATTCTCTCTTTCCCCCTCTGTCTCTGCACCTCCCCCACTCACACTTTCTTTCTCTCTCTCTCTCTCTCTCTCTAAGAATAAATAAATAAACTTTAAAAAAGCAAAGAAAAAAGAAAAAAGGGGTGCCTGAGGGGCTCAGTCTGTTAAGCGTCTGACTTTGGCTCCGGTCATGATCTCACGGTTTGTGGGTTCAAGCCCCATGTCGGGCTTTATGCTGACAGCTCAGAGCCTGGAGCCTGCCTCGGATTCTGTGTCTCCCTCTCTCTCTTCCCCTCCCCCACTTGTGCTCTCTCTCTCTCTCTCTCTCTCTCTCTCAAAACTAAATAGGATGTAAAAAAAAAAAAGTTACAAAAAAACCTAACACTGACTAATAAACCAAAATCCCCGGGAATCAGAAAAGACTATCCATGTCCTCTGGGGCACAAACACAGTGTGGTTCAGCACACCCACAATTAGATACCAAAGTCTCTGTCAGAGTCTTTGAGGCAAAATAGCAGAGCATTTTTTGAGATTTGTGGGGGAAGTCATGATATACTCATGAGTGTTGAATGTATTTAGGCAAATATATATATGTATGTATATATATATATATATATATGATCCTTTGCTACCTTAGAACTAGGCAGCCATGTCAATGGGCATCCCAGTCCTGAGAGTTGTCATACATTTATTGTGAGACCTTTTCATTCTGAGCCTCTCTACCTATGATTATTATTTTGTCAAAGAAATATTGATGATTTAAAATGGTGCGCCATGGTTTTCCTTTAAAAAAAATCTCAATACAAAAGGAGCTTTCTAAAAAACAGCTGAAACACCTCATCTCTGGCATTAATGCCCAGGAACCATGATCTTGATTTTCAATCCCTTGAAATTCCTTCCTACTCTTGCCTACTGTCAAGAGGCCTATCCTTGCCTGCTCCCACAGTGCTGTGGAAATAATATGGGTGTATTCTTCATGAGCAGGGGAGGGACTGAGTGTGTCCCTTTTCCAGGGATTCATTTGTTGGCCAAGAAAACAGAAGACACTCCACATTTCCTTTCCTTTTCTCCCTGCCAATTCCCCACAGAACTCTTCAATTCTGCTTTCTTTTTTAAGTAATTTTTAAAGTTTATTTATTTATCTATTTATTTATCTATCTATTTATTTATTTATTTATTTATTTATTTATTTAATGTTTATTCATTTTTAGAGACAGAGAGAGACAGAGCATGAGTGGGGAAGGGGCAGAGAGAAAAGGAGACACAGAATCCGAAGCAGGCTCCAGGCTCCGAGCTGTCAGCACAGAGCCCGACACGGGGCTTGAACCCACGAACCATGAGATGACCTGAGCCGAAGTCAGACGCTCAACCGACTAAGCCACCCTGGCACCCCAAGTTTATTTACTTTTGAGAGAGAGACAGAGAGGGAGAGAGAGAGAACAAGTGGGGAGGGACAGAGAGAGAAAGAGACACAGAATCTGAAACGGGTTCCCGGCTCTGAGCTGTCACCACAGACCCCCATGCAGGGCTTGAATCCATGCACCCTGAGATCATGACCTGAGCCAAAGTCAGACTCTCAAGCAACTGAGCCCCCCGGGCACCCCCAATTTTGTTTTCATGCAAATAAGAAACAAGCTCATGTCAAAACTTGGTCTAGTCTAAATAGTGATGAAGGAAAATAGAAATTCAAAGCACAAGAAAGGCCTGTCGTATTTTATGCCTGTTAACGTGTTGAATTGTTTTAGAGCAGCCCTGTCCGGGGCTCAGAACTGACACAGCTCTCCCCTGTGGTGGCCTTGAGATTCCACATAATTAAGAATGCAGCATGGCAACACAAACAACAGCCCACTCCCAGGAAGATGTTCAGGGAGGCGTCCGCAGTGATGTTTTCCAATGGAAATGACTTGGAAATTCAAACACAAAGAGCAACTCAGTATATCCTATCCAATAGCCTTCTGGTGAGAAAAAAACAAAAAACAAAAAACAAAAACAAAAACAGTCATTACAAATTATACAAACGCTCATTACAGTAAGAAGAGAGAAGAGGGAATCCCATCTGTGGGGAACACCTATGTGTCTGACTACTACTGATAGTTTACCTCTATTGGTACAGTTCATTATAATTCTGTAGATAAGGAAAAAAATCAAAAAGGTTAACAAATTAGCAAGGTGCCACGGTTAGATATTGAGTGGAGGTTGATGCCAGGGTCACGTGTCTCCAGATCTGGGTTCGTCTGCTGTTATTCGGAGCCTTTTCTTTATTTTTGAGCACATATTACATTGTGTTGGAACACACGTGGCTGATAATTTCCTTTTTAGAAAATCCCGTGTGTATTATTTTTAGCAGTAATAGTATTTCTACCATATTATGGTAATGACTTCATTGGGATCTTTAACGATCTCTCGATGAAGGACAGTTTGTCAACGAGGAAAATGCTCCCGGAAAGGGGCCCACAGAGGGAGACGGCAAAGGCTGCCGCATGGTCATGTGACCCTTCTCTTTCACACCATCACGTCCATTACCTCATTTTATTAAAAAAAAAAAAAAAAAAAAAAAAAAGCCAGGGAGGCAAGCCTTTTTCAAGGCTGGAGGGGATTAGAAGGAGACTGGCCGGTGATTTTTAGTTTCTCGGTAGGAGAAGCAGAGGAACAGAGGGAAGGGACTTGCTCAAGTCCCATAACCGATGTCAGAGCTGGAGCTGATCCCCCGGCCTGAGGCTGCCTAGCTGGTGTGCACTGCCCTTCTTTCTCAGCTCCGTGCACAGGTCACAGCTTCCGTGGAGACCGGAGTCTCTCCCCTTTCCTCCTGTTTGAGCCCACCTCCCAGGAGGGAGGGCACAGTGGGGGTGGGGGGCAGAAGTCAGTCTGTCCCCAGCCAGCAGCTGAGGGGCCCTCTCCCAGAGGGGAGGAAGGCCACAGCCTCGTTTCTCCTTTCTCCTGAGGCCACGGGCAGAAGGGGAGGCGGGGAGAAGGCTTATTGGTAGCAGCTGCCCCATATACCAGACTCTTGTTTCCCAGAACTCATTGAGCTCTGCCTAGCGATATTTATACCTCCTGGACACACTCAAATACTTAAGCACTGGGCTTTGGCCATACAAATTATCTGCACGTTGAGAGTGTCTTTGTTTCCAGCAGTTACAGGACGGAACTGCTTCAGTTCCTTAAAAGCCACGTTGGCTGTTTTGAGGACGGTCCCTAGAAATGGGCGATGAGTGGAAGGTTAGAGGGAGAGGCAGCAAACGACAGACCTGGAATCTTACCCGCCCTGCTCCCCCAGAGTCCTGTCCACCTTCGGGGACTCTCCACGACCAGAGCACACGATAAGAGAAATACCTTCGTGGTGGGTGGTCAGCCACAAACGTTCTTGGGACGTCCATTGTAAATGAAGGCGCGGCGGCCATGTTTGATGGCCTAATTACATACGGGCACCACGTGCACTTAATTCACTGACTTCTCTGAAACAACGTTTTCATACAAAAAGAGAGTGTCGTCTTATATTGGCTTATTTTACAGGCTCTCTACGAGTTTGCGTGCATTCTCTCATCTTTGCACTTGCTCTGGCTTGCTCAACACACTCTTCCCCAGGGTGTCCCTGAGGCTCACGCACTCGGCTAACTCCGGTCTCTGCTTCAGTGGCACCGAGCGCGCACAGCTGAGGGCCTTCCTCACCAGCCGGGGTGACAAAGACCTCCGGCCCGCCCCCACTGTCCTAGCTACTCCTCATCCCCTGACCCCACAGTAATTTTCTTCACGGCCTTCGTGGCCGTGTAGCATATTCGTATTCGTGTCTCTGTTGAATGGCCTTGGCTTCCCCAACTAAAAGGTAAGCTCCGTTAGAACAGGCGCTACGTGTGTTTATTTGTGTTTTGTTTACCGTTGTGTCTCTGGCTCTTAGTACAGATTTGGGCAGAAAATCAGAACTTGTTTATTGTATCTACTTTGGAGAGGAAGACACTTAGGCTCAGTGATGCTATGCAGGTTGTCCAATAGCAGGTCATTAGAGGAAATAAGTGATCTCTCCAAGACCTCAGGGGTCAGGCTCTCTGCACTCCTTATGATCTTAATGGTGGAGCTACTTGGTAAACCTTCAGCATTCCCATCCGTTCTTGGCCCACACTTCCGTGGAACATGACCTCTTTCCTCCGTTCATTCAATGAATATTTATTAGATACATATCACATGGCAAGCGCCGCTAGCCTCTGTGAGGAAACAAAAATAGAGCCTCTGCCCTCCAAAAGTTTTTATTGAACAGCAGGAGACATGTGTACAGAAAGATGGAATTTCAGTACCCTGGGGAAAGCACACAGAGATGGGAAAGGGCGAGGAAAGTTCTGGAATTGTTAGCTATGCTATTCGATGAAGCCCCTAAAGCCCTGAGCACAATCTTGGCACAGAGAGAACCCAGCCCCCTCAAGCACAATATCATGATTAAGTGGCTCTTTATGGAAAAATATAGGACGTTATGTAGAGAGTAGTAAGTTAAGGCTGAACACGTAGACAGGAACTAGATCCTAAAATGATCTTTTGTGGTCATCTAATTAGAACCGAATTCTGAGAGTCCCAGGCTACAGAGACTTAGAAATATGAAAAAAAATATATATTATCAGGCTTTCCAATTGGTAATAATGTTCCCTTTTATAAAGTGAGTATTTTAGGGGCACCTGGGTGGCTCAGTGAGCTAAGCGTCTGACTTTGGCTCCGGTCTTGATCTCACAATTCATGACTTGGAGCCCCGAGTCGAGCTCTGTGCTGACAGCTCGGAGCCGGGAGCCTGATTCCGATTCTGTGTTTCCCTCTCTCTCTGCCTCTCCCCTGCTGATGCTCTGTTTCTCTCTTTCTCTCTCTCTCTCAAAAATAAGTAAACATTAAAAAATCAATAAAATAAAAAGGGAGTTTTTAAAGCAAGAACATAAATCAACAAGGAGGTAAAAATGTATGTATGGATAATAGGATAAACGTATTACATAATTTGCTGTGCAAGGCACTCGAGATACTTGATGAAAAGGCAAGGTTCTTCTTCTTACAGAGCTCTTAGGCTGCCACACTTTCCCCAGAAAGGGGGAAGCTTTCAATCTCCCTGATTCTAGCTAATTCCATGTGTCAGTATCCAAACTCACTGGTCCATGACGAGGTGGGAGTCCCAAACCTGCTTTGGCTTTGCCTCTTGCCCAAGTCTCTCTCTCTCACACTGATGACGGCCACTGGACACGACGGAGAATATAGGCTTGGGCCGGAAGCCACATTTCTCAACCTGACCTTTGCTTTTTTAGCAGATCCCTCTGTTGGACCAAGATTTTCAAGGTTTATGTTTTTATTGCCATTTTGGTCCCTGGAGACCATTTTGAGGTGTATCTTTTCCTTTGTAGAGACCAGAAGCACCCGTCTTTTCTCACCCTTCCAAGGTCCATATTTTGGCTTTCTAGTTGTCTTAGTCTGTCCTCTAAACGGACCTCTTCCTGAAGTCATTAAGAATCAGCTGCTTCTTCCCTCAACTCACCTGCATCACAATATTTTGTTAATCTCTGCAAATAGAAGCTAATTCACAGTAACGTTCTGGCCCTTGCAAGATACTTCCCCTGGAACAGCGTGCATTCGTGGAGACTTCTGGCTTTTCTGCCCCAGCCACACAGAGCCTGGGCTCAGGAACCGCAGTGCCCGGGACTCCTTGGCAACCGCAGAGGGCCCTTATGGTTTACCCTGCCAACCGGTTCCTGCATCGAGGCCAGACAAGGAAAGAGACGAATCACTCAAGTGTGCCTCACTTCTGCGAGGGGAAACGTAGCCCCTGGGAGGCCCCACGAGGGCACCGCGCAAGGCCTCCAGTGGCTTCTGCAAGAAGAACTTGACATAAGGGGTGAGGCCCCCCCGACGGCGGATCGTCCGAAATGGTGCGCTCAGTTCAGACGGCGAACTCCTGCAGATGCGGGGCTTGGCTTCATCCACTTCTGCGGTCTTAATTTGGAGTACGTCAAGACTCGAGATTCGGAGGAGAATCAGAGATTGTGTCACGGAAACAAAGGAGAAGCTGAGAAGGTCGGGAAGCGGGAGAGTGAGGGGCGTGTGTTGGGAGACCGAGGCCGGGGCGCTCTGCCAGCTCCCGATGCGGAGGGAGCTCTGTTTGGTCCCCAACAAAGCAGGGCAATAAATCGGCCTGAAGGGGACCCTGGTGCAAGGGCTGCACTGCACGCTGCTGACGAGCGGCGGGAAATCCTGGAAGCCGTGGAGCAGGTTAGAGAGGACAGACTCTCCTGAACCGAGAGGCACCGAGCGTGTGTCCGAGCTGACGGGGACGACGGCCAGCCGGTCCCACCTGCAGGTGCAGCGTTCAGACGCAAAGTCCTTATCCATCCCGTTCACCTGTTTCTTCCTCTGGAAGCTTCTCACAGCCTGGGCGGGCAGGAAGGAGAATCTCTTGCTTCTGCCCGAAACCCCAGGGGTAACAGCAGCTTGAGAACGCCTTTTATGGTAGTGTGTCAACTTCAGGATTCCCCGACGGTGTGGACACTGTGAATTCTCACCCGAGGCTCAGTGCCCTGCAAGTTGGAGTTTTGATTTCTCAAGGATTTTTTTTCCTCTTTTTTTTTTTTTTTTTTTGGTTTGTTTTCTTTTGTTTTCCCCCAGCGCCTAGTAGGCCATAGGTTAACTCTCCAGTGATCCCACTGGGATCAGGAGCGGATTGTTTTCTAGGCCATCCTTTCCCGTGGAGTAAGGTCCTTCAGGAGTTCTGGCTTTTTCCAAGCTCCCGTTTCCACTTGTAAACGTCCGAGGGGCCCAGGTGTTCAGTCCACCTGACCCGAGCTGACACCTCAGATCCTCCCCGGACAGCCGCCCCCGCCGGCCTCTGGGAAGGGTGGCCTCTGCTGTGCTCTCAGATCTCTGCTGTCTGAGCCTCCCTCCGTTCCGACACATGGAGACTTGTCTTTCTTACAAGCTAACGAGGCATCTTAAAGAATGTTCGCTCTATCTGGGGTTTCAAGGAACTGATAACAGGGGGCTGTCCGGTTTCTCCTCTGACTTGACTCATCGGCCTCATTCTCTCCTCCACGTCTCTGTCCCTCCGTTGCGAGAGGGTGATGAGAATGTGTGCTTTGCAGATTTTTCGAAACGAGAGTCAGGATATGTAAGCGTATACCGAGGATAGGCATTATTGGAGAAAAATTATATCTGTGTATACGCGTGCATCTACACATTTCCAATGCATATTTCTCATAGATGGATATATTTTATAAGTGGATCTATTTACATACACACACATCCATAGGTGAGTCAGGTTTCTTTAACGGTACCCTTGAATAGCTACTAATGGAACAGAGAACTCAGGAACTGGAAAGAAAGGGCGGGTCCACAGGGTGTGGGGCATTGAGGGTCTCTCATCGCAGGCCTGGAAACCCATTTTTCTGCCCCCCACCGCACCCCCTTTCATTTTCACGCCCAAGTATTGGGCTTAGAGCCACTGAGGACCACTGAGCCTTCCCCGGACGTAGGCTTCCAAGAGTGATTTCCTCCCGGACAACCCAGAAAGAGAAAAACCATTCCGAAAGCCCTCAGCGTTGAATTTAGAAAGCTTCACCCCTACAACAGAGCGCCTCTTAACACGGCCCTGCTGGGCAGAAGCTGGACTTTGTGTGGAATGGCAGTCCGCTATTTTCCAGCCTGAATCCTCAGTCTGAGTCGCGAGTCGTGGGCTCTCTCTGATTTTCCAATATTAGGTGCCCAGGAGTCAACGCTTCATGAAAGGACGTCCCTGTCGGGGGCAGGCACGTCATCTGGCCCTGAGCTGTCAAAGAGCAGATTGCAGAATTACCATTAGAATACAGGAGCCCAGAGCTTCAGACAGCAAGTGCAGAGCCGACAAGCATATGTCCCCAGCATGGTATTTTAGCTTCATTCGCAGCCGCAAAATGGAAACAAGCCAGTGGTACAGAAACAACTGCTCACCGCCCTGCCCATCCGTGTTCCCCTGTCGTGCCATATGTCTCAGGGGAGTCTCAGCAAAGGGGCACTACTTTCCTTCAGCAGACTGATAACATTTCCCCAAAGGGCTCGGAAGAACGGACTGAGGCCAGCGGCCATGACCACACCTGCCGTGATTGTCCAGCCCGCCTTACGGGGGTTTCATTCTGAAACTCTGGTAGGAAAGTGGAACATCTCTCACCATGGATTAAGTACGGGGAAGGCGTAAAAGCTTCATAAAGGGAGAAAAGAAATGATCTTAAGGCTTTTGGAATCGCTCCAGACAGCTAATATTTGCGTCAGGGTTTGAATAGAATTTCAAAAAGGGGAAGCAGTGGGTCTTTCTATTATTCCTAGAGTATTATCAATTAAAAAAAATGAAATATTTAAGTGATACTAGGCTGATTAGCTTCCCCAAATACGGACCCTGAATTACGGTGGAAGAGACAAAGCCTCCTGCTTTGAAGGAAGCAGGGTAGCTGGAAGCGATGTGACCTTCCAACTCCCGCAACAGCAGCTAATACACCCAAGGGTGTTGTGAGCGCTATCGAAGAGAGCCTGGGAGAAGCGCCTCTCCTGACGAATTCAGCCAACAGGGGATCAGGAAGGGTCAGTTATTGTCCAGATTGGCCCTTTATGAGGTCCTAATACTTAATCCCTATTCTAAAAAAAATTTTTAATGTTTATTTAATTTTAAGAGACACAGAGAGACAGAGCAAGAGCAGGGGAGGGGCAAAGAGAGAGGGGGACACAGAACCCGAGGCAGGCTCCAGGCTCTGAGCTATCAGCACAGAGCCCGACACAGGGCTCGAACTCACGAACCGTGAGATCATGACCTGAGCCGAAGTCTGACGCTTAACCGACCGAGCCACTCGGCTGCCCCAAATCCTTATTCTAAAGGATAAGTACCGTATAAATGAATCGACTGAGTTTCAAAGAGACCAATGAAATCTCCCTATGTCAGAGGGGAAGACCGAGGACATTAACCCAGTATGCTTGAAGTCCGGATCCCATGCTAATTCCACAATACCATGATGCCTTAAGAAAATAACAAAGCAAAGTTACCTGCATGGCCATTCCTGTGGGAACTCACTTTTTGAGTGTTGAAAATTCCATACTTAATGCCATATATTTTGAATGTGTATGCATCTTTGACAGTGTCGCAAATGCATAAGCACAGTGCTGTATGGTGTCTATAATTTTGCCAATGAAATATTAACCTATCATTATCATGGCTAAAGGATGTCTGTATAGATTAGAGAGTTAGGTCTGATATTCACAGGGCTTTTCTCAGACTCATCAAACATTACACGTTAATGGCTAGATAACGCTCCCATGTCGATTTGGACCAACTTCCCTGTTTAAGAGGAGACTGAATATTCTTTCTACACATAGTGGTATCTTGCAATCGGCACAGATTTATGAAAAAATCTTATGTAAAACCGTAATACGATTAGTATCTTTCAGAATTACGTAAATGTCGTTCATGAAAAAACGTGTTATGAGCCTCCGTGAATTTCAGGTTATTACATCTGTTAGAAGCAGGCAATACTCCTGCTGTGGTCTTCCCCTGTTCATGGTGCAGCCCTGTGAACCCGCACCCCTGAAGCTGGCTGCTTCACGTGTCAACGTCTAGACCATGGGCTCTGGATGGAAGGGAACGGTGGTGGCCCTTAATAGTAATCGTGGTAAGCAGCAATGGTAACGAAGAGGTGTGCTGATTTCTAGTTAGGCCATGATTTGCTTTCCTGACATCTGATTGGTATAGAGAGACTTGTACTAGCATTCTGTTTAGTGTTTTCCATGTTTCATTTTCTCCACCATTCCTTATGCTTCTAGAAAAAAAAATTGTTTTGCCTGAAAATGTATTTGATTTTGTGTTTAGGATACATCACAATGTGACCCTACGTTACTTCTCCAGAATCGTGAATTTTCTTGGATCTCGATCCCCTCAACTCATATTCCCCACCTTCTCTCCCACCTGTCTTCCACTTGAGCCAAACTGGATTCCTCATCTTTTCTGAACATCAATGGATTTTCAGTGTTAGGCCTTTGCAAATTCTATTTCCACCACCGAAACGTCCATTGAGTAGTTCTCACAGTCTAGATCTGGAAAACCCTGATTCTAAAGACATTTTGGGGCCCGGGGATAGTTCTGCTAGATGATGGTGACCACGGGGCTCCAGCTGAGACAAAGGCTAAGGGTGTGTTCTCGCAGAAGAGGTCCATTAAGGTGTAGTAAAAGTAAACACAATTAAAGCAGTTCAAGAGAGAATCTCACTCAAATACACGAACTTTAAAAAAAATATTTTTAATGTTTATTTATTTTTGAGACAGAGGGAGACAGAGCGCGAGTTGGGGAGGGGCAGAGAGAGAGGGAGACATAGAATCCGAAGGATGTTCCAGGCTCCCATCTGTCAGCACGGAGCCCGACGCGGAGCTTGAACCCACGAACCATGAGATCGTGACCTGAGCCCAAGTCGGACGCTCAACCGACTGAGCCACCCAGGTGCCCCTCAAATACACAAACTTTTAAGTGCTGTGAAGACCTGCTTAATAATCTTGTCTCTACCCAGACGAGATAAAAGAATAAAGCAGATTGTTGAGAAGGGAGAAAAACACACCAGCACGCCAAATCCTGGGAGAAATGTTTCGGGCAGAGAAGCACGAATGCATGAAACGACCTCCCGACAAGTCATGGGAGAGATATACAAGTCACATGAGCTGGCGCTGGGCCCTGATGGGAGGGCGGCAGGTCAGGGAGAGAGCAGGCCGGGCGTCTCATCCCCCCTACCGGCCTCCACCTGACACATGAGGACTGCACGAGAGCTGTGTCTGTCTGCAAGTGTGGCCTTCATTCATTCTGCACACGTATTTTGAGCGTGAAGAAGTTGACACTTTCTCCGTGACCTCCACGTCTTTCACGCTGAGCTCCTCCACATCTCTGTCTTTGGACTGATGTTGTGGGATTTCAGCACTTTGGAGCAGGCAAGCCTCGTCTCCAATCCCGGTTGGCACTTTCTGGCTTGTGTTCTTGGAAGACTTTCTTTGCCTTTCAGTTCTCTGAAGCCTGGGGACTGGAACTCCGGGGACGAATCGCTGCTTGTTTGTTTATTCAGTCATTTATTCAGGCAAATACGTGAGTGCCACTTCTCTCAGAAGCATCTGCGTCGTTGCTAGGATTCAGACAGCGAGCAAAGCATCAAGGCCACTCTCCTGTGGACTTTAGAGTTCAACAGCCCATGAAATTAAATCACGGGCGTTGGGCACCCGCCGCGGTGCCTGGGAAACAGTGAGGACTCAGGAAATGTCACCGGCCCCTGCCGTCCTTCTCTTGTGGTTCTGCACACACGTGGCCTCTGTCCTGCCTGCGATGTCCACGGGAGTCCCGCAGCAAAGGTTCCTGATTTCTTTCCCAGCTTGGAGCATTGAGATGGGATTTGGAAAAGCAGCCAAACGGAGGATTTTCTCTTGGGAAACTTCAGTGAGTTGGGACAGCTGCTAAGAAGAGGCCTCTTTTACCAGGACCCCGGTTCAGTCGAAGGCACCGCATCGGCCGTGATTCCGAGCCTGACCGGAAGGGGTGGCAGGATGATGGAAAAGCAAGAATTCTCCAAAAATGGACAACAGGCAAAAAAAGGCACAAAACGCTAGATGAAGTCAAGCCAAGACCCTCCCTACCATTCACATAGCACCGCAGCTCCCTTCATAGAACGATGTCTTTTGCTTCCTACGTCCAGGATGCTGGTGCTGTGAACCCGTTTTATAAGACGTGACTCCGAGAAGATGAGGATTTACCCAAGAGTATCAGTGGAGCCCAGGGACACAGCGCAGGGTCTCGGGGCAGGCTGGACCTGGCTGACTGTGCAACCCCGTAACAGTAGGAAGGGACTCTGCCTCCGGTAAGACCCGTGCGGAAGGGAAGCCCCCAGACACCAGGAGGTGTTCCCAACACTACACCCGAAAGCTTAGCAAACAGCCACTAACCGAGGCCACACAGCCTTTGCACCACTTGGCCCAGAAACGAAGTTCCAGCGTCGTCTCTGGTCCTCCCTCCACCAGACCACATCATGCCGGAATCAACGGTGGGGGGACGTGGTCCGCTGTACTCATGAGGGTCCTTGTCATCGCAGACCAAGTACCTAACACCCTTGTTCTCGTCATTTTTATGTTTTGTATCGTTTTAAGCACTGTAATCTGGTTTCATTAGCTTCAGAGTCATTTTTACCTTCTCTCTTCATTTTTACCTTTTCTCATTTACGGAGAAATTCATTTTTTCACGGCGATTAACAACAATCCTGAGAGGGAAGAGGGCAAGTAAGTGTATCCCTGTTTTAGTTTTAGTTTTTTTGTTTTTTTGTGTTTTTTTGGTAAGAAAAAGTCTGATGAGGCCCCTTATACCAAATTTAAACTTTCTTGACTGTCTGATTAGTCTACAGGGGTGGGAAACTTGTTCATGCTGGTATAGCCAATCCCTGGGAAAGCCACAAACACTGGTTTTGACCAGGGGGCCGGGTGATTGATGCAGGGAAGGGAGATGTTTTCTCTCCCAATGTCTGTGCTTTTTTTTTTTTTTTAACGTTTTATTTATTTTTGAGACAGAGAGAGACAGAGCATGAATGGGGGAGGGGCAGAGAGAGAGGGAGACACAGAATCGGAAACAGGCTCCAGGCTCTGAGCCATCAGCCCAGAGCCCGACGCGGGGCTCGAACTCACGGACCGCGAGATCGTGACCTGGCTGAAGTCGGACGCTTAACCGACTGCGCCCCCCAGGCGCCCCCCAATGTCTGTGTTTTTTGAAGAGACAAAATGGAAAGGAAAATCTGGAGACCTAAAAGTATTCACTGCAACTCGGAGGGGTCCAGGGTAGGAATACAAAACATCTGCTGGATCAGAGAAGTTGGTGTGAGTACCAAGTATGTGACCTTGGGTGAGTCCCTTGACTCTCTCAGCTTTAGCAACTGCATCTATTAAATAAAGTTAGAACATGCATGTTACATTGTATTACAGGACAGTTGGAAATATACATTGAATGAGTTACATCAATCCAGAATCGGCTCTTTATAAATGGTAGCCGCCATCATTAATGCAGTGAACACGACATTTAGCCACTCAAGGAGAAACACATCATTCAGCTCGTATTGAGAACATTATCCGTCTCCCTGCTATGCCGGAGAACAGTCTGGGCTGTAAAAACGTGCACTGATGTTATTATTTCCCCTTGAGGGTAATTTAAATACTCTGATTATTTCCCAGGAACACAAGGCAACATGCTGTCTCCAGGAAATCTTGGCAAATCCTTGAAATTAAGCCCACATTTAGGGAAAGAAGAGGTTCATATGAAGAGCTTGTTTGATACATAAACTGTATCACATAAAATAGAGAAGATGTTACATGTTTTTTTTTTTTTTAATCTCGGAAGTAGCTTATAACATGGTCAGGAAGGTTTGCAGAACACCTGTGTCAAGAGTGAAAGCAAATGAGAAGAAATCTGCCTGCAGTGTCCAAACGTCCAAACGTCCGAAGATGAAAGTCTGTGGTCACTGACGGCTGGTGAGCACTCTTCTCCGGCAGCCGGATTAAAAATGTAAGGAGAACCTCAGGGCGCCTGGGGGGATCCGTTGGTTAAAGGTCCAACTTCAGCTCAGGTCACGATCTCACGGTTGGTGAGTTCGAGCCCCACTTCGGGCTCTGTGCGGACAGCTCGGAGCCTGGAGCCTGCTGCAGATTCTGTGTCTGCCTCTCCCTCTGTCCCTCCCAAGCTCACGCTCTGTCTCTCTCTTTCTCTCAAAAATAAATAACCCTTAAAAAAAATTAAAAAAATAAAAATAAAATGTATGAAGAACCTTAAGGAATAACTCCCTGACTAGCTGTTATTTTCCTGTTAAAAAAAAAAAAAAAAACAAAAACGAATTCTTAAGTACAGACAGGACCTCATTCATCATTTTACCTCTACCCAACACTGGACCCACATGGATATCTACTAAGTATATGCCCAGTAAAGCTTACTTTGATGAGTTCTTTTTTTTTTTTTTTTCAACTGTTGAGGGAAAACTCAGATCATATGGTATTATTTCAATTCCCTCCTAAGAGTTCTGTTTTATTACCAAGGTTTTAACATGTTTGAGGTTCCATAAATAGTGAACAGGTATATTGGCCTCGTGAATAATATTTACCCTGTTCCTACTTCCTCATTTGCTCTGTGATTGGTTTTATTTCCTCATGTGTATGAGTCAGGGCTCTCCAGAGAAACAGAACCATTAGGAGATTATATATATATAATATATATATATATATATATATATAATATATATATTATATATATAATGTAAATAGATTATATTTATATAATTACTGTATAATTTATATAAATATATTATATAAATATATATTATAATACATATTATATATATATAATAATAAATCTGTCTATCTATTGAGAAAACTAGCTCACACACAATTTTTGAGGCTGAGAAGGCTCAGGACCAGCCATCTGCAAGCTGGAAACCCAGTGGGGGCAGTGATATAGTTGGAAAGTTTAAGGACAGGAGGTCGACGGTACAGATTTCAATCCCTGTCTGCAGGTCTAAGGAGCAAGAGAACCGAGAGCAGGAGAATATGTCTCAGATCAAGCAGACAGGCCAAGAAATAATTCAACCTCTTCCTCGGGCTTTTTGCTCTGTGCAGACCCACAAGGGATTGGACGAGCCCCCCACCCCCACCCCGCACACCGGGGAGCGTCTCTGCTTTAGTCAGTCTGCCAATTCGAACGCTAATCTCTTCTGGAAACACCTTCGCAGACACACGCGAAAATGATGCTTAATCAGGGGTCTGGACGCCCTGTGATCCGGGCAGGCTGATACAGAAAATTAACTCGTACGGCGGCCATCGAAGGGATTCGGAATAAAAACTTCCCATGCTCATTCACGCTAAGATGTGGATGACTGAGGGAAAATCCTAACCTGCTACAAAGAGGAAATAAGGGAGGGGTGAGAAGTCCAGGGAGGCACGAAAACAACGCATAATGTAAAGAAATGGCAGAAAAGGGCTGAGATCTGCAGACCTCGCGGTCTCCCCTGAGACAACCTCAGGCACGTCAGTCCAGAGAAGAGAGAAATCCTAAAGGTAAAGGCCGGGTGTCAGAGCTGACATACCTTTTCCTCCAAAACTCCCTCGTTGAAGGGTATTTTCCCCGCAACGGCTTTGAACTTGTCAGCCTCGACCTCCAAAAAATTACTTTGTTTTTAATTTCAATATTTCAAATATCCAGTTAACTCTGTGGAAACGTAATAATGGAGAAGCAGAGGCGTGAAGTGAGAAAAATAAAATATAAATGTAGCAAAACTCTTCAAAGGCTACCAGTACCATCCAAGAGAAGCAGCTGCTTTTCACTTCCAAAGTGAATAGTTGAGGGGCTCCTGGGTCAATCAGTTGGTTGAGTGAGCATTCAACTCGTGATTTCAGCTCAGGTCTTGATCTCACAGTTCATGAGTTCAAACCCCACAGCAGGCTCTGCGCTGACAAGGAGATTGCTTGGGATTCTCTCTCTCTTCCTCTCTCTCTGCCCCTCCCCTGCTCGCTCGCTCTCTCTCTCTCTCTCTCTCTCCCTCACTCTCGTTCTCTCTCTCTCTCTCTCAAAATAAATAAACACACATTAAAAAAGGCTATTCTCAAAAATAAAAGTGAATGGTTCAATAGAAGAACTAAATTCTTATTTTCAGTTAATTTAAGATTAAATTTAAGTTGCCATATGCGGTAGTTACTACTGTATTGGGACACTGCAGAGCTGAGAGAAAAGTTTTAGAAGGCAATATGTAGGATTGAAATCTCGGAAGCAGAACAAAGCTAGTGAAACAACTTGCCTGCGATTTAAAAAGTAATAATAACAACAGTCCATGCTGTGTATTGGAAAGACACATTGTATCTTCAAGAACATTGAAACCACACATTCTACACAGAGGTGTAAGCTAATTAAATTGCTAGAAGCCAAAATTAAGATCACTTCGAGTGTTCTGGAAAAATAGCAAATCACTTATAAAGGAAAACTGACGTCAGACTGTTTTCTCGGCTCCCACCTTCAATGTGGAAGACAGCATAGGGACAGAAAAATATTACGTAAGGAAATAATGTGTGGTCCAAGAAATTTTACTTGGCTACATTTTCATTGAATTGAAAGGCAGCAAACTACTGTAAGCGTGGAAGAACTTAGAGATATCGTTCCCAACACTGGAAAACAAATTCAATTAATAACAAGCTAATTAAGGAAAAACAAACTGGTTCTGAGTATCGAACATGTAACTGTGGGAATAAGAATAAAACAAGTTGTAGAAATTATGGCTTCGTGACAGAGAGAACGTTTTATATTCCTCAACAATGTTAAAAATGAGAAGATTTTGATAAAATCTCTAAAGACAGAGAATATAAAATTATGGCAGAATTAAAACCCCTTGTAGCAATAAGTGTAACAAGTATTGACAAGCTAAAGCCACATTTTAATAACACACAAATTGGATCACTAAGCAAAACTCAAAGTCAGTCTCTGTTAAGCCCTACTAAGCAAGTAATTATGAATATTTAAAAATATAAAAATAAGGGAATTGTATCAGAAAAAAATCAAATCAACATAAAGATTGTTACGTTAATATCAGACAGCCGAATACAAACCAAGGTCATATACTATCTAAATCATACCATAAGAATATGTATTTTCTATATTAACTGAAGGTTATATTTCAAGATAAAGTTATAGCACTATGGGTATTTATCCTTCAAAAAATTTAGCATTAATATTCATTCTGTAAAAATATAGGTGATTAAAAAGAAAAATAGAAGGAAACTGCAAGACTAAGTTGTTATTCATATTTTTGTCAAATAAAAATACAATAAATATGAAAGATCTACGGAAAAGGTAAATCTAACAGGCGTATCAAAACCTACGGTGTAAAAGGAGAGAAATGCGTATTTCAAATAACATAAACCATTCACAAAAATGGACACAAATATAGCCACTCACACACACATACACACACACGCGCGCGCACACATTCACTCACTCACATATTCAAAAAAGTAGAAATACATTTCTATTTCCACTACTCCAAATACAAGCCAATAAAACCAGTAATTGAATACAGAGATAAAAACCAACAAAGTGCTTAACTCCTGGTGTGGGGAAATAACCTGTGTCAGGAAGAAAATCCAGTTGAGTTTGTAAAATATCTGGACTATAACGATATTAAACACCGTGTATTTTGATATCTCGGAGCTACAGATAACAGCGTTATCCAGTAGAAAATAGTCTTCAGGCAAATACACATAAAAATTATAGGAAATATAAATTAATGAATTGCATTTCCAATCCAAGAGGAAGACTACTCATCTCCTCTCATAAAATAAGCAATTAAGAGAAAGAGATTAATAAACACAAAAGTAATAGTCAGTAATTAAAGAAAAGCAGGAAAGAGTAAACCTATCGAAACATATTGAAACTAGCGTGCAACGGACTGAATGTTCGCAGCTCCTCAAAATTTGTATGTGGAAGCCCTAACCCCCAACGTGATGGTGTCTGAGAACGACCTCTGGTGATTAAGTTTCGATGAAGGCACGAGGGGGGAGCCCTCGTGACGGGATCAGTGTCCTTGTAGAAAGAGGAAGAGAACGGAGCTCTCAATCTCTCTGCACCTTGTGAGGATGCAGAAGCCCACCATCTATACATCAGGAAGAGCCTCCACCAGAAACAGAATCCACCAGCAACCCCATCTTGGACTTCCAGCCTCTAGAAGTGTAAGAAATAAATGTCCGTTGTTCCAGGCCCATAGCCTGTGGTATTTGGTTACAGTAGTTCAAGCAGATTAAGACACAGTCCTGGGGCACCCGGCTGGCTTAGCCTGTAGAGCATGTGACTGCAGATCTCAGGGTCCTGAGTTCAAGTCCAACATTGGGCATAGAGCCTACTTTAAAAAAAAAAAGAAAAAGACAATCCTATCAGGTATCAAAAAAGTCATCAAGTCTCTCAAATACAGATTGCAAACTGAGGGCTGATGGGGGTGGGGGAGAGGGGAAAGTGGGGGATGGGCATTGAGGAGGGCACCTGTTGGGATGAGCATTGGATGTTCTATGGAAGCCAACTTAACAATAAATTAAATTAGAAAAAAAAAAAAAAAAAAGAAAAAGGTCATCAAGTTATGATAAACAAAACATTATTTTAGTGGCACCTGAGTTGGTAAAACCAATATAAAGAGTAGACCTTTCAGAAACAGATTCAAATAAATAAAAGGATTTAGTATGTGGCAGAGATATCATACCAGATTATAGGGGAACGATATAATTTTAAATATTCTATTTTAAAGATACATTATTTAAGAAAGAATAAAACTGTTTGAAGATAGCAATGTAGGAAAAAAGTTAAATCTGCTTCTTACCCGACAGCTTACAACAGAATAAATTCCAAATGGATCCAAGATTTAAATGAAACAATTCAAAGTGTGAATCTATGTAGAAGAAATCATTTCAGAATTCTTTTAGGATAGCTTAGTGAAACGACCCTTTCTATACATGACACAAAACCCAGAAACCATGAAAGACTAATAATTGCATAAAAATAAAACTTTCTAAATGAAAAAAAAAAAAAAACAAAGTCAATATAAAAATAACAAAAGAAGGGAAATATGTAAAAAATAGTAAAAAAAAAAATAGTAAGATGAATGTCCATAATACACACAGAACCTCTACCAACTAATAAGAAAAGTGCCAACAAATTGATAGAAATGTGGTAAAAAAAATATGTCTAGATAATTGAAAGGTTAGAAAAACAAGTTACTTTTAACATATAAGGAGATGCCTCAGTGTTCATCATGAAAGAAATCAAATCAATACTATTGAGACATGAAGTTTGTATCTTAGACTTGCCAGCAATGTAGGGCTCAATGCCATGTGCCCCTAAGGTAGAGGGAAAGACGTAGTAATCTCATGCTTGGTTAATGGGAAGACAGTTGGCATAACCTTTATAGATAGTAATTTAATGATTTTTTATCAATTACAATTAAAATTAAAGTAATTTAATGATTTTCAGCAATTCCATTTTTGGAAATATATATATATATATATATATATATATATATATATATATATATGAGAGAGGAGAGGGAGATAAAGGGAGAGATAAAGAGAGAATCCCAAGCAGGCTCCACACTCAGCATGGAACCCAATATGGGGCTCGATCCCACAACCACAACCCTGGGATCATGACCTGAGCCGAAATCAAGAGTTGGACACTCAACCGAGCCACTCAGGTGCCCCTTTGAAAATTCATCCTGAGGTTATATTTGCATGTGTATGAAGTGTTATCTTTGGGAGGTTGTCTGTTACATCGTAACAGAGGGTAAACACGTTAAATAGCATCAATATGAACTTATTGGATAGGTTTCTGTAAATCTAGAAAATGGGAAACCATGAAGCCATAAAAGAAGGAACAAGCAAAATATTTATGTCCTGATACGGAATCAGCTTCAAGGTCTATTACTAAGTGAAATAATTATAGCCCCAAACAATACATCTACTATTTTACTGTTTGCACAAAACTGGGCAAAATATGTGTTCATTTGTCCACATACGCATAGCAAAGTGAGGGGACACAGAAGACTCGAATGACGTAGATGGTTCGCAGGGACGGATTCTGGGTGACTGCAAAAGGATAGAGAGCAGAGAGGGAGGATTTTCATTACCAGCAATTTCATACTTTCAGAATTAAAAAAAAATTTTTTTTTCAACGTTTATTTATTTTTGGGACAGAGAGAGACAGAGCATGAACGGGCAAGGGGCAGAGAGAGAGGGAGACACAGAATCGGAAACAGGCTCCAGGCTCTGAGCCATCAGTCCAGAGCCCGACGCGGGGCTCGAACTCACGGACCGCGAGATCGTGACCTGGCTGAAGTCGGACGCTTAACCGACTGCGCCACCCAGGCGCCCCTGGAATTTTAAATCACGTAAACCCGCTACTCGTTCTATAACTGAATACATAAACTAATTCGTATTATAAGGTTGCAAAGGAAGCATTGGATAGTGATGCTTGCGAAACTAAGGTTGTCATCCCTACAATGAGTGAATTCTCCCATCTGTATCGATAACGACAATGATGAAGAATCAACAACCTCCAACTATAAATCCAAGTCTGTTGCAGAAAACCAACGCAGCCAGAAACACGTACAGTTTGAAATCAGAAAAGCCCCACTACTCATGAGTCTTCGGTTTTGCGTACATTCTTTAGCCTGGTGGTTATTTCCGGGGTTCTGGGTTCAGAGTCTGGAGTTCACATCCGCGTCTGCCACTTACAAGCTATTCGCCAAGCCGGCTTCCTCATCAGGAAGACGGACACGTGAGAATAGTACCTCGCACATCACCAGAAACAGCTGAGCTGACGACATCACACCCTCCTCCCAGGACCCGCAACAGATGTCTTCTTAACATGCCGTGTCTCTCCTGAGCATCACAGGACCGGCCTGGGAGTGTCTCACCTGTCCCTCCTACCGCCCCCCAACCCGCCTCCTCTCCCTGCACCACCAACAGCACCCTGCCCTTCAGAGACACTCAAACGCTTGCGGACTTGACATCAAATTAAGTCATGTCTTGTTGGATCAGAAGCCGTTACGAAGCAGAGGAAAACAAGCATGATCTCCAGACATCCACGGGCACATCCTGACGCTCTAGAACTGCCCACCAGGATGACTCCCGGGACGGCTGCCTCTCTCCGTGGCAAAGCGCCGTCGTGTTAGACGGCCGTCCTGAATGACAGAATTCACTCCTCTTGATTAAAATGACAGTCGCTGTCAGTGACTGTGTGGCGCCTACAGGTGGAGGGGCAGGCGGGCTTCTGAGTGGCCTAAATGCACACTCCGAGGAGCTAAAATTGGTGCAATTTGCTGTAATTTAGAAGGAAGAATGAGTGAATGAATGCATGCACTGCAGCAAATTACAGATTTTATTTGAAGGTAAGATTGCCCATCTCTAATCAAGGCTTAAAATCTGAATTAGGATAAATTGTGGCGTAATTATTTTCTTAGAAGAGAACAAAGAAGTTTTTAAAGCACCTAATATTCCCCTTTGAAGCTTTCACAACGAAGACGCTCACTTTGCGGCAAATGCCTGGCTTTATCTGCCTCTTTCTCACAAAGGACCAAGTTCATTTAGCCAGATCCCGGGCTTTTGACATTAAAAGCACTGACGAGCATTTCCTCTCCCCGGCACATTTGTGCCCTCCTGACCTTCAAGCCTTTAATTAGAAAAAATAATTAGCCGACCGATGATAATTATTTGCTTGAGTCCAAGAGTTCTTTATCATTCGCGCACACGGGAGGCTCGCTTACGCACACGCATGGACACGTGCATGTGTGTGCGTGTGTCGGGGCGGAGGGGGTGGGCAAAGGGAAACTAAACGAAACTGAGCAAAAGTGGCTTATGTTGACAGTCAAGATTTTCTTTTTGACCATTTTGGTCTTTATTATCAGAAAAACAACAACAACAACAACCCAGCGACAATCTCTTTGTATACCCAGGGGGAAATGTTCCAAATATTTTCCCACCACATCAATGGAAAATATTATTCTTTTCCAGCCCTTTAATTCAAAATCGTTCTGAAATTTTGTATGTAGCCTACTTCAGCATCATGCTTTTGTGCTTGAGAGCTGGACCCCCACGGTAAAATCCATGGAATCACGCTATCCTGTAGCATAGCCCAACCCCCCCACCACCACTGTGCATGAGACCAGGTGTCCCCCACTCTTTCGTCCCGAGCAGTCGCCGCTCACGCTTCAAACCACCAGAGAAAAGCCCCAGTAGGTTGAGCGTCCTGTTGTGGTAGAAGGTCATCGTTTCTCAGAAAGCTCATTGCCACCCTTGATCTCATTCTCCCCCTTGTCAATTCACTTCCTTAGGAAGCAGGGGGTGGCTCCCCGCTTTTCTTCCATGCCTTCTCATGTGTCTGAGCCAGAGCGATAGACGGAGCACGGTTTTCGGAGAAGGTTGGGGTTCAAGTCCTGACACACCCGAGCTAAGTGAAGTTCAACCCGCACTTAACCTCCGGGCTCGTTGTTGCTACACAGCAGCAGAGATCAGGGCTGACGCTTACCCGGAGCTATGAGCAAAACACCCAGGCTACCTGCGCGTTAACTCCTGTTTCCCTCACAGCCACCGAGAGACAGGCAGGATTATGACTCTCCCGTCACAGATGGAGACAGTGGGAACCGGGACACTTGAGAACTTGCCCGCCATCCCTCGGCTTCTGGCTGGTAGAGTCCAGGTACTTAAATATCACACCGCCCTGAGGCCATCATTATAAAATGAGGTCACTGATCCCGAACACCTAGCAGAATAAGAAAGACCAAACGTAAAGCGCCAAGAAAATCAATGACACAAGAAAAGTTTCAATGAGTTAAGTTCCCATTGCTATCTTGTTCTCCCAACGTCATTATTTCTGCTTGTAGATTTTTTTTTTTAATTCGGAGATCTCAGAGGTCCTCTGGCATGATGCTAGGAGAGCCGACTCATCCCTGATCACAAACCCAGCGGTAGCAGTAAATATATCACCAGCACTTTGTCATATATCCTGTCAGCTGAGAATCAAAGGAGACAATACCTGATCAGAGTCGTATCCATTCTAGGTAACACGATGCAGTAGGACTCATCTTTTTTTTTTTTTATAAATTTTTTTTTCAACGTTTATTTATTTTTGGGACAGAGAGAGACAGAGCATGAATGGGGGAGGGGCAGAGAGAGAGGGAGACACAGAATCGGAAACAGGCTCCAGGCTCTGAGCCGTCAGCCCAGAGCCTGACGCGGGGCTCGAACTCACGGACCGCGAGATCGCGACCTGGCTGAAGTCGGCCGCTTAACTGACTGCGCCACCCAGGCGCCCCAGGACTCATCTTTTTAAAAACACAAAACTGTTCACATTTCTCTTCTTCACCTCCTTCAACAGTCGCTCTTCCTTAAGGGGAAATGTTCAAAGCCATCGGGATGGCATTCAAGGTGCCTCAGGAATCTGGTCTCATTCTCTACACCCGGAAGCTGGGTCTGTCAACATCCCCCATCCAGATAACAGTACGTAAGACACAGTAACTGCCCCGAAAGAATCCCTCCCGTCCTCACTCAGCCGATGCTGGTGGAGACCCTACAGGGAGGGCACTGCGGTTATAAGCATCGTCACTCTTAGGTGGACTCCAGTCTACGGACGCTTGAGTAAACCCGGAGCTCACAGCAGAGGAACTGAGTCACACAACCCGGCAGCCTGGTCCAGGGTCTGCACCCCGGGCTCTGCAGCCCACACCCTTCCCCCCTCAGCTCTGTCCAGCCACACGTATTTCCCCGTGGAGCCCTTCCCTTCGCAGGGCGGACCCTCCTCCGGAAATGCCCTTTCCTCCTTGGAAGTTCCTATTGAGCTCAGTATTTTATTTACCTCGTCTCCCTGCAGACCCCGCTCTTAACGAGTTCGCTGAACAGTCACCACTGTTTCTTCTCCTTTTTATGTTACTTATTTTACTTGTGTGGGCGGGTGTTGCCATCTGGGGGGTAGGGACTCTCAGACCTCCATCTGCTAGGAGACTCGTGACCTCCCCGGCGGCAGGGACTTCGCCCTAACCCGTGGTTCTCCAGCAGCTGCGATGTGACTTGTACAAGGTGAGTTTGTGGAATAAATGGATGAATGGGTGACACACGCCTATGGCAGGACAGAGTTAGGGTTTACAGGAGATCGGGGATTAGGAGGAAGTGGGCAACTCGAATTTCTGGTCAGAGAAGGACAAGTTTCAGACTCATCCTTTTGCCTCACTTGTTTCCTCAACAGTTTCTTAATTCTGCCCCCTTTTATCATCAGTTTCTTCCTAGTTATTATTTTGCTCATTAGATCAAAACTCACCATCCTCACAGAGATATTCACACAATGTATTGACACGAATTTTCAGACGTCGTAGGAAACCTCCCTCCAGGGACTGCTTTTCACTCAAGTTTTAATACCAACTTGCAATAAAAGTGGTAAACTACTTCTAAAGGAGAACATTCTGTTTCCTTTTTTCCTATGGAAAGAAAATCGTTAAGGAAGTCTGAGAGGCCTCCCCTAATTCCCCAGAGGACGGAGATCCCTGATCCTGCTGGATGTGGAAGGAATCTGACTCTATTTTGCCAGGCTCCCCCTTCCCCCCTGTACAGAAGCTGCCTCTGGTGCTTGATGGAGGGGGGACACAAAGGTGGTCGGGGAATAGCACACAAACAGGAAACATCTGTGGGCCACTTTGTTTGTCAATGGCGCTATTTACAACGAACGCTCATCCCAAATAAATTGGGACCAGATCGGGTGGCCGCTCTCAATGTCAGCACGGACGCCAAAGTCCCCCCTTGTTACAGGCCTTTTGAAAGAGTTAAACCATTACACTTTATTCATGAAATCGTCCAGTTTGGGCTGTGGGGAATACCGCACGCGTGATGCACGTATATACGTAATCCGTGCATATACATACCTAGAGATGTGGGTATTTCAGATTCTCAACCTCACTCTTTCTGGAACAGGGCGGGCACTCAAAGACAATGATAGGTTGGATTTCTCTTATGATAATGATATAAACTGATGTCTCCCTCTATTTTTATCTCTCTGAGGACATCATAGGGAAGTCATTTATCTCTGTGCCCCCAGTGGTACCAGAGAGCTGGGAAATAGTGGTCCCCAAATGCTTGTCAAATTCAAATATTTTCATTTCTTTTACTATATGATTACATTTATTTATTTATCTGTGTATTTATTTATTTATTTATTTATTTTAGAGAGAGGGAGAGAGAGGGGGAAAGCGAGTGATAGGGGGACGGGCAGAGAGAAATTCCCAAGCAGGCTCCTTACTCAGCACAGAGCCCAACACGGGGCTCGATCTCATGACCCCGGGATCACAACCTGAGCCGAAATCAAGAATGTGACGCTTAACCTGCTGAGCCACCAGGCGCCTCTACATTCACCTACTTAAATTCACGTAAAATGGAGTCCTGACTCCAAGAGCCAGGTGCAAACACTGCTAATGTTTTGCTGTACATTCTTTCAATCTTCTTGTTCTGCAAACTCATCCCTCGGCAACAACAAACAGTTCTGATTTTTAACTTCTTAACATTTAACGCTTCGTTAGTATTCTTCTCACCTCTGCATCAGTAAAACTTCCACATCATAGACTTTAATCTGCCAAATGGATAGATCATGATTTATGGAACCGTTTCAAATAGTTCACTATGATAAATAAGTCTGTGACAAAGCTCTTTGTGTGGCGTCCCATTAAGGGAGTAAGGAAAACGATCTGAGAGGAAGGACTCTCATAGTCAGGACTTGATGGAGGTTTAGTTTGGTAGTGGCAAGATTCACGGGGTGTTAAAAGGCATGCACAAGTAACGTAGACCTAATTCTCAGGCCCCCAGCTTGCAGGGCAAGCTCCTGGGGAACTGACGGGGCCATACAGCGAGCGTATGAAGCTTCCAGAAACATGGAAAGAGTAGTGGGGGAAGCCACACTGCTGGCTTGGCAATGGGGTCTCCAGTTGAGAGAGACCAGTGAACAGCCCCCCAGTGGGAGCACCGGCTTTAAAGAAGATAGGGTTTCTGAAGTAGGAAGGGAGAGCGATTGCTAGACATAATGGGAAGCTAATAGGACTTTTCCATTCCTTCCAGACCCTGAGGAATGTGGGGTGTAAGAGCAAAATTAACTGACTCCTTAAAGAAGCATGTAGAGGGAGCCATAATAAACTCAAGGTGCACCAGGATCCCAACACATGTGTCCTTTCCCACAGCCCTGGGAGCCCGCCCCAGCCTCCTCACATTGTCCCTTGACGCCTATTTAGTGAAGACGTCTTCATATCCACGTGCTTCACTCATTAGGGGCCTCGTTTCACTGCTTTTTCACGGTCGCCTCTCGAAGGGGAAACGGCTCCCGAACTGGGGGTCACGGCTTCCCACGCGCCCACGCGACCTCCACGCTGGTGCGTGTACTTCAGAGCTTTAGACTCTCGTGTGGGTCACATTCTCTTCGCACAACGATGTCTCCTGATTTTTTCCAGACAAGATGGTACAGGAGTGGACGCGCATCGCACGCTCAGACGCGGCTCCCGCAAAAACACACGTGGTAATCGCAGCTGCACTTTTACGAGGCTCTGATGCAGAAGACAGAAAACGTAGCTGTGAAAAATTGTGTTCGCAAACCTGAGAGAACTTGGCTGTGAATATCCACTGTGTGAATTACAGCGACAGATGATGACATAAACTACACCATTGGAATCAGAAACATCCTTGGATGTCGAGAAGAAAACACACGCGCGCGCGCACACACACACACACACACACACACGCGCGCGACTTGGTGTGGAGCTCCCCGAGGATGAAGAGTCCTAATTCGTAGGGCCATTATCAGCTTGATTCTATTTGCTTTCCACTGTCCACTTAGAACATTTTGTCCATGTGAACTATTTTTTTTTCACCTCGCTTTGAACAACGAGATTCCGTGCATGAACTGGGTTAGGGTTCACTCCAAAACCCACATCCCCCCAGAACCTCAGGAGGTGACCTTATTCGGACAGAGGGTCTTTGCACGTGTAATTAGCTACGGTGACACCACACTGGATTAAGGTGGCCCTGGGGCCCAGTGACTGGTGTCCTTCTCAGGAGACCACACAGAGACCCAGACATGCAAGGAGGGAAGGAGCCCAGGTGACGACAGGAGTAGAGAAGGGGTGGCGTATCTGGAAACCAAGAGTGCCCAAGAGTGCCGACCCCCCCCAGAAGCTAGAAAGAGCGGGGGAAGTGTTCTTCCTCAAGCCTTCACTGGGGGCGTGGCCCTCCTGACGCCTCAGCTCCGCGCCCCCAGCCTCCAGAGCTGTGAGGGAATTCCATTTCTGTTGTTCTAAGCCCCCTGCTTTCTGATAATTTGTTATGGCGGCCCTAGGTAACCTCAGCACAAGTCACGTGTTTATTACTATTTTAAAAGATAACTCCCTGGTGCAACGTGTGTTTGATACTCACGTATTTCGTTATTAAGTCCAAGAAGCCAAGCTTAATCACCCTTTGCAAATGGACAGTTTATAGAGCTAAGAATTCCTAACAATTCCATGATCCACTGGAGAGGCCTCCAGTTTGCTCATTTAAAATATTCTTCACACTGGGGCGCCTGGGTGGCGCAGTTGGTTAAGCGTCCGGCTTCAGCCAGGTCACGATCTCGCGGTCCGTGAGTTCGAGCCCCGCGTCGGGCTCTGGGCGGATGGCTCGGAGCCTGGAGCCTGTTTCCGATTCTGTGTCTCCCTCTCTCTCTCTGCCCCTCCCCCGTTCATGCTCTGTCTCTCTCTGTCCCAAAAATAAATAAATGTTAAAAAAAAAAAAATTTAAAATATTCTTCACAGGGCCCCTGGGTGGTTCTGTCGGTCAAGTGTCTGATTCCAGCTCAGGTCATGATCTCGCGGTTCGTGGTTCGAGCCCCGCGTCGGGCTCTGTGCTGACGGCTCGGAGCCTGGAGCCGGCTTCGGACTCTGTGTCTCCCTCTCTCTCGCTCTCTGCCCCTCCCCCACTCGCATTCTGTCTCTCATTCTCTCTTTCTCTCTCTCTCAAAAATAAACATTTTAAAAAGTGCAAATATCCTTCATAAAGAAAGCAGAGCTGCTCTTCGATTACATGTCAGGGTCCTTCCCTTTACAGGTGGTGGCCCTTTACTGACTCTGTTGAATTCATCTGCATGAAGGCCCTGAACAACGCGCACTTCCAGACCAGGCTCTGTGTGCGTATGCTTCATGTCGCCCTCTGGGGACACTCAGCCTGGGCTCTGTCCTCCTCTGACCAAGGCCCACATCTCTGTGTCCTCAGGGCTCGGGTCAGTGTCACCTCTGCGGGAGCACCGACCCCACCCCTGTGCCTCCCAGGCCTGGAGGATATGCAGCCATCCTTGTGAAGAGAGGTCTCTGTGTAGATCAACTCCCATCAAGGACAGACCAGAATGGGAGACCCCTAGACCCGCTCAGAGCAGACGAGGCGGAATCGTTGAATGATGGAAAGTCAGCTGGATCATTTATTAGCCTTTGCAAAGAAACAAAAACACACAAAACTCCCAAAACACTTTCTCTATCTGCAATGGGCAGTATAATAACTCAATAATATGGGAATTACAAGCATTAATTCAGATAATTGCTTATTTCAGACTCATTAAGTAAATGTTTGTTATGTCTATTACATTGCATCGTATCATATATTATCATATTAAATACGTTTTACTATACTATTATTTATATTATTATAATATGCATTTACTGAGTATATTAATATGCATGATGTGTTGTCTGTAATAGATATATTGAGTTGACACCGCTAAAAACAAAACAAAACCAACCAACCAACCAACGAAAACAGCCATTGTTTTCCCCAGATATAGAAAATGGTCCCCTGGTGCCTCTTCTGGCCCCAAGAATCCCGTGAAATGCTGCAGGGTGTAATTCAGAGTCTGTATGTTCAGCTCTTCTACTCTGTCTTGAATAAAACAATCACTATGAGATATTAATTATAAACAATATGTAATATTATTTAGGCAGAGCAAACTCGGTACCTAAATAATAGTCCGGTCATTATCTAGAAGGTTCCTGGTGCGCATCATGCTTCCTTAGGTTATCCTTCTGATTTCTGTTTTAGGGGAAGATCAGTTCTCTTTGGCACCCTTAATTCTAAACTTGCTGCAGCAGAATTCTGGGAGGTAGTCTGAACTCTTACCGCATCTAACAGATGGCCATGGATTGAAAAGGTTAAATCGCCCAGGCACGGTAGACACCGAGACCTGGGCACCTGGACCAGCGGAGGCGGTGGGTGAGAACCTGCATGGCCCCCCTCCCCCTCCCCCTGCTCCCCACGGCCTCAGCCCTCAACCACCCAGCCGGAAGCACTGACCTGTACTCTCTCCTCTAGACCGTAAGCTCCTGGAGGGCTGGGTGCCTCTTTCCACTGGAATCCCAAATATCTAACATGAGGACGCTGCACACTGATCAACATATACATAAACATAGAGAAAAGAATTACTCTTGTGTCGTATTTCACTACACATCCTCTTTGAATCGATGAGAGTTCGTTTCCCAATTTGCCTCCACGGTCACCTGCCAGTGATATACTGGGATGATCCCAGCAAGAGGCTAAGTGCTACTTTCTAAGACATTGTAAACTCAAATTGATAGTTTTCGTCTATTGAGTGTTAACTGAATTTCAGGCACGATTTTGAATTTTTATGTATCCGCTTATCGAATCCACACAACAGCTCTAAGAGATAGGTGCTATTATCATCCCCATCTTGCATCGGAGACAAATGAAACAGAGAGGTTAAGTCATTTATTTTAGGTCATGCATGCAGGAGTGGCAGAACAACATTCAAGGTCAGGCCGTCTGCTTTAGGGCCTATGTTCTAATCACACACCATCCTCTCGATGCCTGCGAAACATCGCTTTACGTGTTTTTTAGATGCATAAAGCATATCCATAAATAATTGTAATGCCTTAGAGACGATGCTGAACTTTCCTAAGGGATGCAAAATTCTACGTGAATCCCAATGAGGGAATGCTTAACTTCAGTTCTGAGTCACACAAAAGAAAATGGAAAAGGCAGCACCTGACCTAAGCCTTGAAGATATGGATAGTTTGACAGAAACGGAAGCATGGGGAGAATAATCATATAATCAAGTCCCAGTTCGGACGACTGTGTGCTTGGTCATCCTCACCTAGGGTTTGTTTCCTAGGGAGCTAGTTAGTGTCCCAGCCCCCGCCTTCGGAGACCACGAACTTATGCAAGTGTCGTTAGGGGCTCGCAGCCTAGTGAGCGTCTTATACGTGTCAGCCCCGGCACAACGATTGTTGGAAGAATCTGCACTTAATTCTGCTCATATTAGAAAGAAGTTGAGTGGGAGTATAGCCGATTTAGGAGATTCACACTGGAAACCTAGGAGAATGGAAGGGAGCGGAACAGAAGAGAAGGAAAGCTAGCAAAGGGAGCCAGTTGGGAAATGCTGAGGGCAATGTGACAGATTCGAAAGACATTTGCGGCACGTGAGAATGAACTATAACACCTGAGTAGGTGGGGCACACAGGGCAAGGAGTAAGCAGTAACACAGAGCTTTCACGCCCAGGTGAGTGATGGGGAAACCCAGGCTTCTGCTTGGCAGGAGGGCAAAATGGCCCCGGCTGACAAGAGAAGGGGGGTCCACGGGCACAGGGGATACATGAAGCGCACACACCCTTTCTTTACAGCTGTACTTATTTTGTTCTCCATCCACGTCTCTACAAGTATTTGGATAGAAGTAGAAACATCCGCTGCCTTCTTCTTCACTTAACAAAGACTTGGCACGTACATACAAAATGCTCAGGGATAAACAAGCAAACCCAAACCCCTCAAGCTGTCTCATCTGTTGTCTCCAGGTTGAGTCTTACAGCTGGCCCCAGGCACCTTGACCTGCATTCGCGCCAAACCATTCACTCCGTGCAGTTTGCACGCGATGGTGCAACGTTCTGGGGGCCCTTCCCCGTACTCCCTGCTGGCGAAGGCCCTGTCTCTGTGAACCCGGTTTCTGCACAGCATCTGCTGTGAAGCTATCTCTAATTTCCTCGGGTAACTCTAGGCTTCAACAGCATTGTCTTCAGCCCACCATTGTTCTATGTATCACAGAGTTGGTAATATCCATCGTTATATGTTTGCTGTTGCTGATTTTCTTCGCCAGTGGCCTCCTAAAGCAAGGGATGTTGTATGTTGTTGCCAGTGACTTCTCCCACATGCGGAATAGTGCTTCAGACACAGATGAGAACGTCCTCAAAAACAATTTCTTTGATCGTGACGAAGGACGGTTCTAAGACCAACTCCTCAAGTTGATAAACACAGCACACCACGGCGAAAGAAGTGCTTTTGCATTTCAGCTGAGTCTACTTGTGACAGTAAACCCTGTGCTATCACGCCTTTGAAGATCGATCAGGTAATCTCGGACATTAAAACATGGAAATCACCATCCCTCTGGAAGATAATTTAATTACTAGTTCCAAAAACGAGAAACGTGCTCAACGTCTCTAGGAGCACGTATTTTGGTAGAGCGTTCAATCGTAGGCTCATCAAGATTACAACCCAGAAGGTATATTTGAATTTGAAATGAAATCACACGCTAATCTAATGGCTTCTGTGCCTTGTTAATCTCAGTGGCCTCCCTGCTAAGTGCCAGGCACTCTTCAAGACACAGGGAACTCATGAATGAAACAGACGAAGGGCCTGACTTTATGGAGCCTGCCCACTGCTTCAGGGAAGATTGGACGAGAAGCAGGTGACTCTGTAGAACAGAGAAAGGGAATCTCAGGGTGGAAGTGAGGGCTTGTATTTTTTTTAACGCTTATTTATTGTTGAGACAGAGAGAGACAGAGCTTGAACCAGGGAGGGTCAGAGAGAGAGAGACACGCAGAATCAGAAACAGGCTCCAGGCTCTGAGTGGTCAGCACAGAGCCCGACGTGGGGCTCGAACTCAGGGACCGCGAGATCGTGACCTGAGCTGAAGTCAGACACTTAACTGACTGAGCCACCCAGGTGCCCCAATGAGGGCTTGTTTTAAAAGAGGAGGGTCAGGAAAGGCTTCCCAAACACCGTCTCGAAGGAAGCAAGCTATCTGTACGGGGGACAGGAAGGCATTTGCGGATAGACTGCACGTGGGCGTGACAGACATAAATGAGCCAGCTGCGACCCCATCGTCAGCTATAACAACGGTAAGATGTTGTTGCTACCTACTAAGATGTGGAAGACTATGGAAGAAACGGCGTGTGCGTGTGTGTGTGTGTGTGTGTGTGTGTGTGTGTGTGTGTTGGGAGAGGGAAATGTTGCTGTTGTTTGTTAGTAGAAGGGGAATTGCTGTACCACAAACTAAGTTCTAACATTTCCAATAATGCTGGACATCCAGGTAGAATGCTAAGAAGGCAGGGGCTCTTGAGTGGCTCAGTTGGTTGAGCGTCCGACTTCGGCTCAGGTGATAATCTCACAGTGTGAGTTCGAGCCCCGCATTGGGCTCTGTGCGGACAGCTCAGAGCCTGGAGCCTGCTTCGGATTCTGTGACTCCTTCTCTCTCTGCCCCAACCCACTCACATTCTGTCTCTGTCTCTCTCATTAATAAATATTTAAAAAATTAAAAAAAAAAGAATGCTAAGAAGGCAGGCAGATGTATGAGTCTGGGGTTCGAGGAGATATCTAAGCTGCAGATGAAAATGTAGGTTTCATCAGGCAATGGGTGATATCCAAGGAGCCTGACTGAGATCTCCTTGGGATTCCGTGCACACACAAAAGAAGGGCTCAAAACCGAAGCATTGGCAATATTCCAGCACCGAGAGGCGGGAGATGTGAGATATTCCATGAAAGAAGAGGAAGAGGGATCAACTAAGAAGTTAAAGGAAAAACACAGGTATACAATTTTTCTTTGTCAAGTAAACCTCAATAATGTTGGCAAAAATTAAAGAAAAGAAAAACGAAGAAAGAATCATTCTGGAAGCCATAGGGAAAAGGTGTTTTTAGGAGGATGTACTCATCCACACCAGAAGTCATTTAAGATTAGAACTGACAGGGGCACCCTGGTGGCTCAGTAGGTTAAGCTGCCGACTTGGTTTCAGTTCAGGTCATGACCTCGCAGTTTGTGAGTTCGAGCCCCGTGTTGGGCTCTGCACTGACTGCACAGAGCCTGCTTGGGATTCTCTCTCTTCCTCTCTCTCTGTCCCTCCCCCACTCACATTCTCTCTGTGTGTCTCAAACATAAGTAAATAAACTTTAAAAAAGATGAAAACTGGGGCGCCTGGGTGGCTCAGTCGGTTGAGCGTCCGACTTCGGCTCGGGTCACGATCTCACAGCTCGTGAGTTCGAGCCCCGCGTCGGGCTCTGTGCTGACGACTCAGAGCCTGGAGCCTGTTTCAGATTCTGTGTCTCCCTCTCTCTCTGACCCTTCCCCGTTCATGCTGTCTCTCCCTGTCTCTCAAAAATAAATAAACGTTAAAAAAAGTTAAGAAAAAGATTTCTTAAAAAAATTAAAAAATAATAATAAAAAAAGATGAAGACTGACAAGTCCTCTTTGATTTAGCATCATGATGTCACTGGGAATCTTGAAGGGGTCTGTTCTGATGGATCGGTTGAGATGAAACCCTCCTTGGAATCCACTTGAGCAAAGGAGGGAAGACTGAATGGAAATGATTCAAATCATGGAATCTGCTGGAAAACTTAGAAAAGAATGCAGAAGGGGTGGTTTTGGTCATTTCGCCCCTACTTTGTTTTATTTAGACATGAAGTGTAAATGCACGTTGCATGCTTCGGCAAGAGAGGTTGAGGACACAAGAAAGGGGGAGAGTCACTGCAGAGTCAATACCACATAAGGGAGAAAATACGAGATCCAGGAGAGACAGGCACTGGCTTCAGGAGCAGGTGTCCACAGTGACAGGTGGGAAGGAACGCATGGGCAGGGACACAATGAGCCAGCGGTGCGACGCGGGAGGGGCCCGAGGGAGTTCCGTCCTGCTGATTGGTATTTTCTCATGGTATTTTCTCAGTGAGATAGGAAATCAAGTCATCACCTGAGCGTGAGGACAAAATGCTAAGTATTTGAGAAGGGAAAGGTTTTACCCAGAAGTCTCAAGGAGTGGAAAAGGGAGTGGGTCACGAGGTGCAGGAATGATCATGGTGGCTCCAGGAGCTCATTTAAATTGGGGGCAATTGACATGAGACCCCCTTCTGTCCTCTCAATCGCTCAGCTGCACAGAGCAGGCTGAGGATACTCACCAGGTGGGATTACACCAAGGTTTGGATTTTCCTGGGAAAGCTGGATCGAGATAAAGGGGTACAAGAAGAGATTGTAATAGACTGCAGAGTGAACTGGGAAACTGGGACGTAAGACGGGAGGAAGGGAGAGGCTGAGATCCCAGCAGGCTGGGTGGATGTGAAGGTCCTGGCACGTTGAAGAATTGCTTGATTATGGGTCTTTGGGGGAGAAGACTGCGGTTTGAGAGTAAAAGGATTTCTCAAATACCACAGTTAAGAGCCTAAACCGTTTAGGTAGATTGAGCTACTTGGGGTATTTTCAATTTCAATCTGGGAGATTCTACGTAAGCATTCCCACTCTCTCCCTGTCATTGCCACAAGAGTCGCAGAATGAAGGAAGACGGGACAGCTTTGCTGCTACAAGCCGATAACAGAAGCAATCAAAGGCCCATCCTCAGTGAGGCATCGTCCCACGGCGGCTCGCTTCTGGGGGATGGTATTGTTTTCTCAGTGTGTTGCGTTCAATCACAGAATCAAATGATGTATAATATTGCCTTAAATACACTCGAAAAAGAACCTACCTCTTATGAAGAATCCAAGGACGGCGGACGCCCTGGGGGACTCTGCAGTCAATTCACAAAGGTCATTTGGCTCAGAAAGGATTCTCTCTCCGTAATACGGCGGTTAGCTAGCCAGTCCGGCTCTTAGGAGAAATACGTAGGGTGCATTGGTGGCTCATTAGCGTTTTGTGGGATTCTACAACATGAGCTTATTAATTTGAAATAAGTTTGTGAATAGAATCCCAGCTGGAAACACTGTAGAGCCTGTTGCTCTACATTTTGGTCTCAAAATCCTAAATATTCATAATCAGGGGGAAAGAAAAGCTTTTCAAGGCCAATTTCAAACGCATTTCACTTGCAAACTTTCTCTCTTCTACTTCCATGCCAGCGTTGAAGCTTTTCAAAGATGTTTAAAATCGTGTCTAGAAAAACTGAGATCTAGGTGAGGGGAACAGACAAAACGTCTCGCCGCCTAGAGGAGGGGGTGGAGGGAGAGATGTCCTGGACAGAGGCCAGGAGAAGCCTCTATAGCAAGACAAAGGCAGGAGCTCTGAACTGGGGTCCACAGCTCCTGCCTAAGACTGAAGCCGAGCCCGGAAGCGGTGAAGAGCCCCTCGCCGACTGCACTCGCCAGGACGGAGTAGCAAGTGACAGCTGGCTTCAGCTCCTGCGGGTGGACATCAGGAGCTGGAGGACCCACCTCTGAGTGCAGGTGGGGAGGGAAGTCCTAAGGCTGAGGGGAGAGCAGACATGGAGAAAAACCTGTGGCAGGACACCTCCTACCTAAACACAAGTTCGTCTTAGAGGAGAAGTCTTCAGAAGCCCAAGAAAAATGCAGTGATACCTACAAGAGAGATATCCTCGAGTCCTGACGAGACTCACTCCCGACTCCACCCTCAAGGCCTGGAAAGAGCTAGCATGCCCATCTCTCGGCTCACTTGCCTCGATCTCTTGCCTCGATCTCTACTGGACTCCGCGAGGTATGTCTCCAACAAAGATTGTGAGACACACAAAAATAGTAAGGAACGCGAAACACTGTCAAATACCTAAGGCAGTCCTGTGGCCATTGCAGACATCACGAATTGATTCCTCAGCTATGTGTGCCTTAAACAGGTACTTCCAAATAAGTTTCAGGCATCTGCGATGAGTCAGGCCATATCAAGACACAGTTGGAAAGATGTTTGTCATTTTCGATCAAAGTAATGTTTGGACTGCCCTCCTAAAATTGTTTACAGTATGTAAGAAACCATTCAAAATAAAAGTCTTACGAAGTGTTTCAAATTTCATCTTAGCTAACACACCATCTCTCGTCAATTGCGGTTACAGGATTAAAACAAACGTCTCATGCCCTTCTCACCCAACGTGGTTGTATTTGGAAGATTATTGCCATAGCAACAGCTCAGTGACTAGAAATGGCTCTTTGATGATCGGGAGCCCTGGGTGTTCACACAAGTAAGGATGACACTGAGCAAGATGTGTTCATTCTCCACTCACAGACACGGAAACCTAGGAAAACACACAGAGGCCAGCGTCCTTATCCACGTAGGATCCAGCCTCCTACGACATCAAAAAAGAAAGGGCAGAATCAGACGGTGGCTCCAGAGCAGTGGAAATCAATGTTAGAAAGTCCATTCTCCATAGCAGAAACATTTATTCACACAATATTCCCTCAGATCTTACTCCTGACCTGTTCACTGATACTAGATGATCTAAACTGGTTTCCAACCTACAGGAAATGAGAAGCAGAAAAAAGGTGGAAGAGGAAAGAACCGTGGTATTATGTACCTATCGGTGGTGACAGCCTTCTACATCATCATGAACCAAGAGAGAAAACCACTCAAAAACAAAACAAAACAAAACAAAACAAAACCAATCCCAATTCGAGCAGGTGGGATGACCATGTTTCTACCCCATTCTCCTGTTCGCAGACCATTGAAATTGACCAAAAGGTTAAAAATGTATATATCAGGAGAAAAATAGTATCTTCCCTGAGGCCAGCCAGTCTCTATCCAAATGTGCCAACCACAGAGTATAAAGAATATTGGCTCACCTATGGTGATAGTGAGGTCTCATCGAGGGTGATTAGTGACATTATAACTTGATACACAACGTTCCGTAGAAGTGGGGAGCACAGCTCTGCGGCACTGAACGAGTGTAGTCCCATGCAGAACAGCACATCCCGGTGCTTTCGGATCTTTTTGCTGATTCTTTTGCACCCACTTCTACATCTCTAAATGATATGCTTCTACTGCTATTGTTAAATTTTTCAGTTTCTGCCATGATCAGTTAGGATCCCCAATTAAAACGAGGAATTAGCCCCCTCGGAGCACCCTCTCTGTTTTTCGTCCCGCCCCATCACACCACCTGAAGCTTTCCCAACAGCATCCAGCGCTCACACTCGGAGGGAGTGTGGGTGGTCGTCACACGAACCACGTGGTGCCCTCTGTTTGCTTTCGTTTGCTTCGATTGCTTGTCTGGCTTCTTTGTTTGCTTAATTTTCTACTCGCTCACTACAAATTCAAGTCGAACTCCCAACCGTCTGCGCCTACTGCCAGTAATCATACCTGATCCAATATTAACTTTACCTTTTTAAAAGAAATCACAGCAATCCCTTCAGAATTTTTAGAACCTGCTCTACTGCCTTCTAGGTCTCAGCTTTTCTAATTTCTGGAGAGATGGCGAAATCCAATCTGGGTCTGTTTAAGTGTGACTTTTCTTTTCTCCCTTAGCAATGTATATGATTTTATTTTGGGGTTCAGAGCTAACACGTTTCTCAAGGACATTAGTTAAGTCTATCCTCATTTATTTTACTATGCATATGATGGGCCCTCCAATCTAGAAGCACTATTCATTCTACTGAACTGTTTATGATTTACTATTGTCTTTGAGGATTTAGTAATGATTTCCTCGCCCTATTGACTCTGTTCTCTCATCCTAGAACTCTTGTCATTTGGATGTTACACCTGTTGGCCACCTCCTCTCATTCTTGTACCCTTTCTTGCTGTCATCTCTTTATCTTCCTCATTCTGGCACAGTTCTTTAATTTCGCTTTCGTATTGAGTTTTACATTTTCTTTTATCATGACTTACATTTTCTAGGGCCCTCTTTTGTACCTTGTACAAGTGGTCTAAATCATCCCGCAGCCCTCTGTCCTCAACTTGCAAAGTTCTATACTTGTCTTCTTTCTTACACGTTTTGTCTTTATGGGTTTGTGTCTTTGAAAGGACATCCTAAAATAAATGAACATTAAAAAAAATTTTAAAAATTGGGGTGCCTGGGTGGCTCAGTTGGTTAAGTGTCCGACTTCGGCTCAGGTCATGATCTCGCGGTCCATGAGTTTGAGCCCCACGTCGGACTCTGTGCTAACAGCTCAGAGCCTGGAGCCTGCTTCTGATTCTGTGTCTCCCTCTCTCTCTGACCCTCCCCCATTCATGCTCTGTCTCTCTCTGTCTCAAAAATAAACATTAAAAAAAATTTTTTTAATGATGTCCTTTTTTTAGCTTAAATAAGTTGAATAAAAATTATTTTTAAAAAAGCCCACAAAATAATGCCTTAGTCTCATTTCAATGGAGTTTCAAAAGTAGTGGGGCTATTTATATAATTTTTTGATCTTTATTAATCTTTTTTCCTGAAATTTTCCCAAGTAAAATTTCTATTTTTAGATTTACTCTAGTACATGTGTTTTTTAAACATGGATTGCCTCACATTATTTTTTGAATGTCGGAAAACTTCAAAGATGATAGGTAGACAGATAGATAATAGGTAGGTAGGCACATGGATGTATAGATAGATAGGTAGGTAGGTAACGTCTTTAACAATGAGAAATAGCATACTTAACAAATAGAAACAGCTAGAACCTTTGCTTAGGCACATAGTTACAATATCAATGGAAAAATATCTAAGTGGATTATAACCTGAATAGCTTTGTTTCAAGAGGACTTGAAAATACGACAGAACAAAACATCTACTAAAATATTTGATACGTATTAGCGTAAACGTGTCTTTATTTTCATTGCCCACCACAGATCTACCTTGAAAGAAAGTTCTTGCCTGAAAACAGTAGCTTTGCATATCACTAGTGGCAGAGACTGTTATTTACCTCAATAATACATCTCTAAACATAAGCTGGCACAAAGGCTTTAGCACGTACCTGAAAATGTGTATTAAGCCTTGCTTTTTAAAGAAACTTCTAGGCTTTTTATAGACCATTTGAACAAATAATCCACTCTGTATGGATGGAAATCTCATTACGGTGGAATCCTATATAGTATATTATGTTCTAAAGCACTATTAAGCTTTGGTTGTATTCCAATGGAAACTCACACGAGTGAGGAATTATGTGAAATGTTCCCCCTGGAGTATTCTGCAGGCTCTTCGGTGGATTTCCTCTAGGGTGAGACCAATTTGTAGAATATTATTTTCTGACTTCGGATCCAGGACCCTCTAAGTGCCATCTGTATCTGCCTTCTCTCAGGTCCTGCCTAAAGGAAGAAAACCAAAGAGTGCAAGAGTGAATTACTGACCAATTTTTCTACATCACACTCCGAAGCCTTGTTATTGATTAGAACACATGTGTCTCTTAATATCACCTGGCTTCGGAGGGGAGTGTGTTTTCCTTTTTGTAGCCAAAGGGTGTTACCTACACCCCATACGTTAATCTTAAGAACAAAGTATCCGTATGAAACATTCAGCCTTCAGGCTGCCTGTTGGTAATCACAGATTCTAGGATAAATCCTCATTTTATAGTTGAAGCAATGTGCCCAGGGAGATTCAGTGATTTCTACTCAAAAAGCAAATCAATACCAGAGGTCAGGACACAATGACCGGTTCCCAGAGAGGAGATATGGGCGCTGGTATTTCAAACACATTGACCTGAAGGCAGCCTCATTCGCTGTCCACACGACCTGTACCCCCCACTGCTCCTCTCCCATCTTCCATGAACGAGATATTTTTAAAATCGCGTCTTACTCTCGGTATCCATACCCTTCACCTGGTAGGTGCTTCCTGCGCAAACGCTAGTGAAAACAGTCCTCTTGTCCTTTTCTACTTTCGGGCTTCAAAAATCATATTGCACGTAATTTCCAAATAACGTGTCAAGTAGGAAGAAAGGGATAGTAAAAATCAACCTTACTAGAAACACTAATAAGAATTTTAAAATAGCCCAAATTTTGGGGGCACCTGGGTGGCGCAGTCGGTTAAGCGTCCGACTTCAGCCAGGTCACGATCTCGCGGTCCGTGAGTTCGAGCCCCGCGTCAGGCTCTGGGCTGATGGCTCAGAGCCTGGAGCCTGTTTCCGATTCTGTGTCTCCCTCTCTCTCTGCCCCTCCCCCGTTCATGCTCTGTCTCTCTCTGTCGCAAAAATAAATAAACGTTGAAAAAAAATTAAAAAAAAAAAAATAAATAAAATAAAATAGCCCAAATTTTTATTCCACTTTTTTCTACAGATAGACAGATAGATGATAGATAGATAGAGAGAGAGATAGAGAGAGAGAGAGATAGATAATTTATGCATGTACATATCTATGTGTATACACACACATATGCATAGAGAGAGAGAGAGAGAGAGAGAGAGAGAGAGCCAATAATTTTGATGAAGTGAGAAAACAAGATGGAAGCAAGACCTGTTCCTAAGCTGGCAAAGATTTCATTTGGTCAGCAAATACATAAAAAGAGAAAAAAAAAACTTTCTTATTTCTCACAATCCAATCTGTATCATTTAAAATGGATTCACTTTATTTATTTACACTGTCCACCTGGCCTCTTAAGATATTTTGCTTTAATTTTCTAACCTCCTCTATTGCCAGTATTTTGTGACTCAGTGCACAACTTGTGCCTTATTTAAAGAAGTTATAACTTGGTTTGGAACTGCAACGCACTGTCCCTTGGAAAATGAATGGTTAAAAGTGCAAACAAATAACTGAAAGAAATAAATTATTGTCAGAAACATGGAAATCTGTGGTGCCCGGGCGGCTCAGTCAGCTGAGCGACCGACTCTTGGTTTCAGCTCCGTTCATGATTTCACGGTTTGTGGGTTCAAGCCCCACATCGGAACCCATGCTGACGGCGCGGGGCCTGCTTGGGATTCTCTCTCTCTCCCTCTCTTTGCTCCTCCCTTGCTCGCACTCTCTCTCTCAAAATAAATGACCAAACTTAAAAAGAAAGAAACACGGAAACCTGGAATTATTACTATATAATCCTACTCAAAGCAATGATGAAGAAAATATAGTCCCCAAGGGCTCACCCAGGAAGAAAAAGCAGAATAAGCTAGTTGTTACGAAAAATGCGATGTCACACGAAGAAAGACCCAGGCTCTCTCACATGGAAAAATTACCATGTATGAGTAGAATATCTAAATATTAATATGATATACAGAGGGCGTTGCTGTAGATCCAACAAACTAAGAACATGAGATTAAAATAAAACTCAATTCCCAGTGAGTCAAATGCTTTTCCCAAGGAAGCTCGGGTGAAGTACGTGACGGATGGACGTGCCCAACGACACGCAACAGAAATGTTCTTGAAAAGTTGAATGTGCCTTGGCTTTTTGTAATCTGTTTGTATTTTTCCTCTACCTCTAACCTGGCCCTGGAAAATCACCTGTGGATTAGTGATGCCCCCGTGTCAGCAGTTTTCTGGGTCAGTGGCTCTCAGCTCTGGAGCTGCCTGTCTGTGTCCCATTCTGTGACATCTGCATTAGGTTTCCTCCTCCACTCGGCTTCCTGTTGGGTCCTGCCTCCCTGGGGTATTAGAGACTGGAGAAGAGACCATCCCTTTCCTGTCTGCTGCCCCTTCCTGCCAACTTCATCCCCACAAACGTAGTCCCTCCTGAAGCAGCAGTTTGTTCCAAAGCCCTTGGGTTCCAGTCTCTAGAACGGTCATCCACCTGCGCAAACTACAGGGGAGTGCCCGCTCCTCAAAGGTCGGAACCCCAGCTCCATGGGGGATTCCTCCAAGCACCCAACATCCTCCCCATGTCCTCACGTCCCCTGGCCGCACAGTCAGAGCTGCTTCCAGCGGTTTCTCTCCCTTTATCTCCTCTCTGCTTGCATTTGGCCTCCACCGTCCCTCACTGTTCCAAGTGGACTCGGCCTGAAACAGAGCCAGTACGCCGGCTTCCGGCTCCCCTCTGTCCGATCATCTACCATGTTCCGAATCGGTGTCGACTCGCCCTTAGGGTTCCCAGGGGAGGGTGGCAGCACCCCAAAGGCATGGCATTTGGAGGTTGGCTGCTGTGTACCGAGATGGTGGGGGGGGGGGGGCATCAGAACCAGGCCGTGGCCACATCCTGTTCAAGGGCTTAGCATCCCCACTCCATGTAGCTCATCTTCTCCGGCTCCTAGTCTTAGCAGCCCCTGCTGTCATTATTTGGTATCCTCGTAAATTTGCGTAGCGGGTACAAGTGCCCAGGTTTATCAATTTACCTAGTAAATGCTCATTGATAAGGGCCATCGACTCATTTCCCAACACAGAATACAATTTCCTTGTTATAACCTTTCCAAAGCAGAACTCATTTATTGAGGGGGAAAAAAAGCTCTATTTTTGAATCGGAGTGACATTTTCAACCATCTCTTGAGTCATCTAATGAAATGTTGTTTATACTGAACAGATATGTTTTCAAGATAGAGCATACATTTTTGGGGTGGAGAGGAGGACATCTTGCATTAATTCCAAGCTCCCTTGTTTTCCTTTGATACGAACACTCAGTTTTTCTTTACATACACAAGACACCAATCACAATCAAAGCAATGAGTCATTCAGCACCACTGTCCACATTCCAGCCTAGAAACCCACAGAACCACCACATGGGATGGTTTCTCTTTGAAGTCAGCCTGAAGCCCACATGAGGGGAGGGTGGCAAAGCATGGTCTTGCGTGCATTTTCAGACAAGTGAGTACTTTATTCGTTGAAAAACCATATTCAGGCCATTTCTACATTAGCACGGTAGATGCTACATTAGCCACTAAGGCACCCTCTCGTTCAAAATGTAGAGTGACACGGGGAAGACAGGGGTCTCCATTGTTTCTTCACAAAACCACTATGGCGGTCGGCCAAAGGCTGAGCTGACAGATATAAATGAAAATGCTTGGAAGGGGTGTGTGGCTGAGAGCGTGTGGGTGCATGTGCGTGTGTGTGTGTGTAGGGGAGAAATTGAGAAAGGTATGATTTTTAAATGGCTGTTGGCCAACCCTTGCCTGAAGAGGGTTCGACCCTACTCGTGTAATATTCCCCCAAGAATCTCTCTCAAGAAAGATGCATTCCATGAAGCAGCCAGGCAGCCCTCCCGGGTGCATGCTTCTAGGTCCCAACGGCAAAAGCCAAAACTAATTCTGCCTTGAAATTGTAACACTTCAAAAGCAGAAGAAAAAGTGTTCCATTTAAAGGTCGATTGAAGGATAAATACAGATCTGGTCGGTGGCAGGAAAGACAAAAAAATCCTTAAAATAATGTTGTGATTTTTTTCAGGGGTGCCTGGGTGGTCCAGTTAGTTAAACGTCCGACTTCAGCTCAGGTCATGATGTCACTGCTTATGTGTTCAAGTCCCTCATCAGGCTCTCAGCTGACGGCTCAGAGCCTGAAGCCTGCTTCAGATTCTGTGTCTCCCTCTCTCTCTGCCCCTCTCCTGCTCGCGCTCTATCTCTCTCTGTCTCAAATATAAATAAACACTTTAAAAAATACTTAAAAAAATAATATTGCCATTTTTTGAATTCAAATCCTAGTCTGTTCCATCAGATTTACCTTTCAGATTGACAAAAAGAGAATCTGCTTTAGGAATGGTCGCTGCAGCATTGACCAGGCTGAAAGTAAGAGCACATCATTAAATAATAAATAATAAATTACAATATTGTATAAATAATACATATTAATAATATACAAGTCGAAAATATAGTTAAGCATAAAGAGACATAAATATTTTTTTCAATATCCTGGCCTATTTCCTTAGGCTTTTTTTTTCAACTTGAAAACACACTCGGACAGTTTCATTCACTGAGACTGCCTGACAACAATAAAAATAGTTCCAATAATAATAACTTGAACACATTGTGATGGCCAATTTTATGTGTCAGTCTGACTGGGCGAAGGGATGCCCAGAGAGCTGGTAAGTCATTATTTCTGGATGCGTCTATGCGGGCGTTTCAGGAAGAGACCAGCATCGAATGACTAAAGAAGATCACCTTCCCCAGGGAGGGTGGACACCATCTAAACTGCCAACGGTCTGAATAGAATAATAAGACAGACGAGGAACAAATTTGCTTTCCTTGCTAGGGTTGGACCACCCTACTTTTCCTGCCCTCGGGTATGGGTGCTCTTGGTTCTTGGGCCTTTGGATTCAGAGTGAATTACACCACTGGCTTTCCTAGTTCTCTGGTTTGCAGATGGCAGATCCTGGGACTTCTCATCCTCCATAACCAAGCCCGCCAATTCCTACAATAAATGTATCTATTTATCTATCTATCTATCTATCTATCTATCTATCATCTGTGTATCCGTCATCCATTCATACATCCATCCATCCATCTGTCCATCCATCTATTTTCTTTCTACCTACCTACCTACCTATCATCTCTCTATCCATTCATCCATCAATCTATTCATCTCTTATCTAATATCTATCTATCTATCTATCTATCTATCTATCTATGTATCTATCATCAATCTATCTGTTATCCACCCATCCATCCATCTGTCCATCCATTATCTTTCTATCTACCTACCTACCTACCTACCTACCTCTCTCTTCATCCATCAATCTATGCAACTATTATCTATTATCTATCATCTATCCATCATCCATCAATCCATCCATCCATCCATCCATCCATCCATCCATCCATCTGTCCATCCATCTATTATCTATCTACCTACCTACCTACCTATCATCCCTCTGTATCCATTCATCCATCAATTAGATAATAGATGAATAGACTGATGGATGAATGGATCTATCTATCTATCTATCCTCTATCCTATCAATTCTGTTTCTCTGGAGAATTTTGACTACCGCACACATGATATAGCAGAGTCTAACTTAACTATTTTACAGTAGAGACACATTGACACATTTATTTTTTTATTAATGTTTATTTATTTTTGAGACAGAGAGAGACAGAGCATGAACAGGGGAGGGGCAGAGAGAGAGGGAGACACAGAATCTGAAACAGGCTCCAGGCTCTGAGCTGTCAGCACAGAGCCCGACGCGGGGCTTGAACTCAGGGACCGTGAGATCATGACCTGAGCCGAAGTCAGACGCTTAACCGACCGAGCCACCCAGGAGCCCCAACACATTTAATACTGAAGTAGGTTAATAGTAATTTCATGTTACACACAGGTACCCCAAGGGAGAGAAATGGTAGCTTACCCCAGACTACTTAACTAGTAACCCGTGGAGCCAGGGTTTGCTCAAACTCCATAGCTCACCCCTTCAGCCACAGTAGGGTGCATGATCATACGAAAATCATCTAGAATGTATAAATTGTATATTTCCATAGTTTAACTAATTGATCTTTATTTTTGGACAAGTAGGTTGTTTCCAGTCTTCAGCATCTTCAACATCTTTTCTGTTTTCTTTTCTGACTTTTTCCTTCAGTAAATTTATATTAAATAGGATTGCTTGAAGAAATGAATATCCTTTCAGGTTTTGCATGTATGTTCTCACAGTACCTTCAGAGAAGCCCATGAGAGTTACCTTCCCACGAGCAAGGTGCTAAAGTGTCCATTTTCTGCCAAGCTTCCCTAACATTGGTTATTATAATTCACACTTACTTTTTGTCAAATACACAAATGGCAAATGCTCCTTAACTTGTGTCCTCCTTTACATTTTCTTGGGAACAAACAATAAACATTTTTTTTTTTTATAATTTGCAGTCCATCTTCAATCTTTTGTTATTTAGCACTCTACCAGCCAGCCCCCCACATGCTTTCTTCTGGCATTCACACCACTCGTATTGATTTGGAGAAGCTCATTATATGAAAGCCGTCGACCCGTGGCCAGTTGTGCATGGTGCTAATGATGGAGGGGCCGGGCTCACATTCTTCACCTGTTAGCGGTTGCGTGATAAATCGTGCAACGTTTCTTATCTGTAAGTGAAATGCAAACACGTCGGGATCATCGGCTGTGGATCAGGTGCCAGCTTAAACGATGACCATGTCCTTGCCCTCGGTGTCTCATCCAGAGAAAGAAGCAGTTCATGTCCACCATCCTGACTCCATCCTGACTGCCTTTCAGCCATGACACAGCTGCACGCACAGGTTCCGGGCCTGGAGCAGTGGCCTGGCAGCTGTAGGGAGCTGGGCATCCACTCCCACCAACCTGTCACCACTCCCACCAACCCGTCACCACGCCCGACCTCCCTGTGGTGTCTGATTCCTCTGCTGCACTACTGTTTCTTGTTGTTAGCACTGAACTTTTTATTTTGAAGCATAATTAACACACAGTGTGTTATTAGTTCCCTGTGTGCAGTATAAGGATTCAAAAATTTTACACATTATTCAGCGCTCATCTCGCGGTAAGCGTACCCTTGGTCCCCTACACTTACATCACGTGCCTGCCCCCAATTTCCTTCTGGCAACCAGTTCCTTCTCTGTAGCTGAGTCTGTCTTTTGTTTGTCTCTTTTTTTCTTTGTTCATTTGTCCTGTTTCTTAAATTCCACGGACTATGAATGACATCATTTGGTATTTTTTCTTTAAACAACATGGATGGACCCAGAGAGTATAATGCCAAGTGAAATAAGTCTGACAGAGAAAGACAAATACCACGGGATTCCATGCATATGTGGCCTACTGGGTTTTTTTTCCTTCCTTTCTTTTTAATGTTTACATATTTATTTTGAGAGAGACAGTGTGAGTGGGAGAGGGGCAGAGAGAGAGGGAGAGAGAGAGAATCCCAAGCAGGCTCCATGCTGTCAATGCAGAGCCTGATGCGGGGTTCAAACCCACAAAATGCAAGATTGTGACCTGAGCTGAAATCAAGGGTGAGATGCTTAACTTACTGAGCCCCACCAAGAGCCCCCAGAAGGCTGGCTTCCTAAGAGGGAGAACATTGTCCTGATACCTCCATGACTTTCCCGCTCCTTGCTTTAACCATTAACATATATATGTGAGTAACAAAATTAGCCTCTTTCCCCCAAAACGTGCCCAGGTAGCTTCTCCTACAAATACTTCTACAAATAAATAAATACTGGGGGGGGAAAAAAAGGCAATTTAACAAACTGCTTTAACAAACGGATTGATTTTCTTCCTCCCGTTTTCTTTTTTATTATTAAATTTTGATTTCTGCAATCTGCATCATTTTTCCTTCTGGGTATTTTAATTAGATAGTAGAATTTAAAAATAGGGTCTCCAGTATATTAAGAAAGTTGCGGTGGGGTGTTTACGGGGGACAGCTGGTAGATTTCTGATTTAAAAGGGTTTTGTTTTTTGTGGGTTTTTTGTTTTTTGTTTTTTATTCTGTCATCTGAACTTTGCTTCGGTAATGCCGCAAATTAGCAGTTATTCATTCTTTAATGAACAAGAGTGCATGTAAATTTCAGCTCTGAATAGGCAATCAGGATTTCTTTGGGCATAATGGGTTATTTACCAGGCTTCCATTTCAATTTTGAACTCTTTGCTTCTTTAAACACCACCCTGTATAATTTTGCAGCCATCTAATTACGTATGTATATATTTACCATATAGATATTGCCTTTGTGGCTGTATCTGCTCCCAATTGCTTTATTAAAATGGTGGCAAAGGCGGAGTACCTGGGGTGGCTGTGGAACACTGAGTGTCGCAAAGATGACTTCCGGGAAGCTTGAATGCGGGAGTGGGGATGTTGGCAGCTGAACCTCGGAATGGTTTTTGCAAGAAGCGTGGTGCCATGGTTACAATGAAACATGGTGGGCAATTTTAGACGTTCCATGTTGTTGTTTTTTTTTTTTTTCCTCCCCCATTGGCTTCAAAGCTTTACTTCAAGAGCAATCGTTGACTCTAGGAAACACGGCCCGTCTCTGCCTCCTTCCCCACTTTGTACGTTTTAGCCCCGCCAAGTTAGGAGACTTAGTGAAGGCCAAAGGCTTCCAGCCTGAGCTCGCGTTCAGAGGCTGGAGGGTAGGCAGCTGACCTAACACTATTGAGGCCTCTTCGTGTAGTTTCCTGCGTGGCACAGGGCATCCAAAGGTATTTATTGGTTGTACAATGTTTTAAAAACGCCAGGCTGGCTTAAGCGTTGCTAATGCCTTTCACTCTCCTGTTCCTCCCTTTGGATTCACAAGGTGGTCAGAGATTGCCGCAGCCATGTTGTCCCTGACTGAAGCCCCCTTCCCAATCCTGCCACCCCTCCTCGGAGGACTTGGCTCAGGTCGTGCCCGGACAGGTCAAAGGTGGGCTCATTTTGTATGTCCCAAGTGAGGGCAGGGGCTTCCCTTTTCCACATCGCCCACTTTCTGTTCTCCTGGTGTTTTGAAGCACAGCCACGTCGGGGATGCCTCTCCGCCACCCAACACCTAGTGGTCTCCGCACGGGACAGAAGGCCAGCTGCCTCCAGCCCCTTCCCCTTCCCCTTCCCTGCGGGGCCCGTGGAAGGTTCCAGATGTTTAGCTATAGCGCAGCAGTAACCTGGGCGGCTGACCCCTGTGGAGCAGGCTGTGGCTGTGGCACCTCATCCAGCTGCCTGACCCTGGCGTTCCTACAGTACAAACCTAACGCACCACCTTCTTACGCACAAGACAAGATACTTCCTCACCTCTAAACTCTGGGACCCGTCACTCAAAGCCTTGGGACACATGCAAATCTGCTCCTGCCAGCTGTCTCTGCCCCTCTCCTCCCGGCTTTGCACCCAGGCCTTTGCCACTGCCAGCCCCCTCCTCCACACCGTCGGGGGGGGGGGGGCATTTATCTCTGCTCTGGAAGGTCTTCCCTGGACTAACAATGCCCATTTGTCTGGGCCTCCTGACTGCACTGCTCGTGCTCTGGGGGGGGGTGCTCGGCTCGCCCCACGGGAGCTGAGGTTTGCCCAGAGCGCCCACTGCACTGAGGGTGGGTGGTGGGGGCCCTGGGATCCCAGCTGCGTCTCTTCACGGTCACTGGCGGACGTGGGCACTGGTTCTCGGGGGCCCCCGGGGAAGGTGCGACCAGGGGCTGGTGCCCGGCTCACCCTGGCGTCTCCCCGGCGTCCAGGGCTGTGCCCTCGGGTGAAGGGGAGCTTCCCCGACGGCCAGGCCCAAGCGTGATCTGGCCTAGCTTACTCAGTCCTTCTGAGGTAATGTCTCCTTGCTCAGGGCGCCTGCCTGCTGGCCTGGCAGCCCAGCCGGGGAGGGAGGAAGGGAGGAGGCCCGTGACCTGAGGCCGACCCCCCCCAGAGGCCAGCCGGGGAGGGGGGCTGGAGGCCTTTGAGGCTCCGGGAGGGCCTCCCGCTCACTTGGATTAGTCAATTAGGTAAATATTACTCCTGGGCCCGTCTGGAAAGAAATAACAAACAACGTGTTCTGCAAATGGAAAAGCTGATCCCGGCCCAGTGACTGCCAATCCAGGTGGCATCCCCAGCCCGGCACTAAATCAGGGCCGGTCATTAATATGCTGAAAACGCCGCAGCCAATCGGCTCCCACAGCGACAGCTCGGAAACCTTCATGAATAATCCATGCAGCACCTGGAGACATGAAATTTTCATAGGCGGCCTCCGCCATCGGAGTGGCGGGGGCCGGGAAGCGGGGCGCCCCCCCCACTGGTCTCCGAGGAGGCGGGGAGGGCCTCCCAAGGCCAGGGCAGACTTCTGACCCTGGGCTGCCCCGGGGAGATCAGGGAACACAGGCACTAAAGCCTCTGCACAAAAATGGGATTTGCTTCCTAAGCACAGCTGGGAACCTGCCTCCTGCAGCAGGGGCTGCCAGGGCTCAGCCCCGCTCAAGGTCGTTGTCCTGCTCAAGGTCATTGTCCTGCAGGCAGGTGCCAGGCGGAGCCTCTCCTCTGGGAAGTCGGAGACCCCAGCTTGCAGGGCTGGTCCCCTCTGCCCTGCGTCCTGGTTTGACTTCTGACCACCTGCCCTTGAGGCAGGGAAGGGATGATGTGCCCAGAACCCGCCAAGGGCGCAAGTTTGGAACACGAGGTCTCCTTTTGCTCTGTCATCTGTTACTCGGGACGTCGGCCCCACTGCCAGTTCCGCGGGCCTCTCTCTCCCCTGGGAGGAGAGTCTTTGCAATCAGAACTTGACTCTAGGCTCCGTCTGTTTGTCGGGCAATCTGGTGTGAAAGGGCTTGGGGTGGTTTACAAGGAGGAGGTTTGTTTCTTTTTAATTAATTTTTTTTTTCAACGTTTATTTATTTTTGGGACAGAGAGAGACAGAGCATGAGCGGGGGAGGGGCAGAGAGAGAGGGAGACACAGAATCGGAAACAGGCTCCAGGCTCCGAGCCATCAGCCCAGAGCCCGACGCGGGGCTCGAACTCACGGACCGCGAGATCGTGACCTGGCTGAAGTCGGACGCCCAACCGACTGCGCCACCCAGGCGCCCCGGAGGAGGTTTGTTTCTAAGAGTGGCAAGGCGGGTTGGCGTCTACACGTCACAGTAATGAGTATTGTCATTTCAGTGGGCCGACCTGTCATCTTCAGGAGCTGGTTTCGGTCACGGCTGGTCTGCCTAACTTCTCCATTCTGCAGATGATTCTCCTTTGGTTTAACCATCGTTTGTTTTCTTCTCTGTCCCTTTTCACTTGCTGACCTTTGACACTCGGTGGCTGCGTCCTGTGTTTACCTGCTTCAAATTTTATAAACACAAGGCACTCAGTAGCCGGGAAGGGCCCTCCGTGTCCGAATGAGAGGCTGTTCTAGAATGGGAGCTCTCCCCACCCCTGCCCTTTGGTTTTGAGTGAGTAGGATGTGGTTTTGGAAATATTACACTGGGGCACAAAATCATTTCAAACACGTTCGTTTTATAAGAAATGGCGTCTGTGTAGGGGCGCCTGGGTGGTTCAGTCGGTTAAGCGGCCGACTCTTGGTGTCGGCTCAGGTCAGGATCTCACAGTTCATGAGTTCAAGCCCCACATCGGGCTCTCCTCTGACAGTGAGGAGCCTGCTTGGGATTCTCTCTCTCTCTCTCTCTCTCTCTCTCTTTCTCTCTCTATCTCTCTCCCCCTCTCAAAATAAATAAACTGTAAAAAGTTGTCTGTTTAAATACCAAATACAACTATGAAAACCATCTGCTTTCTGTAGAAGCCTGCTTTCCTTTTATTGTACAGAGTGTATTGTTTATTTATTTACTTGAGGGGAAGGGGCAGAGAGAGAGGGGGAGAAAGAACCCCAGCCGGGCTCCATCCCTGCTGACAGGGGCTGATTCTCACAGACTGTGAGATCATGACCTGAGCCAAAATCGAGAGTCAGACGCTTAAACTACGGAGCCACCCAGGTGCCCCCAGAGTGGTTTTTTTTTTTTAATTTACCAAAAATCTCAGTAGGAGCTGAACTCCTCAAGGGGAGTTTTATCATACTGCTTCTCCTTTATTCCTATAACAGCCCAGCTTCTAGGGAAGGTGTTCCATAAATATTTGGATGAAAGAATGAGGGACCATACCGAAAATCACCAATGTGAAGCACACAGCTTGCTTTGTTTCATTTCCATATATTTGTATCACATTTCACCCTCTCAGTGACTTCACAAGAACTCTTCCTCATTCCAGTCTAGACCGGGGCCAGTTGAGGCTGGAGCTGTTCTGTGAGTTGGGAATTGTCATCCAGGGTGTCGTGCAAGGACTCAAAAGCCCACACTGTTTACCCTGTGTCAAAATACAGACAGGGTATCTCATACCTTCACTGGTATTTGAAAGACTTTAAGCTGGGATCAAATTAAAAAAAAAATTACCCCAAAAGTGAAAATTAAACTCTGTCGGAAATAGAAAAAAACACGACTCGGTTATATTTAGCTAATAGCCATTACCCGCTGCCTCACAATGAATGCCATACTCCTAAACCTACAACAAACACTTATAGACATGCACGTTTTTGTGGATCTGGAATTTGGGGAGTTGCTTCTCTGGGTAGTTGTGACTCAGTCTTTCAGGAAATTGAAGTCAAGATGTGGCCACAGGTACAGTCACTAGACTGGAGAAGCAGCTTATAGGAGGGCTTATTCACGTGATGGCATGAAGGACCTCAGTTCTTACCACGTGGACCTCCTCCTAAGGCTAACTGAGCATCCTTATGATATGATATGATATCTGACTTCCCTAGAAAGAGTGATGGAGAGGGCACAAGACAGAAGCCACAGTGTCCTTCGTGACCCATCCTTGAAAGCCATATCCCATCATTTCCACAATGTTCTTGTGGCTTTATAGGTTGAGTCTATGCAGGAAGGGATGGGAAAATGCAAAGACATGAATACCAAGAGCCAAGATTCATTGGGCGCCATCTTGGAAGCTAACTACCCCTCTGGGAGAAGATTAGGAAAACCATGGGAAAAAATGAGAGCACCTAGTACCACAGTTCCTCAGATCCTACTGATTTTGATTCACATGTACACACGTACTCAACGGCGAACGTGAAATTTCCCACTTAAAGCGCCATTATTTTTGAGTTGCCCTGAGTTCCTGTGCCAGGTGACCAATGGATTCGGGGAGCATACAGGCCAAATAAAAGGAGGTGTCGGCACAGAGGGGACAGTAGTCATTAGAACAAATGACTAAAATTACCTTTAAAGACTTATTTACAGTATCGCTTTCTGGTTCATCTTCCTCAAATGACTGAAAGCAAGGATGCCATGTTACCACGAGTCTTTGGAATTTGGTAGGTAAACACGGGCAGCTGACATTTTTGCAATTCTTAGTTACCAGATTCTGTGTCCTTTCCAGCATGATTTCTTTATAATAAGTCTATGCTGCAGATATGGTTTTCTCTTCTTTCTTCTTTTAATGTAGGACACATACAAAGTGAGATAGATATCTAGCATGTATATGCTCTGAAATATTATAATAGATCAAACACTCTAAACTCCACCACACAAATTAAACCTAAGAAAATATTAATACCTGTGCCTAACTTGCACATTCCTCCATTTCAAATGTCCCTGTCTCCCTCCAGAGGGGACGTATGTCATGGCTTTTGTGTCTTTTTTTCTATTACAGCTTTAAAGTATCTTTATGGATGTATTTATGCGCGCACCCTAAAAGAACATTTTTGTTCCATGCATTTAGTTTGAAATATAGAGTTTTTTATATGACCATTCAATCCAGTTTGATTGCTGCACTGCTCACATCTTCCATAATATTACCAATGTTTCATCCACTTGACTTCTAAATCAAACCTAGCATGCAAATTTATAAATATGGTTTTGTCAAATATTTATTATAGTTTTATAAGTTAAAAATATATTTGAGACATTTCTGAAGTACATTCAAGTTTAGTATTATTATATCTTCCTAATTAAAATAGTCTTCTATTATCACATAGTTACTTGTTATACCATTTATACATAGATATACATATATAATGTCATAATATACATATTATACATATATCACATATTCTGAATATTTTTTCAGTATAAGCATTTTTTATTCTTTTTCTTGCAACTTTCCATGTAGTTTTTCTTATGAACAGAAAAACAATTGATTTCTCACATAATTTGAAGTCTAAAAATACATTGTAACCAGTAGGCTTAGTCAGTTTATGTTTATTACTAAAAGTCTAAGGATTAACATTTTATTTTTTTTAATTTTTTTTTAACGTTTATTTATTTTTGAGACAGAGAGAGACAGAGCATGAACAGGGGAGGGTCAGAGAGAGGGAGACACAGAATCTGAAACAGGCTCCAGGCTCTGAGCTGTCAGCACAGAGCCCGATGCGGGGCTTGAACTCATGGACCGCGAGATCGTGACCTGAGCCGAAGTCGGCCGCTTAACTGACTGAGCCACCCAGGCGCCCCAGGATTAACATTTTAAATTCATTCCAATCTTCTGCACTTTTGCTTTATACTTCTTTCCAGTTTTTGAATATTGCCTTTTGCTGGTTTTTTGAATTACATTTTTTTATTTTGTTTTGTTGGGTTCTTTTATCTGTTTTTATTTGCACACTCCGTGTTTCCCTCATAATGGTGTGATATTTACGGACTCTACATTTATTTTTCCAGGGGTTACTCTTGAATTTTTACTCTTCATGTTTCACTGAACATTATCCAAATTTATGTATACCCTGAAAAAGAAACATAGAATGATAAGATTCTCTGGCCCTTTTCCTGACTACCATCCCTTATTGGCGTGTATTTTTGTTCTGTTTGCGACCACCAAGGTGCATAGTATTATCGTCATAGTATACCCATTTTTTGTCTTGTTTTATGCAATATTGCCCCCACTTCTTTGCAACCCACCCCTTCTACCTCAGAGCTTCCTCTGAGGACTTCCCCTGCTTCCTAAAGGGTCTCCAGGCAGCTTCCGGCTTGGTTCTTGAACCCGCTGCATCAACACTACCTGGGAGCTTGTTTGGGACACGAGTTTTCAGTCCCCGGGCCTAATGAAACAGAATCTCAGGGGTGGACCCAGAGATCTGGGGTTTTATAGGCTCTCCACGCAGTCTATATAATTTGCGGGACCCAGGACAAACGAAAACGAGAAGTTCCTTTGTTCAAAATTAGGAAGAATTTTGAGGCGGTGGCAGAGAGGCATTAAACCAAGTATGGGGGTGCTGCTAAATGTGGGCACCAGTTCTGACCTCCGTGATATGTGCGGTTATTCCATTAGGAAGGCTTGTCTCTTCCCCCTTCGTGTAGACAATCATATATTTATATTAATAAGAACCCATTATTTATCTTATCCTTTCATTGATAATCCAATTCAGTTATTATTTTGCTGCCAAAGTTGTTCTAGCTTGGGTCACTGGGAGCTCCTCTCTGTTGTTCTTCCTTAGACTTTAATGGTGAAAACAGTGAATTAAGTTGGAATCCTTTGAAGGGCCTTCCAAAACCTTCCTCATCCCTGCTCACACACACTCAAGGTAATTGGATACACAGAGGAAGGTGAGAGTTGGGAGTTTTCTGTGACTTTTGTGGGCAATAGGAGGCCTGTAGGGCCCCACAGGAGAAGTTTATTCACAAGCAGGGCTGTTGCACCTGTCCTTTCCCAGCATCCCCTGAGGTCAATGCTGGGTTTCAGGTGTAAGGCTCACCTATGTTGTTCAGCATCTGTTGTACCTGGTAAGGTCTCAGCAACGTGAGGTGACATGGCATTGAGGGACCTTCTGGTGGCCATGATGGTCCATGTCACAACTTTTCAGGAGTTCCTGGACCAAGTAGGGGCAGCAAGGCCAAGGGATCGCACATCAGGCCTATATCCCCATGGATTATTATGGGATATGGGGTGTTGAGTTATAGTCATGTTCTTAATTATTAAGAGACTATTCAAGAAGAGGCAAACTAGCTATAGAAGGTCTACCTTCCTGGAAGAAAAGCAACAATATTTTGGAAATTCAATGTTTATTTAAAACATATTTGGTGTCCAAACATATTTGGTACCCCAAAACTGGTACACAACCAAAATGTTCTCAAATAGATGAGTGGATAAATAAATTGTGGAACAGCCAGACAATGGAATATTATTCAGCAGTAAAAAGAAATGAGCCCACGAAGCAAGAAAAGACATGGAGGAAATTTAAATATACATTGCAAGTGAGAGAAGCCAATCAGAAAAGACTGCACACTGTATGATTCCACCTCTATGACATTCTGGAAAAGGGGGAAATGTGGAGAATGTAACACGACCAATGATCGTCATGGGTTTCTGGATGGGGGAGGGAGAGAAAGGAATGAAGAAATGGAGCATGGGATCTTTATGGCAGTGACACTCTTCTATATGATGCTCTAATGGTGGACACATGACATTATGTATTTGACAAGACCTAAAGAAGGTACCACACAAAGAGTGAATTCTTAAGCATCTATGAGCTTAGTTCAGAATAATTGATCAATACTGAGGTTCTTCAACTGTAACACTACACCAATGTAAAATAATAAGAGGAGAGACCGAGTGCGTGTGGTGGTGGGTGAGGGGGGGACAGGGAGCGTGTGGGAATCCTTGCACCTTCTGATTAATTCTCCTGTAAAACTAAAGCTGCTCTAGGAAATAGATTTACTGATTTCAAAGAAAAACAAATATGTATTTAGAGGCTTTGAGTCAACTTCAATGCAAACTGGACCAGAGGACAAATCATTAGAAACCCATAAAACCTCCATAAGGAGCTAGAAGTCTCCAACCCTTTACTTGGGTTTCGTGTAGACACCCTTTGAAAGAGGAGCAAAAGGAGACAAATCTCAACACTTTGAACACAGTGAGTGGAAGATTGACATTACATGGAAGTTTCAGCCTTTACAAGATACATCAGAATGCATTCAATTTCAAATAGCCTCAACGAAAACATCCTCTAAAATCCATCAGATCAATGAACAGCAGTTTCTGCTTTGGAGGAAAATCCCAACATTCTGAGAAGTCTAAAGTTGCTTTCGCAAGAAGCTGAAGGATGGAAAGAGAATGAATGAAGTTATTATACTGAAAAAAAAAAGTTATAAAACGCTGAGGAAAGTCAGATTGAGTCTTTGGATGGATCCTTGCGAAACCTTAAAGTTTGGGCCGCCGTTCTTGGAAAAGACAACACAGATGGTGGGAACCTGATGTAATCAGTGCTCCAGGACAAGGAGCCCACGAAAAGATGAATCAAAGGCATTTCAAAGAAACTGGTTGGTGAGGTTGAATTGAATATTTATTTTAAAACTTCGGAAGAAGAAACCAAACGTATACCCATTAACTAAAGAAGAAGAAATCACCAACGTACTTAAAGATGATATGAAAAGTCTACCAACTGAGACAGCAACACAATAGTTAGGGGAAAAAAGGAAAAGTAGGAGCAACAACCCCACCGGAAACTTCAAATCAAGAAGAAAAAGTTAATTTTCACCAAATACCTGATTTAGAGAGAATTTGCCCTGTAAAGTTAAAGAAGATGTCCAAAGCCAGGGAAATAGCACAAACAAAGATCTGGATGTCTGTAAGACACTAGCAAAATTAACTCAGAAATCCTTGGCAACATCCCCGACTCGTGTCAAAGGTAGCTTACTTCCCCTGGGAGAAAAATTTATGATAATGGGTTGAGAGCTCTGTTGACCGAGAGGTAGCGCAGTTATCTTAATTAAAGGGAAAACAAATGCATCAAACAAGGTAATATTAAGAAAGAGTGAAAAAGTTTCAAAGAGCATCTGTAAACTTGATACTACAAATGAGGTATTTGGCAGAAAGGGGATCCTTAGTTTGACGAGATCCCCAGGAAAGAGGAGCTTCAGGCTTGTGACGGTTTCTGAATCCAGTGTCCTGCTCCCAGTGTGGACCAGGAACCACCTGCCCAGACCCTCTTTCGGGGCCATCCCATCCTGATGCATCAACTCCCCCACAAAAGCAAAAGAGAGTCGGTTCTGGTGCACTTGCCAATGGCAGGGACTTGGGTCTTTTTTTCCTTTCCACCCTCCCACGCGAGCAGGGTGCTGCGCTGCTGGCTCAGACCCAGGCCCTCCCCCTCACCCCCTTGTCAGATATGTCAGGCGGCTCCCAGAGATCAGCTCCTGAGAGCAGGACCTCTCTCCATCCCTCTGTTCCAGAAAGCTTGGCTCCGCACGTCTTGCACTGGTCAGATGAAATGTCTACATCAAGCACCATTCACACACCCTGAAAACACAAGTAAGCTATCTTCAGAGTGATCCCCCCTTCCAAAGAACCTCTTTCTGCAGATCTGACACCGTAGCAAATGCTTTTTTCCTCTCACTACTGAAATAAATTTGATTCTTTGTTTCTTTCAGTTTTGTTGTTTTAAAGTGAGTTTTCAACAGCGCAAGTGAGAATAGGATAGGATTATAGTTATTACATAACGTTTTAAAGGAGATCATTTAAATGAGATCATTTTGGGGCACCTGGGTGGCGCAGTCGGTTAAGCGTCCGACTTCGGCCAGGTCACGATCTCGCGGTCTGTGAGTTCGAGCCCCGCGTCAGGCTCTGGGCTGATGGCTCGGAGCCTGGAGCCTGTTTCCGATGCTGTGTCTCCCTCTCTCTCTGCCCCTCCCCCGTTCATGCTCTGTTTCTCTCTGTCCCAAAAATAAATTAAAAACGTTGAAAAAAAATTAAAAAAAAAATGAGATCATTTTAAATGAGATTATTTAAATGTGACTCTTATAAGTTGTTTTCATTTGTTTATTCTTCATCTAGGTAAGTATATATAGTATTTTTATTGTGGTCAACAAGTCCACTAACATAATCTGAAAACATAGCAAGATTTTTACTTTGTACTTATTATAAAATAATTTTGCGGTGCACCTGAATGGCTTAGTTGGTTGAGCATCCGACTCTTGACTTCAGCTCGGGCCATGATCCCTGGGTTGTGGGATTTGACCCCACCATTCAAGCTCTGTGGTGAACTTGGAGCCTGCTTAAGATTCTCTCTCTCCCTCTCCCTCTGCCCCTTCCCCAACTTTCACTCCCTCCCTCCCTCTCTCTCTCTCAAATAGAAAAATAAAAATAATAATAAAATAAAATAATTTTGAATTTTTGTTTCAGTTTTGTTGCTATTATTTAAATGATTACATAACATCAAATGAAGAATGATAAGATTATAATTTTAGAGCAGTGTTTGATAAATGTTCATTGTGTAAATGTGCATCTTGGTAGTAAAATGGGTTGGTTTTATCTCTAAAGAGTGTCAATATTGCATTTTTACTATTTATATTTGACAATATTTCTGTTGATCGAGAAAACTAGTGATAATTTTTGTCTCCAAAAGAAGTTTCAAATTTGCTCCCCCTTGGTTTCACTGTAGATAGCAATTAACATAATTACTCAAATGAAAACTCCATAGAATTATAATTCTTGGGGTAGTGTTTCATATTTTATCTTCCTTAAATGTGAATTTCATGAATAAATTGTGTCCTTTTTCAAATTTCGTCAAATGCTTTTTCCCAGCTGTTGATATTATTATGTGGTTTTTTCCTCCTTTGTGGAGAATTATATTAATGGATTTATAGATATTACACTAACCTTGATTCCGACAATGAATAGATTTGGCTAAGATGTATTATCTTTTTATTATATTACTGGATTTAATTTGCTAAATTTTAAAGATTTGGGGGGGGTGCCTGGGTGGCTCAGTCTGTTAGGGCTCAGGTTGTGGCCTCTTGATTTTGGTTCAGGTTGTGGCCTCACAGTTCATGGGACTGAGCCCCATGTTGGGCTCATTGCTGAAAGCATGAAGCGTGCTTAGGATTCTCTCTCCTTCTCTCTCTGCCCCTCTTTCACTCAAGCTCTCTCTCTTTCTTTTTCTCTCTCTTTTTCTCTGTCAATAAACAAACATTAAAAAAATAAAATTTTTTTTGTTTGTACATTCATAAAAGATATTGGTCTCTAATTTTCCTTCAATATTTTTGACAAATGTTGGTTCTGGGTTACAATGCTTTTTTGAACACATTAAAAAATGCTGTATCTATCTCTGTTATATGAGTTTGTGTCACAATTGCATTTCTTCCCTAAGTGTTTAAAACAATTTACTAAAGAAACCATCCATACCTTGAGTTTTTGAGTGTCTTGAATGCTTTTGATTTAGAGGTTCATTTCTACTAACAGACATAGGGAGTATTCAGGCTTTTAGTTTCTTCTTGTGTCAGTTTTGATAAATCATGCTTTTTAAGAAATTTATTTTCTCTACAGTGTTTAGGTTAGCGTTATATATTTATTTATAATATTAGCTAGTCTTTAAATTTCGTAGAATCTCTAGTGCCAACTTCTATTTTATTCCTCATGTTCGTTTGTGTTTTTCTGTTTTTAATCCATCAATCTCGATGAGATTCTACTATTTTATTCACCTTTCGTGAAACAAACTCTTGGCTCTCTGAAACCTCTCCATTTGCCTCCTTTATACAGAGAATCACTATTAAAGGCTTCTGCCCCTCCCCTAAAGGGTACCTTCCTCTCCACATTCTAGCTCCAGACTCTGCCTTATTAGCTCGCTGAGACCTCTCTGTTCTGCTTGGGACCCTTCCTTGGCGGGGTCCGACAGGTGCTTCCAGGCAGAAATCCTGAAAGTCGGGGTCACCTTGTGTGCTTCTTCACCCTCAGAGATCACAGTCCTGTTCTGCCTATTACCCAACATCTACTGTTGCCTCATTTATTTTTCCCCCAGTTATATGGGTGTTTATAGTGTAAGTAACTGTTACTTCATGGTGGTTACAGGTGGAAGGTCTTTCTCAGAACTTGCAGGTAGCCTCTTGTTTGCTTGCTTTTATGACTGTCTTATTATTTTTAAACACTCCATACACACATATTATTATTCTATATTTTATCATTTCAACACCTATAATCTCTGCGATCTAAAACTGGTATATGCTATCAATCACTGTTTCCAGTTCCTTTGTGTATTTGGTGATCTCTCATGATGAGTTCATATTTATTGAATAGAATATCTAGAAATACCAAGGGCTTAACCTGAGAATGCCTTCTTCCAAAAAGAGAAGTTTGTACCAGCGGTGATGCTCACGTAGGATCACGTTAGCCTTCTTCTAGGCCCCCAGCTTCAATGTAAGAATTGTAACTTTAGCACATCTATCTATGGCCCAATATTCCGGTGACAAGTGGAATTCTGGTACTGGTATTTGCCTTCAGTATAATCTGTTCCCACTTTGCTCCATTCTTCTCCCGAGAGAGAGTCTACATTTGCCCTAGGTTCATTTTTACCCACAGGGAGCAGAAATCCTTGAAATTATTTCTTATTTCCTAAAAGCCCAAAATCTATTTAAAAGCATGTTTGATCTATCGTCTCGTTATTTTATCCTTGGAGGACCCTTCCCAGTCACAGATCGACCACAGTGGGGCCAGAGACAGGAAATCCCTGAAGCCTCACCCTCAGTCAATGGAGGTACAATTACCACGAGACAGAAACATGAGATAACTTGCTCGTATTTGTCTGCTAGAAAGTTCTGTGGTTGCATTAAGATAGTCTGATTCCAGATCTTATGATTTAATGACCACATTGGAATGCTCCGTGTGGAAGACGGAGTGGAATGCTCCATGTGGAATGCTCCGTTAATGTCTATCGAGTTAAAAAAAAAACAAAAAACAGAATGATGGGTGAATAGATATGTTTCCATATATAAATCCATATAGTAGAAATAAATGGGTTCTTCTTAATAAACACTTCCACAAGTAGCACGACTAACAAAGCTGATAAAATACCATTATGCATTTCACCTGGACGTATCCCTAACTACTAACTATGGTTTGTGGATCAGGAATGTTATAGGCAAAATAAGTCCCAAGCAGACACGGCGGCCCAGCTGTGGCAGACATGCAAGGGCACGCTATCATTACACAATTTATGTTATAAATAACCCCCCAATTACACTTCCCCTATGTTTTCCGCTCCGTTTATTTCCCGTGCGTTTTCTCCACCCCCTTTCATAAATGCGCCTCTGCATTTCCTCATTGCACACACGAGGGCACCGCCTCTACTCTGGTATTCACATTCTAGTCTGTCTTCTCTTTATGTGCTGATGAGGGCCAAGGCAAAGTTAGCAAGGTTACCAACTGGACAAGAAGCGCAGCTGTGTGTGATAGGTTAGGGTGTTCCATCGGCAAGTATGGTAGAAGGGAACAGTTGTCCATGGAGGCTGCTGTACGACCACTGCCGGTGACACTCAGTGGGATGGGGGTGGGGTGAGGAGAAGAGGCAATAGGGAGGGGTGGTGGCCTGGGGGGCAGGAGTGAGCTGCCTTGCCTCAAGTGTTAGCTGAATGTAAGTGTGATCTTGGGCACACAGCTTCTCTCTCTTTAGTGACTCTGTTTAAAAAATCAGAGGGTGGCATAACCTAGAGTTTTCCTTCCTACCAAACAAATACCACTATTAATCATTTCGTTGGTGCTATTTATTTATTTATTTATTTATTTTTGTGTTTCTGAGTGTCAGTGTTGCTACACTAAATTCATACGGCCCACGCCAAAGGCAAAAACGCTTAAGTGTCCTTCATCGCTTTCACATGGGCGCTGAGAACTCAACAACCCATTTAGGAACCGGAGCAGGATGTCATGCAAAATACATTTAAGCCTTGAATACTCTATTTTTGTGACTGACCCAGACTCTATCCATTGGGCCATTCACAGAGGCCTCTCACGAGCATTCGCTGAAGGTTTATGTGTGATCGTGAACCTAAGTGCGATACGTATTACCACCCCAATGTAAGTCTTTCTAGTAGTTAAGTGACGTACTGAGAGCGGCATTTCTAGCCAAGTAGCAAACCTGAGGCTAGAAACCAAGTGTCTCGTTGAGAATTAGATAGAAATAATGTGTCGAAGGCACTACTTATTGAGTCTCTACTAGATACCAGGCACTTGACTAACGGTTTTCAGCCTTTATTTAATGTATTTGTAAAAATAGCAAAGTAAGTGACATCATTGCCATATTACAGGTGAAGGAATCGAAGGCTAGAAAGGCCATCTAGCTTGCCCAGTGACAGAACAAGGAGCTGAAACCAAACGCAGGTGACTACGAAGCCCATTCTCTTTGCATTTTGTCAAACCGTCTGTAATCCAACAGTACTTTCGTTGATTAAATATCTTCTCTTGTGTCAAGTTTGATCTCATTCTGTGCCAGGCACTTTCACATACAAATGGGAATCTGACTGAACCCCCCAGGAAATACTGTGAAAATGGCATTTTCCCACAGTTTACAGATAAGACAACTGCAGGGCTCCAAAAGTCCCATGACTTCTACGTAGCCAGGCCAAAACTCAGACACCACCGCTGTCTTCTACTCATTAGTGTGGGTCTCCTGTTACATTGTCAAAGATCTTTGCATGGAGAAAATTTCACCCAGCAAAATGGTGATTTCTTCACAGACGTCCATAAAGCCAACTGGGATTGGATGACTGAAAATAGGAAATGCCTGGCGCTGAGCAATCCCTCTCCAAAAACATCCAGGAAAGGGATCATGTGCAAGCTATCCTCCTCCCTGAACACTTTCTCCATCCACCTCCACATGGCTGTCCACCCCGGGAGGCCGGCCACATGGACACCATAAATCAGCCCTCCAGCAGGCCCCTGGCTTTGCTTCGTTCAGCCCGTGCCCAACCTTCTCCTTCCTTTTGGAACTGCCACGACCAGTGGAAAGAACATTAGTTTTGAGTTAGACACACCGAATTCTCTTGTCAAAAGTGGATGTTTACGGGCCAGCCACGGACCAGGCAGCAGGCTGGCTCCCTTGCTGCCAAAGCAATAACTCATCGTCCCTGCTCTTCATTAGCTTGAGGTCCAGCCCAGCCCTGCCCAGTAGATCCGGCGAGCGAGCCACACACGCAGCTGTAAGTGGTACTAATTGCAGGTCCTGACGCTTGCAGGAAAAATGTGAAGAGTCAGTCCAATCATTTTAATAACGTATTTCATTAAACCCAGTAGATCCCACATAGCATTTCGACGTGATATCAATAGAAAATTGTCAAGGAGGTGTTACCTTTTATTTTTTCATGCCAAGTCTTTAAAATTTCGTTTGTGTTTTACACTCTCAATTTGAGTCATCCACCCTGAGGCGCTCTGAGTGGCCGACGGCCCCTCTATAGGACAGGTGTAGTGGGAGAGAAAGAACACGCAGACAAACAAGGGTAATGTACACACACTGAGACCGCATGCCTTGCCGTGCTGTGCGTTAGCTCCTGTACCACCGGTCAGAGGGAGGACGCCATCAGCATAAACTGGGACTTCCTTCCGTTCCTATGTAACTAACGTTTGTAGTGATGCAGAGTGGGAGGGGCCAAACTTACAACTCGAGAGAGAGGCTTTGCGAAATTCGAGACTGAGAAACGTGCTCAAAATTCTCCAGGGCTGTCTCCCCTTTGGTGCAAGCAGTGTGTGGTTGACTGGCTTCCAGCAGTGATGTTTCCCATGTTGTTAAGCCCTCTAATAAAGCTGAAAAGACATTTCACACATTGCTTAAAAAAGTAATGAAAATCCCAGTGGAGACGTAAATGGCGTGTGTGTGTGTGTGTATGTGTGTGTGTGTGTTTACTCAGATTGCTGGAGTTGCTGTCTTTTGTTTTTGTTTTTGTGTTTTCAATAATGTTTTCTAGGTCTTTGGTTTGAGGCTGCATTCTTGCTCGGTGTTGGGGAACCCACAGTGACATGAACGCTGTTGTTGTTACCGTTCAGGTTTGCAGAACAAGAGATTTTGGGGGGGGGGGGAGGGCAGACTGTGTGATAGTAGAAACACCTGTGTCTCAAGTGTGATGGGTCAAAACATGTTCAGTTGTACCTGTAGGTCCAGGAAATGTTTCAGACAGGATGACACTGTTCAGCTAAACTTGACCTGGGATCAAACCCTAGGTCTACTGATCCCTACCTAAGAGGTGAGGGCTCTTTTCTTCACTTTCGTGGGCTCAGTTTTCCCATTTGGAAATATTTCCCTTGCGGGGTTTGCCGCCTGGCAAACCGTGAATTAAATGGAAGTCTGTGGGGCTCCTGATGCTGTGTAAATAGCTTAGAAATGTGAGTTCTCCTTCCTGGGCCCCACAGGAGACCATGGCACATGCTCCCTCTCCCACTCGTCCACCTGGCATCAGGGCACAGGCCAGCCTTAGGCAACTTCCTCTAGAACCATTAGATTAGCGGGGAGGTCGGCTCTGCTCTGCATCATGGTGCAGAAAGTTCCGACCCCCCCACCCCCGACACCCAGCTCCACCACTCATCTTGGTTTGACTCTGTGTGACTGCACTGCAAAACAAAAACAAGGCCACACAAATGAAGAAAACCAAACCAAAACGCCTTCTCTAGCTGGAATGTATCATTGCGACCTTCAGAAACATGCCTTAATAACCTTCGAGTGTAGACACAGAATTCAAGTGCAGAGCTAGAAATACCTGCCATGGTTGTTGAGCAAACAGCTGAAACCAAGTATGGGGTAGGCACCTGGGGAAATACCGAGTGGTTTTTTTTTTGTTTGTTTGTTTGTTTATATTTCTAATGAGCTATGTTTCATTACAGTCAGCTTCTAGCTCTAATTCACCCCCAGCAGATCGGGCAGCTCAAAATTCAAAACAACGATGGGAGTTCCTGCTCTTGCTCACGATGGCCAAGCTCAGGTGACTTCAGTGAGCACGTGCCTCTCAGCTAGAGGACAGAGCACTTTCTGAAGATGGCCCCATCGCTTCTCGGCCTTTTGGCTAAGATCAAGTGAAGATGGCCCCAAGGCGGAAGAGCCCTGGAAATCGGGGCCACCGTGTTGGCTGTGGGCCAAGGAGTCTGTCTTCTTCCCTGGAGATGCTACCCCCACCCCAGACCGTCCACTGCTGGACCATCTTTTCATTCAGCTAAGCGTCCCAAGGGGACTGGCCCCAGACGTTGCAATACAAAGGTGACGTGATTGGGAAGACGAGGGTGGTGTCCCCTCCCTCGTCCCCCAAACACATTTTCATGAGGTTCTTATCTGGACGGCTGTTTGGATGATTCTGCTTCCCTGAGTTCAGACTTAGTAACCAAGTTAGCATTTCAGAGGATTCGTTAACTATCGTTATTATCTGAGATACGGCTGGGTCGGGACGGGTGTAATCAAGGCCTTGCCTTCTCACTGTTGAAAACTTTAGGAAGCTCCGAAGGGTGGCTTGTGCCTGGCCTGGGAGAAGAGCCTTTGCTTGTCCCCCCGGTGCTTGTTCCGAGCTTCATGGACACCGGCAACTGGCAGGTTAGCAGCTCGGGGCACCAGGAGCCGGAGACCAAAATGGTCCGAGTCCTGCCCTCGTGTGCACACGTGGCCGATCCCGTCAGAACCTCCTGGCTCTTGGCTCACACACGACAGAAAACTGCCCAATGTCATCTTGACCTTTGCTGTCAACAGGAGGTGCTCCCTGACTAATGTATGGGGGCAACAGGGTTCCTCTGCCCTCTGACACACACCGCTGCTGTCATCCCCATGGCGGCCTGTTCCGGAGGCCCCACGAGGCCCCGCCGGGACCCCGCCAGGCTGCCCGGATGGGGCGCTGTCTCTGGACACAGCCTCCCTGTGATTCTTCAAGGGCTTTTTGAGGTTTGGGTTTGCTTTTGGTCTGCAGGGACCTTCAGCCCCTCGTTTCGTTTGTTTCCTTAAATCCTGAGCTTGTCTAGTTGTCGAAAGTGGTGGCAACGATAGTGGGAAATCAATCCAACCAAAGAGGAACATGTAGAGAAACGGTCAAGCTTCGCTTTCAGGGCATTAACGTTCACAAAGATCTGCATTCCACTGATCCTTAATATGATTTTAGGTGTTTTTTTTTTTTTTTTTAAGTGTATATCTGGCTTAGGATTCAAAGCAGACAATCGTTCGATGGAATCAGAAAAGAAATGTAGGACAGCTATGGAAATGAGCGCAGGCCCCTAGGCCCAGGGTCTTTCAGAGAAATTAGGCCAGGCTCAAACAACCTTAGGCTCCCGAAAGGTAGGAGATAAAGACGGCTTGGAAAACGTGTCTCTACGCTCAAGCACAGTGAACATTCGTGCTCCGAGTCTCTGCCAGCAGAAGCCTCTTTGCTTTTTCTCCGTTGTTTGCTGCGTTTTTTTCTCCTTTGCCTGCGGTAGTTGCCAACTCTTCCGATTACATCATGTAACGTTTGTCTTGGGGTGTTTTTGTTTTTTTTTTTTCATTTTCAGGAAGTTGGCTAAAAAGAAAGCCCTTTGGAAACTGGGGCGGGCAGGGCAGGTGTTCTATGTGGAGCTCCCCCCACCCCACGAAACTGTGGTTCTCGGGCGTCCTAGGGCGCATCCTGGAGGACGCACACAGAGGACCAGGTGCACGCAGCTGTCCCTCTGTGTCCCTGCGCTGCCCGGGCCCGCCTCCACCATCCCCGGACCGGGCGACACGTCCCTGCTCCGGACCAGCAGTGGCGACTCTCTGATCACACCCCCACCCCCGCTGCACACTCACCACGTGGCCAGCGCCTGTCCCTCTCACCGCACCTGGCCCTCATGCCACTGGCATGAATGCCTGGGAAGCGGGGCTTCCACTGTTTACAGACCCCTTTCACGCCATCCCGTCGCACGGTCTCGATTCTGAGAGCCGAGTAAGGACAGAAAACCCCCACAGAGGGCAGTGGCTTGAATGACGACCACGCTTCTTTGGCTCACACACTTGTGATGCGGGCAGTGTGAGCAGGGCATCGGGTTTCTGCTGCACTCACTCTCTGCCGCTGAGCGTCTGGCCCGGGCACACACCCCACGGTGTAGAAGGGCACGGGGGAAGGATAGGCACCCATCTTGCACAAAGCCAGGGGCCTTGGCAGGTATGTATATACCCATTTCACTGATGAGGAAATCAAGATGCAGTGCAGTGCAGGTGAGGGACTGCTCAAGTCCCCTCGGACATAAGCAAGAACTCAGACTCCGATCAGGTTGCTTCAAAGACTCCCCCCTTCCCTTTCATTTCCTTTGTTTGCTCTTTTTGTGTTTGAACTCCTTTTGCTTGTTTGTTTTGTTGGTTGGTTTGTTAGTTCTCTTCATCATGAAGCTGGCAAGTAGCCCAGCCGGGATGTAAACTGGTTATTCTGACACTGAATCCCCACGGGCACTTGAGATGTAGACGTTCTTTATTTTGCAATTCAAGGTAGAGGCGTTCATCCCAAGGCTCATAGTCTGCCTTTCGTCACGTCCACCTCGTTTGGTGCCCTGTCCTGCTTAGGGGCAGAGGCTGCGTCTTCAGGGGCAGGGCACGGATCCGGGCGCTGGACTCGGCCACTGGGCTTGATTCAGTCCCTGGGCCTTTGACCATACGGCCTTAGGTAAGTTACTTAATTTGGCGGTCGGATAGAGGGGCGACCACAGCACCTCCCTCCTCCCTCTGTGGGGAGACAGAGGACCCTGCTGGGCGTCGAGGTAGTGCCCCCTGGTAGGCTGCATCCCAGCATGCGACACCTGTGTGCACCTTGAGCTGTGAGAGCAGAAGCAGCTGTCTTCAGGACGCTGTTCAAGCGGAGACGGAAAAGACATCAGCAGTGACTTCGGTGGGAGGACACAGGACACCTGCCAACATCCCGGGGGGCTGTGCAGCCTGCCCACACACTTATGGGGCTCCCTTTATAGGACAGAGGAGCCCCCCTGAAACAATGGAGACTGACCATCCACACGCCAGGGAGGATGGGTTCACAGGCGGGTTTGATTCGATTTAAAGGAAATAAGGCAGCGCAAGCCTCTCTTTCATAACCACGTTTGGCAGGAAGAATCATCCAGTGGATTTAAAAGAGGCGCCTGGGGGGCGCCTGGGTGGCTCAGTCGGTTAAGCGTCTGACTTCGGCTCAGGTCATGATCTCGCGGTCCGTGAGTTCAAGCCCCATGTCGGGCTCTGTGGTGATCGCTCAGAGCCTGGAGCCTGTTTCAGATTCTGTGTCTCCCTCTCTCTCTGACCCTCCCCCATTCATGCTCTGTCTCTCTCTGTCTCAAAAATAAATAAACGTTAAAAAAAATTAAAATAAATAAATAAATAAAAGAGGCGCCTGGGTGGCTCAGTCGGTTAAGCGTCCAACTTCAGCTCAGGTCATGGTCTCAGGGTTTGTGGGTTCGGGCTGAGTGCTGACAGCTCAGAGCCTGGAACCTGCTTCGGATTCTGTGTCTCCCTCTCTCGCTGCCCCTCCTCCGCTCGTGCTCTCTCTCTGCCTCTCAAAAGTGAGTTAGCGTTAAAAGTTAAGTTAAAAAAAGAATCATCCAGTGGAGTCCTCCACACCTGTCCACTAAAATAACAAAATATCAGGTCCCGTTGAAAAACGACTTATTCTGAAGTTCGCCGACAGAATCTTAACTCTCATCTCTGTACGTATGTTGTTTCAGTTGACTGTAGATCATTTCTATCCAGATCCATTCTGTCCTTCAAGGTAGGCACGGCCAGTCTTCCCATAAGTATTGAGTCTCTATGTGGGAGGCCAAGTATCCGATGCTTTACTCTTGTCTCATTTTGTCTTTGTGATGACTCTGCAAAAGAGCTATGATGCTCGTAATATAAAACCGAGATGAGGAAACTGCGGCTAGTTTCAGCTGAATGGCCCACCCCAAGTAATGTATTTAGTAAGAAAAGATTTAGTAAGACCCAAATCTAAACTTTATGCTCTTGGGGCACCAGGGTGGCTCAGTCAGTTAGGTGCCTGACTCTTGATTTTGGCCCAGGTCATGATCTCATGGTTCCTGGGTTCGAGCCCTGCATCAGGTTCTGCACTGACAGCACGGAGCCTGCCTTGGGATTCTCTCTCTCCTTCTCTCTCTGCCCCTCCCCTGCTCGTGCCCTCTCTTTCCCTCTCGAAACAAATAAATAAACATTAAAATTGTTCTTTTAAGGAAATCTTAAAAAACAAATTAAATTAAATTAAATTCATGGTCTTAAAAATATATATATCTCTATTACCTACCCTCTTATTTGAGAGATTTCCTCACCATATTGTTTCAGACAACCTTGAGTCAAAGAACACTCAGGAGGCCCAGAAGTGCTAGAGATACATCCTTATAACGGGATCATTCAAGGTCAGGTTCTTTCCAAATGTTTTATTCTGCCCACAAACTTAATAGGGACACAGGGCTGAACTCTGCCATCACACCAGGCACCAAGCACAAAGCGGAGCAGAGGTGACCTTTGGGTTTGGACGAACATTGGCTTGAGCTGGAATTGGTTCGCAGGCCTTCAGAGCCAGAGGCCAAGGGAGGAACGTGGCGGCATAGATCCCAAGGTTCAGTGGGAGCTAAGCAGAGGCACAGACACAGGGGATTTTGAATAATATAAGCAGGTTTGAAGATTGAAGGGAAAGACCAGTGGGGGCTGAGGAGAAGAGCAGAGACAGAGAGAGACAGAGAGAGACAGAGAGAGACAGAGAGAGAGAAAGACAAAGACAGAAGGCGTATCAGTTGGCTAGGGAGCCATAACCAAGTGCCACGGACTGGGGGCTCAAACAACAGAAGTCGATTCTCTCACAGCGCTGGAGGCTGGAAGTCTGAGATCACGGTGCCCACAGGGTCCTTTCTCCTGAGGTGGCCTTGTCTCCTTGGTTTGCAGATGGCTGTCTTCTCCTCGTGTCCTCACACAATCGTCCCTGTGTGTGTGTCTGTGTCTGAATCTCTTCTCATGAGGACACAGTTATGTTGGGCTGGTGGATACCTTAATGGCCTCACTTTACCTTAATTACCTCTTTAAAGATCTTCTTCCCAAATAAGGTCACATTCTAAGGTATGGGGGACAGGACTACAACATAGGAATTTGGGAGGACACAATTAAGCCGACACCATGGACGGAGCGGTTGCAGCCCCGAAGAAGTGCTTATGCATGTGCCTTGTGGGGTGAAAGTGAGTGATTAGGGGGCCTCAGGGAAGGCAGGGAGATGTGGATGCCACCCACAGGGTCACAGGTCAGACCGCAATCGTTGAGGTCTTTGCATGCAATTTCTAATTCTGCGGCAGGTGTCCTTCTCCACCTGGGCCTCCCCTGAGCTTGAAGAAGGAGGCCGCCGCACATCGGAAAGGCCAGAAGAAATGGGGTCACCACCCTGCGCCAGCCCTGAGAGGATGCCCTCGGGTGAAGCCACTGAGGGAGGACCCCGTTGTAACTTGCTCGAAGAACACTACGGCTCCTGCCTCTGACTCTGTCTGGACCCCCGACTCTCGAATCCCCGTGTCCCCTCATCCCGCTGCTGTGCCCCAGGCCCGCCTTCCCCATCCGGGAGTCCCATAACAGAAAACCAACTGTTAGGACGTCAGCTTTCTCCAAGCCCGGTTCCATCTTCACTGGCGGGCTCGCTCAGCTCGGAGAAGACGAGAGAAGGGACACTGTCTGCCAGGCAGCCTGCTGTGCTGTTTCCTGTTCCTACATCCTTTCAATAGCCCTTCAGCGTAAGCCCGCTGAGTATCTCAGTTCAGAGGCAGGAAACGGGCTCCACGTGGTGAACCGAGTCCTTCTGCATAACCCAAGGGCAAGAGGCAGAGGTGAGGTTCGGAACTGCCCGTGTCGAGAGCCAAGGCACCGGCCGGCTCCTCTGTGCTTGGCAGAGACCGAGGAGGGGCACGCTGATGGGTCCCTGCAGCGACTGAATCCCATGCACTGATTTCAAAGCTTGATTAAGGACCTGCACGCTAATGATTACACACATTCAAGTCTCTTCTCTTCAGTGAGATAAGGAGTTGAAGCAGATACTCCCACGACTGCATATTTTTCTTGAACTCTCTTCTTGGCCACCGTAGAGCACTCCATAAATAATTATTCATTATGTGGCCACTCAGGTTTCTAAATGACTTTCTTTTGGACGTGAAGAAGATTTTTGCTGTCCTCCAAGCACTCTGCTTAAAAAGTCAAGTGTCTGTGAAAGATACAATAGAAGAAGTGCTATTAGGTCCGCTTCCCCGCGAGCACGGCCAAGGCGCTGGGAGGTCAGGGGGCGTGCCAAGGTGACCCAACAGCAAACGGATGTTGTTTTCTTGTCTGCTTCTTCACAGAGAGCCGAAGAGCTAGGTTGGTGACAGGGTGTTCAGCCTTTGCTCTTTGCATGATTTAAGGGAGAGTTCGTTTGTCACGAATCCGTGCATCCAACGTTATTGACCCAGAACGACCCCTTCCTCTAACGTGCTCAACTCTGTAGTAGACCTAGACTTAATCTCTCCCTGCCTCGGTCTTCTCATCCGTAAAGTGGGGTTCCTTACACCTGCCGCCCAGGTAATAGAACCCACTTCACACAGTTGTGAAAACTGCATGAAGAACCACATGAAAATAATTTGGCACAGCACCCAGAATACTGTGAACGTGTAACAAAAAGTTGCTCTCACTACTCGGTCTATGTTTGCCTTACGGCACTGAATCGGCATTAGCTCTGTAACAATTTGTTTTGGAGAAGGATTATTACCTTTTCACACCTCCTCACATCCATTTGCTTCTTTTTCTCCTATTAGCATCCTTGCTTTGTTTTCTTTAGAGCCGTTTAACGAAGCAACGCCCTGTTCTATCGCATCAGGAGGCGCAGGATACATCAGGATCGCATCTATCGCACCAGCACCAGTCGGGTTGAGATACACAGGCTATCGAGGCAGGTGGCTTTCCTCACTACCGAAGGAGGAGATTCCGCAACAGAGCGCACGAGGTGCGCTGCTGGGTGGAAACACTGGGAGCCCTGTGCGTACTTAGTTTCATGCCACAAAGGAGAACAAATCGAGCTTCCTGATCAACGTGCCATGGGCACACCGGTAAGCACATAGGTAGGAAGAGAACGAAGGAATGAATTGCCGTATCAGGAACGCGGGCTTGGTCTGGGTGCCGCCCTTGAGCTGCATGGTCGGAAAAGTCTGGCGACTGCTGACCTGGGTGAGAGGCCCCAGGCGAGCCCAAGACACTCGTGCTTTGGCCAAGTGGCAGAGGTGCAGCTGAGCGCGCAGGTGGCTTGCGGACACGGTGAGTCCTCAGTACCGCTTTGCAGAGGCTCTATTTTTATTATGATCGGCAAGGCTCTATGAGGTGTCCCGCGTTGTTATTTTTAGGTTAGCCCGGCCACATTAATGCAGGGTCACACGACACTATCGTATTTCAAGGGCAGACATCAAGGTCCGGGGAGAGCATTGGGAATTGCTCAACATCGTGCAGCCCCCCGAGGCTCTAGAACTTTAGCTACAACCTGTGCGTCACCTCCACAGGCCAGGTTCTCCCGGGTTCCGTCCTCACGTGAACAGGGCCAGCTCAGGAAGCGGGCTGCCGGTCGGTGGCCTGAGGTGTGTGGTGCTCCGTGGGCTGCTAGAAGGTTCTGTATCTCCTCGACCTTCTGATGGATTTGAGGATTAAATAAATAAAGCACATCTGGTTGCGTTTGGTAACTGGCCACATGGACCCGTCTGTCTCCAGCCGTCCCAGTCTGGAACCAAGAGAATAGAGCCTCCAGCGCGCAGACCCGGGCGCACCCAGCTCGCTGCCCTCTGATCATTCAGAGCCTTTCTTGCTTTCTCTGCCACTGAGGGGTGACACTATCTAGCCCACAGGAGCTTTAAAATAATCCAAAATTACGTTTACGTTCCTTATGAGCAGCAGACCTTTGTCAAAGCGAAATAGCTACTATTCTGTTTTATCCTTTAAAACATAGAAGGCAAAACATGTGCTCACTCCAGCTAGGGTCGCTGAGTCTTGAATCCCGGAAGACAAGCGAGGTGTGTTACAAGGGCCGGAAACCCCATCCTGGGAGGAAACGCTCATGACACTTATCCTCTGTCCCCTTCTCAATGCCTTCTAGACAAATTGTAGACCCCGAGGGGATCTTGGGGACCCCAGTCCTTCCTTGTTTCTCAGCGTCAGGAAGTGAGGTCACGGGGTCCACATTTCCTGCCCAGGGTCACACGGCGAGTTGACATCCGTGTCGGGACTAAGCCCCAGTGTCGGGGCTCTTCCTTCAGACATGTCTCCTGCTCCCGCTCACCTGCCTCATTCCTGATGTTGGGTTCGCTCACTTCGGGTCTGTCCCCTGTCCACCTGTCCTGAGACGCCAAACTTGCAGTGAGCCAACACAGAAAGTGACACACACGGTAATGCCACTTGGCGTCGTGTAAATCCTCTGCTAATGTCTCTGGTGGGCCCCTCTTTTTTTTTGTTTTTTAATGCTTATTTATTTCTGAGATAGAGCGTGAGCAGAGGAGGGGCGGAGAGAGAGAGGGAGACACAGAATCGGAAGCGGCTCCAGGCTCTGACCTGTCAGCCCAGAGCCCGACGCGGCGCTCAAACCCACCAACCGTGAGATCCTGACCTGAGCTGAAGTCGGACACTCAACCGACTGACCCCCCTACGCCTCCCCAGTAGGCCCCTGTTGACCGTGGTCTTTAGGCTTCCCCTCACCATCTCTGCATCAGGACCTGGAACTCCGGGGTCCAAACCGCTGTGTAGAGGGTAGGTGCAGGCCACTCGGAGACATTTTAGGACTTGAATGATTTCAAACACAGAGTTCACACAGATGCTCACACATGTGCACTCTCACACGCACACAGCTCACACATGGGTACACACATGCGTCCCCACGCACAGAGCTCATATAGATGACATGCAGTCCACACGGCACATACACGCATGTGCACTCACACAGCTCACACATGTGTATACACGTGTTCCCATGCCCACAGCTCACACATGTGTAGACACACATTCCTACTCACCCATGTGTACACACGTGTGTCCTCACACAGCTCACACATGTGTACATGAACATCCTCACATCCACAGCTCACACATGTGTACACACATGTGTCCTCATGCACACAGCTCACACATGTACACGTGTCCTCATGCATATAGCTCACACATGCGTACACACACATGCCCTCAATACAGTTCACACATGTGTATACATGTGTGTCCTCACATAGCTCACACGTGTACACACTTGTCCTCACACACGTGTACACACATGTGTCCTCATGCACACAGCTCACATGTGTGTACACACATGTCCTCACATACAGCTCACACATGTATACACGCCATCACACACGTGTACACACATGTGTTCCCATGCCCACAGCTCACACATGTGTATGCACACATTCCTACGTACACAGCTCAGTCATGTGTACACACGTGTGTCCTCACACACAGCTCACACACGTGTATGCACATGTGTCCTCGCGCACACAGCTCACATGTGTGTACACGCACATGTCCTCAGTACAGTTCACACATGTGTATACATGTGTGTCCTCACATAGCCCACATGTGTACACATGTCCTTGCACACGTGTACACACGTGTCCTCATGCACACAGCTCATATGTGTGTACACAGAATTGTCCTCATGCATACTTCACACACGCGTACACACATGCATCCCCACGTACAGAGCTCATATAGAGCACATGCAGTTCACACAGCACATGCACGTGTGTACACACACATGTCCTCGCACACGTGTACGCACACGTGTCCTCACGCACACAGCTCACTCGTGTACACACGTGTGTCCTCGTGTACACACACGTGTCCTCACACACCCGGCCCAGCCAGCGACACGTGCACACACCCACGTGCACACACACACACGCCGGCACAGGCGTCCCCTCCACGCTGTGTCATCCCGGCAGCGGCGGGGGAGGGGGGGGCACGGGTTCGCTGGAACACAAACCACGTGGGGGCCCCGGCTCGTGAAACACCGCAGACGAGCCACAGTCTCCCTGAGGTTTTGAGAGCCGCCTGCCCTCTGGAGACTTTGAAGCCACTTACGGATATCATGAAACCAGCCCTGATGGTGTCACGACGATTGCTGACATTTAGTGTCTGTCAGAGGCGGGGGTGGGGGAGGGGTGGGGGGAGGAAAGGAAAAGAACAAGCCTGGCCCCCCACTAAGACGTCTCCAGCCGGCGGGGCGGAGGCCTGGCTGGCGGAGAAGCTTCTCCATCCCGCGCGCCCCGACGCTCGTGCAAAGCCTTCCTGCCGCCGAGCCTCCGCCGGGCCTTGGGGGCCCGGCTCCCCCTCCAGGCCCGGTCCCCGCGTCCCTCACACCTGACCCTTCACACTGACGGACCGGAACCGCACCTGGGAACAAAGGCTGCTACGTAAAATCCGAGGCGGCGTATTAATATTTCATTAGCATCTCTTTTCTGTCCGAGGCTGACGGCAGCTCCATCAAGATAGCGAAAAGCTGATTTTAATTATTTTTTTTTCAACCTGCGTCGCTCTTCCCTGCCTCTTCCTGCTGTAAATCAGTCAGAATGTTTTCCTTCGTTATTACCATAAGCACTCGGCGCTCTCTAATTACTCGAAAGAATTTCTTATCTTTCATGGCTAAAGCTGAAATTTTCAACAGAGAGGGAGAGACAGGGGGAGAGAGCCATAATTAAGCACGCAGCTGCCGGGAGTCGGCCGAGTCTAGAAGTGTGGCAGGAAGCCCCCCTCCCCCCCACTTGCTCGGCTGTTTGGGGAGGCAGGGGACAATGATGGCATGACTGTCCTCGAGGCGGGAGTGCAAGTCACCTGCCTCTCGATGCTCGGGGTGCTCCCCAGAATCCATATTCCATACGGAGATGAGCCACGTGCAGACCCGGAAGGCGTGGAGCGCCGATGCCGAAGCGCACGGCACCCACGTCCCCGGTCCCCGGTGCCGGGTCCCCCTGCAAGGGAGCCGTCTCGAGCTGCAGGTGTGAGGCTGTGTGCACCTTGGCGGGCGCTCCCCATCACCTGGGCCCGTGGCCCGGAACCGAGGCCGAGGTGTCCCTTGCCACGAGCCATCCGGGAGCACCCGTCCTAGGTGTTTCTACTGGGCAGACCCCACGAGGGGCTTGCTTCTCCGGGAAACGGTCTCCCCTCCGCCTGAGAGCACGGAGCACAGAAGGAGCGAGAACGTTTCAGACGAGCGATGAAAAATGCATAATCTCACCACCCCGGAGACATCCAGCCTTGTCATTAGATAGACAGAGCTCCTTTCCAGGGGACTGCCTCGGCTTCCTGGTATTATGACTTACAAGGAGAGCAAAATGCAAATTGAGGGCTTTCGTGATAACCGGTCTTTTTCCATATTTCCCCAGAATCGAATCCGCCTCTGGCTGGCTCTTTGAGTCTCATTGCGTTGGGGAGCCTCCAAATGATTAATCCTTGGAAACAAGGAAAGAGAGGCGGAGATGGCACGCAGAGCACGCATCTGATGGAAACGTTACTTATGGCCGGAATCCAGAGAGGGCGTAACTTCAGGTTCTCGTTTTTGGGGTGACCCTCCCATCTGGGCAGCTGGGGTCTGTGCGAATGGAGGTGGAGGGAAGCTTTTGAGACTAAGCCCCGGGTCCGTCCCAGACCAGCTGTGCTATAAGGCGGCCCGACACCAGCGGCCCCCGTCCAGGCTGAACGGAAGCCTCGCTTCTGCCGGGGGAGGCCACCTGCACTAATGAGCCAGGGATTATTCAGCCCCTTGAATAGCTCACATGGGCATCCCTTCTGGGGAGCGGGGCCGGGTTTTAATGAAGGATGCGTTGAGGATTTATGGTGCGGAAAGCACCCCCTCGGGGACTAGCCCAAACCCCTGCAACTCATTCAAATCTTGATTACCAAGTGTTCAAAATGCAGTTCGAAAACGAGAGGCCACCCCCCAGCCCCGCACCCCACCGGCTCTGGTTCCCTGACAAGTCCATGGAAGGGGACCCCGAAGGGGCACGGGCTCCCAGGGAGGCCCCAGGGAAGGGCGCCAGTCAGTCAGGTCAAGTGCCAGAAGATGCCCCCCCGTGTTCAGGAGCCCGTCTGGCTCCTCATTTGGGAGCAGATCAGGGTTCCAGCTGCAGAGTCTGTGGAGAAACCAGAAGCACAGAGCTGGGGAGTGCAGGACGCCTCGCTCTGGCTCCAGCCAGGCGCGTGGCCTTGGAGAAAGGCCCTTGTCGCCATGTTCCTCCTCTTCGTTCCTCAAATAAACCAAGATGCTGCGGGGGGGGGCGCCCCCCCCCCCAGTGCTAGTGGAGAGAATCCACGTGAACGCCCCGGGGCCAGAGAAAAGGCCGTGCAAATAAACAGCATGCGTTTTTGCAAAGGGAAAGTTAGACACACTTGCATCCAGGCCACATTTGGTTTGAATCTACACACCCATAAAGACAAGCTTGCTCTTGGTAAGATGATCTTCTTCTCCGGAACCAAGCGCCTTGCTATTTAAGGAATACGTTCTTATCTCCTCCCTAGCCCACTGATCTCTTGTTGAATGAGAATCCGGTGCCTTTCCCAGGATCTGGGGTACCAGTCCTCCACAAACCAGTTTTGATTTGATATATGACATAGAAATATAATAATTTCTCACTCCTTCCGGAATTAAGCATTGTGTCTGCAGAACTTCCGGGAGCACACCGTTCCGCAGTGGTTGTAAAAAAAAAAAAAATGGCATGATCGGTTAGGGGCTCCCTGGCTCTCCCTCTGTGATTTAAAGCCAGAGGCACTGACCCGGGCATTAATAAGCTGATGAGTCAGCACAGCCAAGTGGAAAGGCAAAGCTCTGGTTTCTCCAACTGTAAAATGAGATCGATAATCTCTCGCAACCATTACTCCTGAAAAGGATGTGTGAGCACGACAAGGGATGATATCTGCGGGGAGGTTTGCCTACTTGGGGAAGGTATGTAACGATATCCACTGGGTCCAGCAGACTACGGATTAATATTCAATACACATGCCAACTCGAAACCCTTTTTTGCCCTCCTGGGATCTTGGGGATTGAATCCTGATCCAGGAGAGCTGGAGTCTACTCCAACACTTCCTTGGAAAACCTTTTCACATCTAAGAACGTGAGGCTGCTCACCTGTAAAGATTTGATTGTAGCTGAACTTCAACGAGGCTCTTCCAGCACTAAGAACGAATACGTTACCTGGTAGCTGATAGGATTGTTCTGGAACAAAGGGGCGGGGGTTGGAGAAAAAGGCTGTGTATTGTATCTACCACATATTAAATTTTTATTACATGTGATTTTTTTCTATCGATCATATGGTATGTCATATTTACTACATTTTAAAAGGTTGTGCCTTTAGGGGCGCCTGGGTGGCTCAGTCGGTTAAGCGGCCAACTTCGGCTCAGGTCATGATCTCGCGGTCCGTGAGTTCGAGCCCCGCGTCAGGCTCTGTGCTGACAGCTCAGAGCCTGGAGCCTGTTTCAGATTCTGTGTCTCCCTCTCTCTGACCCTCCCCTGTTCATGCTCTGTCTCTCCCTGTCTCAAAAATAAATAAAATGTTGAAATGGGAAAAAAAAAAAAGGTTGTGCCTTTAAAGCAAGACTTACTTTTGAGGAGAATTATTTCTAAAACCAAACCACAAAATAATGGGAAAATATGATCCAAATGCATAAGTTTGATTTAGACTCTTCCAAGACTACATTATTGTTATTAAGGGGCATAGTACTACACTGTAGATAAGGAAGACCCTTAGGATAAAAAGCGATGGACATTTAGAAAAAACATAAACTTCATTTAAAAAATGTTGATGAGCTTCTTCTACCCTTAAAAGCAGGTGTTAAGAAATTCCAATCTTGGGGTGCCTGGGTGGTTCCGCTGGTTAAGGACCCGACTCTTGGTTTCCGCTCTGGTCACGATCTCACAATTCGTGAGGTCCAGCCCTACGTCGAGCTCTGTGCTGACAACCTGCAGTCAGCTTGGGATTCTCTCCCTCTCTTTCTGCCCCTTCCCTGCTTGTGCTCGTGCATTCTCTCTCTCTCTCAAAACAAATAAAATAAACTTAAAAAAAAAAAAAAAAGAAGAGAGACATTCCAATCCCAAGTAAGAACTGGCAGTTTGGTATAAAATGACCATCAAAAACATAACTATCTGAAAGTGACTTTTTACTTTTCTGAAATGTGTCCCTTTTTTTCACTATTAATTTGCTAATGGCCTTTTGTTTGCCATGGTTCCTCTCAATATGGAAATCTGTTTATGTGAGAAGACTAGGCTCTTCTCATTGCATTTTCCTACCACTAATTTGTCATATCCTCTGATCATTCACTGAGTGAGTTTTCTGGGGGGAAAGTGGTCACAGGACAAGTGATCGGTGAAAAGGAAGTTCGAGAGAGGAGGAAACATTGGGGAGGGCAGAGTGTGCTGGAGTATAGGCGTTCTCAGCAGGCAGCGTGAGAGCCAGAGACATTCCTTCGGGGCGGAACTCACTAGAATTCCTTTCCCTTTTTACCTGGAGCTGATCCTGAATTCCAAGGTGGCAAAACCACTTGCAACACGGGGAATCACGAACAACACGACTTTTCTACAAGAGCTGGTTTTCTAAGGGGAAACCCTGGATGTTCATGGCGATTATCCTATTTTTTTTTTTAAGGAGAAGGTTAAGTTAGGGGCAGCTCAACGCAAGACAGTGTGTTCCGTGCACATGTTCATGACCAGGGTTGATGACCAAGGCCATGTTGATACAAAAGTACAAAGCCACAGGTGCTTCCTCACCTCTGGGCTCCGTCCAAGAAGGAGACTGAAGTGCACGCCCCGGTCCCCCTGAACGCAGTGCGATCAGCTCTTGGCACCTGAAAAGGCTCCTGGAAAGCAAGGATCGTGTTCTAATTTTCGAAGACCCTGTCTGCTGACTCTGCTCTCCTATATACTACAATACGGTTAATCAATATCAGTTCCATTAACGTTGGAGGTACTAAAGCAATGGAATGTAGAGTCGGGAGCAATGAATTAGGTGGGACAGATAGCCCAGAACTTTCTCCAGGGTCAGCAGTCACTGAGGTAGGCTTTAAATGCTGTGTGGGATACCTGACGGCAAAGCGATAGGGGGACGGGGTAGCCATGCTTATGTCAAACCTCAACAGTTTCTAAATTTTTTTTTTTTCAACGTTTATTTATTTTTGGGACAGAGAGAGACAGAGCATGAACGGGGGAGGGGCAGAGAGAGAGGGAGACACAGAATCGGAAACAGGCTCCAGGCTCCGAGCCATCAGCCCAGAGCCCGACGCGGGGCTCGAACTCGCGGACCGCGAGATCGTGACCTGGCTGAAGTCGGACGCTCAACCGACTGCACCACCCAGGCGCCCCAAACCTCAACAGTTTCTAGACACAAATTTTTACGAATCATTAAACTTTTGTGTGGCCTCTTCTTTTTTTTCCCCCGAGAAACAATTTTCAAAGCTTCAATGTGTCTGATCTAGAAGAAACCACTACTCGTAGACCTCAGTTAGCCAAGCTGCACCGCACGCCGGCCCGGAGGCCAGGACCGAGAATTCTCCCCCATCTCTGTGCTGTCACATACCTTCAATGGTGGTCACGCAGGCGACTGAGAGGCTCAGGGAGGCGGCAGGTCTGCTGGGTCTGGGGCAGCTGGGCTCTGGTGTCTAACCGAGAGGAAAGATGTCAACAATTTGTGAGCCACGGCACCTGGAAGAGGGATCCAGCTGCCCGTACTTAAAGTCTCAACAGGAATTAAATGCATGAAACAAATATAATAACACAAATTTCAACTGGTGTAAACCCTTTTCAGCACTGAATCTCAGACTGCTTGAATTCTCTCCAGCTTTGAAAGACAGAGAAACAGCACAGAGAATGACTTGAGAAACGGAATGCAAAGCAAACCAAGTGTTCGCAGAGCTGTGAAGCATCACGGCTGAAAATAATTCTATGGATCAGCGTCTCTCAAAATATGGATTAGAGACGCGCATCATTCTCACAGGTTTGGGTGCACCGCCTCCCCCCACCCCCGCCAGCCAGATTTTCTGGCTCACTCTGAAAGGTGTAACAGATCTGGGGTGGGTCCCCAAAATCCGCATTTTTCACAAGCACTGATTTTTTCCCCCTGGATTCACCTCTCTCATATGGTACAGCTCTGTGAAATTCGATGCCCAGCGGGGAAGTCCATTCACCGTGAGGGAAATGGGCCTTGGAAAAGCTCACCATATGAAATTGATTATGGACTGGGGCAGTTGTAGTGTACTAAGAGGTCTCCCAAAGAGTCATCAACATTCACCTTGACAAAGAGTGGCTTAATGGGAATGGCTTACTGGATTTTCAAGCTTCTTCAGCATGCAGAAGAGGGGAGGAGGCAGCGTAAACCAGAATGCATTTTCCTTCATATAAGCAAAAGCTGTGCCGTAGAAATGGTGTGAGTGTTTCGAGCACATGGGAGGCTTTGAGAAAGCAGCTGCTTCGGGAATATCGGGCATCAGCCTGGGTTTTCTATTAAGGGGTAGCTACCAATTTGTAAACAAACCCCTGACGAACAGGCTCATTCAAGGGTGATTTTTATCTTTACAATAATGAGGTCTGTAAAGGGCCAGATACTAAATATTTTAGGCTTTAAGACCATACAGTCTGTGTCGTGGCTATTCAATTGTAGCTTGAAAGCACTCATAGCAAAGAAAGAAAGAAAGAAAGAAAGAAAGAAAGAAAGAAAGAAATTGAGAGAGGAAGAAAGCAAAAAGAAAAAAGAAAGAAAGTGTGAGAGAGAAAGAGAGAGGAAGGAAGGAAGGAAGGAAGGAGGGAAGGAAAGAAGGAAGAAGAAATAAAACAAGCAGTCATAGACAAGACATAAACTAACAAGGGTGCCTCTGTTTCAATCAAATTCTATTTACGAAAGCAGACAGTGGGCCAACTTGACCCATGGCCTGGAGTTTGACAACCTTGAATTTGTAGCGTTAACAGCATAAGCTTGTATAGTCTGTCGTTCATTTGTCTTCCTAGCAAAAATGCTGAAGTTCCTGCTCTTACATACACCCCCTCACTGTTTCTTAGAACGAATGGCATGGCGTGGTAATGATGCCATGAAGGGAGCCAACACATTCATGCCTGCCGACCTCCACTCTTTTCCCAGTGTCTCAGACTATGTGAACATCTTTACGAATGGATTTTGTTCAAAAATAATTGCCATAAGCCATTTAGTTTACATCAACTCGACACATACCCAAATTTGTCCTGCGTGTGTAATTTCACCTATTTTACTAGTTTTCCCCAAACTTTTCACGCAGGAACACAGCCACGTTCATAACCCCCTGTCCCAGGCTTTTCTAGGTGAGGAATACGTCTCGCACGCTCCTGTGTACATCCATTCGCCAACTAAATGGCATCTGGCAATTCCCTGCCTCTCTTGCTCTGATTTCATCCACTGGGTGCTACGTGTTGGCCACTGCACATGCCTCTTTATTCCTTTGCTGCGAGGGGACATGACAGTTCTCTGGCCACCAAGCCCATTTCTCTGGGGAACCCCCACTCTTGCTTGATAACCGCAAATCCATTGCCGTGCTGGGTTGGGTGAGGTTGGTCTACCAAGTGGTCTGAGATAAAGTGAGGAAGATGCCATTCTCTGTTTTTGTGTTACAGTCTGTCCCAAAGGCTTCAGTAGCCCTGCACTGTGCCTGGATATTTTCCACGGTTTGTAAAGAAGCACCTTTTGAGCTCCGGGCACAAATTTTGAACCAGCACAAAACCTATTGAGAGACATTTTGATATATCTTCTTCTGACCACAACGTTGCAAGCAGTGGTCAAGCCCGCCTGCTCGAGACTTGTTTCTCTGAGCGAGACTTCGCATCTGCAAGTCTACTCAGCTCCCCTGCAAACAGGCACGTAGCTCCCGTCCCGGAAAAGGCAGATCCCAAGCTTCAGTTTAACTGACCCTCCTTCTGGAAGCACTTCCTTGTCCAAAGCCTGGTTCCCTAGTCTCAGCCTTGGTTTGACTTTAGGCTTCGTTAGGCTGAACCTTTCTCCGCTTCGTTTACCTGGAACTTGCTACTCACTCTTCACGATTTTCGTTCAAATATTTGCTTAGTTGAGAACAATAGATTAAAAATTACATATTTTATGCTCATTGCTGTGGTTAAAAAGAAATGCATGCAGGGAAGGTGTGCGAATGCATACAACAAAATTGGGTGAAATTGTTAAAATGACTTTTCTTTCTATTTTATTATGTTGTTTTCTGCAGTAAATGTATGCTACTTATCTGACGTGGTCTTAAGTCTCAACTTAGGTATTTGAATCCTGCGGGAGGCAATTTCCTTTGAATCTTGATTTTGCCCACCCTCAATTTTGATTTTGTACACTTCCTCCAAACTCTTGAAAGCCGTAGCATTCCAAGCCCATCCTGCTTTAAAAAAAATTATTAGGTTTATTTATTTTTGAGAGAGAGAGAGCGCATGAGCAAGGGAGGGGCAGAGAGAGAGGGAGACACAGAATCCAAAGCAGGCTCCGGGCTCTGAGCTGTCAGCACAGGGCCTGACACTGGGCTCGAACTCATGAGCTGTGAGATCATGACCTGAGCTGAAGTCGGACGCTCAACCGACTGAGCCACCCGGGAGCCCCTGAGCTCATCCTGTTTTAACAGCTATCATTATTCTGTGATGGTTTCTCCAACAGTCTATCTTGGTAGTCAGCCCATGCACCCCATCAAAGATTGGTGTTTGCCTATCTCCTGTGCCAGGGTCCTGGCATCCAGCACGGTGCCTGGTACATGGCTCAGAAACTGATGAATGGCAGAATCGGTGTGTAAGACCCAAATCTACCGGAAGCAGTCCCAGCTCACGCCATAGTGTCTTTTCCTATCATCACCTGGAAGGGCGGTGGGCACAGGGCACTTTCCACCCAGACAAGAAATCATTACCATCGCCACCCGTAGCACAAACACACTGGCACTCTCAGTACGAGAGCTGTCTAGGAAAATCTAAGTAATAGTGGAGTGTGGATATATCTTATGAATATTCATGAATCAAGGGTCTTAGCAGCCAAGCTATGCACAGAATTACAGCAATTATCTGAATGATTTACACACACACAAAGCCAGCCCTAAGCAAAATTGTCAAGGAGGCTGGAAGTCGGCTGTCCCTCCTGCCTGTCATGCCCTGCTTCCTTTCAGCGTGCTCTGCGGGGGCTCGTGCTCTCTGCCTGCCTGGGAGTCTCTTGTGCCAACTCCCTCCCGCCCACACCCCCTACTGACAGTTCTCGTGTGACTCAAGCCTTTCCCTCCAAACTCAACTAACTGGCTCTATTCCCTCAGAGCTTAAGTAGTTAACTAGCCAACTGGCTAGCAGATCCGACGTTCCAATTCATTTTAAGGTATGAACCAGTCGTGTTTTCCATTTCATTATCTGTTGTTGATGTTTAGCCTTATTTAAAGGCCTTTGCTTGTGAGTTCCCTTAACTCAATTTCAGGTACAGGAGACTATGAATAGACTGAGTAAATAATTAAATAGATGTTGAAAGGTGGCAAGGGCTTGCTGATGTATTTCAATATCAGAGACCCTAGGAGCAGGAAGGAACTGTATAAATCATTTAGTTCCGTGTTACTCTCACATTCAGTTTCATGTGATGTTAGATGATTGGGTAATAAAGTATCTGTGACTAAAAAACAACAACAGCAACAACAAAAAAGGCATCTGGTGGGTTAAATGTTATTTACAGAATTTTGATTGCGAATCTCTAAAATGTAGGTATAGTGTTGACCATTTCCTAGGTTTGGGTATGATCATTCTTTGTCACAATATAGTTATTACTTTAAAATTTTCTGTCCTATAGAACTCTATTTGGAAAATGCTGTTCTAGTCCCACCCTGTATGATTCAGGTGAGGAAACACAGTACAAAAGGAAAATGTTTGCCCAAAGTAGGAGAACTTTTACTCAACATTTGGGAGTAGAGTACAGATTTGAACACAGGTTGCCTGTCAGTAGACATACTATAGCCCCATTCAGCCACCTTTCTCTTTAATTTGCTTTATTTTAACAATGGATTTGAAGACTTTGATTGAAAGTGTGTATTTGTGGGGTGTCTGGGTGGCTCAGTTTGTTGAGTGTCCAACTCTTGATTTTCACTAAGTCATGATCTCGGGGTCCATGAGATTGAGCCCTGTGTCAGACTCTATGCTGACAGTGTGGATCCTACTTGAGATTCTCTCTCTCCCTCTCTCTCTGCCCCTTTCTCTCTCTCTCTCTCTCTCTCTCTCTCTCTTTCTCTCAAAATAAATAAATGAACATTTAAAAATGAAAAATAAATAAATAAGTAAATAAATAAAGTGTATATTTGTGGCAAAGGCTGCTAGTTGTACTCCCAAATCCATTCTGTTTTGGGGCACCTGGGTAGCTCAGTCAGTTAAGTGTCCAACTCTTGATCTTGGCTCAGGTCATGATCTCATAGTTCGTGGGATAGAGCTCCACATTGGGCTCTGTGCTGGCAGCATGGAGCCTGCTTGGAATTCTCTCTCTCTCTGTTCTGTCTCTGTCTCCCTCTGCCCTACTCTCTACTCTATGTCTCTAAAAATAAATAAACTTAAGAACAAAACAAAACAAAATCAAATCCATTCTCTCTTCCTTAGATGGTACTTATCTGGGCACATGGTCACCTTGACTACGTGTCCCAATCATTCTACTACCAGGAGTGATCATGTGACTAAGTTTGCAACAATCCGATGAGAATGGAAGTAACTTGCCTGACTTTGGAGAGACTTCTCAAAGGGAAAAAGCATGTCTTCCCCCTGTCTCTTCCTGGAATGAAGATTTGTTGGTAGGAGATGTAAAACAAAACAAAACAAAGCAAAGAAACAAACGGAGCAAATGCATAGGGAATACAGACCAACAAAAAAGAGAAATCTTGCCTAACGGTCCATTTGCATTGGTTAATCCTGGCTGATATCAACAAAATGGAGTAAGAGAGAGATGAAGTCATGGTAAATGTAGGTGATCTATATGCAGAGAGTAAATACAAGGGAAAAAAATGTTCAAAGGTTTTCCTGTTGCTTCAGATGGCTCCAACGTAATCATCATTAATTATGAGACATTGCGTGGACAGAATTCAGAAACCAGTAAATAATAAGGCGATCTTCAAGCTCAGCAATGGCGGTTATATCTACCAATGAGTCTTGACTATGCCTAGGGACACATGCAAATTACCAGAAAGAAACAGCCCCAAAGCCTCCAGTTGTGGTTAATTATGTCTCCCTTCAAAAAATTCAAGCATTTATGTTTTGACCCCCAGTACCTCAGCGTGTGACCTTGTTTGGAAAGAGGGTCACTGCAGGGATAATTAGTTAAAACGAGGCCATGCTTACATAGGATGCCCCCTCATCCAATATGATTAGTGTCTTTATAAGAAGGGATAATTTAGACATATGCATGCAGTGGATTAAAGTTATGTTGCCCCAAGTCAAGGAACTGATGGAAGCTATAACCAACCCTTCCCTGGAGTACTCAGAGTGAACTTGGCCCTGCTGACGTCATGATCTCAGGATTCTGGCCCCCAGGTAAGTGAGACAATGAGTTTCTGTCGTTTAACTCCACTCAGCTTGTGGTACAGCGATATGGCACCTTCAGAAAGCTAACACAGGTTTTTGAGGAAATAATATTTAAAAAGATGAAACCTTCACCGATGTGTGAGTATTTGGCGACAATGCGTCTCTGGGCTGCCATGCTACACCATTCCACGGGGCAGAACGGGCAGCCCTTCAGAAAAGTATATTCCCTAGTGACAGGAGGAACGTGAGGAACCTTTCTGAGGGCGACGCTGGGGCCACAGAGGATGACACGTCCATCAGTTTTTTCCAGGGAAGTATCAGCATCTTTCAGATGGGTTTGCCAAAGAACTTTCTTTGTTGCCAGGTCAGGGAGTCTTTGACAAGAGTGACCCCACCTAATGTGATTGTCACTATAGAAAGTGACCGCTACATGGGTGTCTCGATGTTTTCTTTCCTGGGTGGTATTTTCTGTTGTGGTTATTCCTTTCCTCGTATGCTATGAAATATCGGGCGTAAAGAGGAGATAACTTACAGTTTAGTTTAAAGCTGGCTACACTGTGAGAGGCCACATTCCAGCCTGATCCCGAGGATTCCCCATCACCCAGAGGTCCTGGAATTTGATCTAGATGAAGTAGTGGGGTAACTGGGGGTTCTCAAAATCCTGCCCTCAGTTTTGCTTTTTATCAGCCTATTCTCTGCAACGTGGACACGCTGGGAAATGCTGGAGCATTCACCTTGGACCACGGTATGGAAATCAGGTGTTAAGGCTGGTAAACGACAGAAAGCAAAACGGAGCCCAGATCAGAAGAAGGTCCTATTCCAAAGCAAATATTCAGAGGAGAAAATATGGGGTCGAACGGCTCAGCCAGGTTAATAAATTGTCTACACCAACCAGAAGAGTCAGACTTGGGTTGGACCCCAATTCTTTCTCTTACTGATTCTCTTTCCCCCATATAAAGCAGCCACCCTAAAAAGAACCATGCACCAAAAATGAACTTAAATGTGGATTCTAACTTTTAAGAACAATGATCTTTGAAAGAAAATATAAGTAATCGTATGACCAGCCGATGGTTATTTTTTATGTACACGGAACGTAAGCATACGAAAAATGCTAGTTTCTATTAAGTAAATGAAAATACGCAGATTTCAATAGGTAACTAACAAAAAGAGACACACAAACAGCCCATAATCCTATGAAACATATAAAAATCTATAAACACAAAAATATCAATTATATTATATTGACAAAAAATGTCACAAAAATGATGTCATGGCTAAGTAATTTCTAATTCATAGGCGACTGCAACAGTATTTGCCTATTAAAAATATGGTTACAAAGACTAATAATACAAGGAATCATTTTTTACAGTTTAAAATGAAGCTGAAAAATAATATGTATTACGAATGATATCAAGTGTGTCTCTTTTTTTACAACATCGTGGAATAAAAGACGTAAGGGGAACTTTTCCAAGTATTTCGCATCTCTTAATGGTCCTGTGAGAGGTTTTTATTTACTTCTGTCTCTATTTTCCGACATTTGCTGCAATAGCACATAATCAATTCATGGCCAGAAAAACAATATTTAAGCTCACCAATGCTTCCAAATTCAGAGCAAAGAGAATGTCACCCTGACATTTGGAGCTTTCGCAGTCTGACTCCCACACGGTTCCCTCAGACCTGCACCAATCTCTTCCAGAACCTTCACTCCCTGGGGCAAGTAGGCGATATTTGATCTTCACCGTCTGAACTGCCCATAGGCTCTTCGCCACCTCACCCACCTTCCCTCCCCTCCACCGAGGAAACTAGCGGCCCCCAGGAAGGAAGAAAATGTAAAAAATGTAAATATGGAAGACCAGTGCGCAGACGCTGGGGATACCCTGGCGGTATCCTCACAGGGTGGGGACCTTGCCTGCAAATGCAGCCTTGATGCTTATTTAAGCATGGAAACCAGAATTGATAGACCAATTTGTCTCTTAAATCGAAGGATAACCATGGTGGGGACGATGATAGAACTCGGGCTCTGTCACTGTCTTCAAATTCGAATTTTCAATACATCTCATGGGGGTTGGATTTTATAAGCATTATCAGTCCACACAGACTGAAATTTCGAAACAGATAAGCAACAAAAGACAAAGGCACACACGTGTTTGGTTCCTCAACACAGATACTTGGAGACGCCGCATGGCCGTGAGAGTCTGTCTGTGTCGGGACAGAAGGAAGGGGTCCTTCCAGTCAGACAGCCCTGGGCCCAGAAGATGGGGCAGAGATCACAGGCCGAGGAAGGCTGGAGGGGAGCTTGGAGAACGCGGCTTTCTCAGCAGGCTTTTGCCGAGGGGGCAAGGGGGTCCTGAACGGCTGCTCCTGCGTGGTCAGAAAAGTTCACCCAGAATAAAAATCCACCGGCAGCCAAGCAATCTTTCTTCCCGTGGCTTCCAACCAGGTCCTTCTAAAAGCACTCTTTCCCCTTGTTAAGAGTGCAGTGAATGCCCAGATGTGCAGAGAGATCGGGTTACCCTCCCAGCCCCCGGCACAGACCCTGTCCCCTGGAAAAGCGATACCGGAGGCAGTTCAGGGGGGAATACGTGAAGGATTTCATGTCTGTGTCCCTAGGGCTCGAGCGGGGTAGGTGCTTCTTAAGTGTTTGTTACAAAGAACCTTATATTTCTACAAAAACACAAAAACGAAACAAAACAAAAAAAACAAGAAACGCCTGCACTCTCTGTTCAGTCTCCTTATTTCCCTCGCGCTGCGTAATGGCTCAGCTGACACCAAAGATCATACTGCTAAACTAAACAAGGAAAGTTAAGTTGGTAAAATTTTATCTTGATGAAGACTAGCCAGAACATCACTACTGACGATACAAGTCTCCTGGGCCCCTAAGATTGGGATAATCCCCGTATTTTGTTGTGGGGTCAGATGCGGAATCGTGTTCTTTGCTTCTTTTGGAGTCTTGAAGCCTCGTGGGTCTTATTTTTAGTACCTACTCTTATCAGCTATGGAGTATTCTAATGCCTTCTGCACGTTCCTGTCCCACCTCTTTATTTAAAACAGTGAATTTTGCGTCCCCTCCGAACACTTTCTGGAAAAGGGAGGGAGGGTACTTGAGATTACACACACAATTTGGGCACCAGCGCCCCTGACCCCCAGAAATACAAAGAAAAGTGTGCTAACAAAGGGCGCCTTATAGCTGGTTCGTCCCTTTCACCAGAGGATCAAGTTAATGAGTCCAAGGTCAGGGGATCAATCACCATATGAGCCACTTAAGCCGGGGCTGGAGCAGAGCTCTGTCCCCCCGCCAGAACTGCACCCTGTCATGGCCATCTTGTAAATGTCAGCCACCAGCCACAAATGGAGCCAGGAACGAAAACAAGGGTACTTTCAAACAGTTTCTGACTCACAACTACAGGATCGTTATTAAATAATAACCACCATGATCATACTTCCTCTCAGCTGCAAGACGTCTCAGTTGGTGAAATATGTCTGTATGCATCTCTTCATTCTCTTTCAATACTGTTTATCATGTTAGCCCCCCAAGGAGGTCAGGTAGGTGTTATTATTTAGAGATGAAGAGACTGAGACGACAAAAAAAAAAAAAAATGTTACTCAAGTGATAAGTGTTAGACCCGGGACTCCAGTCACATGTGAGTAAATACTGCCCAGAAATTAGTGATTCAACCGGACAAAGGAGGCGCTTATTCTGAGCGTGAAAGATGAACCTTTCTGTTTGGTACAGCTTCATCACAAGGTAGGAGTATTGTCATCACAGAAGGTGGGAAAGGCCCCGAGGGCCACATGGCAGCCATCTTGGCTGCTAGGCTGGGAGGGCTGCAGATGGGCTGGGGGCCGGGGGTGGGGGGGGTGGGGAGCATGAATTTGCTGCTTTGGCACAGAGGGACAGGGCCTCACTGCAGCTCCCTGGACATCATCTCGGGACCCGAGGCAGGGGGATCTGGAGAAGGAACCCTTTGTAGCCACTCGTCCCTGAGAAATGGGACGAGCTACTATTTCTGACGTTCAAATAGGAGAAGAAGTCCTGGCTTGGATTAAAAAAAAAAAAAATCAGCATTAGGAGAACATGATCACCGGCTGGGAAGCCATCCCAGCATTTGGAGTGCAAGGTTGGAATCAAGGGTCACCGTTTTACCTATTACATTGAAAAGAAGAGGCAGGAGCAGAACTTGGCCAAGGAAAGAGTAACCCTCTGGGGTCTGGACGGTGGTCCCCATTGCGCTGAAATTCCTGGGCCTTCACACCTGACCAGGCTCAACCACCAACTACAGACTGCCCTGGGGCATACATGACCCAGGCAAGGAGATTCTCCTTAGCTGAGGCCAATCCTGATGGAGCAAAGACCTGGCGGCCGTCTGCTGACCGCACTCATCTCAGGGGGCAGCAAGGTGGGGTCCAAATCAGCACGCCTTCATGACTCGGTAGACTCATCCCAATTTTGGGGGCAGGCCTGAGGGACCTGGGGAGGAGACAATACTTAAGCTCATAGGAGGGGGGGCAGGAATTTGAAAGTAAATCCATCCACAGCGAGATAAAATCTAGATGTAGAAATCCAGGAAAAACAAAACGAAACAAAACCAAGATTTAGTGACCCTAGACAAAAGGTCAGGAATTGAGGCCCGAAGCCATGCTTGTGGACTATGACAGCAAGACAGAGGGTCCACATGAATGCACAGGGCTTGTCTTCAATACAAGGACATCAAGACGTTTACAAAAACAAGCCCCATTTCTAAGCCCAGCCCCCAATAGACCCCTGCCCTCATCGAGACTGGCTAACTAACAGGTGCTGAAGCCTGAAAGACGAGACTCAAGTGACAGAATCCAGGAAATAGCAGCTAACAATGGAATCTGCTATTTTTTAAAGCCCAGTGTGGAAGATGAAATTTTTCTTTATAGGCATAGAGAAGACCTAACCCATTCAACTTTATGATACTTCCTCTCTTTCAAGGAATTAACAAGCTTTGATCTTTTCTACTTAAGCAAAGAGGATGACACTCAGATGTGGTGTGAATTTACTAGAAGGTTATGTCTACAGCCTGCAACAAATGGAATATACGCCTTTGTCAAACTTCTGAGACGTTTCTGTCTGACATCGTGTCCACCGGCTGTGTAATGTGGATTGCGGTGAAACGGAGTGGAATCGTGGTAGATGACAAAAGGAAGCCACCAAACTGGAGTTCACCAGAGTCTAATGGGACCTCATCACAACCTATCATTTTGGTCTTCAGAGAAATCACAAATGGGTTAGAAATTTTCTCTCCTCTTCATGAAAATCGTCCAATGCTGGGGGAAATCCTGTGTCCACTATTCCTCCCCTTGACGAAGGCAGTGGAACATGCAAATTACCCAGATTTTTTTAAGTTTGTTTATTTATTTTTCAGAGAGAGAGAGAGAGAGAAAGCATGAGCTGGGGAGGGGCAGAGAGGGAGGGAAAGAGGGAGTGAATCCCCAGCAGGCTCTGCACTGTCAGCACGGAGCCCAACGCGGGGCTCGAACCCAGGAACCTTGAGAGGGTGACCTGAGTTGAAGTCAGATGCTTAACCAACTGAGCCACCCAGGCACCCTCAGATTGTCTAGATTTTGAGAGAATTCGCTTCACTGGCAGAAGGAGAACTGACATCCTGCAGTTGAAAGCTGAAAGCCAGATGAGGAAAGCTGACCAGTAACCCCACTCGGTTTCCAGCCAAGGGGTAACGGTCAACAGAGCAGCCCTGTCGCAGGTCTCCAAGCATCTTTGAGTCCTAGAATTTCAGCCCTTTACTAATTTCAAAAAATTAAATTTAGGGGTGCCAAGGTGGCTCAGTCGGTTAAGTGTCTGGCTATTGGTTTCAGCTCGGGTCATGATCTCACCGTTCACGGGATCGAGCCCCGCATCGGGCTCTGCGTTGCCAGCCCGGAGCCTGCCTGGGATTGTCTCTCTCCCTCTCTCTCTCTCTTTATCCCGCCTCCACTCATGCTATCACACTCCCTCTCTCACAATAAATAAATAAATATTAGAAAAAAATACAAATACAAATCAAATTTAGTTTCATCTCTCCAAGAGGGTCACCCTTGCACTTGTAAATCACAGAAGACTTGGAGGTCATTACAAAGAGAAAATGTGCTGCCACCGAATGACCGCTTAACAGATGCCCTGTGTTCACAACGCATGAATTCATTTGACAGATGTCCTTGAAAAAGCACTCAGCTCCAGTGGCTCTAATTCTCCATTGATTAAGCAGGCTTCCCAATTCTCGCTTGGTTTTTAAGCAGTGTTTTCCTGAGAGTGCATGCACTGACAGCTTCACATCAACATACTGCTCATTCGTATTATTGGTACTTAGCGAACATAGACAGAGCGTCTTCCATGTCCTTTCACAGACGAACGCCAAGACCCGCCTTCGAGACCCCAGACTCTTGGTGCTCTGCCCCCAGGAAATCACAGTGAAGAGAAACAAACCTCACAAAAGCGGAGTGTGTCCAGACACCTGCTGATTCACACACGTGACCACAGGGGACCCATTCTGGTCCAAGCGTGTACAAGTCACACACATGCCTCCTCCCACTGTGGGATTTCACCGTCCTCTGTCTTTGCGGCAACAACTCGCATCACATGTGGTTGCCATGACAAGCAGAAGAAGCATTATTAACAAAGGTAAGAGCTGAGACCTTCACATCTAATTCGACCTTGGTAGTGTGTTTTTTTTTTTCTCTTCAGTTCTTAGTATTTTATGACCTACCTCATTTGCCCATGAACTCCAAATGGTTTCCAGATGGAAACTAGACTTTATCAGATATCTGAGCAACAAAGGTACTCCTCGTTTGCCCTCGTATCCCGCAGCAATGGATCAAACAAGTACCGACTAGAATTGTAGAAATCTATACTTTCGTAGCCAGTTATGAAAATGGGATGCGAAATTATTCTAAGACAAAGGAACAACAGATTTAAGCACCCCCAGCTTTAGAAAAGGTTGTAAACGTGTTTACAAGTGGGAAAACAAGAAACTCAGAAATGTTAATCAATAAAGATTTGACTCCAGATTTAAGTGAGGAATTCCAAGTAGTTCTTCTCAATTCCAATTAACAGCACTCGGCAAATGTGAATATGCCAGCTACTTTAATAGAACAAAATAGCAGCCGTGCAGTGAGGCTGGTACAGTCACATCCGCCTTCTAGGTGAAACAACTGTGGTGCACGGTAAGCAGATTACTTGCTCAGGACCGCTCCAGGTGACGAACAATAGACACAGCTCTCTAGGCCCCGAGTCTGGCACACGTCACAGCACTTCCTGCTCCCTCGGCAATATTTGTCCTCATGGATTAATAATTTCCATTTGGTGCGAGGTGGTCTTTTGCCAGTCTGAATGGCATGAGCAAGATTTGCTGTTGCAGAACCATCCCCGGGGATGTCTCTGCCATGCAGAGCTGTGATTTTTACACTCCTTATCCAAGCTTCTCCAAGTGCAACCAGAAGGGACCCTTAGCCTTGCACGTTTTCACTCCAAGTATCCTTGCGGCACATTGGAAGCACCTGCTAGGATCTAAAAATAGTGACTCCTTGGCCCTGACCTCTGAGATTCTGATTTAATTGGTATGGAGTCTAGGTTGGGAGGCAGGCTTTTTAAAAGTTCCCCCAGACAGCTCTGAGGTGCCTGGTCGGCTCAGTCGCTTAAGCGTCCTTCTCTTGATTTCAGCTCAGGTCATGATCTCACGGTTTGTGAGTTCCAGTCCCACGTCGGGCTCTGCGCTGACAGCATGGAGCCTACTTGGGATTCTCTCTCCCCCCGTCTCTGCTGCTCCCCTGCTAGTTCTCTCTCTCTCTCTCAAAATAAATAAATATTTTAAAAATGTTTAAATAAAAGTTCCCCAGACAATTCTAATATGAAGTAAAGTTATAGAAGCAGAGCTCCAAAAGTTTCAAGGTAGGCTAGGTTCTATAATAGCTTTCTTTAACCTAGCAACGCACTGGAATCTCCTGGATATCCTGGCAAGGTACACATTCCCAGGCCCCCCGTGTGGACACCCACTCAGTGAGCTGGGGCTGGAAACCCACTGACTCTGCTGTAGTTATGTGACGGTTGGTATTTGGGAAACTGGTGATCTTTGGCTCCTAAAATGTGGACAGATTAGAGAAATGGATTTTCTCAGACTCTTATCATTAGCTGACCCTCTTGACCACCAGGACTTCCAAGCAGGCTTATTTCCGAAACTCAGTACCAACTGCACACAATTTCCTCATCGTGATTTGGCAGATCTCGCAGAGCAGAGACATATCATGTGCCCACCAACCTATGTGAAGAGAAACACCCTGTGTCAGCAGCCATCGGTCCGTGACGCCAACCCCGGAGAGCCGTGTAAAGTCCACATCACCGCTCAGAAATTGCTTTTTCTCCAAAACGCTTGCTAATTTCCTTTTGCCCTCAACTGCTTCTTTATTCTAATTATTTTGACAGGAGGTACTGGTGACATTAAATTGAGGCAAAAATTGTGGCCAAGCTCATTATCCTCAAACAAAGACTTCCGGAATGAGAATCAGTGTCTGGACTGCTAATAAAATGTCAATTGAACCTTGTCAAGATTTGGACAACTAGAAAGGTCTATCAACACTTCCACTTTCTTTGCCTCTTTTTTTTTTTTTTTTAAATTTTGGAACCACCCACGTACTCCCCTTTCCATTCAGTGCCCGGACCTGGATTAGCTTATCTCCCTCATCAAACCAAAACCCATTCTAAAGAAAAGACCTAAAACGTGATCGGTGATATGAAGTCTTTTTTTTTAAAGGATTTATTTCTTAAATGTTTATTTATGTATTCTGAGACAGAGAGGAGGTGGGGGAGGGGCAGAGAGAGAGGGAGAGAGAATCCCAAGCAGGCCCTGCACCGTCCGCTCGGGAGCCCGATGTGGGGCTCGATCTCACGAACTGTGAGATCGTGACCTGGGCCGAGATCAAGAGTCAGATGCTTAACAGACTGAGCCCCCCATGTGCTCCTGTGATATGAGATCTGGAGACTAACTCAAAACGCGAGCTCTCGCAGGGAAGTTCACATTCACCCCTAACTTACAAAAAATATGTGCGAGAAAGTTGATCACAAATTGAATATTTATTATGCACCAGGCATACACTACATGGGAGACTCGAGAGAAAAGAATATGGCACAGGTCTGTTTTCAAGAAGCTTACAATTCTACGGGAGACAATTAAAGCAACGCCACAGGGTAAACTTGAACAGGAAAATCTTTTAAGAGCCCTGGTGTCTGGTCAGCCACGTCACTGACTTTCTCACCCCTCTGGGAACCATGGAGTCCACACTGCCTCTCGATGATCCTGTAGCCCAGATGAAGAAGTTTCTTTCCACCTAGCACGCAGCACTTGATAAGTCAAGATGTGGTTGCCCAAAAGCTCTTTAGGATGCTGGGCCTGTTCTCATTTCAACTTTGTCTCCACTTGGCCAGATCTTTGATTCTATTAGCCCACCCCAAATCTGCTCTAGACTCATTGATTGGACTTGATGTCAGCGGCTGCTACACTTGCTCCTTGATGCTTGACTCCAATGACTCCTTCACAGATTCTGCTGGGAAGATTCCTGTCCTCCCTGCCCTTCCATCCTTCCCGTCTCTTCCCTCAACGTCTGGCTCCACAAGTTACAGCCGTGGTCAGATTCGAACAGCTCCTGTTGGAGGGTTGCCGCTTAAAGGGACTAGATCCATATTCATTACAGAGACTCATAATACGTGTTCCCTCTTCTCAACTCAACTTGGAATGGAGGATTCCACTGGTCGTCCTCAAGGAGGTCATTCCAGTCTGGAGAACCCAGGTTCTAAGGCAGATCCGGGGACCAAGAGAGAAACGTATACCAATCAATTCGAATGATTTCTGCCCAAAACATACCACAGATTTTCCTTAAAAAATCCAGATGCGTTGCCACCTTAATGCATTATTTTTTTGAATTCAGGAAACTCAGTCTGAATTATTATATCCTATAGCTCAGAAATATAATGACAATAGTAGAGTAAATTACACCTAAAGCTAAAATAGTTTCTAGGAGATGAGATATGCTATGGACTGAATTGTGTCCCTCCTAAAATTCATGTAGTGAAGTCCTAACCCTCAATGAGATGATGTTTGGAAATGGAGACTTTGGGAAATAATTAGGTTCGGAAGAGGTCATGAGAGTAGAGTCCTCATGATGAGATTAGTGCCCTTGTACAAAGAGACACCAGCGAGCTTGCTTTCTCCCCCCACCACCCCATCTGTGTGTATGTGTGTGTGTGTGTGTGCAAGTCCAGAGGAAGGGCCATGTGAGGACCCAGTGAGAAAGTAGCCACATGCAAGCCAGAAAGAGGACTCTCGTCAAGCATTGAATCAGCTACCCCTTTGACCTTGGTCCTTCCAGCCTCCAGAACTATGGGAAATAAATTTCCACCGTTAAGCCAACCAGCCTCTGCTCTTTTGTTATGGTAGCCTGAGCTAACTAGTACAGAAGGTGAACAAAAGCCACGCCTTCTGTGACAAGTCTGACTCTGTTGCCGCTATTCCCACTCATTGGAATTAGGTGAAAATGGAACTCTTGGCTGTCCTTTTGCTTCAGAATGTTTCTTATTTGGGAACCAACGTACCTGTGCTCAGTCATATTTTACTGCCTTCATTCATCACCTGTCTTCAATGAAAAAGAAATTTAAGCAAGTGGATGGTGATATGGATCAAATTATTCTCTAGAGCTCTGGAGAGTGTTTCATGCTCCCTAGATGGTATATAAATGCCTGAGCATTTGTATACAAATTGAGCAAACATGCAAATCAGGAATCTGAGACTAAAAAGACACAGAAACGATCTTGGAAATTGCATTTAAGAAAAAAAAATCACAGTATCAAGTTGATAGACACAAAAGAATTTGATGAAAGCAGCTGTTAAATTGTTAATTTAACATAAAGACGGAGCTGATGATTCAAAAATGATCAACTAGGTTGCGGATATTCTGTGCTCTGAATAGCATCCGCTAGGCAGCATTCAGCCCCATCCACTGCTCTAATTTGGGGTTGCACTCTATCTGCATTAGCAGAACTGTTAATAAATCACACAAGCGAGAAATGAGGAATTGAAAACCTCCAGGTGTTTGATAATGCCTCAAATATCCTCACCACATGTTCTAGAGGAGTCATGTGAGTTCATAGACATGACTTGGTGATTACTCACTATAGTGCTCTGGCTACAGCCTAGTTCTCTTCTATAGAATAAATTAAAATACAAGTGAGGATCATTATGATGGCTTCTTTGGTTCAACACTCAGGTCCTTCTTAAATCCTTTGCGTACACTACCTATCTGGGCTCACTGGTCAACCCACTATTCCTTGCTTGACATTTTTTTTTTGGAATAGCAAATACACACACACACACACACACACACACACACACACTCACTCACTCGCTCCTCACTGAGAAGGAGATTTTGACTGTGAGGAAAATGGTAAAGAATCTGGTACTGAAAGATGTGCTTGATGGAGAAGCTATTATTCAAAGGACCAGACTTGGTGTTATACTTGAGGAAGTAAGAGCTAAAGTCTGTGATTAGAATATAAACACAAGACTTGGCACATAGTAGTAACTGATTATTGAGAATCAAAGGTCAAAATGTTCCTCAGAACCGGTCTTACAATGGCTCTCTATGAGATCTGAAAGACAGGGAACATGGGGATGTTTAAGCCTTGATATCTTAAGAGTTAAAATCTTAGATCTTAAATCTTAAGTTTCCAGTCCTGGAATCTTGCGGTGCTTGACATGGTGTCTGATGAGTCTTAACACCCTAAGAACGAAACATGGAAAGGGCAGAGATGAGCTGCCCATCACACATATGTGGTTTGACCATTAGGGTGACGCCCTTATTCTTATCCAACACCATGTTAATGGTAAATCCTCCTTTTCTTTCTCCGATCGATTCATAAATAGAGAGAATCCAACCGTCTTCTATATTTCAGGGTGGGCTTTACTTAATACTTTGCAAATAACCAGGGAATGGGAGCATCCCTGATACGTCTCAAAAATGGGAAGGATACATAAATCAACACTCTGGACATGCGGGTCTGCACACAGTGTTTTCCACCCAGGAAGGGGACATCTAGTGGCATGAACACAGAGTTCTTTATGCCTTGGAACAGAGAGGGCAACTGCCGAATGCCTAGTTTTGAGAAAAGACTTGGGGTCCCGCTTGTCCACAGCCGTGCCTACCAAGATGGGGGGCTCGGCTTAGATCTTCTCTCTTACAAATACTAAGAGTGACAACAGATTCAAGAAGCGGTGAGAGTGCCACCAGAGGACCCTCTAAATCAACTGGAGCCCCTCCTTCACCCCACCGACATGGTTTTGGTGCAGAAGACACGCAGCCACCTCTGTCAGCATTTCCAAATGTACGCGTTTTCCTGGGGGCATAATGTTTATGGAACAAGGAGTGAAAGGCAAACATATCTTGATTCTAAAACTAGCTCATGAGGCAGAGAGATGGCTGTGCAGACATTGTCAGGGGCCCAGAATTCTGAGCCAAGCTGTTAGTCTCATCTCCCAAAACCTCAATAGCCTCATTTTCTCTTCTTAGAATGAGAACAGTACGAGGCTTTGCATTACAAAGTGGTTGTCAGGATTAGATAATAGATGTAAGGTACCTATTGCAAAAAAAAAAAAAGTACACCCCAAATATCATTGATGGTCTCTCTCTCTCTCTCTCTCTCCCTGTCATTAATATACCTTTCTCTATCTATCATCTATTTAATCTATATTACAAACAGATGCAAAACTCCATATTTAGGTGCCCCCTCCCCCAACATTACAAGAATAATACCATGATGACCAAGCTAAGGAAAGCTAGGATTTCCATTAAAAGGAAAATCATTTTGGTTTGACATAGTGCTGCGATTTTGAAAGTAGGCAGATATGTGTGAATAATATTACCAGCGTTAGTAGAAAAGTTGTATGAGAACAATAGCAATGATAGCTCTATTTATTCTGGCTAAACGCATCACCCCAGAGAACTGCGTCCAATTCTGATTTCTACTTATTGAGATATATTTAACAGATACCTACCGGAGCATGTTCAAAGAAGAGCCATGAGGACAGTTCAATTTAAAAGCGAGATGTGAAGACACTGGTGGAGAGAATCAGGGTATAGGAGAATATTAGGAGACACAAAATAATTACCGCAAATATTTCTTAAATTGAGTGGGAGAATGGGTAGACAGGCTACGCATGGTTTTATGTAGTCGGTGACGTGGTGGAAAATGAAAGAAGCAGAAAGGATCTCAAAATAGGGAGACTATTCTCAGTATTTGAAGATATCCAAGGTAACACAGGATGCCTTGCAAGGTATGAAGCCGACTCGTTGGCATTCTGGGCAATAGGAATTTGTTGGATGCGTATTCTTCTCAAAGGGACACTTTGGTTACTGTAAGAATTCCGAGAAACTGATATTATTTCTGTCCTGAGGAAGTTTACAGTCCTGCACCCAAAATGGGTGCTGCGTGATTCTACGACGCGGTGGGAGATGCCAAGTGATGGAAGCAAAGTAGAAAGACAGCGCCGAAGTCGTGGAGAGGAAAAATGCTTCTCCTGGTTATTAGCTACAGAATGGCACCTTTTCTCTCCCTGGTCTCCAAAAAAAAAAAAAAAAAAAAAAAAAAAAAAAAAAAAAGTATCTGAATTTCAGGTGATAAGAAAAAGAAAATGTTTTATTTGGGATACAAAGAGACAAATGCTGAGGTCAGATATAAGAATGAGACTCAACGGGGCACCTGGGAGGCTCAGTTGGTTGAATGTCCAACTTCAGCTCAGGTCACGATCTCACGGGTTGTCAGTTCGAGCCCCGTGTCGGGCTCTGTGCTGTCAGCTCAGAGCCTGGAGCCTGTTTCGGATTCTGTGTCTCCCTCTCTCTCTGCCCCTCCCCCACTCACCCTCTGTCTCTCTCTGTCTCTCAAAAACAAATAGATGTAAAAACAAAATTTTTTAAGAATAAGACTCAACAATTAATAAGAATAGAAGATAAGTATCTTCCAGTCTACATTGTTCACTCTGCATTTTCAAAGAATGCCTTTTAAAGGATGTAATTAGAGGTAATGAGGTGCAAAATTTCATGTACAAAAATGATCTTGTTAAGGGCGGTTTAGGCAAATAGCATCACTGAAAAATGAATTTTTAACTCTCTGCTAGCTCATACCAAGAGCATGTACCGTTGACTTTTTTTTTAAATCCAACTCCGGGGGAGTTTTACGAAAATCAGGACTTTAAGTTAATCTGCTATGCAAATCTCTCTTTAATCACAATTATTTGCTTTTCCTTTTTCTTTTTTTTTTTTTTTTTTTTTTTTTTCAGTTAGGAAGTGGCCAAATCTTACCACAATCTGGAATAATGACAATCTGGAATAACGCAATGCCTATCGTTCAGCATGCGTTGACCATCTATTTTCCTGCCCACATTTATCAAGTTCAAAAGCTTGGGCGAAGTAAGTGTTCATCACAGAGGTGATTCTTGATCCCTAACTGCCGTTATGGAGGAAGTCAGCCTGGGTAAACCTGTGGAGATGAGTTCCAGCAGCCTAACTCTCCATATCAAAGGGCGGAATAAGAAGTGGGCAGACTCTCACGCAGGGCCGGTCCCAGGACTCTCGGTTTTCAAGACACGTGTCTGAACTCTCATCTTGTAGCTTCTGCCCATGCAGAGCTAAATACTGCAGCACTTGAAGTCGATTTAGGATGCATCTACTTTAAAGCATTACAGGGAAGCAGGCAAGGTAAGTAACACGATATTATAAAGGGAGGAATGTGGAAAATGTTTTCAAAATATCTTTAAAATTCTCACATTAAGGGGGCGCCCGGGTGGTTCAGTCAGTTGAGCGTCTGACTTCAGCTCAGGTCATGATTTCATGGTTCGTGGGGTCGAGCCCCGCGTTAGGGTCTGTGCCGACAGCTCAGAGTCTGGAGTCTGCTTCGGATTCTGTGCCTCCCTCGCTCTCTCCGCCCCTCCCCTGCTCATGCTCTGTCTCTCTCAAAAGTAAGTCAACATTTTTAAAAATTAAAAAAATGATAAAAGTCTCATATTAAGTTTGGTCTCCATTGCAACAAATCTAACGAAACCCAAGATGGTCCTTATTTCAACATCCTTTTCAAGAAACGTTTCATTGAATGTTCAATAAACATTGTGCCAGGATTTACCGGGCGCTGGGAAAACTCTTACAAATGCTTTTAGGCTGTGGGAGAAACAGACAGGGAAACCAGTGGTCCCTCGGCAGCACGGTGTGTCGTGTGCCAGAGAGCGCACACAGTGATGTGGCCACAGAGGGACTTCGAAGTCCCACCCTGCGTGCGCGGCCAAGCCTCCTGAAAGAAGTTTACACTTATACTAGTTTTTGGAGGAAAAATTTAGCAGACCTTAAAAAGATTTTTCTCTTAAAAAGGCAGGGGTAGAGGCAAGACAGCTCTTGTAACCATTATTCCATCACAGACAACAACCATTTCTGACTCAATGTTCCCTTGCCAACGTCACTATTTACTCAGGTCAGTCAGGACTCGTCCAGTGTCAGACTGCATGGCCATGTGGGGACAGAGCCCCTGTTCCGCAGGTGCAGGCTGCTTTTTATGTTATGATTTTAGGGGCGCCTGGGTGGCGCAGTCGGTTAAGCGTCCGACTTCAGCCAGGTCACGATCTCGTGGTCCGTGAGTTCGAGCCCCGCGTCGGGCTCTGGGCTGATGGCTCAGAGCCTGGAGCCTGTTTCCGATTCTGTGTCTCCCTCTCTCTCTGCCCCTCCCCCGTTCATGCTCTGTCTCTCTCTCTGTCTCAAAAATAAATAAACGTTAAAAAAAAAATTTTTTTGTTTATGTTATGATTTTGTTCATGGGACGACACATAAAATAACCGAGATGTAAGACAATTATTTTATATTTAGAATTATTTTATGTTTAGAATATATTTTATGTTTTAAATTATTTTAGATTTCGAATGATTTTGTATTCAGGACTTTTTTTTATGGTTAGAACGGTTTTACATTTAGGCTCATTTTACGTTTAGTATGGTTTTGTTTAGAGTCATTTTCTGTTTAGAATTTATGTGTAGGGGCGCCTGGGTGGCTCAGTGGGTTGAGCGTCTGACTCTTGATTTCGGCTCAGGTTCACGATCCCAGCGTCGTGGGATCGAGCCCTGTGTTGGGCTCGGTGTTGAGCACGGAGGCTGCTTGAGATTCTCTCTCCCCTTCTCTCTCTGCCCCTTCCCCGCTATCTCCCTGTCTCTCTCTCCTTGTCTGTCTTCCCCCCACCCCAGAAAAGACGCACTTTCTGTTTAGAATTGCTTTATACCTAGACTACATCTTCATGGCCAGAGCACAGTGTGTGCGGAACAACAGAGAGAGGAGACTAGAGAGGCAGTGAGGCGTGAGGTTGTGAAGCTTTGCGGGCTCAAGATTTGGACTCGATTCTAAAAGCCACGAGGAGCTACCGAGAGGCCCTATAAAGATGAATAGCGTTGCGTCGCAAGTAAAAACAACTTCCAGCTGAGACCAAACTGTGGAGGCAGGAAACAAGACCAGCGCTTGCCAGGAGTTGAGGGAGGAGGTGAGCAGGCAGAGGCCAGAGGAGTTTCGGGGCAGTGAAAAGACCCGGTGAGACACCAGGATGGAAGACACACGTCATCACCCGTTCCTCCAAGTGTACAGAATGGACGGCACCAAGCGCGGGCCACAAAGTAAACCACAGACTCTGGGTGATTATTGCGGGTCGGTGTAGATTCCTCAGTCGTAACAAGCGTGGTTCTCTGGAGGGAGATGTTGGTGATGGGGAGCCCTGTGCGTGCGTGGGGGCAGAAGGTACACATCTTCCTCTCGATTTCGCTGTGTACACAGATGGGCTCTAAAAATGTCCTTAAAAACCAACACTAAATAACTTCAAGCTTATTAGATTGTGTGCTCATAGTTTTTGGTTCAGAAAGTATGAACCGTATAGCTGCTCTCGTTAATTATATGTACCCCCAGCCTCCTGCAGATGCCCTGTCCCCTGCTGTCCCCTGGCAGGCGGGTGCCCTTAAAAAGCAGCACGGTCTATCGGCGGTGCGTCATCAGGATCCACACAGATTGGCTCCTTTTCCCTCCATGAAATCCTTCCCTTCCACCGGGGTCGACCGATCATATCCTTCACGGGGACACCTGGAATGTGGTGTTTTATTATCTTTGTTAACCGCAGCTAATGAGAGGCGCTCATCGTTCGAAACTTAGAGAGCAAACGTGTAGTTGTCCCTGCTCTGTAAGCACGGCGTTAGAGGCTCAGGCACGGGGGGAGAAGAGATGGTCACGTTAGGTAGGAACTAAAGTAGAAAAGAGGCATCAACAATGTCATTTCAATCATAGGGAAGTCACAGTCTATAATTTTCCCCGCTTTTACTTTCAGTGCAACATGAGAACAGGAGGAGGGAACATCCGAGCTGCCCAGAGACACCTGCCATGGGTGTCAGCTTTTTAGAAATCAGAGCAGTAATGACACATCCAAGGCTTAGAGTAAAATATGTCCATCTTGGAAAGGAAAGAAGTTGAGAACCAACCTTCTGGCCGTGCTCAGCAGGCAGTTCTATGGCTTTCGGGTAGACAGGAAATGATAACGATGTCAGATCCCAGAGAACGATACTCGCATCACCTGTGGATCCATAGAGGTAGAAGCCACACATCCGGTACGGAGGGCTTGGAACCCACCAATATTTGACCTGAGCACAGACTGACAGTGAGGACCTCTGTCTGTCTTTTCCTGCCCTTCTCTCTTTTCAAGTTCAGTAGAGAGTAACAAAGACTGTGACCTTGAGTCGCAGACCGTGGTTCAAAGAAAGATGTGCTATACTCAGGGTTATATGGGATTGTGCAAATTATTTATCCTCTCTGAGGCTCAATCCCCTGATCTGAGAGACAGAGACAATAACGCTTCCTTCAAAGGGTTGGTGTAAAACAAAATAATGAACGTAAGGAACTTAGCACAGAATCTAGAACCGTGCGGGCACTCAATAAACTTTAGGTTTCTATCCATTTCTCTATCCCTTCCTCTGTTGCTATAATTGGAAACAGACAAAGTGCAGGCTTTAACCTTAGAATCAATGATTTTTTACGGGGATTTTGGTCATTGGTTTGTTCTCAAAGACATAGAGAAAACGACAAAAAAACAATTAGTTCTACTGTTTCGTTTCCTAGAACAAATATGTAGAAATCAAAACCAATGCATGGCTTTCACCTCATGAGTAACCGAGTGGGAAGTTTCCAGTTAGTTCTCATATCTGGGGAATAAGAAGTACATCCACAAGACCTCAGAGTAGCCCGGGCAACAATGGGGTCTTTTTCTGATTTGCTTCTGACCCAATATAAGCAGTCACTGACCTTCAAAGCACTGCAACCCCATGAAGAAATGACTAAATTTGGGTGGTTTCACAGAAAAATTAAGCAAAAATAGTTGTGGATATATTGCATCATTTTCAGGAAAGCTACATTTTTTTTTAAATTCGAGGCATTGCCTAAAATATACTATTATAGTTTCAGTTAATCAATTTATATTACTTGGTATATATCATATATTGACCTAAACTTTGGGCCCCTTTGCCTGGTGCCAACTCTTTGTAGAACTTGTGTAGATTTGGCATGTTTTTAATGTTATAAACTCTCCAAACTCTATAAGGGCCTGTTTTTTTTTGGAAGGGTGAGTGTATATAAATACATGCATCACTTATATTCATGGTTGACTTTGGGTGGGGGGGTGGTCGCATGCATTACCTTTACCCTTTACTCCCTGGATATCTTTTTTAAAAGTTTATTGATTTATTTTGAGGGGGGGTGGAGGGGCAGAAAGAAAGGGAGAGCGAGAATCCCAAGCAGGCTCCCCATTATCAGCGTGGAGCCCGACTCGGGGCTCAATCTCACAAACTGTGAGATCATGACATGAGCTGAAATCAAGATTTGGATGCTTAACAACTTAGCCACCCAGGTGCCCGTCCCTGGATATCTCAAGGAGGAAAGTGTAACCTATTTTTGTAATACACACAGTGTTTTATTTACCGTTAAAAACAATGTTTAAACTAAGTACCTATTTTGTAATATCGTTTGCTCAATTTAAAAAGGCACTAACATACAAACCCAAATATCAGTAGAACCCAACAGTGTTACAAAGCTTGTGAAGTACACGAAGACTGCAGACATTATATGGGTGCCCAGATCTTCTAGATACATATGCTGTGAACACCTGTCAACACCCTAAGTGTCACTGCCCACTTGAACCCACTTCTCTTAATGATTTTACTTGCAAACATCAGGTCTGTTTCAGGGTGGACTTTGGGTAGGGCTAAACGTCTTTTCTGTTACATTCTCTGGTTTTCTTCACACACAAATCTCCAGAAACACAAAAATGCTAGTGCTGAACTCTGAATTTGAAGTGCTTCAGGTAGTAGGTATAGTTAAAGATCTATTTAAGAGCTAACTCAAGGAAAGGTTATTAAGCCTTGTTTGAATCTTGCTCCAAATTTCTCTGCATAATAGTCCTCTATCAACTATATTTATAGATACATATAAATTTGAGTCCAGGCATACTGGGTCTAGATGTGCTCTTGACCACCCATCAGAATTATCAAGGGGACTCCAATATACAGTCGACTTTGAGGACCACTGATTTAGAAAAAGGAAGACAGAAATCAACTGGGAAACCCCTCGGTAGCTGCCATTCGTTCAGTCAGGTGAGTCCCAAAGGTGAAGACGGAGATATTTCTTTCAAAGAACACTCACTGCTTTTTTGTTTTGGGGATGGCTGGTTTTCAGTTTTCCAAAGGATTCCACTTGAAACCTAGCTATCAGATATATTTTGGTTGTGAAGCTGAACCCACATTTTTTCGAAGGAACTATCATGAAAGTATACTGATAGTACTAGGCCTAAAACTAGAAAGTAGCAAATGAAGGATGTGCCCTTGAACTGACTTTCCTTAATAGACCTTAATAGACCTTGAACCTGGACACTGAGGTCTTGGGAAAGGCTCGAAGATTGGTGGAAATGCTGCCTCATTGACCGCGAATAAGATAAAACCGCATAGGAGAGAATAAACAAATTACAATATAAAATAAATTAATTAAAATCAAATCAAATCCCTGGGGCTGTCTCCAGCGGAGAGAGGCCAGGATGGAGAAGTTCCCGTGCCGGCCACAAGGTGGCAGGTGGACTTTGCAGGCAGCCCTCCCACAGGTCCCTGGGGAACATCCAGGCTGAGGAAGCCAAAAGTGCGCTGAAAATTCAAGGGAGTCCTTAGCAAGTCCCAGAGAGTTGATAACCCAAGAGGGAAACAGACATCCTACCACTCTGCAAAGCAGGGATGAGAATTAGAAGACCAGGTCTGAGCAGGCTACACTGGGGGTTGCACGCGTTGGAAAAGACAATTTCAGTGGAGCCCATAGGGCTGATGTAGCCAAGAAATGGTTCCATCTCAGAGTCATGGTGCATTTATAAACACAAATCACAAACAGATGAGTTCTAACTTTACATACAAGATAATAATAATAATAATAATAATAATAATAAGTGGATCTAAGCTTTTTAAGTCTTTAAAGTTTAAAGGAAAGAAGAGATTGAATCTCCATTGGACACCATGTTTTTCCCAAGTATTACATAATAATCAGCATATAACAGGCGTTCTATTAGTATTTGTGCTTGAATGAAAATAGTACCTGAAATACTACCACAGGATAAATGATGATGAAGCTATGATTTGAGTTGCCTTGGGCCAGCCTGGGATAGAATTAAAAAACAAAACAGGGGCGCCTGGGTGGCTCAGTCGGTTGAGCGTCCGACTTCGGCCCAGGTCATGATCTCGCGGTCTGTGAGTTCAGGCCCCGCCTCGGGCTCTGTGCTGATGGCTCAGAGCCTGGAGCCTGCTTCTGATTCTGTGTCTCCCTCTCTCTCTGACCCTCCCCCGCTCATGCTCTGTCTCTCTCTCTCTGTCAAAAATAAATAAAACATTAAAACAAACAAAAAAACAAACAACAACAACAACAACAACAAAACACGTAAATTTTGAATCAGGGTAGATTTGGATTCAAAGCCCTCCTTTGCCACTTATCTAGACCTTGGGCAAGAGACCTGGTGACCCTAAGATTGTTTATTTAGCTTTACGGTGTGGGCTAGTATGTGTAATAATGCTGTACCTCAGAGTTGTGCAAAGAAAACAAGAGGTAAAACACATAGCATGTAGTAAGTGCTCAAAAAAACCATGAGATACCTCCTCTCCTCAGTTTCTAAGAAAAGCATTCTATCGTGCTAAACAACCATCTTTGACTTTGGGGCCAGAGATTTTCAAGATTGTTCTGTGACCTGAAAATAAATTCCCAGATTATGGGAATCACTGAACGTATGCTATGGTCATCTGGCAATTTCTCATTATATCACATTTACAAGTGAGCACCCCTTTTCAGTACCTGAAAGAAGCCCTGAAAGTTGGAATCCCATGTGTTTCCAAGTAAATGTTCTTTGAACACAGTGGGGTGGGGCCATTCTGTGAAAATTCGTGGTGTCCCCAGTAATCTGCAAAGGGTTAACTGAAATCTATGCAGCACGAGTCTCCTGTAATCATCAAGTCAGACTGAGATGATTGGTTCTGTGAAAAGTATAAATGTTGAGAGGCTTCTATGAATAAAATATACCTTCGATAGTTTCCATCTAATATAATATTACATTCAAGAATTTAGAGGCTCCTGCATAATTTATCATTTTGCAAGTACAAGTGATCACTAATAATATTGCATTGTTATTTATTAACATTTATGCCCACCACAATTGTATTATGTAAATAATATAACAGATTGTCCAACTACATATTTAATACTTTGGGTATTTATTACTAATAACTGAGCATATATGACATGATGCTCAGTGAGGAACGAAGATGAATGAGGACCTCAGCCTCGTGAATGTTTTATGGACGGAACGTGCATTAGGTATTTTGGGAGAGATGTCCCGGCAATATCGACGTCAGATTTTCTTTTTCCAGGAGATAAAAGACAAAGCATGACTCCTGTACGAGTCCTGACCGGTTCCAGAAATGCAAACCAAATATGGGCTTTAGGTCATCAGTGCTTTGTTCGTCACCCATTCATTCATTCAATCAATCATTCATCCATTCCAGAAGTTCTGATACGGTATGGGCGACTCACTAAGAATATAATAGCAATCGAAATGGGTAGGGTCGCTGGAAAATGCCCAAGAAAATAGCGAAGCAATGACAATAAGGAAAAGGAAGAAAAAGTAAGGGGGAAGTGGGAAGGTCTGTGTAAGTAAGTGGCTGATATTTTTGATAGCCAGAAATAAAATAATCAAAGGATGGAAGAAGGCATATTTCAGTCTGGGAATGGAGCACAGTCCCTTTATTCTGAGGAAGATCCGGACACACTTATCCAAATACTATGGTCACTACTTACTAGCCTTGTTACATGGAAACGTATGTAGACTCTTGAACTCAGATTCCACATCTATGAAACAGGGATGATGATGGTAATCTTGGAGGACATTGGGGAAAGTTAAAGAAAATAAGATTAATAATTTGTCTAGTGAAATGTCTGGCACACAGTAGGTACCCAGTGGTGATGACTTATACTTTTCCTCCTTTCTAACTTCTGTTCATCCCCTGCACTCCCCGTGCCCAGCCCCCTCCTCTTCTCCAGCTTCTCACACAAATGACACACTCAACACATTTTCCTGAGTATGGATTATGGAGTTTTCTCCTGTCTATACTTTCATTGGGTTTCAGATCAGCCTTAAAAAAAAAAAGGCTTGATAACACACAGAAAGTCTTGGGAGAAAGGGGAGAATCTGCTGATGTGAATAACAGCACCTCGTGGAAACCCACCTCCCCAGATGTGAACAAGTCGCCTCTGTGATTTGTGATGATGCCTGGCTGCAGTATTTCATTTCGGAGCGGTGGAGATTCATGCCAAGCCAGAGGGAATTTTCCCATCAGCCTCTGTCTCCTGGCCGTTCATCACCTACATGTCCTCATGGAGCTTCCAAGGGGCTGGCAGGGCCTGAGAGAAGGCACATCTGAGCCTTATGGCCTCCACTCAGCGGCACAGGGTGGCCGTGGGCCAGCTGCCTGCTTCTGACTTTGTGGTCCAAGACTAGGTCCTCCGCTAGGTGCTCAGCTGGCTCGAGCAAAATGATTCTCAGTGGTAGAGTCTCAGTGATTTCAGATGATGAGACCCACACCCACTGGAGTCCCAGGAGTAGACGGGACTGCCACCTTTCTCCAGCCCCTCTCCCTGGCTCGGAGTGAAAGCTGGTGGTCCCTCTCCTTGGGCACTCCCCCCTTCCTCCCTAGCACCAGAGGACACCATTAAGCCAAGTGGCCAATGATCCATCAGCACCCAGGCCGAGGAGAAGGAGCCTGGGCTGCTGCCTTGACCACAAGCCAGGCCCTCATGAGCAGCAAAGTCCTTGAAAGAACAGAGTCTCTGAAAATGGAAACACAAAAACGAGTGACCTGGGTTCTCTAGCTTTGGGTTGGATGGAGAAGGACATCTGCTAGCTGGAAATCAAATTCTGTATTAAAGATTGCTCTTTTGGGGATGTTGAATGCACCGATCCAAGGCGTGTTATTACAAAGTCAGATGGATTTGGTTTGCTTGGGAGGGAAAACTGAGGGTGCTTTGGGTGACCCAGCATCCCAGTTGGTCTCCACTGCCCCGCCACACCAGACGGGGATTCTGGGCAAGAAAGTCTCTGTGTGTCCTCGGGGGCACACATTTGGTACCGTGTCCTCAGTGTTTCAATCGGTTGCACATTGAGTTAGGGCTTTTCAAGCCCTTTTAGCTGTACCTTCCCAGTACTTAATATTTATGAACTTTAAATAATATGGTTGCTTCCCTCCATCACTTTTGTCTTATCCAGACATTGGTGCCATTTCACTGTTCTCTATATCCCCTCCCAGCTCTGCTCTTTCTCATAAGGTTGTCACGGCCGCTGCGGCCATGCTGTTCTGTGCTTTCATTCACCATCTCTCATGTAATTAAAGTGGTGAGAACACATCATGGCACCATAAACCAGGTCTGGCAGGGGGGTGGTGGTCCCTGGGGGAGATGGTGCATTTATTCTAGCAAACTCCATCACTTCACGAGGAGAGTAGGGCAGCCGGTGGCCTTTCCTCCACCCGCCCTTGCCTGCACTTTGGGCTCTTCCATGGGACCCTCACTCCCCCACAGGGTTTCTGTGGAGTCCAGCCACCCGCTTATGCCCGCAATTCAAATGCAGCTTCCCTGGGCCATCTCCTCATTTGTTAGCTTGTTTTGTTAGCCTCATTTGTTAGGAGTGGAGAACAACATCTGCTTCCCTTGCTCTCAGCTATTTTCTGGTTGTCTGCTGTCTTCTCTAGCTCCTTGCTGCTCCTTTCCCTGAGCCCGCTTATGCTTCTTACGCTTTGCCAAAACTCCTGCAAATTCCCACCGACTCCTCAATTATTTGGATTTCTGAAAATCCAGGTGAGGTAATGCAGGGACTTGGGTGTGGGTGGCAGGGCTCTGAAATGCTGGCAAGGAAGTGTGGCCCTACAAGGTGTAGGGCCATTCTGTCCGAGACTATAGGCTCTGGTCATCCCATGGCTTTCAAATTGGAATGCATTAAAATGGAGCAAAATGTAAAATTCCGTTCCCTAGTCACACTGGTCACATATGGCTAGGGGTTATGATTTTGGATAGTTTAGATGCAAAATGTTTCCATCATCCTAGAAAGTCCTATTGCACAGCCTTGGTCTGAAGGAGCTGCCCAGGCAACACCATTCAGGGGCATAAGGACTCAGCTGCTGGGGCACAAAGCTGGCACTGTGACCCCAGTGCTCTGACACCACCTGGCCATGGAGGGACACTGAAGGGACGAGGGGCAGGGGTGGATGCAGAAGGTTGGGGAAATGTTAGAGCAAAAAGAGCAGCTCTTGTGTGTGGGTTTGGCTCCCAAAGCACAGCCTCATGGCGTACATGTGTGTGTGCAAGGGAAAGGCACACGTGTATGGGAATTTGTTTCAGAATTATGTCTGGCACAGAGTGGGTGATCAAAAAATATACATTACACAGAGAAACGAATCAAATGAATAGACTAAATGCTTAAAAAGTGTACAGAAATCCTGAGGCCCTGCGGAATGTGTTAAAATCAGTCCTCAGGGCCTTTAAGATCCAGGCAGCTTAAATGCCTGGGTGCCGAGCGGTCAGGGTTGAAGGAGGCTAGAAGGCTAGAGTGGGCTGCCCGGCTGTCAGGGACACCTCAAGGACTGGGGACCCCTTCTTGACTTTGACCTGTTTTGACTACTTGACCCTTCCTTCCTTCCTTCCTTCCTTCCTTCCTTCCTTCCTTCCTTCCATCCTTCCTTCCTTCCTCCCTTCTTCCCTTCCTCCATTCATTTCATAAATAGCTACGCACTGAACTTCCATTTATACAGATAAAGTGCAAGGCACAGGATTTCCAGTTCGTCTGGGGTCACTTGGTTTCTGTTTCCTGTTCGCAGCTCTCTGTCTGAACATCGATGGCCCGTCCCCACCAGATCTGGTTTGTTCTCCAGCTCCTACAGCAGAGTCCTAGTTAGGATTCCCTAAGAATTAGAGTCTGGGGGAGCCATAGCACAGTCTTAACAGAGCAAGGGCGAGAGAAGAGAAGTGTGCAGCTGAGGAAGAGAAGTTAGAATGAAGGCACATTATTACCCAGAAGCCACTGCAAGCTGTTGCTGGACACCCAAGGCTATGAAGCAGTATGAGCTGCTTCCCAGGACTACCCACATGAGGACAGAAAGAAGGAAGAGTTTATCCATGTGGTGTCTCCATCCCTCCCTCTTCTTGGTTGTGCATCTCTAAGTGCCATGCTGGGATCCTTTGGCATGCCTTGATGTACCCAGGAAGGAAGCCATGGGCAGGAGGTGGAAGGCACCATGTGTGCAAGACACAGGACGCTGTTGGGACACATGGGGACTGCATAGTGGACCTAGGGCAGTACCTGGTGCGGGGTCCTCACCTACCAAGACCTCAGGCACCAGCACACCCCATGAGGGCTGCTCCAGTAAATGACACACAACCAAATGTGGGTCTGGACAGCTCATGACTGAAACTGGAAAGTGGCTACTCCCCTGCCCTGAACTCCACATCAGCTGGGCTCTCTCCTCCTGTTCTGATGAACCCTTCACTCTTTGTTTCTGTCTTCAGGAGGTTTTCCATCATGCAACTCATGGAGGCAGTGCATAACTCGACGAAGTTGGCAGGACAGTCCCTCACACTGCTGACTGGCTGGCACAGAAGTCAGAGTTGAAGGAGATGTCTGGTAGGAGACCCTCAAAAGGAGGGAGAGGCCAGCTGGGCGAACCCTGTTTCCTCGAACTCTGACCAGCTGAACTCTGATGGCAAAGGGCCAGCTGTGTTCCCTGTGGGCCCTTCTCCATTTGCGTTTTCTCCAAATTTACGCTTCTTTATTGTTTAACCTCTAAAGATCACTTGGTTTGCAGTATGTCTAAGCAACCTCAGAAAAGTGTAACCTATCCTTTTTACAAATAACTTCATTCTTCATGATCCATCAAATGAGAATTTAAAGAAAGCTAATTCCAAAAAAAATAGGAAAGTTCTAGTGCATCATTGAAGAAATGGCTGGGTCAGTGCCCTCCAACGTGACCACAGAGCATTGTCGGTTACACCAGGCTTGTGACGGCTTCGTGGTTCTCCCACAGCACCCCTGGGATGTACTGTCTCCGCCTGAGTCACCTGTCAGGATATCCCAGGCCACTCAGAGGTGGCCCCAACTCCCAGTCTGGGCTCAGTGCACCTATCCCCCATTCTAAGGCTGAAGTCTGGGATTCAAAGGTCAAGTTGCAACATGGGAAATAATGGCAACCAGAGTTAGAGTCGCCCATGGAGAAAGAAAGCTGTTGGCCTCTTGCCAGAAGAAATGGAGAATTTTTGTGAAATATTAATTGGATCAGAACTTTTGCAGATCACTGAGGCCACTGCTGTTAAGACTTTACGTGAATTGACAAGCCAGACAAATGCAGTAGCAACATGGATTAAATGCTCATGAAATGTAGCAGCGGGTGGGGCAGGGGCCTGGAAGCACCAGCACGCTATTCGTAGAGGCGGGGAATCTGAGCGCCATCACAACGAATATTCCAAAAGTTCATTATGGTTCTTCCGAGGATCCTTCCAACATCAGAGTTAAAAATTTTTAGTCTGATGAATGGCGGATATAGATAACAGTGAGTACCTAGGGGGTTGAGTAGATGCTTCTTAGATTTTCTAAAAATAATACTAGCCATTGCCTTCTTTTCTCAAATTAATAAAGTACCATAAATTCATTATTAATTTTTTGGAAAACATAGAAAATTATTTTTAAAATATTTCGAGGACCTATATAATCCCACCACCACCATATAAGTATCCATGTTTTTTTCTGTTCATCTAAGTATGCGTGCATAAAACCAATCTCTATATACAATTGTGTATCTTGCCTTTTTCACTTAGAATTATATCACTAGCATTTTCCTAGCCAGCTAAACATTGAAAGCTTTGTTTGAATGTCATTTATGTTTTAATTATCTTATTTAGCAATGATGTGTCGATCGTCAGGTGTGTGTGTGTGTGTGTGTGTGCGATTTTTCTACGAGTATAAAGTTCTTGGACAATGGATCTGGTCAAGATACCACTTCTGCTTTGGGAGGAAAGTCTGGCCCTATAAGAAAGGGCAGCAGGACCCCCAGGAGGCTGCCATCAGAGCATTATCTTTCTTCATCTCGTAATGAGCCTGGAAAACCCATCAAAATTTAGAAGCGACATCCAGCACACTTCTGTCTATTGTCACTGGGCAGGTGCAGGGCATGAACACACCCATGGGGGGCGCATGGTCCTCCCTTGGGGCTCCGTCGCTGGGTGCTGGGAGCTGCGACACTCGGTAAGGTACCCTGAGGAGGGGCCTGGGAGGGGTCTCCAGGGCCCAGGTGGAGAGAAAACTTTCCTCCTGGACCCCAGTAGAGAGGGATGGAAGTTCATCTTCCTCCCCGTGACTAAGATCGACTCTGAAAATATCGATGCGGTCAAAGAACACTATGGCCCTAACTCTGTGCCCGGGACTGCTCTAAGTTACGTTACAGATACTAACTCATTTAACCCTCATGATAGTCCCCTGGAGTAAGGGTCATTATGCCTGAATGACAGCTGGAGGAACTGAGACAGAGGCGTTGAGTGTTGGGCTGAGGGTCACATAGCCAGCAAGCGGGACTGACACAGAGGCACGGCCCCCTCCTGTCTCTACACTGGGCCCCCATCCTGTGCAGGGGAGTGAGGCCGGAAGGCAGATCCGGAGTCCTGGCGGGGGGTGGGTGTTGAGAGGCTGCAGGAGACAGAGGCAATGGTAGAAACAGACAAGGAGAAAGAACACCTTTCAAAATAAGATCTAAAAATACCACCTTTATAATAAGGTTTAAAAATACCCTCGTTTCAATGTGGGCTCGTGCAAGTATGCCTGTAGCAGGCGGGGGGAGGTCCAGATGTCTCAGGCTGTGCTCTGGGCACGGCCCTGAGGAAAGAAGCGCTCGGGCCTCTTCCAGTGCTGTCCCTCTGGGTCAGTGCCCTGTCTGGCCCCCCACCCGGGGCTCTCTCTCGGTGCTCACACAGCACCCCTGCTTGCTCTTCTCCACACTGGGCTCCACCCCATCGTGTCCGTGGAGTGGCAGGGGTCTGCCTGGCTCTCCCCGCACATCCCCTTAACCGTGGGGGCCCAGGCTGGCAGGGCTCTGGCCTCGGCTAAACCACAGGCTGGCAGAGTGACTCAGCGTGACTCCAGGGACCGGGCCTCCCCTCCTCCTCTGCAGCCTCCTGGGACGAGAAGGACCCAGGAGAAGGACACGACAAAAGCAAAGGCAGCTGCCCTCCAACCCACCCCCGCCCACTCTCGTCTAGGGCTCCGCAAAAGAACTAGGGGCTCAGAGATGCCCACGTTTCCCGACCGTGGAGCCCAGCGGCTGCCAAGGGACCGTCGCTCTCTTCGCCTGTCGGTGTCACGGCCTTGCGTTATGTGTGCTCTTTTGAAATCCGGCAAAAAATACTGTCACGGGCTACTCCCAGGACACAGATCATTCTCAGTGACAGCTAATGGAGAGGCGCTTTCTCTTACAGGATTTTCTGCATGGAGGCATAAAACCATCACGCCCCGTCCGAATCCGATGCCCCACCTGGATCTCTGCCAGAGCCTGACAGCCGCCGTCTGCTTTTGGAGCTCTTCTTTTTATATATTACTAATTACATCATCAGCACATCTCCAAATTAACAGTGCCTGGAAGCATCTAGAGATTTGCGATCAGCTTCCATTTAGCTTTCAAGAGCAGAAATGCCGAACCACCGCAGCCAGACTTTAGTCTCCCGAAGCTCATCTCGCGAAAAGAACACAGGAAGGCAGTGGCAACTTTTTCCATTCGCAACATTTATGCTGCCAAACCCGATTTCGAGAGAAAATAATGGTACCGGGAAAATCGGCGAAATAATCCAAGTAGACTTTACTTTTACTGGATTATAGAAGGATATATACGACACGGCCCCCCGAAATCTGTTCTGATGGTGATGCAGCCATGACGGTGGATGACGCGGGGGGCGGGGGGTGGTTCGGTTTCGTGCTCCTGCCGTCAGAAGCCACCTGGGTCATCACGAAAGTGTATCCCCAGCACTTTGGGGCAAGAGCACAGGGGAGGAATCAAAGATGGGCCCTTGAACCTGGGCGTGTCCAGAACAGAGAAGGCGGCGTAGGGAGGAATAGGACTAATGCGATGGCTGGGGACATCTGGGTCAGAGTCACCCTCAGACTATCTTCCCATCTCGTCCCCACTGCTCTTTAAGGGGCTTTATGATACGTGTGTGGGAGACATTCTGCAAGTTGTTACGTCACTCATCTGTTCAGCAAACGTGCCCGCCGAACTCACGGCATTGACATATTGAATATCCCCGTCAGTCTCCACAAATTTCCTGGAGGTGTATACTGTGTAGATGCATGTTGTTCTGCTGAGGCCCAGGGAAGAGTCTTGTCTGGAAGTTCCGTGTGTGGGGCCAGGTCACTCAGGAACTGCAGAAGGCTTGTTCACCCCAGGCCTTTGTGCTTTGGGTGCTCAGACCCCTTAGCAGCACCTGTTACGTCCGTGTCGGTGAGTCTGCACGTTCCCGAACATTCAGGAGGTTCCCCGTGAATACGAGTGTTCCCCACGGTCTACTCCAGACTGAGACCAAATGAGCTGGAGCTGTGCTCCGGGGGTCCTTCCCATTAGAAATCAAGTCTAGGCATCCAATTCCAAAGTCCATCCCAAAGCTCATACAAGGGCAGCTGGGCTGCGTGTCTTTATGAACTGCAACCATGCACATTGCACTTCGCTTGTCCTCCAGGAACTCACAGTCGAGTAGAAGTACGACAAATAAATTTCTGTAACACGGAGCGAAGAGTGAGAGAGGCCCTCGGGAAGACACTGTCATGGGTACTGTGGCTGCACCCTCCCTCCAGGTGCCCCGGACTGGGCGGCTGTGAGTGTGGCCCCCTTGCGGCTCGAGGCCACCTCCCCTGAAGAGAGTCCCTCAGCGGCATGAAAGACTCACTCTCTTTCCCCAGAGGTGACGCAGAACCCACAGTCGATAACTGAGTTACCTTGAGCATCCGAAGGCTGATCTCTTCGCCTCAAGGCTGGGCCAACCAGCCTTGATGCAGTTAATGTTCTAGAAAGTTCCAGGTGACCAGGCCAGAGTCAGAGTCTTGCTGAAACCACACCTGTCCTTAGCTCCTCCCCTGCTGGGGGCCACCCCCCCCCCCCCATGCCCTCCTTGTCCAGCGGTCATTCCTTGAGTGAATCACGCTCACCTGAATGTCCATCTCAGGCTCTAGCATCTGAGCCACGTGACCAAAGACAGGTACAGACAAAACAAAGGGAACTCTTGGAAAATATGTCTGCCAGTGAGATGAATCGGGATGGTAGTTATCCCAGAAGAGGTGGTGTCTTTCTAAGGTCAGAAAGGTCTGACGACGCTGAATCGTATGGAGAATGAGTGGGGAGGTCTACCCCATGTTTGTCAACAGGGAGAAATACACTTAAATCCCTGTAGAAAGTGATGACCATACGTCCTTTAGTTCTAGCAGAGCTAGGGTCTACATAATTCAGTGTCGGCAGTGTTGAGTTCCAAAGAACACATTCTAGAAACCAAAACCAGTTTTACCATAATCTGCCTTTTACTTCCTTTCCACAAACACCATGAAAAACGAGCCCACCTGCAGGCAGCCTGCATATCTCTCTCCCTTCCCCCTCCCCGGCTTACCTCATCACCACTTCCCTACCTTCCTGCACCCAAATGCCCCCACATCCCTTCCAGTGATCCAGCCCTTGGCCTCCCGTCCTTCTTCCCCGCTCCCCGTTTCCTGGCCCCGCTGCAGCTGCCCAAAGGGACCTCGTCTGGCAAAACAGATGCGGCCATCAAGAGTGCGGGAGAGAAACAGACCCAGGTGGTCAAGGTAACATGCTCCCGACTGGGCGAAGCCAGGGAAAAGCCTGAGCCACCAGATAGGACTCGTGTTTGCCTCACTGTCATCACCGAACGGCTGCAAGATGCCAGGCACATGGCTGGGTAATTTATACCTGTTACATCTACGCTTCATTACCTCCATTCCGCAGACAAGTAAACAGAGGCTCATAAGGGTTATTTGACTTTTCTAGGCCTTTCCGACTCACACTGCTCTTCACTTTATATCCTTCTACTACTCAATGTTTCCTTTTGTGCCTCAAGCATCCCCAAAGAAGACAATACCAATTGCACTTGGCTCAATATTGCTGGAATTTTGGGCTGGATTTTCACTTCAATTAGAAATATATATATATATATATATATATATATATGTGTGTGTGTGTGTGTGTGTATACATATAGATGTATATATACACATATATAAACATATTCAATTAATCTGAATAATTTCCATGTTTTAATATCTCCAAGATTTTCATCATCACCATTAAGATGCTTTTAATAGAGTACCTAGGTACACATGGCAATTTAGTGAACAACAAAGTAGTTTCACCCTTTTCTATGGAATTTAGAAATAACCTAACAATGCTCATTACAGTTCACTACATAATTCGGTTTTACCCCACGACATCCAAAAGAAAAAAAAGAAAGAAAGAAAAAATGATCATCAGCTGTGAGGTTTTAGTAGACCCAACGTACAGAAAGCAATTGCCTTTGTGTGAAATCAGGAAAGCAGGTATCATGTTTGATATTTTAAGGCATCTGTGCTTATTATTCTGGTTTGGTTGATTTTCCTTATTCTATTTATGGATGCCTACCTTGTCCCTTTTACTGCATATTTCTACAAAATAAATATATATTTCATAATTTTCACAGCTCTTATCATAGAAATGAAACAAGGAAGAAAGTATGAACAAAGCATTTTAGTTTCTATTCCAAAATGATATTTTACCGATAGTTTTCAGCGGGCTGTGTTTATTTTTTAATAAACATTTGATTGCTCATCACGCTTTTCACTTGGTCCAGTTTTGTATCTATGTTACAGAAACATTTAAAAATTATCTTGGAGATTTTTATATCATCTATTAGCATTTTAGGAGAACCTGTTCCAAGTCGTGGATGTGGGTCATTTGCATATAGAAAAGGCAAGGTGAAGGAGGAAACCAATAATTGGTTTTCTTCATTTTATGGAAATGTGTGAAATGGACTGTTAGCTGCATTAAAGAATTAAAGAGTTAAGATACTTGTTTATTTAAGCCCTGCTTTTCTAATCTACAAGAATTATATTCAAATGTGGAAATCATTTTATGATTAACTTACATTTTGTTCATAGTGAGCCACTGACAGTGGATGATGATGACCTATTACCTAAGTGGAAAAATCAACAACAATAACAACAACAACAACAACAACAACAGACTTCCCACCTCTTGCGGAATATTTTGGGTTAATAAGACATTTAAAACAGCCAAGTCCAAGTCAGCTATAGAATAACCCTAGGATCGTCAAGGGGGTGTTTTTCACATTCTTTCCTAATCCATTTAGGTCTAATCAGTTCAATCGTAAATGCCTGACAGAGAGGTCTGAAAAAAAACAATGCATTTCTAAATTCAACCTGGAAAACTCTAGTTTTGTCACCATTATAACCTCACCTTGTGACATCGTCCCCTTTGCCCACACCCGACTGATGACTTTTTTCTCCTTGGGACCGAGCATGCCGAGCACACTGCTCTGAGGTGTGAGTTTCGTGGATCCAAGGCAGGAACATCTACAAAAGGGGTCAGTGAAAGGCAAGCGGCACACTGGTGTGACAGTGACATCTGGCAAGTAGTAAATGCATTTAGGAAGCTCATAAACCACGCATTTTGAATGACTCCTGAAATTGATTCCAATGCACGCGGGTGGAAGAGAAATATGCTTTTAGGAAGGTCATTTAATGTCACAGAACGTCTTTCTCTATAAGCCAGTTAAACTGGTTAGCAATTTACAAAACAAATCCCAGCCCGATTTTGATCTGGTAATTAATTGAGCCACCTAGTCAAGCCAAGTCTGTGTAGAGGAACTGAGTGTAGCCACACTTCTTCGACCTTAATAATTCAGGATTTGAACTGCCAGACGGGATTTGGCCTGAAATGACATCGCACCACATGTTCGCCCGTTAGGCCTTCTCCGGAGTGACGTAGAAGCTTAGTGTCCGTAGCCGTGTCCCCCGCAGGCGCATCCAGTTGAGATTCTCATATTAATTTTACAAACATGTTCTTTGGATTTGGGGAAGACCAAGGACATGATTAAAGTGGACCTCCATGTTTTTTCCAGGTCCCACCTTTGGGAGAGAATCGGATTTCTTACAGAAGTTTAACGTAAGGAACTCCATATCTGTGCACGGACTGAGTGGAGGCGATGTCCCAGGCAGTGCAAAGTTCCAGCAAGTTCCGCCTCCAGCCGCGAGGAGGAAAGCAAGGCCCTGGAGACTCCAGCCAAACCAAGGAAGTCAGGATCGACGAAATGTCATCATGCCGATGAGGATAACGGAGATATGCGATGGTATTACCAACATTTTAATGTTTATGAAAACATATTAATCTTGATTATTGCTTCAGGGTTTTTTGTTTGGTTTTGGTCTGGGGGTGGGGGACGTTGTTTATTTGGGTCGTATTCTCTGACTTGTATCACAGATTAGTAAGAAGTTTTTTTTTTTTTTTTTTGGTTTCTTTGTTTTTAAACTTCATATGTGGAAATGGTTTATCTTCTTAAGAAACAGAGGAAAGGTAAAATTTGAGAAAAACATTCTTTCTCACAGCAAGTCCTGGAAGGATATGCAGGGTTTGATTTCGAAAAACATAAATTTGGACGTGAGATATATTTACCTGGAAAATCGGTTCTGTGTGTTAGATCTGTGACTTTAGACAACCTACTTTTCTTCACCATGCCTTGGATTGCTCATTTGAAAACTGGGAATTTTATTATGTGCCTAAGTGAATGTTGTAAGTTGGAAAAGGAGGAATTTTTTTTTTAGTGCATGGCATGTTCGTAACCTCTTTAACAGACAAATGTAAATATTTTAAACTCCTGGGTCTGAAGCGATGGAGAAATGGAAAGTATCAAATTCAAGTTAATGTAAAAAATGTGTGAACTTGCATGTGGAGTATCTATACTGCAATACCATTTTACTAAAGCTGAATATATTCATTATCAAATAGAGGTCAAGTGACACAGAAACATACAGTGAACTCTCAGGTGCAAAATATCTCAAGGCAAGTGGAGGCGAAGATGTTAAAACCTGATTGCGAAGCATGGGATGTGAGGAAGTCCCGAGGTTCCAAGGTCAATCCTCCATTTCCAAGGCTGACATATAGTTGGTGTTTTGTTATTTTCATCTGGGCTGAGACAGTGAGATAAAAACGGTCTCATAATTTTTGTTTTTTTAAAAGGCCCGAGTATGAAGACACAGCCAAACACAGACTGAGACAGCGCTGTTCGAATGACCACCGCCTGGACCCGGCTCATCGGAGGCCGTGGAACAACCCAGCTCGAAACAAAGCACAGCCGAGTGTTCCCTCATCAATCTTTTATGGCTCCGGAGAGAACGACCTTGCTTAATACCTTATTTCGCCATAAAAAGGGGTCATCTTAAGGTCGGATCGTAGAAATCCCACGGCCCACTGACACGGAGGCAGCGGTCTCTGACGAGAAACGGGGGGAACTTCTCTATGATTCATCCCGTAGCCGAAAGCCCTTGGCTTCCTGAAACCGCTGATCAAAATTCTAGATCCTTAGCAGTGTTTTGTGTACGTAATACCATTTAATGTAAAGGAGGCAGCGGGACATTCGTTACCATTCTCTCCGTGGCACATGCGGGAGCCACTTGTGATTCAGTCTAAAAATAATTTGTTATAAAAATAAGGAGCAGTTTGTGAATGGTAAAAAGTAAATTAGAAAATATTGAAATTTATTCCTACGGCAGCATCCATTACTTACATTGGCGTGTGCTTTCTTGAGCGGAAGAGAAATGGATGGGGTTTTAGATAGCCCTGTGGGAAATGTACCTATTCCAGGATAATCCTAAGCAGAGCAAGTGGTGGAAATAGAGGTGTTTCCACATATACGACTTGGTGGCGGGGCCTGTGGCATTTTTTATGGTTATTAGGCCTGCATAATTTTTTTAAACAGTGCCTTAACCACACCACTGAAAGTGATTTACGAGGCTTGGTTGGAAATATTGATGGTTTTCGGTTCATTCCTTTGGAAATGATGCCTCAAATATTTCTGATAAAACACTGACAAGGATTTTGCATTTTTAGAGTGTTCAGAGAAGTAATAAAATTTAAAAGGCAGAACTCGATGAGCATTTGGAGCCTGTAGGACACAGACGAGAAGTAAGAGCTCATTGTTAGATTCCTGCAAATACTGAGCTGGAGCTTACAGGACCCAAAGGCGAGAACCTTTTACAATTTTGCGGCCCCGGGCACCTCTCTGGCTGGCCTCGTCCTACTCTCCACTCTGCTTGTCCTAACATGAAGTAAAAGGAACAAAGGACACTCCGGATTGAGTCAGTATCAACGCAGAGAGGAAAACATCAGGCTGAGGGATCATGAAACCTATTGGAGTGAATGTGCCCATTTGGCTGGGGTTTGGGGGTTAGCATTTGAGACACTACAGTGTTGGTTGCTTTTCAGGAAGATGCATGGACTGAGCAAGAAAAGTTTTCCCCGTTGTAACAAGTGAGATGCTATCAGATTTTAGTCCATTCCATCTCTCCTGATGAGAAGACACCATCCGTGTAGGAGATTAAGGTGATAGAAGCGAGGGTGCAGAAGGCAACTGGTATTTAGAACTTCTAAAATAAAGCTGGAAAGGGACATTTGTAAAAATGGAAAAATTCCATGGAGGACACAAATGACTAAAGATAACTCAAGAACAATTGAATAATGTGAGTAATCTTATCACCGCAGAATCAGTTGAATTTGAAGTTAAAAACCTTCCATCGAAGAAAACCCAAGACCCAAGACATGGATGAATTCACTGGGAAATTCTACCAAACTTTTCAGGAAGTATAGTACTTCTAAACAAATTCTTCCAGAATATGGAAAAGGAAGGGACACTTCTTAACTTATTTTATGAGGACGGCGTTACGCTGATGACAAAACCAAATATATTTCTTTTTCTTTTTAAATATGAAATTTATTGTCAAATTGGTTTCCATACAACAGCCAGTGCTCATCCTAAAAGGTGCCCTCCTCAATGCCCATCACCCATCCTCCCCTCCCTCCCACCCCCCCTCAACCCTCAGTTTGTTCTCAGTTTTAAGGGTCTCTTATGCTTTGGCTCTCTCCCTCTCTAACCTCTTTTCTTTTTTCTCCCCCTCCCCCATACTTCTGTTAAGTTTCTCAGGATCCACCTAAGAGTGAAAACATATGGTATCTGTCTTTCTCTGTATGACTTATTTCACTTCGCGTAACACTTTCCAGTTCTATCCACGTTGCTACAAAAGGCCATATTTCATTCTTTCTCATTGCCATGTAGTATTCCATTGTGTATATAAACCACAATTTCTTTATCCATTCGTCAGTTGATGGACATTTAGGCTCTTTCCATAATCTGGCTATTGTTGAAAGTGCTGCTATAAACATTGGGGTACATGTGCCCCTCTGCATCAGCACTCCTGTATCCCTTGGGTAAATTCCTAGTAGTGCTATTGCTGGGTCACAGGGTAGATCTATTTTTAATTTTTTGAGGAACCTCCACACTGTTTTCCAGAGCGGCTGCACCAGTTTGCATTCCCACCAACAGTGCAAGAGGGTTCCCGTTTCTCCACATCCTCTCCAGAAAACCAAATACATTTCAAGAGAGGAAAACTATTGGACAAAATCACTCATGAATATTCGATACAAAAATGCTCAACAAAAGGATAACAAACTTAATCCCACAAAATAATAATAAAAAAATGAAATGAAATAAAAGGAGGATATAACATGACCAAGTGGGAATTACCCCAGGAATGCAAGGCTGGTTCAACATTCAAAAATCGATCAGTGCGATTCACCCTATTAACAAAGAAAGGGAAGAAAAACAAAACAAAACAAAACAAACAAACAACAACAAAACCACAAACACACACACACACACACACACACACACACACACACATACAATGCATGATTATTATGATACATGCAGAAAGAGCCCTTGATAAATTTCAAAATCCATTCACTAAAAAGTCAGTTAAGTCAGACATAGAAACATCCCCAACCAGATAGAAGACAACTACAAAACAGACAAGCAAACCAAGCCAACCATAAAATGAAAGACTGATAGTTTTCCCCCCAAAGATCAAGTACACAGCAAGTGTGCCCCCGTCGCTACTCCTAAGAAACCCAGATGAACACTTTACTCTCTGAATTCCACCACACTTGTGAAACTTAGCTCCAATGCTGTCTTCCGGTGTTTATTCTGTCACTTATTTTCATTATCAGTAATGAAAATTATAGTAATTAGAATCACAGAATGCAAGAATTAGTAGGAATCTTGGAGTTAGAAGACAACTCCAGTATTTTTTTTTAATAGATGTGGAAACAGGGACCCAGAGGAGGAAGTGCAACCTATGTTTTGTTTGCTTAGACGTCTTTGATCTTGTTGCTACGCTCACAAACGGAAGAAATTCAGAGTCACAATAATTTTATCCACTACGTAATTACTTGAATCCCTCTGAGACAAAGTCATCATTGGACCAGTGGTCGGGTCAGCTAACTTTTCTTTCGGCAAGTAAGGAGAACATGTGCAAGGGTAGCCGTTAATGATCACAGGACTAATATCCTTGAGGCAAAGTGGATTAAAATTCACTAAATACAAGGCTATATTTTCATTTAACATTTTTAATGTCTTTAGTTTTGAGAGAGAGAGAGAGAGAGAGAGAGAGAGCAAGAGCATGAACGAGGGAGAGGCAGAGAGAGAGAGAGGGGAGACACAGAATCTAAACCAGGCTCCAGGCTCTGAGCTGTCAGCACAAAGCCTGATGCAGGCTCGAGCCCACGAACCATGGGATCATTACCTGAGATGAAATGGGACACTTAACTGACTGAGCCACCCAAGCGCCTCTATTTTTTTTTTTTAATTTAAATTCAAGTTAGTTAACACACAGTGTAATCTTGGCTCCAAGAGTAGAACCCAGTGATTCATCCCTTACACACCCAGTGCACATCCTGAAAAGTGTCCTCCTCAATGCCCATCACCCATCTGAACTATCCCCCCCACTCACCTCCTGTCTAGCAACCCCCCAAGTCTAAAGAACCCAAAGCTTTTCTCTCCAGTTATCATCCTCATAAAAATTAACTGAAATTGTGAGTACACAATTGAACTCATTGATATTTAGCTTTCAGGCTAGTTGAATTCTTTTTATCTCCTATATTTCCATGCATAATGGGATTTCTCTTTTTATCCTTAATCTTCACGTAGCCATATGCCACAAATATGTCTCAGATTTTTAGAGCCTTTATATTTTGGGATAGGTATGTATTATCTAATTGTATTAAAATTGCATAACGTACAGAAACATTCCCATAATGTGGGACTTGAATTTATTGCGAACCGTCTCTTGGCATTTTAAATAGTGCTACATGAATGTTCTCACTCCTATAAAAATATGTAATTTGCAAAGATTATATTTGCTAAAAAATAATCAGGAAAAAAGGAACATTATCCTAAAGACTCAGAGGAAGTTCGTATATATGAAGATAATTTGATGACGGAATCAACCTCCCTTTTTTTTTTTTTAAGAACATATCGCATCACTCAATCTGAGGTGAGGCAAAAAGAGCTTCTCTTTGAAATTGGGATCCAAAGCCCTAAGGACAGGAAAGACGGTAGGGATATAATGGAAAGCATGAAGAAAAGCATGAGGATCGAAACCTTCCGTTGGGACACCCAAGAGTGGAATTGCTGAAAATTGAATCACTGATATGATGCTACCCTCCCTTCAAATATGAAGGGGGAGAAAACACAAAAGAAGGGAGGTCCTGAGAGGAAGGTGGTAGATTTGGAGATTGCAATTGGAAATCAAGTCTAAAAAATTGAAGGTTTTGGATTAGAAGCCGGAACATGGAAAAAATGAGGAGGGGTCAAAGGCACAATTTAAAACTTTCATAAGGAAATAAAAGTCAGAGCTTCATACGTGCAAGTGGTTAGAAAACATTTACTGCCTTCGGGGAAATTAACTAAAATAGGACCACTTGATCACCCCTCCCTCCCCAAAGTCTTGCACAATATCCCTTAGGCCCCACGGACGTCAAACACAAGTGAAGCAGACAGTTGTGTGCAAAGTCAAGGGCCTGAATAGGAGGGGGGTGACAGCCACCTGGGATGACCCCACCAGGGGGGCACCAAGATGGTGGTACTGACTCCTACGCGTAATCCCCAAGCACAAGGTATTGAAGACCCTCCAGAAGGACTGACTCTGCAGAGAGAGAGAGAGAGAGCAGTCTGTCAAGTCTATGTTCAACTTGGGAAATATTTTTATAATAATGGATCTCAGGACATGGTCAGCCGAGCAAAACTGCCCAGAGCCAGGAGCTGGTGTTTCATATACAGAATTGGCATTACTTGGCTCCTGAGGACTGGCCTTTGGTCTGACGTCATCTTCCCACCGGTGAGACTGAGGGTTGAATGGCATCTAGGATTCGCTGACCACCCAGACTTTATTCTAGAATACAGATGGCCTCATCCAGCCTACCCACAGGACTAAATTCAATGAGCTCTCCTTTTTATGCACTCTTACAAACTGGGGCTAAGAGGACTCCTTGAACTCAGAAGAAACTAAGAGGTCGTCAGTAATATAAACAGAATATCGAAACCAAGATCAAGATGGCTTCCTCTGCCCTGTTCATGCTGAAATCATGACAGGCTGTGCTCTCCAGCAAAAATGAGCCATTTTCCCAGACACACATCACACCTGACCCTTTGAGTTCCTCTACTCATCTAGGAATAACTAGTTGTTTCACTGTTTGCCTTTACACCGGAGTTGGGATTTCTAACTCTTTGGACAAAGGAAGTCATGTGTGAATGCGCGTAACAAAAACTGAAACTCTTAAATATCAAAACAGGCATCTCAGAAACTGCCTTTGCATCAGGTTGTTTCTGGCCTCAGGAAGATCGTTGCGTTTGGCATTATCCTGAAAATCAAAGAGAATGATATATTTCAGGACAAGTTAATTTGAGTTCAAACTCCTTCTAATGACCCAGATGTTCTCGGGCATCTAGCATTGGGAGCAGCCTTTTGTTTCCCTAGTTAAAGAAGCATGGGAGCGCCGGCTGCCTTTGCTGAGTGTTAAGGCGCGTGACACCCAGGATGGCCATCTGTGTCTGTCACCTCTCCCCCAGCCTTCCAGCTGACGCGTTTAGAGGAAAGAAACAGCTTTGGCGATCCTGGCAAGACTTTCTGCTCCCGGGGACGGTGGTCAGCTTCTTCCAGAGCCACTCACTTCTCCCTGGGGACCGTAGAGCTTTGCATGTGCTGGACTCCTGCAATCCAGAGCAGACCGGAACCTTTTCATTGTGTGCTCTGTAGGTTATACCGAAGCCACCTGTCTATTACTCCCATGGTCCCTACAGCAGACACCGAAACGATCTGCACAAAAAGAGGTGTTTCCGGCCCCCAATAACACTATTGTTAGCAAACCAATATCTGTAAAACACTTTGTACTTTTCTTGCTTCTGAATGTGTTATCTTCTGGATCGTAACCACCCTCCTCGCAAGCTCTCCGCCCCCCCCCCCCCCCGCGCCCTGCAAGTGCCGCATGGTACCCCAGCCCCCAGCTATGCCCTCTCATACTGAGATGTGTGCGTAGCACTACACAGCCCAGAAGGGTCTTCTGCAAAAGCAGCACTTAAGCCCTGGGCACGTGCCGTGGGACCGACAGGTGCACACCCTTCAATTTCTATGTTACAGCTTTGCACTTTTAAACGCCTTTACCTCTTTCTCATCTATTTCATTGCTCTTTTCACCTTCGCTGATGACAGGTGGCATTCTGTCTAATCACATCCCTGTTGGATTTCTTTTTCTGGAGTAAGATAATTTTAATTAAAATGATACCACTGGCAGAAAAAAGAAAAGAAAAGAAAAGAAAACTCTCCTTTCAGGACCGCGTCTTATCAGCCATCACTGCCCTTTTGCCCACATATGGAGAAGGCTCTGTCATCTCCTCCATCACCTCCAGGCTGTATCCCCTTTCTCACTTTACATTGCTTGATCTCGTCCATTTGCAGTGGAGTTGATTCTTCAAGTCCATCCTCGGTAACGAGGCCTGATTTCTGCCTCTTGGAGATCTTTCCCATCTGCCTTTTCCCATGTCTGGACAGTCCAGGGCTCCCCCACCAGGCATCCACTTACACTTCCTGCCTTTCCTTGGTGGAGCCGACTTGGGTTCGGTGCCCACAGATGTGTCTGATTCACGTGCAGTCGGTTCTCCGGGCTGCCTTGTTTCCCGCACGTCCTTCCCATCGGGCATCTTCGCCAGTGCCCTCAGGGGTGCAATGCTCCACTTCTAATGCTGCAGACTCAATCTTCCCCAGTGTTGGAGTCCTTCAGGTGTCCTGGGCACACAGCTTCAATAAGAGCTGTCCTACCATGAGACCGTATGACTTCTTCATGCCTTCTGCTCTTGTGTGACTTACGCCATACTTAGGCTTCATGTCTTACGTTCGTGTATGACCCTTCTTCTTCTCATCATCCAGAAATAAGCAATGAATGACCCAAGCACAAAGGTCAACTCTTGTCTCGGTTCTACATGATGGTGATCACCCTTGCTTGAAGTTCTTTTCGGTGCCAGCCTCCCACAAAGGACTCCTGTCCACTCTTCTCTTACCTCCCATCCACCTTTTTTCTTATTATCCCTCTCCCATTGCCTGTCCATTAAATGTGGGGAGCCCCACAGGTTTTTCTCATGCATCTCTCAGGCCTGAGAAAAGAATTATATATACTTTCATTGGCGTGAAAATATGACCTGATAATGTGAAGGCAATTTCTCCCCCAATCGGTTGCTTGCATTTTTATTTTCCTAATGATACCTATCAAGGGCCATTTTATTTCAACTTCGCTGAGATATGTCTTTTTTTTTATGGACAATATTTTGGTGTGGCTAATAGGAAATCTTTGCTGAACCCAGTGTCTTGAAGATTGTCTCCCGTTTCTTGCAAAAGTACGTAGATTTAGCTCTTTCTTATAATCATGTGATCAATTTGAAGCTAGTTTTTATGATTGATATCAGGTTCATTTTTTTTGCTTAGGGAGATCCCACTGTTCCATCACCATCTGCTAAACAGACTCTCCTTTTCCTAATGGCCTTGGCACGTTTGTCAAAAATCAATTGATTATCGCTCTATGGATTTACAGTAAAACCTTGCATTGCGAGTAACTTGTTCTGTAAGTGTTCTGTAAGACGAGCAAACATTTCTAATAAATTTTAACTTAATAAATGAACAACGTCTTGCAGTACAATCGTACGTGACACTGAACATCACATGATCACAACTAAGCCAATAGTTCTTCTCTCTCTTTCTCTCTCTCTCTCTGCAAAAGTGTGGGTGATGGTCTCCCATACTCAGATGCTTGGTCTCAAGCCTCAGTGTTTGGCAGAAACCAGTGATTTTTTTCAGAACTTTGGGCAGCGCCCACAACTGGCACTAGTGTATTTTTGTCACTTCAAAGCACCTGTGGACAGTCCTTTGCTTTTCCAGACAAGAGTGAGCTTAGGAATGAATGCTTTGCTTCATTCTAGGTCAGGCTGCCTGTGGATATAGACCCTTTCCTCTGCTACTTTATTGCAGTTACATTAAATGGTGTATACAATGGCCTTCACATGGAAAAAGATTCCATTAAGCCAATAGATAGCCGTGATTCCACTAGTGATAAAGTTGTCCTACACAATAACCCTCCTCGCTCTTGTCTCCCTCATATCAGCCACCAACGTTTTCAAAGGTAAGTGCAGGTTAATTTGTTTATTTAAAGGTAAGTGCAGGTTAATTTGTTTATTTTCCTTTATATTTTGTATTTTCTTGATTATTTTGTATTATGTTACAGTACTGTAAGCATTTTTATATGAATGTCTTTGGGTTGTAGAACGAATCATCTGAGTTTCCATTATTTCTTATGGGGAAATTCACTTTGATATACAAATGCTTTGTATTACAAGCATGTATCCAGAATGAATTATGCTCACAAACCGAGGTTTTACTGTATTTGGAGAATCTCAGTTCTCTTCCAATGATGTCTCAAAATTCTGTTCCATTGATTTATATGTCTGTGTTTACTCTAACGCCATGCCAGCTTGAGGAGTGTAGCTCTATAGTAAGCTTGAAATTGTCACTTGAAAGTGTTCTAACTTTGTTCTTTTTCAAAATGGTTGTGACTATTTCAGGAACTATGCATTGTTTTAAACACAAACTGTATACAGACTTTATGTCATAATATAAATAGTATATTATGTATATCAATATGTATATTGATCAATAGACAACAAATTGTCTATTGATGTCTATTGACAAATCAATAGGCATCATCCTCTCTAAACCCTGAGCTTCCATAGCACACATTGGCCTCAGGAAGACTATCCTCCCTCCTCACAGATGGGCTGGAGGGAAAAAGACTCTTAGAGGAAGTCAGCTCGACCAGAAGACAGAAACATAAATAAACATCTTTAAAACCAACAGACTGATACATGCATTAGAGGTTGTCTGTTGCCCCTGTGGTTAGGGAGCCCTGAGTATACAAAACTGAACACCCAATAGGTTCAGGTCAGTGGTGTCATTGGATAGAGCACACCAACTTTTGAAGTCATTCTTCCCCTCGGAACTGGGGCCTAAATATTTATTGATCCTGGAAACTCCTAGATCTAGGAGATGATCGTTTCCGGTGTGTTTGACCAGATTATGGTATTCACCTTTGCCTCACCTCACATCTATGTCTTTGCAGTGGCTGAGGACCACTATGGTTAGGACCCTACAGACCCAGATCCAGCTGTTCCTTGTCATGGCCCCATCTCTGTTGTGTCAAATGAGTTCTCATGTAGGTGTAGGTAACGACAGACTGAGAGATCCTCTGCTCCAGGATTGAAGCTGTTTTCAGGCATCTGTTTTGTTGTATTGACATTATTCCTCTTTTCTTCCCCAAAGAAAAGGGCAGACCCTGGACTTACGAGGCTTCTGTAGCTCTTTCCAGTATCTTGGTTCTTAATCCGTCCTGATTTAGGCATTGTGCACCAAATAAAGCATTGTGCCTGAGGCAGGATGACTCAGGCTTATCTAACCTGTTTGCTGGCCCACAGGTGCCCTGGTAAAGACATGTGAGTTCACGTGTGGCCGTCTCCCCTGACCAGCATCCAGGGCCTGGAGTTAATGTCCCATCTCTGAACATGACAGTCACGGGCTGAGTCCGCCATATTGGCCTCGATGTTAACTTCCTACATCTTGAAATCCCAGGCACAGCTCACCTGCGAACGAGGCTTAGGGCCGTATGTGAGGTAAAGCTGAGGACGAAGTCCTGTGTCAAGGATGTCTGTGCCTTTCCAGGATGAAAAGCAAAGAGTGGCCATCACAGAGTGTATTCCTGAAGGCTACTAGAGCAAAGGCAATGACTTGTATGGTCTGGCAAAAGGGACACTAGAATTTTTGTTTTGTTTTGTTTTGTTTTGTTTTGTTTTGTTTTGTTTTGTTTCTGTGTAGAGACTGATGGTTGTAGGGGTCATTCTCTATGAAGTCAGGAAGTGCTCACTGGGTAGAGATCCCACAGCACAGCCAGAGAGAGGAAATTTATTCATCTAACCAAATGAGTGTGCGGGTAGGAAAAGGAAGCAGACCACACATTTCATTGCTACCTGTGTGAAGGTTACCACTATCAGTAGGCCCCCCTTCCTGCTTCCAATCCATGTTTAATCCATTCTTCCGAAGAGGCATAGCTCTGTGAAATAATAGGAGTCTCTGAACCTCCACATGCCCAAGCTTCACAGCACCTGGCCCAAAACTCTGCGGCTAGTGCCGTCGTGGACTGGGGTGTGTGTTCTCCCAAAATTTACAGGTTGAAACCTGAACCCCTAGGGGGGCTATATTTGGAGATGGAGCCTCTAAGAAAGTAATTAAGGTTAAATTGAGATCATAAGCATTAGTGTCCTTATAAAAAGATAAAGAGACCCCAGAGATTTCTTTCTCTAGCCACCTAAGCACAAAGAAGAGGTCACGTGAGCACATGAGAGATGGCAGCTGAGTAAGAGCCAAGACACGAAGCCCCAGAATAAGCCTTTTCCTGTCAGAACCTTGACCTTGGATGTCCAGCCTCCAGAACTGTAAGCAATAAACGTCTGTCTGCAGTATGTTGTTACGGCAGCCCTAGCAGGCCAATATGAACATTGAGTTAAAAAACTGGAGTTGTCGTCTTTCTGATCTCTGTACTTTGCCCATACCTAAAACTGTCCTTCCCAATCAATACCCAAATGCAAAAACATATTTTATACAAGGGGAAAAAATTAATATTGATATTGCACATAATTTTAAATACATGTGGTATTTTGGCATTGGTATGAATTTGCCTCTCACAGTGATGATTTTTGTTTTGTTTTGTTTTGTTTTGTTTTGGGGCATCTTTTGTCATGAAGCAGTCCTAGCATTTATTTACTTACTTAGCAAGCCTAGCATTTATTTTTGAGTGAGAAAATGAAACATTCACAAGGGTCCTGCCGAAGGATAAGCGATTAGAGAGAAGTAAAGAAGGGGCGCCTGGGTGGCTCAGTCGGTTGAGCGTCCGACTTCGGCTCAGGTCATGATCTCGCGGTTCGTGAGTTGGAGCCCCACGTCGGGTTCTGTGCTGACAGCTCAGAGCCTGGAGCCTGTTTCGGATTCTGTGTGTCCCTCTCTCTGACCCTCCCCGTTCATGCTCTGTCTCTCTCTGTCTCAAAAATAAAAATAAAAACGTTAAAAAAGAAAAGAGAGAAGTAAAGAAGATGGAAAGCAAGAGCTTCAATTGGAGTAAATGTTTGATACATTACACAGGTTTGGTTCTTTTTTTTTTAATAAGTTTATTTATCTTGAGAGAGAGAGAAAAAAGAGCATGAGGGAGGGGTAGAGAGGGAAGGAGGGAGAGAATCCCAAGCAGGCTTCTCACTGTCAGGGTGGAGCCTGAAGTAGGGCTTGAACTCACAGGACCGTGAGATCATGACCTACGCTGAAATCAGCAGTCGGACGCTTAACTGGCCAAGCCACCCAGGCGCCTCAATACATTACGTAGACTTTAAACAAGTATACAACATGCAGGAAAGGTGAAAAGGAAAACAAAAACACAAACTGCTTCAAAAATTCCAGCTGGAGCTACTGGCAGGATTGCACCAGTGACAGAGAGCTGTATGACGGGTATGTGTTGCTGGGGAGGGGAAGGTTTGGGAAGGAAAGGTGTACACAGTGAAATGCCAGGACGTGGCTGGAGATGTGATATTGACACACGCCCCAAATTATTAAGGACAGAGTTGGAGTAGATCTTATAATCAGCTGTTGTAAAAAAAAAAAAAAAAAAAAAAAAAAGGTGGACGTGAATGAAGAAACATTGGAGGAGTTTGGTATCTGGCCCCTGGCAAGAATGGGAACACAATCCCTAGGAGTAAATCGTCAACTATAATCAAGACAGTTGCTTAAAGGAAGGGGTGGGGGAGCATGAGTCAATGATGCTACCAAGTAAGACAAGCTCTGTGACTTGGCAGTTCATTCATCATTAGGGCCTAGAGCATGCAGTCTCTGCCACCATGGGTGTCTCCAAATGACTGTCTCCGCAAAATGCAATGGCGTCCTCCGGAGTCACCAGTGAGGTCATCGTGGTGATGGCAGTGGAAGCCATATTGCAAAGAATTTATTAGGAAATCATGCGTAATTTATGCGTGGACTACGGTTTCAAGAGACTTGGTGGCTTTTTCCAAGAAGGTGACTAGTTGGGAGCAGGAAGAAGGGAAAGATGTTTCTCAGGATAGGGAACAGAAAATGCTTTTAAGCTATGTAGAAAGAAGCGGCGAGTCAGATATTAAATACTTAAGAAGGGGAAAAAAAAACACATATAAAAATCTTAGCACAAGTTCTACTATAAGGTGACAGAAAGAAATTTACATCTATCTACATTGAGAATCTACTTCACCATTACAGGTTCCCTTTGAAAAGTCTGTCTCAGGGCGGATTTCAGGATGCCTCCGTTTCAATATTTTATGTTCAAGACATTGCCGACACTGTGATACAAGGACTTTACAAAGTGTCTACAAAGCACCGTGGAGAAACAAATAAAAAACTGTAAGAGCAAAGAGTTGCTCTTGGAACTATTTTGGGACCCATTCTTTAATTAGTAATCACAAAAATTAAATCAGTTTAGATGTAAGATGCGACTCACGTTTTCCAAATAACCAGAAGTTCTATAAAGTACAAATACATGAGTGTTTGGAAAGCCAGGACCTTTCTGAGTTTCAGATGAATCTCACCTGAACGGGACCTAGACAACACGTATGTACTCTAACAAGAACTACTTTATTAGATTCTCTGAGTCTTCTTAATTTGACCATGCCTTTATGTCAATGACTATATGACCCTAGTGCATTGTGTCTTTGATCACAGGGTCTAAAGATCTATGTGGCCTTTACTTTTAGAAAAGAGTGAAAGCTCTTCCCCGGAAAAGGTATCCCTGTAAGCCAGCTGCCTTTCAAGTTAAAACAGAAGGGATTGTTTTCGGTCTACACAGATAACGGGCCTCCATTTTTCCCTTTCTTACGGAGGCCTGGCCAGATAGCGCTTAAATGGTACAAAGAGTTTCTCCTGGGCTATATTACCTTGAAATGAATAAACCTCAATGCATTATTGTAAACATGGAGATGTTCTGATTTGGGTAGCAATGAGGGCTCAATGTGGAAGAATAAGAAACTAATAATGGTAAAGTGAGAGGGCTGGCCATAATGAATGAAGCGTCTAGCTGGAGAAACTGGCAAATTATTGTGAGAGAGAGGGACACTCTCGTTGGACAAAAGAAGAATTGTATTGGCTGAGTCACTTCAGATCTCGAGAGTAAATCACTACAATCGGGCCTCTGTCGGTGGGTAACGCACCCAGCCTACTTGGAGTCCAGGCAAGCCAGAAAGAACAATGGCTGTAAAACCCATTCACTGTGGGTTTATACATCCCCAAGCTCCATTAGCTCAGGTCCACTTGGTTGTCCCTACACTAGATGGACATTTGGCCACTTCTCTTGCTACTAGTTCCTTCTTGCCCTTTACTACCTCTTGCTGTTCCGGGACTGGCAATGCCCACCCGCCGGTTACGTTCTCCAAACAGCAAGGCACCCATGTTACACAAAGCCACCCCATTCTTGGTTTCCTCCTGTGTAGACCTGGTTTGATCTTCCCTTCCCAGTAGCACTCCTGACCCCGTTCTCTATCTTCAACCCCGAATTAGCCGGGCATCTTGACTCTTTTGTTTCTTTTCTTCCAGCTTTACTGAGACACAACTGACAGACAATACTGTGTAATGGAAGGTGTGCCCCATGACCTGGCACGTGGATATTGCGAAGTGATGATGACATTAGCTTAGTTGACATCCACCACCTTATATAGTTAAACAGAAAAAAAAAAAGTGTTCTTTCTGCTCGTGTGGAGGACTTTTAGGATCTGTTCTTCTAGCGACTTCCAAGTAAACCACAGAGTGACGTGAACTGTAGTCTCCATCCTGCACCTTCCACTCCCGTACGTGCTTACCTTATACCTAGAAGTCTTGCACCTTTGACCACCCTCGCCCAATTCCCCCCTTACCCCCCTGCCCCTGGTGACCATGAAGCTACTGTCTGTTTCTATGAGTTTGCTTTGTCTAGATGCCACATTTAAGCGAGATCTTGGCGGTATCTCTCTTTGCTTCATTTCACCTTCTTGGTCCTTGTCATTCTGGGCCTTTCTGTATTTTCAGACTTTGCAGCTTTGTTTCCCTCTGACTGGGGGGGTGGGGAGCGGTGTGAGTGTTAAACAACAAAATTCAAACTCCCCACAGTTTTGGAGGCTGGAAGTCTGAGGTCAAGCTGTTGGGCAGGGTTGCTTTCTCCTGAGACCTCTCTCCTGGGTTTGCAGATGGCCACCTTCTCTCTGTGTCCTCTTGTGGACTTTGCTGTGTGTGCACATCCCCCTGGGCTCTCCCTCCTCTTATAAAGACACCAGTCATATTGGATCAGGACCCACCCTCACAGGTTCATTGGTACTTAATTCCCACTTTTTCCTTTAACATTTTTTATTTGAGAGACAGAGCTCAAGTTGGGGAGGGGCAGAGAGAGAGAGGGAGACACAGAATCCAAAGCAAGCTCCAGGCTCTGAGCTGCCAGCACAGAGCCCGACGCGGGGCTGGAACTCACGGACCGGGAGATCATGACCTGAGCCAAAGTGGAATGCTTAACCGACTGAACCACCCAGGCGCCCCCTTAATTCCCACTTTAAAGGCCCCATCTCCAAACAGTCCAATTCTGTGGTGCTGGGAGTATGGGCTTCAGCATATGAATTTGCAGGGACACAATTCAGTCCACAACTGTGTCCAAGGTAAAACTCAAATTTTGTCTGCTTCTGAAACCCACATGTTCTCCACATGATGCCCGGCTCCAGTGGCTGGAGGCAGGTTTCTTACTCTGTGCTTTAAGAGAAGCACACCTACAGGTTATCGTCTCTATTCCCTAAAAGCCCTCCAATTAGTAGAGAAGGGAAACCAGTCGACAAGTTATTCTCACATAAAACGAAAGAAAATCATAATTAAGTAAGAGCACTCAGAAGGCAACGTAGGATATGGGTCAAAGTCCTGCATCGGAAATCAGAATATTTGAGCTCGAAGCTCAGTTTGGCAATTCATGACAGACCCCAGGACAGTGAGAAGCAAATGATTCTTCCATAAACTATGTGTTGAGAACCTCCCATGGGCCACGCACTGCTCTAGGCTCCTGAGACACATTATAGCATTCCAAGTGATCGTTCAGAGCAGTGTTTAGGGAAAAAAAAAAATGAAGCAATTTGTACAAACGGTCAACATTCTTATTATCCTTGTGCAGGATCTTCGTGGATAATCAAAATTAGCTGCCTTATAGATTTGGTGTGTTTTGCTTTTTATTCTAAAGTTAATTGTTGGTGGGTTACGATGGAATGCTTAGACTACTTATTTTTAATGTAACCATGCCTTCAAAGCAATAGTAAAGCAACCACAATTCTAGAAAAATTGGAGCAGGTGGGGCTGACCAAAGCATTGGAGGAAAGCCTTACGATCAAGTAGCTTTTATTTTATTTTATTTTATTTTTTTGATCAAATAGCTTTTACACAGGTTTAAAGACTGACCTACAATTGGTTCCGACTATGGAAGAAAAGAATTTGAACAAAAGAAAACAAAGAGATCTTTGAGATGAGTAATCTGAAATGGCCAAGAAAATGCCCATCCGGTTCTACATCCAGGCTCTCCCTCCCTCCCCCGTGGAAACTCCAGCTCCTGGGTCAGTCCTCCGGCCTTTGAGCAGGAAGCACACTGTCAAATTCTGTGAAATGAGAGCTTTTTCTTGATCAACCCAGCCAGCACCGTATACAAGCGAGTGGCAGTCCAGCGGCCTTTGTCAGTATATCGACGTTGATCAGTTTTGAAACAGATGCCAGGATTAAGATGTCTCACTGGGTCACACTTTGGGGATCACAGCAGCCACATTTTGTGTGATTATAAGGATATGAGACACCAAGCAGGTTTCCAGAATTTCAGATAAGAACACAGAGCCCAGGAGCTCCGCACAGCATTCAATTCAGCCATCTAATAAAACACTCTCCGTAGTTGTCATGACAACACCCTCATTTTTCCCATGTGAAGTATGCTTCTTTCTTCTAGATGGAAGTGTTTACTCGATGTCTATTGGGAGGCTGTAATTTTTTTTTTTTTTTTATTGGAGGATCCCATTAGAAGAGCACGGAATTGGAATTCACCGAGCTTTCTCTGACATGACAGTATTATGAACCCACGTTCAGATAACACACAACACCTTGTGGAGGTCTTTTTATTATGGCTTCTCACCTCTCTTCTGAAGCCTTTATTTCTTCTTTTAAGAGTATTTTAAAAGGCCTAATTCAAAGCCCAAAGGTTCTGAAATTGTCAGACTTGCTTTCGGTCCCTCCAGGACCAGGAACCCAGTTCTGGTTAATGAGGCTTCTACAGTCTTGTGACAAAGGGGTCTTTATGATGCCGGCAGAGGGATCCCTAATTTATTTATCTGGAAACAGTCATCTGTCCTTACTTTTTACCCCACCCCCATCAAGGACTAGATTTCTGTTCTGGACAGAGAGCTAGCATGTGCTGGTAAACATGGTCGGTGTCGAGATACCGTGCACGCCTGCCATGGGGTTCTGGGTGCTGTCTGTCTGTCCCTCCACCCTCCTTCAACATCGCATCCTTAAAACTTGCCCATTCAGGGAGGAACTTTACTCCAAAGCAAATGCTCATCAAGGGGGATCTTGCCAGGATTCTCGTTTAATTACGGCACGTATGCTAAACGAAAACCCTGTAAAGTGCTGGAAGAACCAAGAAAAGAAAAAGAAACAAGAGAAGTTTCTGTGTAGCAAAGAAAGGTGTCATAGCTTTTCACTCAAATAACTAAATGAAATATTCACCTCCACAAAGTCAGAGCTGAAACCAAAGATACGCCATTACAAATGAGGTTTGCTGTACGACTTCTGTGTGAAATAATCAGACTTTTATGGACAGTTATCCCTCATTCAAGTCTTCTGAAGTTTATTTTAAAGGCTGGATTTGTTAAATGCTTTCCTCTGACTCTCTGGAGATCTCTACGTGATTTTTTACCTTTTACTCCACTGATATACCACTATATTGGCAGAATATATGTTACTAACGTATCTTATTTGAGGGCTAAACTGTATCGGATAATTTATGTTTTTATACACAATTTCATTTAGTTAGCTAACATTTTCTTTTACATATCCATATACAATTTTACATATACATAGGAAATAGACTTCCGGGTCGGTTTAAACTATTTTGAAATGCACATCCTTGACTTTATTAGAAAGCAAGTTTGAAGAATGCTTTGGCATGTATTTAGTTCAAATTTTCCACATCTCTGGGGAGTTTTGATAGAAAATACGTTACTGACACGAACGCATTTTTTTCTCTATTTCCTTTTACATGTATATCAATTGTATTAAGGTATCATTATGTGTCATAGTATGAATGCTTCTTAGGTGAATAGTTCAGTGAGTGTTGAAAATCTCTCCTTTCCTAAAACCGAGTCAACAATCAAGACACATTCCCTCACCCTCAAAATTCCCTTTATGTGCCCTTGCCATGAAACTCCCTTCGCCTCCAATCCCCGGCCACCACTACTTCCATCACTATGGGTTGGTTCTGTCTCTTACAGAATTCCATAGTAACGGAATCACATTGTATGCATTTTTTATGTCTGGCCTCTCATTAGCATAATGATTTGGGGATACATCCATGTCGTTAGTGTGAGTTAACGATTTTCTTGTGTTTATTGGTAAGTAATATTCCATTGCATGGATGTACCACATTTCGTTGCTCAGTCTACATACTAATGGACGTTAGGGATGTCTCCAGTTTTTTGGCTATTGTGAGTCAGACATGAACATTCGTGTACAAATCTTCATGTGGTGTGTAAGCCAAGTTTTCATTTCTTGTAGGTAATAACCTTGGAAAGGTTTCTCCATGTTGTAAGTGTCTATTCCACTCTCCACGGAATGGACAACTTATTTTTGCGATTCTCCTAGAGCCTCCCTTAAATAGGTTTTTGGCATTAGTGTTCTCTCCTATGCATACTTTAACTTTTATTTCTGTATTTTTGTTGTCTTTGCTATTTTTTTATTCTGTCCCTTTCTCTACGCCCTTGGGAAATATCACAACTTACTGATTGGTTCTTTGACTGTGTCACTCCTCAATAAACTCATCCTTTGGCACCTTTATGTTAACTACTATATTTTTTAATTTTTTATTTTTTTTACATTTTTTTTTCAACGTTTATTTATTTTTGGGACAGAGAGAGACAGAGCACGAACGGGGGAGGGGCAGAGAGAGAGGGAGACACAGAACCGGAAACAGGCTCCAGGCTCTGAGCCATCAGCCCAGAGCCCGACGCGGGGCTCGAACTCACGGACCGCGAGATCATGACCTGGCTGAAGTCAGACGCCTAACCGACTGCGCCACCCAGGCGCCCCACTACTATATTTTTTTATACCGAGTGTATTTTTCCCACTCGATAAAATTATTTTTCCTTCAACTATAAGACATTCTCCCTAAGAATGTTTCCTATAAATCCCGAATCTCTCTGCTTTCATAACTACGTTATCTTTGGAATGGGCCATTCAGTTAATTGTCCCTAAAATATCTCCCCATTTGCCTTTGTGAGTTGATGTTCACCTGAGATTTTTAGTCACCTTGGCTGAACATGCGTGACAGGAAGGAAGGGATGTATATGCCAGGTCCTTGCATGTGTCTTTCCTGGCAAAGGTCACGAGAAGTGTAGGCAACTGCCTGTGCAGAAACTTCTGGAATGACCACCTGCTCTGAGACACTCACCACCCTTTTTGAGAGCCATTTACCTTGCCTATAATCAAGCCTTACTTGCAGGCTTGATGCTCTCGGTGCTGAGGAGCAAATACTCAGAGACTGCAGGTTGCAAATGAAATTTCCTTTATTTTTCCAGCTTTGACATAGTGATAAGGTGGTTTGTGGCTTCTCCAGGTGCCGTGGGAAGGGAAAGGGACCGTCCTACAGTGTTCTGTCACCTATGTCCCCACTATGGCCAGCAGGCCAATGATTCTCCCTTTAATATCAACCCCCCACACACACGCACACGCATTCACACCAGAACCAGAAGCATCTTATGGCTCTTACTTAGTTTGTTGTGCTTTAACTGATTAACACGCTTCCTTCCTTTGGGATTTCCAGGACTGAACGAAGGAGGTGATGGGGCGCCCCTGCGATCTGACTTCGTACAGCACAAGCAAGTTGCTTTGATACCTTTCTCCACCGTCAGACCCTATTTATCATGGAGGAGACCTGATGCTAAGACAAGTTTCAGATCTCTTCAGTTTTCTTGAGCATTTTCTCTGCCCCCTTCCTTTTCTTCCTGAGTGGTCTGTGAAGTTGCCATTTTTGAAAGCTCAAAACCTGGCTTCAAGAGCTGCCCCTGTCGCCACAGAGCTCTGTGAGCCAAGGGCGAGGTAACAGCCGCATGTGTGCTCCGTGGGTCTTGAGTCCCTCCTTTACAACACGGGATTAGCGATGGTGACCTCATTGCTTGGGTAAAATCATACCCCGTGCATACCGAGGAGTGCCATCCAGACCTCCCAGGAGACTGCGCGCACTTCCTCAGCTACTGGGCGAACGGGGCCCTCGCTAACAGGTAAGCGTCTATTCAGGAATCGCTGGGTCCCTGGGGTACAAACATCCGGTCCCTTGCCTTGACTCTGGATGGCCCCGGGGCCACCACGGTTCCTGAGCTCCCTGCACTGAGGTCTCTGTTGCACCACACTGCAGCTCAACAGCTCCCCCTCTCCACCGTGCTCCCTTAACTCCCTGAATGATGCTCTTTCTGAATGCAGTCCCCCCAGATCTCGTGCCCACAAGTCTCTCCTCTCAAGTCAGTGTTCGGGGGAACCAAACACAAGTGAGACATGTACAGATATCAAAATACCATCTCATGTACAGGCAGGTGTCACGCCACTGCGTACCCACTGGCCAGCACATGAGTTAGGAAAAGGGAATACCTCCATGAGAGAATGGCCACCGAGAGTTCGTGAGTCAGACAGGGTTCGCTAGGGAGGTGAAGCCGGAGTCTCAACTTGAAGTAAGGTGGGCATCTAGGTGAACAGTGGGAAAAGCAAACCCATGTGCACCTACCCTTCAAGCCACAGCTCTAGCTGCTTTGTTCTTCTCATGTTCTTCCTCGCTCCTTGTTTCAATTGCTTTGAGTATCTGGCTCCTTGAAGCAAGGCTGAGCCCATTCAATTCTCAACTTCAGGTCTGAGCACCCCCTTTCATTGCGAACCAGCGAGGCCTGGACGAGATCCTACGGATGTTCCCTTTTTGTCAAAGCCTCAGATCGAGGCCGAAGCTTGGCTACCATCATTTTTAATTTCAACTATCCAACAAGCCGGAGGTATCTGCCAGACCCCACCAGAGCTGCCCTGAGCTGCCTCGGTACCAAATCTGCGGGAGGTGGGCATCAACTAGAAAGACTAACAGTTTGCGCATCTGGGATGAATGAGCGCTCAGCAAACACCTGGCTTACACATGACCCATCTGTTTGCGAATCCTGTGAGTGTTGACTGTACCAATAAAGATAGGCCATGATGGGAAACATTTGTTACTATTCAACAACATGCTCAAGAGCTCAGGTCAGAAGGGCGGGGGCCACAAAAGTAAGGACGGGGACAGCCCATGAGGGGTACATGGTGGCAGAGTTAATGGAGGACGGTGATGGGGGAGGACAGGTGCGCAAGAGCTCGGACACATCCTTCCTTTTCTGCTTCTTTCCTTCTTTGGTTGGTTCTTTGCTCTTTCATTCTTTCATTCTTTGTTCTTTGATTCTGACTTTCTTTTAACATTCAAAGAACATTTACAAGGCACGCATGCTCTCCCTCAAGGAGCTTAGAGTAGAGTAACGTGGTTAATTCTATATAATTTAGTTTTATTTTATATAGTTGCTTTAGATAAACATCCAAATCCCTTAGTAGGTGATATTCAAACAGTCTTATGGTGCTATTCAAATAGGCAAGAGACTAAGAGGATTATAACAAGACATTCATAACAAATGCCATTTGTATTGATTAAAAAATACTCTCTCGGCCTCAAAGAGAACATACAAACAAAAAAACCACGCAAGTACCGCACATAAGTGGTTCTTTACCAGCAAAGTCAGTGCAGGAACAGCATCCCCGCCCACCTACCCAAAATTGTGAGACGGAAATAGGTCATGAGTATAAGAATGGATAAAAATAAAATTTTTAGAAAGGGCTTTTGCACAAATTGGTGATGATAGTGAACCATGAACTTAGCAGTATTATGAGCTCAACCTTCATGCCTGAAGAATAAATACCAAAAGAGGCCAAAAGGAGGACTCCACAGTGGCAGTCAGACCCTATTTCCTCTAAGCAGCTGAATGCTGGTGTCCTGTGTTAACTCAATCCATTTCCAAGGAGGAGAATCTATTACAGGAAACAGATTCCAAGAGAACAATGAAGCCACCGGCGTAGGGAAGGATCTTCTCGAAAGAACACAGATATTACAAGACAACCAGAAAACAAACATCTCTTAGTTCTCTTGTTCCTACCTTGACCAGTCTCTCATATCATTTCTTCCCCCCATTCATGCTGGTGCAGACTTGCGGCCGCCTCCTGCTCAGGGTCCGCCCTCAGGGAAGGGTCTGAATGCAGATCAGAGTAGAGGGCCCAAAGAGGGGTCTCGGGCCGGTTCCTACTCCAGGGTGAGTCTTCTGCGGCTCACTCAGGAGACTGCGCCAGCCATTAGGGGCTGGAGAAGATCCTCATCCTAGATTTACTCATCTTTTTTGGGGGGGGGTTCTTCTGAGCTTTTTTGTGATTTAATTCATATGCCATAAAATGCATCCGTTGTAAGTGTCCAGTTGAGTGGGTTTGAGTATCTTCACAGAGTGCTGCGACTACCACCACAATATAATTCCACTCAAAAATAAGCCCCTAGGCATTATCAGTTTTTCTTTTTCCCCGTCTCAGACAACCACTTTTCTGCATCTCTATAGGTGTTCCTGGGACCTTTCATATATGCAAAATAGTGCAAGATATGGTCTTTGTGACTGACTTCTTCCAAGCAGTGTAATGTTTTCAAGATTCTCTATTATTGTGTCTGCTTAATAAGAATAAGTAGCCCAGGGGCACTCGGGTGGCTCAGTTGGTTAAGCATCTGACTCTTGATTTCGGCTCTCAGGCCACGATCTCACGGTTTGCGGGATCGAGCCCAGAGTCAGTCTCCACACTGAAGGCAAGGAGTGCTTGGGATTCTCCCTCTCTCCCTCTCTTTCTGCTTCTCCCCTGCCCACGCTTTCTCTCTCAAAATAAATAAATAAACTCAAAAAAAAAAAAAAAAAAAACAAGGAAAGAAGAAAAAAGCACTAAGTAACCTAATGATAGGACCGGTGTATCAAGCACGGACTGTGTTTCTATAATTACTCACCTTGTCTTTGTATTTTGCTCTCCTTCTTCAATGATTTTGGTTACTTTTGCCTTTACCCAGTCACTCTGAAAGAAGACTATTTATGCTTGCCAAAACCTAGAATCAAATGATTTGCCCTGGCTTGTGCCATCCCTCTCAGTCTGTTGATAGCAAAGGGTATAATCACTTGGTAGAGGGGCTAAAGAAGAGAGAAATCAAAATTTGTTTCACGCCTCTTGGTCCACATGTTGGTGACACTCCCCTGTTCTCTCCATTCACCGGTAAATCAATGCTTCTACTTCCTGTCTCTTTGGGTAGGTTGTAGCCAAAACGCAGAGTTGTTTTGTCCATCCTGAAAGGGATTTTCTGTTTCATTTTCCTCCTAAGATTTTTTTTTTTAAGACATGTTATACATAGTGCCAAGTGGGTGAGTAGAGGGAGTTCTAGTTACACTCAGATGTTTAAGTCATTTGCTACGTACCTTTGACTTCACCCTTCATCCCCCAAACCTACCCTCCCATTATAAATACACACACTAAAAATAACCAAAATTGTGTTTCTTTTTTGCTTCAAGTACAAGAGACTGAGCCCAACACTGGCCTGTATCAGGCCTGGCCTATGTGGTAGCTTTTCAACAAGGATGGAAGGTAAGAAGAGAGGGAGGGAGTGAGGAGGCGGGGGTTAAAATAAAGCCTTCAAACCAGTCAGCAACCTGATACCAGAAGATCCCTTAGATTGGCGTCCGTATGAACACAAACCAGTCTTCTCTCCGTGTTTTGGCCTTATCTATCTAGATGTTCTTAAGTCAGATATTTTCTCTGTCCTCCTGCAAAGCGGGAAGCAAATTAAACACTGACTATAAAGCGATTTGATAAAGTGAATGCATGAAAAGTACCAAACATGCATTTTTATAGAGTTGATCCATCCATGGCCTCCAGCTTTTCCCAGGCTACGAAGGCACTCTGAAATGTCTACACTTCCGAAAGGGGCCCTAGGTGCGAACTCTCAGTTGCCTTGCCCGCTCACCATTCCACTGTGATTTTCAGCTGGCTCCAAGAGGTCTCTTAATTAGCATCTTGACATGGCTGGAATTTGTTTCAATACTGGATTGCAAGCACGGCATTTAGAGTGTGTTTTCCCACATCTCTAGGGCTGCTAGTCGAATTGGTTTTGCTTGGAAAGTACCAGAAGCTTATTTTTTAACAGCTAATATGGGCACCCCATCAACACTGTGCCCATTTTAATAAGAACTTGAAGGGTTAACCAAAATGATTAGAAGCAAAACTGTTAATTGCATTTTAAGATCACCCGACAGTATTCATATCTGTGCAAGAGCCATTATTAAGTTATTATCCTAAATAATAAATATGCCTGCAGCTCTAATAGATGTGGGGTGACCCTCACCTCCAGCGCTGCTGTGGCCCTCTGTTCATGAACAGTGGACTTGAACTCAGCTCTCACAGTTGTTCGCTACCTTCCTATCTTTGAAATAATATCAGTGTTTAACCATTCAGTTCCCAAATATGTTAGAGAACGAAGAAGAGAAAAAAAATGTTTTAAGGACACCTGGGTGGCTCAGTGGGTTAAACATCCGACTCTTGATTTCCGTTAAGGTCATGATCTCACATTTCATGGGATCAAGCCCTGTGTGAGGCTCCGGGCACAAAGCCTGCTTAGGGTTCTCTCTCTCCCTCTCTCTCTGCTGCTTCCCCATTCGCACTCTCTCTCTTTCTCAAAATAAATAAACTTTAAAAAAAAGAAAATGTTTTAAAGATACACTAAAATGACATTACTTCTAGACCTAATTGTTTTTAAAAATTGACCTTAATCCTATCGTCATCAATTTATAATTATGAGAACTATTTTCATCAGATAATTGACTCAAGTATTTTTTTTTATTTTTTATTTTTTTTTCAACGTTTTTATTTATTTTTGGGACAGAGAGAGACAGAGCATGAATGGGGGAGGGGCAGAGAGAGAGGGAGACACAGAACCGGAAACAGGCTCCAGGCTCCGAGCCATCAGCCCAGAGCCCGACGCGGGGCTCGAACTCACGGACCGCGAGATCGTGACCTGGCTGAAGTCGGACGCCCAACCGACCGCGCCACCCAGGCGCCCCAGACTCAAGTATTTTTTAAAAATCAGTGGCTATTGTTAAGAGAAAAATAAAGGCTGAAAAATATGTATCCTGTACTCCATTTCATTAAAACACAAAACATAAGCCCAGAAAAGGTGAATGATAACTTTTTCACAAAGCTTAAAATAAGCATAACTAAAAAAAAAAAAAAAAAAAGAGTTATGTATGGTAAAAGTGTTGAAAAGGAATACCAGGTAAACCAATATAAAATTCAAGACAGTGAGTACTTTTGGTGGGAAGAAAGGAGGGGTGGGCTTGGGGACGGGTAGAAAAATAGTGTCAGCAGAATTTTTTATAAAGGAATACACAACACACATAATTTAGAAGGCATATAAATAATTGCTGACAGTAATTGCCTCAAAGGGGATAACTATGGAGTGGAGGGTAGGAAACTTGATGCTTAGTGTATACTGTTTGTATTGTTTAAATACTCACATTTAAATACATGTGTTTTCAAACATTAAACAAAGAATATTAACTCATAAATCAAATAAATGAAGAATCAACAAATGTGTATTGAGCAAGGAATCCAAAACTGTGCTAGAGGCCATGAGATCATAGGCAAGACAATGATAGAATAATAAAATAAAAATAAGAAGAATAACTAACAATTGTTTTGAGAAGTTGCTCTGTTCCAGACATTATTCTAAGCACACATGACAGATTAATTTTTAAAATCACCGAAGTCTTGTTAGGAAAACGGTAGTATTTTTCCCGCTTTACAGATAAAGAAACTGATATTTATGCAATCATATAATTTGTCCAAGACCATACAACTGGTAAATGGAAAAAGCTGAGATGCTGAATTTAACCTGACACTAACCATTATGCTATGCTTCCTGCCTACAAGGAACTGAGTCTGTGGAAAGTCACTTTTGTTGCTTTGATGCTTTGTGGTGCTATTTATTCTTCCACTTGGTGACATGGCGAGAACCATTCCTTTCTATGCTATGCTCATGGGCCCTTCCCTAGTAGTTGAGAATCTAATTATTAAAAACCAAAGATGGCAGAAAAATCGCCACCATATCGGCAAGCCTTGTCACATTCAACTCTGTAAACTTCCAACAGCGAGTAATCTCTACATCCCACGAGGAATTTGTCAATGAAATGCCATAGTTTGGCTAAATAAGAGAAAAATGGTGGGGGTTGGTTTCTATAGGCCCAATTTGGGGAAAAGAATATGAGCGGAATTGTGGTGTGTTGTGAGTACAGTGAACAAATCACCGCAGAAATGTATCACGACAATCTTTGCCCTCTTAGAATGTGTTTGGCAGGGAGGTAGAGCAACACAGAAATCGACCAAACTCCAGAAAACATCCGCAATGTCATTACAATATGGAATGTTCTGGAAGGTTTACTATTGCCTTTGCTTATTTTGTTTCTTAACTTCATTCTTCTAAGAATATCCAGGACAGGGATGAGAAGCCAGGAGAGGAAAAGAAGAAAAGGAAGGAAAGATGTTGGGTTGAGTAGTAATGGTTGGCCATGGTCCACAGCATCGCCTACTTCCCGCCAACACAGCCCCTCTGCCAGCTGGTGGCATAATTTGCGGGGAGGGGTAGAAGGTAACCCATGTGTCACAGCACTTCCCAGGCCAGATGGAAGGAGGGGCAAAAGGAGAGAAGGAAGTCACGCATGGCTGGTGTCACAGCCCCTACTCCATTTGGCATGGAGCAGACATGGATGCATGGGAGGCCTACGAGGGTGGAGAGCCCCACACACATCTCAGTAGCTCTCCATTTCCCCGACTGGCCATCTGGGCAACCATCATGAAAAACCTGCACTGTGTTCTTTAAGAACTGAGATATGACAAGTGATTATATCTCAGTTAGGACCTCTTCACGTTACTTATATCCTAATTTCTTTTGCAGCCACATACAGAATTGACTATTACCACATGCACTTCCTCAATTCTTAAGAAATTCATATTTAAATAATTGACTGTAGTGTTACTTTTTGTCACATTAACAGCTTGAAAAAGTATATACTATTTAATCACTACCCCTTGACTACTTCCTTGAAGCTGATTTAGTCTACTGAATTCTAAATTCATACACAGGAACTAATTTAAAGAAATGGGTCCTTGACACAATGGGGCTTCGACATGATACGTATTTTCAAGTCTCCAGTGCTGATCTGCATATTGAAACATCTATGACAAATGTTCCTGCGCATTCTGCACTGGCAATGTTCAATCCCTGTAGAAAGTGGCTTGGGTGGGGGGCGCAGTGATTGACTGAAGTGGGGTCTGAACTCATCATTACCTCCCAACTGACACGGAGGTTGAGGACCGTGAAGCCTCCTCACACATTGAATCATGATAATACTCCACAAAACAGGCAATTCTGAAGAGCCGTTTTGTGAAGCTGTTGAATGAAATCCCTTCAGGGCATTGACATACACAAGCTGTCTCCCCTCCTGCCCTGTGTGGGTCCTTGTCCCCGAGACAGTGCCGTGGCTCCCGCACTTCACTCCACCTGCTCCCTCGGAACCAAGTCCGAGAAGATGAAAGTGAAGGCAATATGGCCATTACTGCCCTGCCCCCAGGGCCACCAGATGGGTTTCAGGCTTCTCTTTTCCTCTTTGTGTGTGTATCTATCTTGTCTTTCAGGGGAGAAAAAAAAAATCCTAGAAATCAGAGGTTGAGATTGAATTTGGGGTAAAATGCCTTGGGCCCTTCATCTTGAAAGATATGAATGATTTTATACATTCATTAGTGCCAACGTATGTTGGGCTGATATTGACACAGAGGGGAAAACGTAGCAAATTACACGCCCAACGGTCACGTGTTCAATTTCACCGGGAGGAAGAATAATGGGTTAGTTACAAAAGGATAGTGATTGCAGGGCTCCTCCAGTGTTGTTTTTACTGAGCCTAGATCCCTGCTAAGGAAGGCACGTGGCACTTGAAGGCATTACACAGAATCTAGTTTCTAAAAGCACTCCTAAGAGTATGGAGAGATTTTTTTTTTTTGAAAAAAAAAAAAAAAGCCAAAAAAATGGCTTCACAGGTGTCTAACTCACGATTTTGTGCATTGGCACGTTTTGATAAGACAGGAGCCCCTCACTGCAAACTGACACATTTGCATCCAGCGAAATGCTCCATAAGAAACCAGGGGTTCAGACTCTGCCTTGTTTTGACTGGTTCAGTATTCAGAACGGGCTGTCTGTCCTCCCCTGACCAGCTGGGTCTCCGTTCCTCTCTGTCTCCGTCCTCCTCCGTCCACCGGCTTCCTTTCCCTTCCTTTCCTGACGCCATGCTCACCCTTCCGTCTTCCCCCCTTCCTGCACTTCTGCTCTCCGGCTTGCTGGTTCTTTCTCTGCCTTCCCCTCCCCCTTACTTTCTTAGCAATAGCTGTTGCTTCATGAATGTCTGCAGTTGCTTTCCTGGGGGCCCTGACCTTCCAATGATTGGGGCACTTTTCCTCTCAATTCATCTGAATTCCCTCTGATCTATTCAAGATGCTCAAAAAATCCCCAGCCTCTTTGTAGTTGCCTCCTTAGGAAAGTCTGTGGGCAGGAAAACTGAAATAAGGAAGGGGCCCTGGCAGAAGAAAAGCTTTGTGTGTGATGTCTCAGACCGTAATAACCTCGGCTTCCTTTTCTCCTGACGCCTCCTTTCTTCCTGATCCCTCATTTTCTCCTTTCTGACACTTTGTGGGATTTTTAAATGTAACACATGTTCTAAATAGTCTTGATCGAGGCCGCATTGAGAAGCAGGCAGTGCGTCTCTTCCTGTACCTTCCCTCCGTGGTGTTTCAAAGATTATGTGCCATCCATGCAAAGGAAAATCACAACGGTTTCTGAGAGCAAAAACATTCTTCAGATGCCAACATCTTCGCCTGTTAGATGCCTGGGCCCAGCCTGGAACAGCTGGGCGGCTCTCGGTTACTTGAGAACATCGGACGTGCCCACCCCTCGTGAGCCCTTCGCCCGGGTCCAAATTTCTGCTTAATATGTGATGAAATTTGAATCGTTTGACTGAGTCACGTATGGTGGTATTGACTCAGCGTCCTCTCTGGTGGGTGACAGCTAAGAATCTGTGACACACAGTACTGATTACCCCGCCCCCTTCCACTCAGGACTGTCTTCCAGCAGGTTTCTGGGTGAAATTGCAGGATTTTTGTCAACAAAGCTGTATGCGTGTACAGAGAGGTCCAGTTACCCTCTCCATCACTCGGCACAGCCCCACGGCCCAAGAGCAACCACTCTGTCGAGAGGGGGTCAGGGGGAATGAGAAGAGAGTGGGTGGCTTTAATTTTTAAAAGGCTGCTATAGCCCAGAGTTTGAAAATCTTCACTCTCAGATCTAAATGCATGGGTTAACTCCACACATAGAACTCTAACACTTAATATGCAATGAATGCATACTCTTTTTTGTGTGTATGTTGGTTTGCTTCTGGAGAAATCACCTCTTCTCAAAGTAGCCCTAGCCAACGCTTGGTTGCCCTAGTTTTCACAACTTAACATGCGAGGAAAATATTGTTTGTGGGGAATCCTGAGAATTTGCTGATTTTTCGGTTGGTAACAACGTTAGTGATGACAGGAGTTAGTTGATATTAGTAATGGGCACACCATGATGCACACCCAAGCTCAGAGGTCACAGAATGCTAGATCCTGAAGAAACATTGAGGGCAAAAATAATTATTTCAAAGTCACCCCTTTTTATGTAATCGCCGTATAATAATCACATGTTGAGCGAGTACGCAATTATAACAAGACAGAATACATTTCTTAATATTTTCATGTACGTCTTTTGTAGCTTATACACGCATGTGAAAACATACCTGAAGAAGGCGTGTGTGAGAGGTTTGCTTTAATCGACACAGAAAACCCTGGAAGCAAAAGTACATTTAAAAAGTTGTCGCAAAGACTTCATATCCACTCCTTACTAGGACTTTGCCCACCGAGGAGTAAACACTCCCACACACAAGCTGGCTCAGGGTCACCCTTTGCTCTAATTTGCTCAGAAGAATAGAGGGGGACCCCAAGCTTGCCCCCCAGCAGGGTCCTGGCAGCCACACAGGTTCACGATCAGCACAGGTGCAAGGAGAGGGGGCCCACCTCAGGGAGATGGGAGAGCTGCCCTGCTTTAGAAGCTTCTGGACTAAAACCTCAGGCCTTAAAAGAAGTCAGTCCCTTTCACAATTCACAAATTCACAGGCACGAGGACGGATCAGCTACAAGAAGTAGCCCACTTGGGAAAGCCCAAAGCATCGTATCTACCGGGTATTTATGATTGATTTGCTCCTTCCTTCAGTTCAGAGACAAAGGTCCAGTCCGCGGCCATTTTATCCAAAGGAAGCTTGCTCAGGAGCACAAGGAATGATTTTACCCTTTCCAGTTCGCCAGGGAACCGAGCCAGACAACATAACCAATGGTCAGCCTGGAATCCTATCAGTGCAGACCTTATGGGGCCAAATAAGAGGCTAAGCCCCCAGCTTTCCTTGGCGGGATCACCCACCAGCTAGTGACAGACAGGGGCTGGCTCTGGACCCCTGGAGTCCTTGCCCTGAACTCCTGTTACTGCAAAATATGCATGTGAACTATTATATAAAAAGTTATTACCCGGGATGCCTGGGTGGCTCAGTCGGTTAAGCCTCCGACTTCAGCTCAGGTCACGATCTCACGGTCCGTGAGTTTGAGCCCCGCGTCGGGCTCTGGGCTGATGGCTCGGAGCCTGGAGCCTGTTTCCGATTCTGTGTCTCCCTCTCTCTCTGCCCCTCCCCCGTTCATGCTCTGTCTCTCTCTGTCTCAAAAATAAATAAACGTTAAAAAAAATTAAAAAAAAAAGTTATTACCCAAACAGCACCCATACCAATGCACAGGCTTGCATTTGGTGAGTCCAAGGCTTTGATCACTTTGAGCTAGGTTATGTTTCTCACTTCCCTCTGAGTTACCAGAGTTGCCACCTGGTTGTATAAAGTGAGGTCCAAATTTATTAAATGTCTTGCTTATATGAAGACATCCAGAGTTTTCTCAGGGATTCACCAGCCTATATCATGCCTAGTATGTGTACTCCTAGTAGTGTTCAATCCATTTATAAATGAAGATTTATTTAGCTATTACTATGAGCAAAACATATGAGGCGGTTTGTAAAGAATGGCAGATATTAGATTAAAAATCCTGTTTACACAGAGCTTTCAGCTTTCAATTTAGTTGAGACATTAAAACATACGGGGGAATTGACTGAATGAAAGAGAGTATATACTAAGTACCAAGTACAAATACTCAACGATAAGATAGAACCAATAAGAATCAACTAAAGGATGGCACCAACACCAAGGACTTTAAGAATCCCTTTGAGAGAGAGATTATTTTGATCAACCTGCAATCTGCCCTTCAAAAGGGACATGAGAATTGAGGTAAGGCTTAAATAATGCGTAGGATTCCATGTTGGAGTGACACATAGGATTTATGTAGATGTTTAGGCAGGAAAAAGATGCCGTTTTTCCAGATTCAACGTGGAAATGAAAGTGAAGCTTCGGGCTCGACATCCAGAGGGTTTCCTTGCTTCTGACTAAATAACGGTGACTTGATCACCTGTCTCAAGGAAAAGTGGGAAACAGTGGAGGGACAGCAGAGGAACAAGAGAGCCCCCTTCCATTCTGAAGTCTCAGCCTTTGTGACAGTCCTCAGGGCCTTATAAAATATCTCTTTCAATCTTACCAAACTATGCTGAACCATGATGGTTCGGGCTCCTTCTTCCTGCCACTTATCACCGTGTTCATCACATATCAGGGATTAATACACATTAAACAGACCAGAAAGGGCGAGGTCAGAATTCGGTGCACAGCCCCTCCTTCAATACCAAACTAAGAGTCAAGTGCCGCTCAGGGCTAGGGTTTCTCAAAATGCTAAGGGTAAGTTGGACAACCATATTTCCTGGTTTTCCAGGGAAAACCCATTTCCCTGCAAAACTCATAATAATGCCTCTTTGGACTCTTGAGTGTGTTAGAATTTAGAAAATAGAGTATATGCTCAACCTAATTAGAAGGTTAATTCTCAGATCAAAATTGCCATATGTCTTCCAATATCACCATGCAGAAATACCCGTAAGAGTTTAATGTAATATTTCCCATTAAAAAGCACATGATAAAAAATCTAGAGTGATAGTTTATGTACCATCTTGTATTCTCTTTTTCTCTTGACACAAAATGCCCTCCTGTTTGTGAAAGGCACAGGTGTCCCAGTGGGGTGTGGGAGGCAAAAGTCTTTCTAGTAATGCAGTCAATGATGTCAAGCTGATAACCAAAGAAACCGTAGTGGGAATATTTACACCATGGACATTGGCAAACCCTACAAATCAGAGTTTGCTTTTGTCTGTCTCGAGAGCCAGCGGTTAAGCACTTACCAGCAAAGCACTGAGTACTCAAGGAGGAAATTGAAAAAAACATTGCTCATTGAGAAGTACAAAAAAGAAAATAAAAATCACCCATAATCCTGCCATTCTGGGATTCCCCTTGTCAATGTTTTGATGTTTTCCCTCTTATCTTTTATATGCTAACGTGCAAACACACACATCAAAACACATAGCCATTATAAAGCAATGGGATTTGTTTTGAACAGATGTCACAAAATATATCCATGTAAATGGGTATCATCCTTTGAAATAATCATCTGATGAGTCTGAACGTTTCTTCTAAGAATGATGCCATTGCTCTAAATACTTTTGGATCTCCTCTGTTTTGACTGTCGCAGAACCAGTTTAAGAGACCCACAATGAAATCACATCTGATTTTCTTAAGCCTAAATTAGAATTCCCAGATTTATCACTTAATTTATACATGAGACTTGACTCGAAATGAAATTTGATTTTTCCAAATATAGCCATAAAATGAAGACTGAAGCCATTCAAAATAATATTTCCAAACCCTGAAGACAACTTCTAAACAAAGAAGGCATGCTGTTTGTAGCTGGTGGTGGTGGGATGGAAGACAGAGTGATGTAAGATCTTTGCCTTGTGTGAGAGCCTTGTAAGGTGTCCATTTTGAAAAGAATATCCATTGGGATGTAAATTTCTATTATGCATCGTGAACATCTATCACGTTATTTCATAAGTTCATCTTCCGTATGAGTGCATTCGCGTATATAAACAGTTATATATTTTAAGAGATCATTTTAGTCATGATTTATATATTTAATGCAATTCAGGTTATGTTCTACATATTGTAAGTTAAGTTTGATAAAAACTCAAATGTATTTTCCTAAAGCCCTTTTCTCCATAATTCTTAATCCCATGTGCATTTTAAAGGAAATGAATTCCGTGTGTTTCTTATTCCATACACTTAACTCGTCAAACAATGTTTTGTAAGGACCCTTTGATATCCAAGAAGCCCTTTGAGTCTTTTTATGAGACTTTTTAAGCCTTTCTCTTCAGAAACAGGAAGTCGTGTTTGGCCACGACCAAAAAGAACTTGCATACCAAATGGTTTCAGTTCAATTTGAAAAGGCCACACCATTGAGCTTGGATGGGTTCTCAACACGGCAACACGTGCTCTCCAGGCCTAGAGAAAGGGCCGGTCAGGGTTTGATCTACTCAGAACCGTGAACTGAAGCGCATATATGTACCAGGCTGGAGTCACTTAGAAATTTTTAAGAGATGGCAGGATCATTTTCAAATAAAAAGGAAAAAGAAAGAAAGAAAGAAAGGAAGAAAGAAAGAAAGAAAGAAAGAAAGAAAGAAAGAAAGAAAGAAAAGAAAAGAAAAACAATCTTTCTAAATTCCTTTAACTTGCAGAATTTTTATTTACTTATTTTTGTGTGTTTTATGCAAGGTGACACTGGAGAGCACGGAGACAATATCCTGCATATGGTCTCTCCTGCCATCTGATTACATTTAAGCAGATTGCATAATTCAGTCTTTCTGATTCTTTTTCTTCCCACACAGGGCTTTCAACTTTCTGTTTTTCTGCTGCAATCACAGTCCAACACCCGATAGGGAAAAATTCCTCGGGGAATTGTGTTCCTTAATCCATGGATTCCTCCAGCTCATTTAACAGAGACACCTGTGCCCAAACGTTAAACGCCCTTTCAGTTTTTTGTGGTTCCCTAAGAGCACTGTAGGACGTTGGGAAATCTTACAGGGATACGTCCCATGCACATAAATTAAGGAAAGATACCTTCTCTAAACCTAACCCATGCTGAAGAATAAAGTTGATTTCTTCATATGAGCTGTCAAAAGAAAGCATATGCTGACATCCTCAAAGGGTGAGAGATACGTGAATAAGCATATGTCCGGTTTAATAACAAATAATAAAACAGACTTGAGAGGCAAAACTTATGCAACTTTATCATAAAAGTTGTATAGACAGCAAAGCAACAGAAAAAGACTACAACATATAATAGGCAGAAAACTCCTTTGAAGTTAGAGGGAAAAAAATCTGTAAGGTTCCTATCTTGTACCTATATTGACAAATATAAATAAGACCCTGTTTTTAATACCAGACAGTCACTGGAATTACTGTCATGCCTGGAGTAAAGCGTCGGGCAGCCTGTCTCTCTCCAGCGCCCCCTCTCTGGTGTCGTTAGAATGGCCATCAGAACCTTCAATCATAGCAGCTTACATTTGGATATTTTCCAAATGCTTTCAAGTCTATTATCTCATTTGACCCTTATAAAAACCTCTAGCTATAGATAAAACAGGTATTAATACTGCCGTTTGACAAGAAGAAAGCCAGTCACAAAGAAGTTAAGAAACTGCCCTAAAGGCCAGAAAGCTAATTAATGGCCAAAGGCAAAGGCTTTATGGAATATGGGTACTGTTGCTAAGACCTCATGATTCCTCCAAAATGGCCCCACACCACAGGCGCTGTTGGCCCGAGGTCAGGAGGCCGGAGCCCCAAGAGCTCAGACAACTTGGTCAAGTTTACATAACTAGGGACAGTACCCTGGAGACCCACAGCGACCTGACTTCAAAGTGCATCACCACATTTTCTACTGACGACCGGGAATAAGAACTTGGATTCCCAATCTGCGCTTCCTGCCCTGGCTGTCTTTCATCCACACCTGCGCACTACTCCTTTCCACCCGTGCTGTGAAGGCCCCAATACGAGCTGGCCAAACAGAGGTCAAACTGAACCCGACTGTGTACCCAAACTAATGACATCACTTCATTAGCTGCCCCTCTAAATGAAAGCAGGAGCATTTTTTATTCTTTAAATGTGACCTGATACAAAACCATTTCAACGTATGTCATTAGAGGAGGAGCACCTGGGGGGCTCAGTCCTGAAGCTTCCCACTCTTGATTTCCACTCAGGTCATGAGCTCAGGATTCATGAGTTCAAGCCCCACGTGGGACTCCACACTGAATGTGGAGGGGTTCTCTCGCTTGGGATTCTCTCTCTGCCTCCTTCTCTGCCCCTCCCTCCCTCCCTCTCTGCTCACACTGTCTCTCAAAATAAAAATTAAACATTAGATATTTTTAAAACCATATATTTAAAAAATATAGCAGGTGAATAATTTAGGAGAGAACTAAAGTTATATAAAGTCGTGAGGAACGAAATACACCCCTCCTCTTAGGTGGTGGATGTGGAGGTGTGGGCAGGCGTGAGATGAAGCTACCTAACCAGCCTTGGAGTCCCCGGATTGCCTTTTCGAGTTACAAGTTATGGGACATACCACCTGCCTGATTTTGCTCAACTGAAAAATAAAAATTAAAAATAGATAGAATGACACATGGCGGGGTTGTGCAACCCTTTAAGGGAGAAGTTAACTAAGTGTCTGATACAAAGACGGAGTTTTTATTTATTTATTTATTTATTTTTATTTAAAAAAAAATTTTCTAACGTTTATTTATTTTTGAGACAGAGAGAGACAGAGCGTGAACGGGGGAGGGGCAGAGAGAGAGGGAGACACAGAATCTGAAACAGGCTCCAGGCTCTGAGTGGTCAGCACAGAGCACGACGCGGGGCTCGAACTCACGGACCGTGAGATCGTGACCTGAGCCGAAGTCGGCCACTTAACCGACTGAGCCACCCAGGCGCCCCAAAGACGGAGTTTTTAAATGATTGTTGTTAAAAGGTTGTTTTTTTTTTTTTCCAAGTGAACCTGAAATGAATGGGTATGATAGTGTTCATCCTCAATTAAAAGAAAGGGAATGGGCAAGTGGGAAGGAGCCAGTCATACATGTTACATAGTTACTGTAGATGATAGTCATTTGAATACGGTGTCATCAGCCTTCATAACAAAGTAGCCAAGAAATATATCTTTAGGAAAATCTAAAACTGGGGTCCATCAAAGAATTCTTCCACCAACTATATACAGGATCTCCTCTGTCAGGAACTAGAAAGAACGGGGAGGGAAAAAAAAAAAAAAGGCAGTCAACCAAGGTGAGAAAGGATATCATGTGAATCTGCCACTGAGGGTCCAGAGGAGATAGGTAACTTATGTTTAGCATAAGTTACAAAAAAGGGAACTCCTTATCCCAAAGTAGAACACAGAGGCACACCTCCCAAAATCTAAAAAAGAAGAAAAAACCAAAACAACTTGAAACATTTGGGAAGGCCAGCATACATTGGTGACAAGTCTTAAATATGGATTCTTTTTTTAAGGAGAATTAAAACATAACATGAACCGAGAGCTGCCTAGTGAAATCTCATGGAACTTCTTGAAAAAAGAGAGTATGATTGCTTTTGAAAGGAAGCTCTCTGTCGTCTGCCTTCATTCCTGTCCTGAGCATCCTCTGGTCCCAGCTGGAACTGATATCCTGGACCCTGCTGTGCTTGGAGGAGGTGAGAGGGGAGAGTGTGCAACACGCATTAACGATTTGTGGAAACCGTCTCAAGGAGCCCATAAGAAACAGGAGAGACAGGCAAGCAAACTCATATACAGATAATAAATAGCCTAACAAAGATAAATTCAGAGCTTTCGGGAACTCAATGGAAGTGACATCTGGGCTGAACCTTAAATACAGAGCAAAGGTTTCCTGGTTTAGAAGAAAGGAAGGAGCATTTCAAAAGGAACCATGTGGGCGCACCTGGGTGGCCCAGTGGGTTGAGCACTGGACTTTGGCTCAGGTCATGACCTCATGGTTCGTGAGTTCGAGCCCTGCATCGGACTCTGTGCTGACAGCTCAGAGACTGGAACCAGCTACACAGTCTCCATGTCTCTTCCCCTCCCTTGCTTGTTTATTCTCTCTCTCTTTCTCTCTCAAAAACTGAATAAAACATTAGAAAAAAATTATAAAAGGGAAAAAAAGGAACCACATGTAAAAAGGTATAGAAACAGGGAAAAGCAGAGTGTGGCTTCTTCACAAAATGAGAAAGCTTTTTGGTAATGTTAAAAACAGGATATCTGGTGAGGAAAGACGATCAAGAAAAAGTTATTCCGACCCTTATGAAGACGGTAAGGAAGACTTTGGTCAACACAATGCAACGGGTGGAGAGAACATGTTCAGCTCCTCATACGGCCAAGACGAGGGGGATTCAGAGCCAAGGAGCAGAGCGAGGGGGCCCACGGAAAGGACATTGCTAAGGGGGACTTCAGGGCAGGGAGATGCTTGCTAAAGACAGGCCAAGGACCTAGACGTAGGGGGATGGAGAGCTTGCTCAGATAGCAAGGAGTGGGGTGCATGAGAGAGCAGATCCTCCCTTCAGACTGGGTTGCAGAACAAAGACAGGACAGAAAGGGGCTCAGAGGAGCCTCACTGACCATCCATTAAGGAGACGGTCTGCCAAACAGCAAGACGTGAGCTTTGATGGAGGAAGTGTGCAAGGCCGGTTTCAGAAAGCCTGGGTGTGTGCAGGATTGGGTTTTATCACGGGGGGGAAAAGAGAAGCCACTGCAACATGATGAGATGTAGCAATATCTTTAGATATTATTTGTTACAAGTGCTTTTTCATACATTTAAAATTATTTTCTTCCTGGTTATAATTTAGAACGAGAAGAATGTACGAAACGAAGGTTTGTGTCCGTCACATACCTATTTGAAACATTTGATTTCATAAGGGAGAATCAAGCCCCTCCCATGAATGAGCCGGGAACTCCCTCAAAATATGTTAAGGGACTTTTCCGCAAATAAGTAAAAGCCTAGTTCCCACACCTCTAAAATCCCAATGAAAACTAAGTTTCCACTGGCACCCTTGTGGAAACAGTCTGTTGGAAGCACAGGGTTGGAAGGTTGTTAAAAATTCATCTGGGAAGTCCCCCTTGTAAAGTCTTAGCCAACTGTGAGCAAAGGGGGTGCTAACTTGCCTTGATCCTTCTGTCCTGCAACCTTCTCTTTTAAAAGAAAGATGGAAATCTATCATCTATCCACCTACCTATCCATCCACCCACTATATGCAATCTCATGGAACTTCTTGAAAGTTCCTCTATCTATCTATCATCTACCCATCCATCCACTCTATCTATCTATCTATCTATCTATCATCTATCCATCCATCCATCCATCCATCCACCTATTATCTATTGTCGATCTATCTATTGAACTATCAATCTATCTATCCACGTACCTGGTATTGAAGAATCTTCATGCCATTTCCAGCTCTGCCCAGATCCTGGCTATGTGAATTGCAGGTTATCAGCAATTCTGAAATTCAGTTTCTTTATCTGTATAATGAAAATAACATCACCCAATTGGCAGTGTGCTCTGATTTAATCAGATAATCCTTCTAAAACCACTAACACCTTGCTCATGATGGGCATTCAGTGTTCATCTCTCTGATGTGAAGCGGGGCCAGATTTGAATCTATCAATCCTTTTGTTTGTTTCAAAATTTTCTTTCAAGGATTGCACTAAAAGACTGGAAGAAATCTCTTTACTTGGTTACATAGGAGCCCAGTTTTCTTGTGTTCCAAGCCTGTAGGACCCTGACCAAATCCTGGGGGAAGCAATTACCTTATTTCAAAACAATTCTCCCTCTGAGCTCTCATCCAATGTATACCCACCCTAGAAAGTAGACAAAGGTCTCACAACAACTGAAAACTAATTTAAATATGTAAATAAATAAGTATGCATTTGAAGAGAAAGAGTTTGCCCAATGCAAGTGTGTAAACTGAAACAAGCAAATGCAGCATTAACTGTCTGGATATTAAAAGTATGGGCCGTGCTTTCCATATGTTTTATTTCTGGGGTCTCCTTGAAACAGCCTATAAAAGCTGGGAGCTTGGGCGGCTTTCTCTAGGGGATCCGTAAAGCTATGGCAGCTGACACTGGTAAAATAGGTTATATGGAACCTTAGAAATTACAGCTTGATTTGGCTGGTATTTATTGCCTGTGTAATGTACAGAAACACTAAAACAGAAAAGCACAAGTTTCCATCTGTGCCAAATTATAGCGCCATGCATGAGGAGAAGAGACATTTTTCATTTAAAATGGTGGCAGTCCTATGGACCCTCCTCCTTTGATATCCTACCCTACCACACATGATAGAGCAGAAACAGACTGACTATAAATATGAATCTACCGTCCTGAAAGCTGGAACATTCCAGCACTCCTGTCTCCCCCAAATATACCTTCTGAACCAGGAGTTAGATCAGGTGTTCCCCATTCTCTCTCTGGCTCTCTCATTCTTAAGCTGATTCATTGTTTTTCTCTTTCTTTCTTTCTTTCTTTCTTTCTTTCTTTCTTTCCTTCCTTCCTTCCTTCTTTCCTTCCTTCCTTCATTCTTCCTTCCTTGTCTTTCTTTCTCTCTCTTTCTTTCCTTCTTTCCTTTTTTCTTTCTTTCTTTGTCTGTCTTTCTGTCTTTCTTTCTTTTTTTCTTTCTTTCTCTTTTCCCTTCCTCTCTCTCTCTCTCTCTCTCTCTCTCTCTGTCTCTTTCGTTTTCTTAGGGACAAAACAGCTACAACAAACATCCCTCCAAAGAAACCTCTGGAGTGCATACTTCTCCATGATACTTTAGGTGGAAAATAAATCGTTCTTCAAAACAAGGCAAGGGAATAAAGACTTGGTTACTGGTCATGTAAGAGTTAAACCTTCATGTTATATTCTAAAGCTCTGCTGAGTTCTTGACTTCTCAGATTCCCTCTAAGCCTCAGCCTGAGAGATAGGAAAGGAGCTCTATCTGGCCTTATCAACAGCCATTTGAGAGGTGATTGAGCTGGTTGAAGCAGATGGCCATCCTTTCTCAACAGGGATTTTAACAGCTTTTCTTCTTGTGGCTGGTTTAGCAAGCCTGGAGGCTAGGAGGAGTTTGTGAGCTTTGTTATTCCATCTGGGATTTTTCAAGGAGTCAAGTGAAAATGAGAGTCCAGTTAAAACCAACAAACAAACAAGCCAAAGAAAAGAAAAATCCAATCAATCAAATTGCCTGGGGTGAAGGGCTGAGGTGGGGGGGTGGGGGCCCCCACTGCCTACCTCTCCCTTTACCCCCTCTTTCCCTCTTTTCCAGGGAAGAGTTTCTTTCTTTGGCAAACGTGTACTTTGTCTTTGGAGGAGAAAATTCTTTACTGTATTTGGAATCTAAGAGTTCCGTTTTCATTTGGTGGAGTTCTGATGGCCTCTGGAGGAAGTTATTAGACCTGAGTTGTAAATGTCCCTGGAGATGGCCCTTCAAACGGGGACAGAAAGAAGTTAAATTTATCCAAGGGCACTCTGTTGGGAATAGCAGGGTTACTGAGTTTCACAGCAACAGGGAAAGGCAGAGGCTCTGAGAGGGGGTGGGTCATAGGGGTAGCCCTCGATAGGTGTGTGATCTGGGGGAAGCTATTGAAATTCTCTGAGCTCCAATTTCTTGACCCACAACAGTGCAAGATGGGTGCACTTGAGTGCTCTGTGTTGATTGGGTCTTAGGATCATCTTAAGGCTGCAAAGATGGCTTTTACGAATATTTCCCCTCATTCCATTCTTCTAGGTTACTATAGTGACAACTGTCCCTTTGTTGTGGGAGAAAGAAGTCACTTTGCTGGGCTGAAGCCTAACCACTCTTCATTGGAAAACTCCTTTTCCTTGATCCGAGGTTAGTTTGGTTTTCATGACAGTCCCTATCCTACACAGGCTGACCTAGAACTAAGAACAAGGTGGCTTGACAAGGAAAAGGGAAGCCGGGTTTAGCTTGTGAGCCATAGAGTAGAGAAATCTAGAAGCAGCTCCATGGACTGTCTCAGTTTTAATGGATATGGCCAAGAGTGGAACTGTGTGCCCCTCAGTGCAGGTCCCAAATGTGAAAGCATATAGGGCAGCCATATTCTGCAGGGGAGGAACCAGTGAGGACAGCCATAGGATTTGGTGCACAGAGAATGGGGCCACCAACCACTTGAAAGACACTGGGAGAGAGATGCCAAGAACCAACGAGCTGAGCACCGGAAGTCAACCTGTCAGGAAAATGTAAGGGCGCCCTAGAGATTTCCATGGGGATCTGGGAGGAGAGTTGGGTAATCTTACCTGGAGATGGGAAGAAGTAAGAAAAAGCACAGTGGTTTCTAGGCTCCATTTTATTTATAGCACGCGATTTCCTAGCACACACCAAATTTACAGGAAAAAATTTTTTTTCTTGGTTTACTAGATTTTAATTACTCATCCTATATAAATAGCATATAACATATAGCGCCATATGAAAACTCTTCACACATTTGAGGATGACCAAGCACAGGAAAGGTACCTGGTAAGAATCAGCAGGGAATACACAGAAGACGAAACCCACATCCCAATCTCCTGTCACCTGAAATCGGTCTATATGAATTCAAGGGTTCTGATCCCGGTTCATTTGACTATTGTCACTTTTTGACTGCGTGCTGTTTGGTGAATTTCTCAGACTTGCTGCACTGCAGTCTCCTCGACTCGGAGATTAATGAGAATACTTATCTCATGAGTTTTCTTAAGGATTAAGTAATTAAGACATGTAAACGTATGTTGGGTCAGTGCATGCATTTGATAAGTACAAATATACACGTAAACCAAGTTGTTTAGTAGAATACACTTCCCACTCATTCCTGGCATCCAGTGATAACGCATTTCAGCAGCCACAGAAACAATAAGCTGAGGTCTCAGGTGGCAGGAAATCTTCTGCCTCAGGTCCTTTGCAACAGCTGCATGGAAAGACTTACTGACTCCCCTTGGACTCTCCTTCTTGCCCTCGAGGAGTTAGCTGACGCATCTTATCCCAGGTCACAGAAGGGGGCTTCCCCAGACATTTCTGGCATTGCCGCCCACCTAGCCCCCTACACTCATGAGGCTCTTGATTCATTGCCCCACCAGAGTGTGGTTTTGAAAATAAGGGCCGAGTCTCCTTTGCGTTTATTCCTAGCGCTTATCCCAGGGCTGACCAGAACAGGTGCTCAATAATATGTTACGCCGGTGTCCAGAGGTATCGAAGAGCTGAACACAGAAGATGGTGATGTTTCTGTGTGTTTGGCAGATTTTGTATTCATGCACTTCCATATGCAAGTTGTTTGACTGTTGTTTTTGGTTCCTGTTTGGTTGGTTGTTTGTTTGTTTTCCACAAGATGTTAGCAGAGACAGGTTTTGTTGTTTTGGTCCTCATTTGTTGGGTTTTGTGTAATCTGTGTATCTTTCACTGACTCTGGTATAGTACTTTTCTTATGTTTAGTGGTTCTTAGAATGTGTGGAGCGCTTTCATAATGTATGTTTACATGTGTTCCTGACATGGTCATAGAGAATAAGCCATTGAACTGTAATTAGTCTCTTCCTCCGAAATCCGTCATGTTGTAGGGTCATTTGCATAGCACAGGATTAATTTGGTAAAATGGCATTTTGTCTATTCATCCAAACTTACAGGTCTCTTATGCACTATGGTAAGATATGAAAGAGTCAAAAGCATGAGTTGTAACCATCATTCCACCAGGGAGCTAGACTCCTAAGATGCGTTACATGCACACACATCATTGTGTTCAAAGAAGAGGCGCTTGTTCCTTCAGCCTTGGGTGGGTAGTGTGGGAAAGAATCACATAGATTAGGTCATTTTAAAGGCTAAGATCCCATTAGGGGGACAAGTAAAGGGACCAATGTAGTCAGAGAGAACCACATAAGAAAAGCTCAACACTGCAAACATGGGAGCAGTGTTAGAGTGAGCGGCGAGTGCGTTGAGAACCTGGGTGTGAGCACAGGGGTGAGATCTTACATGGCCCCGTGCAATGTGCCAAGGGTTTGAAGTGGACGTTCCACAGCAAGGTGAGTGATGAATTTCTGCGTGATGCAATTATGTAATCAGTTTTGTGTTTTAGGAAATATCCTTACTTTGCAGAGGGTGGCTTGGTGGGAGACAAAGTGAAGTTTGGAGAGCAGCCAGCAGAGCTCTTGGATGCTACTGGTGCCAACAATTAAGACCGCAGCTGAGACAGGTAGAAGCTCAGAACCTTCATGTCTGGATGAATATTCCATGACTGCAGTAAAGAATCTTTCCTCCAGACCTTAAATAACACGAAATAGTCCAATACCCAACATTTCCCCTTCGCATGCACCCTGGCACTGAGATTGTGAAACCCTCTGTCCCAAAACCTCTGCACCTGACCTCTGATTTAAACAGTATAAAATCTATTGAAACTGTGGCTTACGTGCGGAATATAGCATACCGTGCTCTACTTACAGAAATAAGGTAATTTTGTGATTCCCTATAGGCAAAGTTTATTTTGTTTTGGTTATATTTTGACACCATCTCAGAGAATTGTAGACAGTTCTGAGCTGAGATCCACACACAGTTGTGCAATGAATAACATTTCCGTTGGCCCAAGACTTTCTTGTTTCAGTATTATTGACAACTCCATCCCATGTTTGCCATATGTGTGATCGATGTTTTAATAAAACGTGTATCCGAAGCCTCAATTTAACGCAAAGGCTGGTTCCTTTCCTGGTCATCACATCTCCCAGAGCCACCTGGAGCAAAATGCCTCCTTGTCCATGGCAATTGGAGCAAAATGAAGAGACCTTCGCCTCTTTACTCACATTGGACGACTTACGCAACTACTCTTATATTGATGAGAAATGGTCTGGTGCCTCATTTCTCACAACTGAATGAATGGCACCCGTTCTTTCTTTTTCTTTCCCCTAGTCCAATTATGAAAAATCTAGCCAGCATTTTTTTTTTTAAACCACAACAGCAAAAATAACTTTACTGTGCTCTTTCTCTGTTAAGGACAAAGTTCTGAGAAGAGATGAACTTTGTCACAGGACCTGTGTTAGGTAGGCAAACTGTGGAAAGAGCCTAAATGTCCATCAACTGACGAATGGATAAAGAAGATGTGGTTTATATATACAATGGAATACTACTTGGCAATGAGAAAGAATGAAATCATGACATTTGCAGCAATGTGGATGGATCTGGAAGGTATTATGCTGAGTGAAATAAGTCAGTCAGAGAAGGACAGATATCATATGTTTTCATTCATATGTGGATCTCGAGAAACTTCACAGAAGACCATGGGGTAAGGGAAGGGGAAAAATAGTTACAAAGAAAGACGGAGGGAGGTAAACCATAAGAGATTCTTATATACAGAGAACAAACTGAGGGCTGATGGGGGTAGTGGGGGAGAGGGGAAAGTGGGTGATGGGCATGGAAGGGGGGCACTTGTTGGGATGAGCACTGGGTGATGGATGGAAACGATGAACCCTGGGAATCTATCCCAAAACCAAGAACACACTTTACACACTGGATGTGAGCCAATTTGATAATAAATTATGTGTTAAAAAAAAAAAAAAAAGAATAGATCTGGGTTCTGCTTTCTATGGGAAGAAAGTCTTATTACAGGATGATGTCAGAAGGCCTCAGTTCTTAGAGTTTTCCCTTGACCATTCCATCATATCCACTTACTCATGTATTATTATTATTTTTTTTTCTGCCAAGCAGGGGACCAAGCAGGGGAGATATTCTGGGAAACAGCACTGCACCAGACCTGGTCATTCAGAGTAAAATAAAAATAGATCCTGGTCCTTATCTAGCTTGCTTATATCATAATGATAGTAAAAAAAAGACACAACAGCCAATGAGCATATCAGGAGCAGGTGAAGTATTTCACCCAAGCAAATTGGAAGACATGATCCACAGTCTCAAATTGGTCGTACTTTTGACCAATATACTATTTAACAATTGTTTTTGATATTTTGTTTTTGCAGCTTTCAATTCCTTACCTTGACACACAGACAACTTTTGAACTGAGGTGGGTCTCAAACTATTTTGACTTGCTGTATCCTGGTCACAAGTTTTTACCTAAACCTGTTTAATTTTTTCCGAAGTATACTACCTAAGAGTATACATCAGATACCATCATGGTTTCAACTTTCTTTAAAGTTTTATGATTAATCTTTGGTAGGAAACATTCTTGCCATATCACCAGATATTTAAAGAAATGGCTCCATGAAAGAAAAGAAAATACAGTAATTTTAAATAGATAGTATGTGCTTGTTGATTTCATAGGTAGCCATGTGTCATCTAATGTGCAAAATATTTCTGCCAAAAAGAAATTTATTTTCTTTTCATAGGTTAGAAAATGAGGTTAGGTAGTCTTAGTGATAGGCCAGTAAATTCCAATAATAAGATTTGATCACAAGTTTATCTCACTCAAAGATTCAAAACCACCCTGTCTTCCTATGAAAATCAATGTTTCTCTTTACAACTAGGTACAGAAAAATTAAATGTCTTATTTTGCTTTTGAATTCTAAAAATAAATGCTCTCTTTGATATATACTTTTTGGTCAAACATTTCATTTTTGTCCTCAACTTTAAATGGTGATAAAGCATTGACATGACTCAAAGGGATGCTGAAGTGCTGAGTTTCTTATTTCTAAGAGTCTTCAGATCCAAAAAGAAGTATAGTTGAAGAAGTATGAATACATCATTGCTGCTTTTCCTGAAGGAACCTGAGGATTTGGCAGCTACAGAAGGATTGTGCAGACCTTTGCTGTGAAATCTCCCAGTGATCCCATTATATTCAGTCATTGCTTGTAGATTTGAACCATTTCAAAGTGAATAATAAAACTCAAACTATGGCAGGAAAACTCATGCCATTCGCCCGACTTCAGCGTACCCACAACACAAAAATCACCGCCTGAATGCAGCATTGGCTACATAACGGGACACAGCGCAAAACGGAAATGCAAACCTTTGGTTTGAAAATCATTAGGAATGTCAAGACAGTGAAAGCAAAATATTATGCGGTGTTCAGGGGTCTCTGAGCATGGGGTTCTGGGTGACTGTGGGTCGACAGCCTTCAGGCAGACCTTGCCCGCACTCAGGGAGATACCACCTGCCCCCCTGGGTTGGAGATCCACAGCTGAGTTCCAACTCCACGATGACACTCCCTTGCTCGATGACACCATCGGTTCACCGCCCCCCTCTGAGCCTCAGTTTCCTCATCCACATTCTGAAAATAGAAACGTACCTCTTAAAGTTGGTTTAGGACTAAAGTAAGGTGATGATGCAATGTTGGCTCATCAACACTGATGTCACACCTACCATAACTTTCGCCCTTCATACATGTTGTATATTTTTCCATAATTTTAACACCAACTAGGGGAAAAAGCCAAATGACAAGGAACTAGTGTATTTTTCTCCTTTTCACCCGCTGTAGGGCTTACACAGTAGACAGCAAGAAGTGGGCATGATGCAATATTTGCCGACTTTTCACATGGCTTTTAGAATCTATTTGGTATCTCTATTTTTATAAAAATAAATACAGACCTGAACGTTGAAATCCTACTCTAGCAATCAATTTTTTTTTTTTTACTCCATTGCTGACCTTTATAAAGTTGCATTTTCTCTCCTACCCTCAACATGCCTTTGACTGTCATTGCCAACTCTATTTTCTTCCAATAAGTACAGTTATTTGAAAAGAAAGATCAGCAGACATACACAATCTCTCTGGGCACAAGCCAGCGACATTTCCTTTAAGCAAAGGTTTTACGGACAAATAACAGCTTCCATAGATATCAGCATCCCGATACGTAAAAGGCAGTCCTGGTTTTTTGTTTTTTGTTTTTTGTTTTTTGTTTTTGTTTTTTTTTGTTTGTTTTTTTTTGCTTTTTGTTGTTCTAATTATACTCTGAGAAATGCCGAGGATTTGTGAAGTTCCTCCTAGAGATAGCCTGCACACTAAGAAGATAGCAAAGGAGGTCAAGGTGGCAGGTTTTAGGGTTCCCCCTTCCAGCTTCGATGCACTGTACATGGTGCCAAATACTACTTTGAAATGCGAGCTGGGGTCTCCCAGTCATTCAGTTGTTCCATTTACTATGTACTTGACGCCCCAGGAAGATACGCAGGTTAGCCTGCTAGAGCTGACATAGCAAAGCCAGTGGACTGTTGGACTTACACAATAGAATGGGCTGTCTCATGGGGCTGGAGGCTGAAAGTCAGAGACCAAGGTGTGGGCAGGGCTGGGTTCTTCTGAAGGTTGGGAGAAGGACTCTGTTCCAGGCCCCTCTCCTTGCTTGTGAATGGCCATCCTCTCCCAGAAACTGCACACTGTCTTCCCCTTATGTGCTTCCGCCTCCACACTTCCTCTTCTTCGAAGGACACCGGTCATATCGGATTGGGGCCACCCTCATGACCTCATTTTTACTTGACCGTGTGCGAAGATCCTAGCTCCAGCTAAGATCACGTTCTGCGGTACTAGGGAAGAGAATTTCAATTTACGAGTTTGGGCACACGATCCGACCAACAACGTGTCACAACAGGATCTCCAAAATTGGAAGGAGCCAACATTGGCTTTAAAGTGTCAAAACTCTAGTCCTGGATTAGCAGGGGTGTGGGAGGGAAGGAAATTGGGACACGGGGTAAAAGGTGAAATAAAAGACGTGGTGGGGAGAACCAGAAGTCATCGCAAAGCTGAAATTTAAGACTGACAGGATCCGCAGGAGGTCTGTAGGGTCCAGGAAGACAGCGGACTTGTGCCTCCACGCCTGAGCAGAGCCCCACGGATGTGGCACGGGGTTATTATGCCAGTGGGTCTTCGGGAGTTCCTTGGAATTTCCTTCAATGCATCCTGACTCAGGGGCTGTCAAGAGCATCCCAAAAAGACGTGTGTTCATCTCTTGCCCTCAGTTTCTTCCTCTGTAAACTGAAACAGCTGCTCCCGAAGTGCCGTGATCTCAAATATTCACTGTGTCACAGGCAGGAAACAATGCTATATGTTCCTCTAGCAATCAGCTTTCTCTCCCACTTTCAAGTTATAGCCGAGTGCAACAATCTTCCTATAAACCCAAGCTCTCTCCGATGTCAGTCTCAGGAATGAGACCTGCAGGTAGAGAAGCGCATCCCTGTTAAGGGAAGTGTTTAATGAACAGACTTAAGGATTCTAGGAAGATGAGAGGAGGATGGCAGATGGCAGGATGGAGACATAACACCTAAAAATAAAACAAGGCAGGGGAAGGGAGAGGGAGAGAGAGAGTAGGCAAGAAGAAAACAACAACAGAAAAATTCAATGGAGGGAAACCTTTTCCAGAAGAGGCAACAAAACTCTTAACCAAACTCCAGGCAGTTTCCGCTGAGCTCTCTTCTCCACGAGGCTTCAACCTCGGCTTGCAAAGACCTGAACAAACGGGAGCACAGCTTCTAACAGCTCCAGGCCATGTCCCTGGGGCCACCCCAGCCTCCCTTAAAGTGCCCGAGAAAACTCGAGGAAGCCAGAAGAATGCAGTGTGTGTTGCAGCTGACATCTGAAGACAGGGCCCCGTCTCCCCATCTCTGTGGAGGGCAGGAGCCTGACTTCAATGAGCACCGGTTAGCACACCCAAACCACCCCCGTTCCCACTCTTGGTCATTTTCCCGTTCTCTGACTCCACGGAGCCCCTATTCACTCCCTCCTATTTCCCCTCCCTCTCCCTTTAAAATGCCCGGTCCCCTCTGCCCAAATGGAAGCTGACTTCAAGGCCACAATGGGCTCCTTCCCTTTTGCATCAGTGTGCTACTGAGTAAAGTCTGTCCCGTCCACATTAACTAGTATCTAGCTTTGTTTGTCTTTGGCGGTAGCCATGGAAAACCGAAGAGCACTGTTCTGATGGGGACCCTCAGCCTCACAGCATCTGGATCCCACCATTATTTCTGCTCAACACCCAAGAGAGCAGGACAGCAGGAAGTGGGGACTCCAGCCTTCTCTTGGCTTTGACCACAAAGAAGACTTGGCCTTTCATTCCAGTGACTCGGGGTGTTGGCTCTTCCATGGTCAGCAGCTCCAGACTTGAATTACGTTGAGACAGTGTCACTGAGAGCTGGAGATAAGCCTTATAATTTCTGATGTTTTCATTTTTCAATATTGCAATCTAATCGTTCATTTCAGTTAAATAAAGTGAGACACAAAACTGATTCGTGGCCACGTTTACATCTTGCTTACACGGATTTAATCAGAGTCAATTGCTTACATTGAAAAAGCACAATACGTTTGGAGAGACGATAAAGAAATATTCTTCCAGTTTCCCATGCCTAAGAGAAATATGGGTTCAACCTGAAGACATCAACCCCACACAATTATGACACAGCCCTGCCGATGAGAGGTTTTGTGTGCCACGGGCAGGAGCTGGCCTTGTAGGTGGGGCGTCTTGCCCACCATGGCCAGCTTCACAAGAAGTTTCACACTAGCTAGGTGACTGACAGCCACAGAATACCAGCCTCCAGGTCTTCATCAGAATGCAAAGCCTCACAACTGCAAATCTCTCATTTCTCTTAAAGACATTATTTTTATATAGTGTATTGTCAAAAAAAAAAAAAAAGGATGTGTAGGATAGTTACACCTAGAAGCATATAAAAAAGAAACCATTTAGTCAGATAGAAGAAATATCCCACCCAAGCTTGACAGTCAAAGAGATGGAACCCAGGGATGGGTCTATAATCTTTCGTGGATGGATACCTTGGACCATGCCTAGAATATCAGAGCGCTAGATATTTTGAATCCCCACCTCCTTAAGGGCAAAGAGTTCCAAAGCAATAACCTCTCAGAACCTGTTCCAATGACCTCAACTCTCTGAACCTTGTTTTCCATGCTTGTGATGTTACCAAAGCAGTAGAATATCTTTGCATCAGTGCATTTGTTTTTTATTAAGTCCATGTGTGGCTCCTCTGATCATTCTTGCACATTCCACCCTCTTTCCTAGCACAGAAATATCTAAGAGTAACCATCAGAGTCACTGCACTGTCATCATTCGCCTCTGATGTGTAAAGATGAGGTGGTGAAAACGCATTGGACCCACGGAGGCACCATCTCAATGGTCTTGTTGACCGTTAACCTCAGTGGACTCTGCAACCCGACCCACAATCCGTCCTGTTACAGCCAGGACCTCCTTTTAACGCGAGGCTTTCAGCACAGCCGTTCCTAGACAATCCACCCAGGGCATTGTCCAAGGCTATCCTCTGGAATTCCTAGGCCATTGCAAAAACCAAGTGTCTAGAAAAAAGGAAAGAGATAAAAGAGGAAGATGCCACAGCTTTCTAGAATCCTAGCACTGTGAAGGATCTCAGAAGCCACCTGTCACATAGTCTTCTGATCCCATCTGAGGCTAGAACCCATCACACAACAGTGCCCTTAAGGGACCCCCTGCTTCTGTTGGCAGTGAGTCCTCCAGGGAGGTGACAGGCCTGGTCCCAAAGAAAGTAGATGCGGTCAAGAGTTAATTACTTCTTGATAATACTTTTTTCATATTGTCTTCAGAAAGCACCGTCCCGCATCCCAGTGGCTCTTTGCGTCCGAGAGAGAGGCTTACCTTTTGGTGCTTTGGGGCATCTCAAAATGAAATGTGAACAAAGCTGACTCAGGTGCAGAATAACGTAGCCCCGTGGGGCTAGTGCGTTGATTGGCTGAACCGAGAGCCAGGGTGAAGGTCAGGGGCATGCTGCAACTGAGGGTTTAAAGGTTAGATGTTGCATCTCCCTGAAGTAGACCCCTGCCTAGGTGGCTTCTGTGGTCCTGTGAAGACTGCTGCTTCTCAGTTCTCCCCGAGAGGGGTATCTGAGCTAGCCCTCACTCGAATATTATGGACGCGGAGCTAAGCTTTAGTGTGTTTTTGACTGCGGTTCCACGCTGCATCGGTTCCTCACCCCATGGCTTTGAGACTACTCCATCAAGTTGAGTTTTCGTGATGGAAACCATGGCCACCAGGCCACTGGGTTGATTAGCTAATGGCTAATGGAGCTAATGACTCCGTTCCGTCTGTGCTCATTTTACTCCTCATCGTCGGGCCTGCTCCCTCTGGCTGCAAGGTGAGTGCACTCTCCATCTGCTGTCGGGCCACTACCTTGCACCTTTCTCTCTCTTTTCTGTCCCACGGTTGTTTCTAACGCAATTATCCTGGCGGATTGCAGACACATGGCCAACTCGTAAGCAAATTTCATTCAAGCTACTTTGTGTTTGGAGACTGATACACAAATATGCAACCTGCAGGTTCCCCGGGCTTTTCTAATCACTCGTGCCCTGTGTTGGTCACTACCTTCCAGGGTCTGGTTGGCCATCCTGACCTTCGAAGGGACCACACTGGGGCACAGGGACATGACCTCGCTGGTCACCCTGTGTCACTCAGCATCCTGACTATCAACCTGCGTGGAAGCTGTTTCATCAGCCACCTGGCCGTTCCCTTCCCTAATAATTCCATCTGAAGGGTTCTATCACTCTTTTTCCAGAAGATAATAATAATATTATTACTATTATTATTATCTTCTGGAAGAATAGTTATTATTATTATTATGTCATTCATTCATTCTACAAATAGTTTTAAATGCTTCCTAAATTTTCTGATTCTTGCCTGTAATTTTCCAGAAACTGATTTGTCTTGATTCTGACACTAGCTCACCTCGCCCTTTTTTGCACTGCTGAGCAAGCATCGGCAACATCCCCCTGCAGGATGTCGCCTGTGGTCGCGACACGGTGCATGCCATGTGACCCCCGGAGGCCGATCCAGGCGGTGAGCCTAATGCTTTCCCTGTCAATGGCAACTCTGAAATCTACGGTTAAAATTAAGAAGCGAGTCCACAAATGTCCCAGGCAAACGCTGTTCCTCTCTTTTTGCTTGTGTCCTTTCTGCCGCGACATCCTTCCCGCCCGGCCCCAGTGGTGCACCAGAACTTCCACTCTGTCACAAACAAAGCGACGGATCGGTTATCAGCCCTGCTTCCATTTCTGGCCTCCAACCCAAGTCATGCCACCATATTAACTGCAAACAGCAGGGTCTTAATCATTCCCAGGTGCCAAATAGCCGAGCAAATTACATATTTCCCTGGCTCTGAGTCCTGCTAGAGGAAACTAATGCCTAGGTTTATGTGGAAAATATGACCATCTAACATAATTGGGGGTATTGAAATTTTTTTCATGAATATATAATTTCAACAATGAGTATGATGGGTGTTGCTGGAGAATTCTTCAGGGGAAAAAAATGAGTAACACATTCACCAAGATTGTTAGAAACTGATCACCGATTAGTGGCGGTTGCTTTTAGTAACACAAAAATAGAGCGAAATAATGCAGGTATTCATTTGTTTTCCCTCAGTTAGTACCCATAGGCTATTTCCATTAGCAGCCTGAAGTCACCTAGCATTTGATCCGGCCTGGCGGGGCGAGCCACGCACACAGGCAGGCACAGCCCATGGTGGGGCATATTGGAGGTTCGCTCCTTTTCTCTGAGCAGATGGAGACTAAGCATGTCATAGAAATAATGTGTTTTGTCTCTAGAGGGAGAATGCTGGCGGCTTCACTTGAACATGACATTGCTCGCCAAGCCTTCTGCTCAGGTTAGAACTCGTGCCTTTTGGGTTTCCAGTGACTTTGCTTCTTTGGAAAAGAGTTTCCACAATAGACATCCAGAAACACAACACACTCGCTTGACAAAGTTCCGGAAGTCTGAAGCCCATGAATGAACTTCGGACGTTCCAAGGAGTGCATTCTTGACCCACGGCAGGCCGGCTGCCTCGCACAACCTCCGGGGATGAGTGGCGGGGCCAGGGGACAACAGGCCTTCCCCAGGGGTGCAGAAGCAGGGTGCGGTGTTCGAGTCGCCTTAGTCCCTTCTGGGGGCCGTCAGAAAATAGCACAGAGTAGGTGGTTAGTAAGCAGCAGACATTGACTTTTCAAGGTTCTGGAGGTTGGAAATCCAAGCAAGGGACAGCAGCAGAGCCGGTGTCGGGTGGGAGCCCGCTGCCACTTTCTCAAAGTCACCTCGTGTGGCAGAAGGGGTGGGGAGGTGTGGCGTGTCCTTTACCCCGGGCACAAATCCCACCATGAGTCCTGCTCTCAGGACCTGATCACCTCCCAAAGGCCCTACCTCGTAACACTCTCACCTTGGGAACGAGGATTCTAACATATGAACTTGGGGGGAGAGGAGCAAAGATTTAGGCCACCGCATGGCCCACGGCCATGTAGCTGATCTTACCAGAAAACTTAGATTTCGTGACTCTGGTTACAATGTGATCTGATATATTGAACCATTAGGTCTAGGTCAGAATGAAGACCTACCCACTGGAGGCCACCCTACCAAGCTGTGACCTGTTAGGGCAGGACGAGTATGTGCAGACTAGGACCACAGTGGCTTTGGGCTCTCTTCTGCTTGAAGCCAATGCACCTGCTGTTAGCACTCACGGCCTGGGTCGTGATAGACGTACACACACAAGGTATACACGCCATTGTTCTCAACGGCCTAACATTTAGACTTCGCCGGTTATAACTGTAATATCAGTTGTTAATAGAGTCACAAAGACGCCTGACCCGATTCAAAGTGGAAATCACTCATGCGACTGGAAATGATGTCGCAGGGGCAGACCACGTTCCCTCTGGGGCACAACTGTGTGGGTTTCCTGGGGCGGCAGGGACAAAGCGATACAAAGGGAGTGGTTGAAACAACGGGAATGTATCATCTCCCACTTCTGGAGGCTGTGTCTCCACCCGAAGTCTCTCTCGTTGGCCTGCAGACAGCTGCCAAGCCCCCGGAGACCGGTGGGAGTCACATCACCCTCCCTCCCTCGGTGCATCTGTGTCCATGTTTCCCTTTTTCATAAGGACACCAGTCAGATCGGGGTGGGGGCCACCCTAATGCCATCATTTCACCTTGATTGCCTCCGTAAAGACCCTGTCTCCAAACATAGTCACATCCTGCGACCCTGGGGTCCAACAAAGGACCCTGGCAGAGGACACACAAATCAACCTGTAACAACAATTTTTCTGTGTCTTCCATTGTCTGTTATACAAACAGTGCCATGAGACCTATTGGGCGCAGATTAAAGAATCATTTTACGAAATACAAATAATAAAAATTATCATCATTTGATATCTCTGTTTTGGCCCAAAGAATGTTACTTTGTCACCGTTCAAAACTCTGATAGTGCGCTTGATTTAAGGTATGGGTTTTTGATTTTCGTTTTCTGGGTTTGTTTGGGGTTTTTTTGTCTTTTGTTTTGTTTTTGTTTGTTTGTTTGTTTGTTTGTTTGTTTTTTGGTGTTTCCAGGAAACTTCATATCTTCTGTCCCTGACTTGACAAATCCTCCCAGAGAAGCTACGTGGCACAAAGATGGGGGGCGGGGTCCAGACCCTGTCTGAGGCAAGCTACAGCACGGACTGACTGTGGGTCCATTTCTTAACCCTCTATGGAATGCGGGTTTCTCATCTGTACATTGAGGTCCCAGTGATAATCCCGGGAGCGAACCTGTCAATGCTAGGTACGGAGAACATGTGTGACGAGAACTGACTCCCAGCCCCTTGCTTCAGCCAGTGGAATCGTCACAGCAGCTTCCATTGTGTCCGCCAGCTGCTTCCATGCATGATCTTGGCAATCTTTGCAATCATCCAGCAAGACATACGTTGTTACATTTTTATACATGGGGAAATTCAGTCTCAAAGAGATAACACATAATAGCTTATTTTCATAGAGGGACCTGGAAAAGGAGCCCTGGGTTATATAAGCTCATGGCGCTCCCCAAAACACTACCCCAACTCAAAGCCAGTTTTGTTTGTTGGTTGGTTTGTTTGCAAAATTTTTGTTTTTCCCCCAGATCATGGCTTTCTAATGACCAATGAAGTCCTTAGACAGTACAGATTTAAGGGATTGTTATCCATTACAGGAGATTATGTAGGTAAATTACACTACTAGGCATTTTAGGATAAGTACACTTGTTTTTTAAGTTTACTTATTTATCTTGAGAGAGAGAGAGAGAGAGAGAGAGAGCAAGCACGGTAGGGGCAAAGAGAGGAGGAAGAGAGAGAATCCCAAGCAGGTTCCGTGCTGTCAGAGCAGAGCCCGATGCGGGGCTCAGACTCACGAACCGTGAGATCATGACCTGAGCTGAAATCAAGAGTTGGATGCTTAACTGACTTAGCCACCCAGGAGCCCCAATAAGTACACTTTAAATGCCACACCTGCATACACATGCCTGCACATATGCACGTGTATACACACACACACACACACACACACACACACACACACACACAAACATTTAAAAAGGCTCACAGTACACGGAGTTGATTTCCAGAACAGGAAAGCTACATAGAGGGAGGATCCTGGATACACAGCAAGAATATGGGAGTGGGGGGTGGGTGGAGGAGTGGATTTCAGGCAGGAGAAACATCGCGTGTAATAACATCGCTATTTAAATCTACCTCATGGGCTGCAGATAAAAAGTAGATTGGGGCCAGGTGGTGAGATCTTGAACACTGGAAACAACAGCACAATTTCTAAGTCTCAGGAGCTGCCAGCAGGCCCTAGAGACGCTCTGACCTGTCTCACCAACACGGTCCCCTTCCAGTCCCTCGTCACCTACCGGGCACCTGCCCACCATGCCTCCCTCCACCACCACAGCCTCCCTGTGTTGGAGCGTTTCTCGTGCTAATGGATAAAAATGCCCCTTCATGTGAGACACCCGCACCCCCTTCTCAAAACAGCTCCTTTTGGTTAGCTACGTAAACCAGAAAGTAAAGAAGCCCCTGTGGTTGTAATGGTCTAAGATACAAGCCTGATCAGCTCTACTGTGCCAGGAGCCGCACTGGACTTTTCTTTCCTTCCTTCCTTTCTTCTTCTTCTTCTTCTTCTTCTTCTTCTTCTTCTTCTATGTGTATTTTTGAAAGAGAGACAGAGGGGCACCTGGATGGCTCAGTCAGTTGAGTGTCTGACTTCGGCTCAGGTCATGATCTCACAGCTCGTGAGTTCGAGCCCCGTGTCGGGCTCTGTGCTGACAGCTCAGAGCCTGGAGCCTGCTTCTGCTTCTGTGTCTCCCTCTCTCTCTGCCCCTAACCCACTCACATTCTGTCTCTGTCTCTCTTAAAAACAAATAAACATTAAAAAAAAAAAATTAGTAAGAGAGACAGAGCATGAGCAGGGGAGGGGCAGAGAAATGGGAGGACAGAGGGTCCGAAGCAGGTTCCAGGCTCTGAGCTGTCAACACAGAGACCGATGCGGGGTTCGAACCCACAAATGGTGAGATCATGACCTGAGCCAAAGTGGAACTCTTAACCAACTGAGCCACTCAGGCACCCCACTGTGTTAGCCTTTTCACATATTGTGCCTTGTTTTAATCCGCCCAATGATCTTGGAGGTACATTTTGTTATTTTTATTTTCTATTAGATTGTGAAATGTGCTTGGAGAGGCTATTTCATGATATAAGAGCTGGACAAAGGCACACACAAATCCTTAACTTTCTCCGAGGGGGGCATAGGTTGGAAGCATAAAAGTAAGCATGCTGAAACATTCTCGTGCTGCTACCTCTAAAGTGACCAGACACCCACCACTCACCTGAATGCTTAGAACGTTGGCAGTGTGTTAGTAGGTTATAGAAAAATATAGAAACATGATGTCGAAAGATATTTTAATATCCCAAGACTTGGGGGCCCAGGAATCCTCCGTAATGCATACTTGTCCCTCAAGACTGTGCTTATGATACTGAATTCTGAACAAAGTCTTGCTGCTTTTTGGGAAGATGACACGGATTCCAGAAAGAAGCATTGTTTCCTGGTTTTAACTGGCCCTGTGAATACGACATGCATAGAGTCAACGGTGGCTGCGACAGATGGAAAATGAGGCTATAATGAAGCCTCCTCATTATTCCTTGTCAGTGCTGAGCTCCATTAGGAAAATTAATATATTGACTATTTCTCTTGAGATGAATCCCAAGAAAATGATCCATGCAGAGGGAGGTTTCAGAATGTCGAATATTTATGGTCTATGCAGGGGTAGCTTTGACATATTCTGTGTCCAGGAAACCCATCATCACGGTCACCTTGGCTACGCAGCCCCGATGCACGGGGGGCTACCACGAGCGCTCCTCGTCAGAACGCCCCTAACAAGCTGGGACAGAGTTTGTCCACAAGAGAATACTTTATAGTTGCTTAACTGCCACCAAAACCTCATTTATCATTTTAATAAACTTTCCAAGGGAGAGGGAGGGCTTCCCCAGACCCTCTTTATCTTTGGCGTGGAAGCATAATGGGTAATCAAGTGTGGATCAGCATAGACCCGTGTTAATTCCTCTTAAGCCCCATGTGAATATTTCACTTTTATTAATAATCACATTAAAACCACTGAACATTTTTCTCCTTAATGATATGTTTGTTTGGGGGAGGAAAGACTGGCCAAAAAAAAAAAAAAATTAAACCCAAAATTCAGTTCAAATAAACAGAGGAGACGATGAAAAAACAAAGATGCCCAGATACAAACATTCTGGAAAATGTAATCTAATAACAATGTGAAGGAGGAAGAAACGCTTGGGTCCTTCCTGAGCATCAGCGGTAGGTCAGGTGCCTCACCCGTGTGACTGCAGACCACGGTATCATCATTCGAATCCAAGCTTTAAGGTAAAGGGATTCAAACTCACTGAGCTATGGAATCAATGTGTCGCATTTGGACACAGGCTCACTGCTTTAGTCTCAGCTTGACCCATTGTGTCTCGCTGCCTTTTCAAGGAATGATTTTAAAAAAACGGTTTTATTTCATAGTTATGATCATTTTTTTCTTCCCATAATTTCCGCACCCGGTCCCACTTTCCCACCCCCTCCATCCTGCTTCAAATGAATCATATCCGTATTCCCGGGAAACCATAAACACTAGACTTTCTGGGTTTCATACTAATATCTAGATCCATGAGAACCGTTAAGTGTTTCAGAAAAGGAGGCTGAAAAAATGCAAAGCCAAGTTCCTGACAGCTCAGAGCCAATCCTGGGAAGGAGCCCGGGCAGAAGGTGTCTGGACCCAAAGTGAACCTCCTTAAAAATTAAGGGCGGCGGGGGGGATGCTCTGGGAGGTAAACTGCCCCCCCCCCCAGCCTCAGCCGCTCACAGGGACCCTGGAACCAGCTGTGTCTCCTTCCATTCTGGTCTCTCAGGGCCAGGACAGCTCTTGGCTGAGCCCCTGGAGGTAGATGTTCTCCCTCTCTGCGACAAACAGATATGAACAGAAAGTAATAGCTGAATTTAGGAAACTGAGAGTCAGCGCTCAGGAACCAGGAGGAAAAAAAAAAAGCAATCAGGCTTAGGAAAAATGGGAAGAATCAGAGAAGAAACAGTGGAGCAGAGAGGCACAGAGGAAGTGAGCCGTTGGCCTGACCAAGAGAGGCCGCCCCCCGCCCCCCCCCCACCGCGTCGTGCCGGCTGGGGCTCACCAAGGAGCCAGCCTGGTGCCCAGCTCGTGGCAGGCCCCCCAGAGCGATGCTGGTTGGACGTGGTTCAGACAGTGAGACCTGGAAGCCAGGCAGGCAGATAATAGTGAAGAGGGCAAAGTGGTGGACCCAGGCGGTACTTTAGACGGCTGGGCCTCTCCCCTAAAGTTCTCCATGCTGGACATTGACTCCTGCCCCCCAGGGAGCCTGGGTCCTGGCTACGGAGCGCCCTCCACACCTCAGGCGTCTGCCAGGTCTGCATTTTCTGGGTAAATGAGATGCACAAACTGTTCCCATGCCATCCACGACCCCAGCACCTTCGTACCTGACAGATGAGGCCGGCTCTCCTCCAGGACAATGAAATCCTATGTGCTGTGGCCTCCCATTTCCCAGCCCCCATATAAGAGAAGGTTGGTCCTTTGCCCGTGACCTGCTAGGAGCAGATGGCTCCCTGCCACGAGTGCCATCACCAGGCACCACGGAGGCAGGTCCCCTACCCTCCGGCGGCCTCGGGGTCTCCGTGGGGCAGTGCGGGCTCGTCCTTGGCATTGAAGCACCTCCTTTCATATATGATAAGTTCGACTGTGTCTTTGGCCCCTGCCATGGAGAGCCGCATTTCATGGAGCTGGAAAAATAAATTGACCAGAGGCAGAGGCACACATCCCTCGCCGGCAATGAATCTTGCAAAACCAAGAGAAGAGGAAAAAAATGACCCCTTTGTCCTGCCAACCAAGAAAAAAATTGCCAGTTCCTAAGCAACATTTGTTATCATTTAATTAATAAACACTCCTCATTGAATTTACAATCCTTCCCCAGTTGTTCTTCGTAACAACACGCTGCTGTAGGCCACAACTATCGTTTGCTCTGTGCCGTGAGGACGTTGACGCCTTCCCTGCCTTATCCTAACAAAAGCAGACAAAGAGTCTTCGTCTCGGGCTTGCCATTCTGCTCCCCGACGCCGCTTGGACCTCATCTCGGCAACTGGGAACGGAGTCTCAGCTGAATGACAAGGATTCAAAGACAAAAGGAGGCCAAGGTCATCCTGAGAATGTGTCCATCACTGCTTTCTGAGGGAGCCCAACGTGTACGCACAAGGGGAAGAATGGGACCCAGACGGGATTCAGAAAGGCTTCCCGAGACAAAGCCTCGACACGGGCCCTACGGTCAATTGTGTGCCTGGAGATGCGTCCTTCATTTTCAGGACCTGGAAATCAGTGGCACAAAGGAAAGGCACGCTCAGCTGACAGGAGACCCTGCAAGCAAGAATGGTCATCTGGCATATTTCTTGCTTACTTCCAGAGGAGAGTTCTCACTCCACAGGACCCAGCTAACTCTGGATTTTTTTTTTTAGCAGCTCGGCTTTTGTTACCGCTATTTTAATGATGCTCTGAATGCATATCACAATGGAACACGCCGGGGCGTTTAAGTATGTGTTAGCACATTTTACATCTACACATATGTCCATCATAAAACGCTGTGAGAAAGTCATGCAAAAAAAAAAATAGAACGAAGATAAATAGAGAAAAGGAATGTGTACAGATGTACCCAAAAGTCCTTTCTGTACCGACTTCCATAGGCAGTTGAAAGTGATTGACTTTTGATAAGGCTGCTCCCTTTCACGTTTATTCTTCAGTCTGAGTTGACGAACTGCTCGCCAGATTAAGTCTCTGCTTAAATCATGCAGATGCCTGGGCCGAAACGGCAAAAGTTGACACAGGACATGAGCAGAATCTGTAAAACCCATACCTCGCGAGTCTATAACCAAGGATGAACTCAAGACAGAAACAGGCCACTGAGGTGAAATACAAGAAGGTGTTTTAAGACATTAAAAGAAGGGTTCTTTCTTTTTCTTCTCTTTTTCCCCGGTTTGTTTTGGTGATTTATCACTTTCTTTCTCCGGCCAGGAGGATTTAGTATTTATAGAGGGAGACCAAATTAATGTTCATAAAAAGTGCTGAGTAGACTGGCAGAGACAGTAAGGCTCTCTGCTACGGCCGGAAGATCATCCACCGTCGTAAGTGCAGTAACTAGCTTACTCCCTGGCCTTTGCAAGTGGCTTGACCTCGCCACGAAGGGCCTTCTTCTGTAATGCGTGTCTCACTTCTCATTCTCCGGAGGTGTGCTACGTTTTCTCTGGTCTTGGCGCCTCGGTAGCTCTGCTGAGATGGAGCTGGAAGGTCAAAGCCAGATACCCTCAGACACCTGAGCCACCGCCACCTCTCTGACCAAGCTCTCTGAGCTTGATATTGAGCCACCAGATCGAACCTACAGGATTTGGCTTTATGAGGCGTTCTACCATCGGTTTGTTACAGTGCATCAGGATCCTTTTACGCTAAGAATCCGGAGTCAAGCAGTTGTACGAAAAGTGGAGCAGCGTTGGTGTTGAGTCGATGTCACAGGGACGGCTGAGCCAGTGAGTCCCACGTCTCTAGTCTGGAAGCATCTACTGTGGGCACAACATGAGGTAGACACTGAAGTGATACTGAGATGACTAATTTACACCCTCTGACCTTGAATCGCTTACAGCTTAGTCTGGGAAGCTGAACACAGATGAAACAGAACAAACTCGGGGGATTAACAAAAGTGTAAGAAAATGTGGGGTACGTGGTAAGAAAGCCATCACGAATTGTAGCCAGGAGGGCTGGATGGAGGAATGTCAGGTTTTATTTTGCTTTGTTTTGTTTTATTTTTTAAATGATTATTTGTTCATTTTGGTGGGGGGGTGGGGGGAGAGAGAATCCCAAGCAGGATTCATGATGTCAGCACAGAGCCTGACGTGGGGCTCGATCTCACCAACCCCAAGATCATGATCTGAGGCAGAATCAAGAGTCTGATGTTCCACGGAATGAGCCCCCCAGGGACCCCAGGAAGGGCAGGTTTTAATCGCAAGATGGCATGGCAATCAGGAGGTCGTGCTCTGGATGAAATTGAATGAGCAAAGGCAGAAGAGGTTAGGGTGCAGCCATAGAGCCCCCCCAATCCACGGTCATCGCCAGAGCGAAACCAGGAACTTCGCGTGCATGATCATATTTACAAAAAAATAACTTTCAAAAAATTAAAATAAGCTCTTTTTCACATGAAAAGATGCTTAACGTCACTCCTCCTCAAAGAAATACAAATCCAGACCACAGTGAGATAACACCTCACACCTCTGAGAACGGCTAAAATCAGCAACTCAGTTGACAAGGATGCAGAGAAAGAGGATCTCTTTGGTGCTGCTGGTGGGAATGCAAACTGGGGCAGCCATGCTGGAAAACAGTATGGAGGTTCCTCAAAAAATTAAAAAATCAAAATTACCTGAAGACCCAGCAATTGCACTACTAGGTATTTATCCAAAGGATGCAGGAGTGTTGATCTGAGGGGTACATGCACCCCAATGTTTATAGCAGCATTTCAACAATACCCAAATCATGGAAAGGGCCCAAATGTCTATCGACTAATGAATGCATAGAGACAATGTGGTGTGTATATATATATATATATATATATATATATATATATATGGTTAGCAACAACATGGATGAAACTAGAATATATTGTACTAAGCAAAATGTCAGTCAGAGAAAGATAAATATCATATGATTTCACTCATATGTGGAATTTAAGAAACACAACAGATGAACACAGGCGAAGGGAAGGCAAAATAACATAAAAACAGAGAGGGAGGCAAACCCTAAGAGACTCTTAAATACAGAGCAGAAACTGAGGCTTGCTGGAAGAGAGGTGGGGGGGATGGGCCACATGGGGGGTGGGCATTAGGAGGACGCTCGTTGGGATGAGCACTGGGTGTTGTGTGTAAGTGGTGAATCACTGGGTTTTACTCCTGAAACCAACACTACACTGTATGTTAACTAACTTAGATTTAAATACAATTCAAAAATTAAAAAAAGAAAAGAAAAGGAAAGAGAAAAGGAAAAGAAAGGAAAGGAAAGAAAAGAAAAGGAAAGAAAAGAAAAGAAAGGAAGCTGTTTTATTCTCTCCTTTGTGGATAAGGAAACTGTAAAAAAGTAAACAATTTGCCCCAGTACGAAGTCCTAAGCCCGGAAAGCAAATCTAAATGTCTCCGAAGCTGGAAACGCCCCACAAGGGAGGGAGGACGTCCTCGTGGATAGGCACCCGGTGAGAAAGGACAAAAGGGCATCCCTGGCTTCAAGAAATTTCTGATACAACTGAGGGATATGCACAAGGTGGATTCCTGACAGCAAGGGGCAGCAATGATCCTTGTCAAACAAACAGCCGTTCCAGAATCTACCACACCGGTGCTCTGGGACCAGAGGGCAGGAACGGCAGGGGCCCGGAGCCCGGGAGAAATCAGAAGACAGTCTGCCCTTCTTAGCTGGGGTTAGTGGACTAAGTCTCCCTGTTCCCCCAGGTCCTTCTCTGAGTCTCCAATGAGGAAATCTAAGCAACTGATTTGCATGGGTCCTTCCAATTCTGGAATCTGAGTCTAACACAACTTACCTTGGGTTGGAAAGGAAGAAGAAGGGTATGGAAGAAAAACGAGGCAGAAGATACCTTGCAAGAATCAACAGGAGGGATAGAAAAGAATAGAAAAGGCCAAGAAGTCAGCGAACGTGCAAAATCTTACTTCCTCTTCCTTTTCCCTTCAAAGCAAGTTTCCTCAGACTCCTCAGTATACTATATTTGAGCTTCTGATGATCAGGTTTCCCAACCAGGCTGGAAGTCACCTGGGACAGAGATCACATCTAGCCCGCTGACCTTTGTACTTATCCAGCCTACAACAAACGCTGCCAGAAACAGAGGAAGCACTCCACAAATTGTCATCTGAATACTGAACGCGATAATTACGGGAGCCTTCATGAACTGTAAGTGGACAGAAGGTGATCCAACTGATTCTTCAGCTGCCCAGGGACATTATCGGATATACATTCAGTTCATTCAGCAAGGAGAATTCTGGAGGAGAAGACAACGCAGTATTTGTGGAGGGCTAAGGGACACAGATGGGAAAGCTAGGAAAATAACAAAGCCTTTTATCAGGCCTTCAAGAGATGACTTGAGAGAAGTGGTTTGCGATTTGCGGAGGGGTTGCAGAATTCTGCCTACTCGAACTGATTATAGTTGGGAAAAAAATTCTGAACAAGTTAATAAGGTCACAATTTCTTTTTTTTTTTTTAATGTTTATTTCATTTCTTTTGTGAGAGAGAGAGAGAGAGAGAGAGAGGGAAAGAAAGAGCGTGAGCAGAGGAGGGGGCAGAGAGAGAGGGAGAGAGAGAGAATCCCAAGCAGGCTCCAAGCTGTCAACACGGAGCCTGATGCGGGGCTCAAACCCACGAATCCCGAGATCGTGACCTGAGTTGAAATCAAGAGATGGGACACTTAACCGACTGAGCCATCCAGGCGCCCCAATAGGTTACAGTTTCTATCTAGAGGTAATATTAGAAAGAAGAGGAGGGGAAAGAAAAAAATTAAGACAAAAGAGGTGGAGAAAGGGGTAGGGGGAAAAAGGAAGAAGGAAGGTGGATGGCCATGGTGAGCTAGTGCTGGTAATTTCTCCTTCAGCTGGCAGAGGCCGGGGAGTTCACCTGCCCGTGAACCACGGCGAGCGGAATAGCGAATTTAAAATATCTCCCCAGACTATTCCTTGTTCTGGTTACTGAGCTCCTGAGGTGGCTGTGATGTCTCCCCAAGCGCAGCGGGAAAAGACACTCTCTCTGGTTTCTCAGACATTAATTTTAAAGACCAGAGCACAGGCCGTCTGTGCTGATTTGTCCACTTTTCAGAAACCAGACTCTGAAGCCTCCTTAACAGACATTATTTAAATGAATAATGGGCGGGGGGAGACTTTTGTAAATTACAGAAGAGAGATTGATACTCTTAAACTATTAGAAAGTCTTTTCCAGTTTCCCAGGATCGATATTACAAAATTAGAGTTACATTTAAAAATGTTTAGGGGCGCCTTGGTGGCTCAGTCAGGTGAGTGTCCAACTTCAGCTCAGGTCGTGATCTCGCGGTCCGTGAGTTCGAGCCCCGCGTCGGGCTCTGTGCCAACAGCTCGGAGCCTGGAGCCTGCTTCGGATTCTGTGTCTCCCTCTCTCTCTGCTCCTCCCCTCCTCAAGCTCTCACTCTCTCTCTCTCTCTGTCTCTCTGTCTCTCTCAAAAATAAACATTAAAAATGTTTTTTTAATGTTTCAGTCACTGAATTGAAAGTTAAAAACTTTCCAAATTTCCATTCAGTTCTTCATGTCTTTTTTTTCTTCTGAGATTTTCTGTTTCTTCCTAAGCTTCTGTTTTTGTTTTCGTTTTTTTTTTTTCATTCATCTCAAGCATATCTGTAATTGGCCATTGAAGTATTTTAACAATGGCTGCTTTGAAATCTTTGTCAGATAATCCTGACATTATTTCCATCTTTCCCCACCCACCCCCATCTATTGATGGCCTTTTGTTTGAGATCTTTCAACTAGTTGGTGTGATCTGTGATTTTCACTGAAAGCCTAGACATTTTGGGGATTGTGCTCTGAGCCTCTGGATCGTATTGAATCCTTCTGTTTTAGCAAAACAGAAAATGTATCAGTGACAAACAGAGGCATTATATACTGGTAAAAAAAAAAAGTTGTAACTGTTAAGAATCTACATGCCTCTTGTAAACAGGCTTGAACTCCATAAAGTAATAACAGAAATTCAGAGAGAAATAAATGCATCTACACTTTTATTTAAAAATGTGATCTGTGTTTCTCGCAAATTGATCAGGAAGCCATACGTATATAATAGAGAGATAAAATTATGTGAATGATGAAATTTCAAATTTCAAACCATCAGAGCCTTTACACATTCAAAGCCCAGTATCGCACAGGCAACGTGCGAGGGCATAATACAATAACGTTAGATTTCATGTTCCTGTGTCCTTTGTAGATAAATAAGGGCACGATTAAATCTCTAATAAGATAGAACCAGACATGGAAGATGTCACCATGACACGTAGGCCCTAATGTTGCAGACATAAGTCACCTTTGTTCCCTTTATCCCCTCCTTTTTCAACTGGCCATGGCCAGGTGACGTCAGGCTCCCGGATAAAGGGACAACCCAGGCTCACTCACACCACTGTGGGTGGAGGAAGACTTGGCACATATGTGGGCCTTTTTTTTTTCTTTTTTTATAATTGTTTAAATTTGTTTATATTTTGAGAGTGAGAGACAGAGTGAGCCAGGGAGGGTAGGAGAGAGAGGGAGAGAGAGAGAGAATCCCAAGGAGGCTCTGTGCTGATAGCACAGAGCTTATGCAGGGCTTAATCCCATGAACCACGAGATCATGAGCTGAGCTGAGATCAAGTCATCAGCTTAACCCACTGAGCCACCCTGACGCCACTAGGAATATATGTGGGTCTTGAGTGACCCTGGGAAGTGCTCGCTTCGGCAGCACATATACTAAAATTGAATGACCCTGGGAACATGAAGCCCAGCCTCACCTACCAGCCTAGAATGTTCACTTTACTACTATGTGAGAGAAAAAGAAGTTCATCACATCTTTCTTTTAATTTTTTAAAAATATTTTTTATTATTTTTGAGAGAGGGAGGGAGACAGAACGTGAGCGGGGAGGGGGGGGGGCAGAGAGAGAGAGAGATACAGAATCCGAAGCAGGCTCCAGGCTCCGAGCTGTCAGCCCAGAGCCCGACACGGGGCTGGAACTTGAGAACCGTGAGATTGTGACCTGAGCTGGAGTCGGGCACTTAACCGACTGAGCCACCCAGGTGCCCCAGAAGTTCATCAATTCTCAAAGCTACTGTATCTTTCAGACTTCTTTTTAATGAAAAATAGCTTTACCTTAACTAATAGCTACAGCTGAAAAATCTAATATATATCCAGCAATTAAAAAATCAATAATGTACCATGACCTAGTAGAGTTCATTCCTATAACACAAGATGCAATCAATCATTCAATGTAATGCACAATCTTAACAGAATGCAGAAGGAAAAAATATAACCATAATGGCTCAGTCAGTAGAGTGTGCAACTCTTGATCTCAGGGTAAAAAAAAAAAAAAAAAGTGTTGGCAAAATCCAGCACTATTTTATATAAATCTCTGAAGCAACAAGGAATAGAAGACAAAAATCCCCCAAACTTATAAAAGGCAACAGTGAGGAACTTACAACCAGCACCATACCAAATGTTGAAAGACTCAACACTTTCTTCCAAAAATCAAGAATAGGGCAAGGATGTCTACTGCTCGTATGTTTAATCAACACAGTAGTGGAAGGTCTAGCAAACACAATACAATAAGAAAATTAATAAAAGGAAAACATATATTTTCCACTATTTCAACAAAGCACACGACAGTGAACACAAAAAATCCCTGAAGAATATATCCAAAAAACCTACTGAAACAAACAAGTGGTTTTAGCAAGGTCACAGGGTGTAAGCTCAATACAAAACATTTAAAAAAAGAATTTAACTTATACATACTAGGAAGTAACAGTTGGACAATAAAATTTTAAATCACAGTTACAATGGTTTTGAACACATGAAACATTAGGGATCATTTTCTTTCAAAGACACACACTATCGAACTACCGAAAACTGTTGAGGAAGATGAAAGACGTGAGAAACTAGCCACAGAAAAGATTAGTGTCTCCCGGGGTAAATGGTGGAAGGCAAAACGGCAATTGTCTATACGCTGTTTGTGTGGGTGTTTACATGAATGTATACTTTTTCAGGGGCCATCCAGCTGACGGGCACCTGGCTGGCTCAGTCAGTAGAGTGTGCAATTCTTGATCTCGGGGTCATGAGTCCCACCCCATGTCGGGTGTAGAGCTTACTCAAAACAAAATTAAAGATTGTCATATTGTGTACTTGGAATGGGTACCTTTAATGTATATAAACTTCACTTCAGTATCACTGGAAATCAGTGTAGCAGGGAACGAGACACCCAAATAAAAAAAAGGAGTGTTAAATAAATAGAAATGGCTTTAAGGAATATGTGTACCTCTCAAAAGGTCCAGACTTGTAAGAGATTGCTACCAACCCTTGAATAAAAATTGAAAATTTCTTTCATGTCACGAGCTCAAGAAAATAGTAAAAGGGTAAAAATTAGAGAAGCTTGAATTCAAAACCATGGATACAGTGAAAAAATATATTGTTGATTCCAGTTATGAACCAGATATACAAATCCTTAAGAAGCTATCAGTTAACCAAATCAAGCAATATGTTTAAGACATAATACAACAAAATTCTAGCAGGATCCATCCCAAGAAAGCAAGTATGCTTTGCAGAGCATAAACCTTTTGGTATAATTCACGACACTTATAGACCAAAGGGAAGAAAAAAAAGAGTTACGAGCATTTAATCAGATGCTGTCTGTCTGTGTGTTTAATAAATTCAAAGGCTTTAATAGAAAATAACGTGAAATTAGAAATATAAGATCCATCTGCAGGGATCGTATTCAGATGAATGTAAAATCAAAGAAAATAAATAAGTAAGCCATGATACAAACACCATAGAGCCCTCCGCCCTCCCCTAAAAGAGGTCAGGAAAAAACAAAAAATGGCAGCTCATGACGTCAGGGACCCAGCATTTCCACGGTGTCCTATTCCAAGACGGTGCTTAAAAATAGACTTGGAAGGCTCCAAACCACCTCTTCTGCTCCCCAAATTACCATCCTTATTCTTGTTTCACACACAGAGTAGGTATATGCCCTCCCTAAGGGAGACAGTCACAATGTCCCATTCAGGTACCTGGTAAAATCATCTGTATTTGCAAATAAAAGGCTAACGAGAACATAAAAGTTCTGCCTCCTAGATTTCCAAAGTAAAATATCTATTTCCTTGGAATCACCATACTCTTGCAATGATGTGTTTCATCTCTTTTTAAAAATTTTTAAATGTTTATCTATTTTTGAGAGAGAGAGGGAGGGTGGGAGGGAAGGGCAGAGAAAGAGAGGCAGACACAGAATCCGAAGCAGGCTCCAGGCTCTGAGCTGTCAGCACAGAGCCCGACTTGGAGCTCGAACCCAAGAACCGTGAGATGATGACCTCAGCAGAAATAGGAGGCTTAACTGACTGAGCCACCCAGGTGCCCTAACAATGATATGACTCATCTTATTTGAGCTAAGTGTATTTTTCTGTATGGTATTATTGAAAACGAAAGGAAATTAACAATTCAGTGGCTGAAAATAATTTTGACTATAGAAACATGGGAGGTGTACGTGTACGTCTTCCATTTACATAAATCTTGAACCGAAAAGACCGTGGAAACCACACCAACTCCACTCGGTGTTTATAGATGAGGGAATTACAGAATGAGAATTATTTTTCAAAATTCGACACAGGCTAACGGCATAGCCAGCACTTGGGATTCAACGAACTTAATCTCCGTTCATTGCTCTTCGTCTTAAAATCAAAATAACACTGTATAATAGAATAAACAGCCCATTTCTGGATCTTCTAGTCAGCAACATGAAGAACAGTGAGCACATTCATTAATTCAGAGAGTTGTTTTGCACTACTGTTGCTAGTACTCAGGAGTGGTTTTCAAAAAGGGAGGTCACTACCAGTTGCGTGATTTGCACTGAACACAACTCTTATAATTCTTATAATTCCATATTCATATCCACATTACACACGCAGTTTTGTTTGGGGGGTATTGGTATTTCTCTGATTTTTTTTTTCAGCGATAGAAGATTCCTGAGCATCTGTCCGAACTGATCCTATATTAAAGCCCCTTGGTAATGACTTGGTAAGTAATTAGTGCTAATTTAATAACAGACATTAATGGCTTACATCATTATCCGGATGAGAGGGGTTGAGGTAAAAGACACAAAGACTTCTCTTGCAGATGCTGCAAGGCACGACACATCTTCAGAAAAAAAAAAATGGATTCTCTTAAGTTTCGTGATGATGATCCTAACGGATTTGAGAGGTTTACAATCAGTAGAACGCTGAGCTGTTGACTTTCTCCATTAAGAAAAAGGAAGATCTTAGTACAGAAGGAACGTGTATTTCTAAGCAGACAGACCTTTGCTGCCAGTGAGCTCTGTGATTTGGGGCAGCATGTCTGAACCTCAGTGTCCTCGTCCTGGAGTTAATATATTACCAACTACTCCAAACTTGCGATGAGGAGCAGAAGAATTTAAAGCACTTACTGGAGTGCCTGTCACCTTTTGTGTCCACTAAATTATATTGACTGAATTCACAGTAGAGAAGCACTCCTCATGCCATCAACCCAGAAACACTTCTTGGAGATGAGTCAAGGCTTGAGCTCAAGCACCAGATTTAATGGGAAAGAAAAGAAGCATACATGGGCTGAAATGGCATTTCTGTACGTCCTCACACCCAGTATGCACTCTTTTCTTCAGGGGGCGTGGGGCTAAGAGGTACATACACATGGACAGGAGACCAAGAGACAAGAATTATTTAGGGGAAGTCCTGGAGACCAACTGACTTTCCGTTTCCAGTTGACTATCACTGCCTTTTGGGACAATCTTCCTGGGCCTTTGCCCCCACCGTCTTCCTGTCCACTGTAGAAGGGCAGGATGGCCTTCCTCCGGCCTATTCTCCCCCTCTGCTCCGATGCCCATCTGCCCTCTCCATGCCCCTATAGGGGGCCTCCAGTTGAGTATCAGAGCATCTAGTCCCCACACCTCCTCATCAGATTTGAATGTAGCAAATCAACTCTATACCTGGGATGTGTTGCTGAAACGAAGTCCCAGGTGTGTAACCTTATTCTCAGATCTGTTTTATTTGATTGTTGCTGTAAGCCCAGGTTTGGGTGATGAGTTATGACAGTCCCCTCAGTCCTTGTGGGCTCATGTGGGCCGCTGTAACAAAATAGCCTAGGCTGAGGGGCTTATACACAACGGAGACTTATTTCTCACTGTTTTGGAGGCTGGAAGTCTGAGAGCAGAGTGCCAGCGTGGTTGGGTGAGGACCTTTTTCTGGGTCATACTTCCCGCTGTGTTCTCCCCTGAGGAAAGAAGCAGGGAGCTCTATGGGGTGGCTTTTATAAGGGTACTAATCCCAACCATGAAGGCTTACGACCCAGTCACCTCCCAGAGGCTCCCACCTCCTAATACATCATATTGGCAGTTAGGATTTCAATATACCAGTTTGAGGGGGACGCACACATTCAGACCATAGCAATGGTCACTCTTGTTCTAGATCTAGGGATCTGACCCCGAATCCAAGCACGAGCTTTGAATCAAACTCATATGAATTTGGATTTGCTTCACAGCCTAACGGCTTCCTGGCTCTAAGTTACTTAACTCCAGTGGGCTTCTGCTGCATCGTTTCTAAGACAGAATGACAATACCTACGTCAAAATGTTGGAGGGGCTTGTGATATCACATATGAACCATCTGGCACATGGCAGATACGGAATAAGTATAAACAGCCAGTTCTCCTGAAGCTCTCCACCCAAGCATGCCTCTTTACTTCTTTGTGCGATGCCATCCCCATCTGGAAAGACCATGACCCTTTTTGACATCGCTGAAGTCACCAGAAGGTGAGTTCCCTTCCTCACCTCAGCCGCCCTGTCTTGTAGATGGCCTCCTCAGATAGTCCTATATCTGGCCATGTCATGAAATAAGTACACGGTTGAATGGTCACACTATCGTCCACTGCTAGGTTTTGCTTTATTGTTTTTGTTTTTCTTTCCTCTAAATTCTCCGTATCTGAACCAAAGACTTCCAGCCTCTTCGTGCTGCCACTCTGCCAACTGCTCTGCTCGCGAACCGTGAGATCATGACCTGAGCCAAAGTCAAGAGTCGGATGCTTCACCGACTGAGCCACCCAGGCGCCCATCTCTGTGGCTTTCTGAGTCAACTGGCGATGTGGTTTTCCAAAGTCTTAGGACATCTTTCCTTATTTGGAAGACCTGTTCATTACTGGTGTTCTTTTTTGATGATCGTGCACAATTTGGGCACCTAAGAATATTCTAGATCTCATTACTGGCACTACTTTAATTTCTCACCCTTCATCTGTGCCCTTTGATGGGTAACTTGGATTTCCTCTTCTAAAAGTGGAATATACTTCTCTGCAGCTTTAACTTGGGGCTCTGTCCTCTGTCTTGCTCCGGTCACTAGAATGAGGGGAAATGACAGGTTCCACACTGAGACCCTAAGAAGCCTCACGTGTTTCCACGTGCCCCTCTCCCTGCTGCTGTGTCACCGTGAGATGCACACACTAGACTGTGCATCGTAGGAGGATGAACAAAGACACCTGGAGAAGCAAAGCGAGAACAGAGGTACCCCGCGGGCCCATCGAGATCAGCCACCTTCCAGCCAGTGCCCCAACCTTAAGCGACAACAATATAAAACATGGTTTTAAGCCATTTAGCTTTAGGACTTGTTTTATAGCAAAAGCTAACTGATAAAACCAACAGAGATAAGGTATAGTGTGGATTAAGCATGATGTGGCAATTATACAGGAACTCTATACGCTTTGAATGTATTGCCGTTGACCCTAGTTTGGAAGGTGAATATAAATTTTGCGGGTATGATTGGAGTTCGTAGGATTTTGGAGGTGTGATTGGGTTTGGTAAGCCAATGGGAAAACAAATCGGATTCTAACGGTCCTTTGTAACAAGAAGGATTTTCCTACACAGTCAAGTCTCTTCTGTCTTTCCGTTTCCCTGGTGTCTCCTGTCAAAGGTCCCAGGAACACGTTGAATGAACATCAGCCTGGGACGCATCTTCAGAACAGAGGAGCTCTCCAAGGGCACCCGGGAACACTGGCGTTTTCCAAAACGCCAAGCCGACAGAAAAGCAGAAAGGAGACGTGGCCTCCTGTCTCCATCGAATACGTCTGTGGTTGCGAAACAACCTGCGACTTTATTCTGCGCACAATTTGTCCCGAGGTTGCAGTGATCGCCGGCTTCCAGCATTTTATGAGGACTTGCAGGAGAATGTGTTCAAACTGAATTCTAAATGACCAAAGGCCACTTGATCAGAAGAATTCCATTTATAGGAAGATTCACCACTTCAAAGTCAGTTCCAGCCCTTTTATTTTCCAGAGGCTACGGAATGAATCATTTTCTGTGGATTGCAGGAAGTTCATGCACTGGATACTCACAGGGTTACAATTACTACCATCCAGGGTCTGAAACAATTACCCCTCGACCCACATTTTGTTTCTCTCCATGGTCCTGCTGTGTTCTCAAAATTGAGGTTTTCTTTAATTTTAAGTTTATGCACCGAAATTTCTAGCCACTCTCTTGCTCCTTGAAATTCAACTTTTATACATACATCCTCGCACCTGTATACCACATTACTTTCCATTTTCACGTATTCTATTTGTTCTGCAGCCAATCTCCTAACAATTCTAGCCTTATGCTAAATTTGCTGTTGCCCTGTGAATCATGGCACGCATGACTGTAGGCTTCAGCAGACCCAGATGAAAGCCCTTGACGGTCTCATCACCTCCCCGCCAGCCCCCTGCCACACCTGACCCAAAGGCTCAGCTGGAAATCGGAGGGTTTTTACAAACAGGAGCGACAGAAAATTTAGACTAACAAGAAAACTCTGAATTGATCGAAATTGCTTGGCTTTATGCTCATGAAGTCCTAGGCAATTGGGTAAAATGCCTATTGTGATAAAATTAAATTCAGCTATAAATAAATAAAGTTAATCTTTTTGCACATTGGCCTTGGTGCTTGAGAACTCTGTACCCACAAACACATGATCCCAACGGTAATATCCTGGGATCACATATTAAATAAGAGTGTACAAGGCGTTAAAATGGCATAAAGGCAGGGGTGGAAGCAGAGTGGTCAGGGAGGTCTTTAACTTTGTCTGGAAAAACGAAAATTCTTCAAGTGGAAACGTGAGCTGGGAGGATCCCAAGCAGAGCAAATAGCATGAATCTATATACAGAAGAATGGGGTCATATATTCTGGAAATAACTAGTCATTTCCAATATCTGGAGAGTAATTTTCTCCTTTCCATTTCTTCCTGTCTCATTCCTTCCTCCATTCCAACGGAGAGATGGGGCCAGGGCATCCCTCACAACTTAGCGCTAATGAGTCGTTAAGGTTGGTGAAAAAATGCTGTTCTGGGAAATCTAAGCCTTATGCTTTCACAGCAATATCCAGCATGCCTGCACCTACAAAATGAGCTTTACTCTGTCTTAGAAAAGGCCCAGGAGCATGCTCCCTCTGTACAAGGTTGAAAAAAAAAGGGGGGAGGGGAGTTCAGAAAGCATCATAAGAGGATTCTCAAGTTTCTTTGTTCTCAAGGCCACTTTATACTCTTAAAAAGTTTTTGAGGTCCCGAGGAGATTTTGTTGATGTGAATGATATCCTTTATTATTTTTTAATGTTTATTTACTTTTGAGACAGAGAGAGAGACACACACACAGAGTATGGGCAGGGAGGGGCAGAGAGAGAGGGAGACACAGAATCTGAAGCAGCTCCAGATTCTGAACTGTCAGCACAGAGCCCAATGCGGGGCTCAAACCCATGAACCGTGAGATCATGGCCTGAGCCGAAGTCGGACACTTAACCAACTGAACCATCCAGGCACCCCGTATATGAGTGGTATCTATCAATAATGATCATATTCCCAATGGAAACATATTCTAAAATATACCACTTAAAATGCTCTTTATTAAGTAACTTAAAATAACAATAATATATCCATTACTGGTCAGCATGAATAACATATTTTAATAAAAATACTTTTCAAATAGAAAAAATGGTGGAAATATTGGCATTGTTTTACACTTTTTCAAATCTCTTTGATGTCTGGCTTTGTAGAAGATGTTGGATTTGCATATATGCATTCATCATCTTGTGATAGGTTGTTTTGGTTCAAATATAAAGGAAACCCAAGCTCACAAAATACGTAAAAGGGAAGTGGTCTTTTCGGATAATTGTGGATATTTTTCTCTAGAACCACACCTAAGTTTGACAAGTCGTGGTGTCTTAAAGGTCCGTTCCAATGTGGAATCTGAAACCGTGTCAATAAACTTTTCGCACCTTGTCACATTGAAATTCGTTGTTCTGTCTTGCACTTCGAATCAATCTCTACCCTTGTTTGTTTTTCCACCATCGCTACACTAGTTATATGGAAATTTTTGACTTATGCAGAGTATTCACTCATATCATTGTATCCTACCAAAAAGCATGGGCAATAATAGCATCGTCAATCTCTTGAGAAAGGTCTTCCCGAACTTATTGGGAGGCAAAATCAAGCATTACCTAAAAATTTTCACTTTAGGGCTCACATCTTCATACCTGAAAAAAATGCCATAATTTGTTTTCCTTGAAATGTCAGTTCCGCTCCATTCATTTTTGAAAAAATGTGTCCCACTAAGTACTCAAGTTTTAACAACTCGTATTTTTTCTACTTCCCGTTATGTTCTCCAATCAACATTGCATTTCACGTAGCAGACACGTCCAACGACGCCCCAAATGCTTTTCTTTGCTACCACCAGCATATTTCAGTGCACAGGGGGGGTGCTGGGGGTGCACTTTCCCCTTCATGCCATGAAATAGTAAGAAGACATGTCCGCAGGGTCAAGGTGGAATAAAATTAATTACTGTAACTTGACAATCAGGGATAGTCTTGATACAACTTTTATCTTTGTACGTGTGGGTCATGAAAAATACAACTGTGATCACAGTTCGCTGCTGATGATTGTTTTGTGCAAAGACACCAACAGAGTGTCTGGGCATGTGTTTTCACCATGAGTGTGAACATCGACAGAGTGGAAAAGGACAGGAAGTACTTAGTAGCATCTGAGAAGAACTTTGGCCTCAGGTATCCCTGGAGGTATCTCACGTTTCCCCAGTGGGGTGTGGACCACACCTTGGGAAGCTCTGGTATAAAGAACATAAAGAGTGAGAATCTGGGGGTCCTGACTGATGCCCTGCGAGGTGGTCCCACCAGGGCAAGTTTGTTTAATGGTGGCTTTCTAGAGGTGGGACTAACCATTTTTGCCTTATCCAATGGATCTCAAACCAAGCTGTGCGTCATCATCCTCTCATGAACTTATGGGGGAAAAAAATTAGGGAGATGGCATTCTCCGGTGGATTTAAATTTCATTTCCAGCATGTGTTTTTATCACGTCTTTGGTGACGCCACGCATTTGGATCAGGGGATCTATTTTGAAATCCCTGGATCATGTGGCTATGGAAAGTCTATTGGGTGTTACCGATTATGTGCTAACATAATCTGTGAGTATCTAGGAGTACTCACAGATATGACTAGGACATCCAAGATGCCAGCTTGTCTGCTCTCTTGTTTCTAGTGGCCATGGAAACAGCACTTACCGGGGAACCAACTACAGAGCATTAATTCCAAAGACTTACAGTACAGTTATTAGAAAAATGTTTAAGGGGAACCTGGGTGACTCAGTCGGTTATGCCTCTGAATTTGGTTTCTGCTCAGGTCACCATCTCATGGCTCGTGAGTTCTAGCCCTGTGTTAGTCCCTGTGCTGACAGTGTGGAGTCTGCTTAGGATTCTCTCTCTCTCTCTCTTTCTCTCAAAATAAATAAATAAGCTTAATTTTTAAAAAAATGCTTAAGTAAGGAGGTCAAGGAGAAGGAAATGTCTTTCTATTTTTTTCCAGGCCTGGCATGATGCAAGTTTGAATAAGACCCAAACTAACATCCTTTTAAGCCTTTTGGACAACGTGGTTTGGGGTAATATTATTTTTTATATCTTCCTAAAGTTTTGCAAAACTCTTCTAGTTGGTAATAGGGGTAAAAGCAAATGTGTCAGTATAATAAAGGGAATGGCCAAATCGTGTACTGTAAAACAAATGACAAATAACCATAAGGTTAGGATAGTTAAGGAAGACATTAGTGAGTGACAAAGATGGGGGGGGGCATAACAAAAGCTTATTTTTAAACATATAAAAGTGGAAGAAGGTAGAGCTGGGACTGAAAGAATCATGGCTACTCCCTTACCCACTGAAGCTTCTAAGGGATCCCACGGTATCCACATGGGACTCCCCATGTGTCCATCGGGGGTGGGCTGGTTGTCAGTTACCATGGTTCTGCTCATGTCCACTAAGGACGAGAAGAGTCACAGAATTGCCGCAAAGTTTGAAGGAATTAATTTATGTAAAAAACTAAGCACGTTACTAGCCTGTTGTAAACTCTGGGTGTGTTTTAGCTGTTACGAAAGCATTGTGTGGCGATTGTTATTTGTGAACTTTTTATGTTGAGATACTTGTCTTACTCATCCACTCATCAACTACTGGCTGACAAGTAAAAAGTCTTTAGTAAAGATTTATTACATTTATTGGATAAATTAAAGCTGGTGGGGGAGGGAAGTCCAGTGAGGGGTGGATCATAGCTCAAATGCCGGACTCTTGCCTTGTTCCCATTGGGATTTGGTAGATTTTGTTGAAGAAACGTTTCTTTACGTGCCGCGTGCCCTCAGGACAATTTCCCATGGCTTTCAAATTCCTTTTCTGAAACTAAGTTTTACAAATCATGGCTGTTCCATCGGGCATTGCATCGACGGGGGGAGCCCTCACACCACCGTATTATCTCCCACCCTGCTGACACGTATCTTTAATGATTTAATGCGATCCAGCATTTGTCCTGTTTCCCCCTCCTCTCGCTTTTCATTAGGAGTCAGTGGGAGAGAGAGGGAGAATAATCTGCTGCTAATACTATTACTCTTAATACAAGGAATGAGTAATGTATCGAGTCATATTATGGGCCGGGAACGTGACCATATCCATGGTTTCCCTTTGCCCTGCACAGCGACCTATTCTTGTTATGCAACTCAGGTTCTTTACTGTGTATGCTAGTCTGTCCAGTATCATTTTGAGGACCTTGGACATTCTTATTTTAAAGCTGTTTTTGCTTTCTTATTTTCAGACAGCGAATTCTCCCATTTAGGGGGAGGTTTGTCTTCTCCTGTGAGTGCTGTGTGCACCATTTGCTAGAACAGATACCCTGAGGAGGCCCCTGTCTTTCCCGCTCCCATTTTGAGGCTCCCCACTGAAATCTCAAGTCTGTGGTTGTCTTCCCAGTTCAGATTTAAATTTCACATTGCAGCACGGGGCTCCCATCTGTGAGAAAGGCTTGAGTTCAATAGCTAAACAGCCACGCTGCTGATCACAGCTATCTCCAGCCTTGATTTAGGAATGGAAAAACCCACTAGCCACTCATTCAACCAGTGGGCGCATTGCACACGTGATTCGTTTCAGAGACGCATAGACCTACGTTACTTGAATCCCATCCACCATTGACTGGCTCCAGTTTCCACACTTGGGGCCAAATAACCTCCGAGCTCCAGACGAAACTTTCAGTGGGTTTCCACTTATTTTCCCACTTGGGAAGATGGGTATCGCTTTGTTGTTGTTGTTGTTGTTGTGTGTGTGTGTGTGTGTGTGTGTATACACGTATGCATATAGATTGAAATATTTTACTGATAATTGTTGATGTGTCGTAGGGGGATACCTTCTATATGAATCTGTCTCATCTTGACTAGAATTTTCATACACCCTTTATATTTATCATTTTCTTTAATGGTTGTCAAAAGACACTTGAAATAGGCCATGATCTGCCCCTATTACAATTGGATAAAATGAGCCTAAGTTAGGTAACTTTCCTGGAGTGAATAATGCTGGTTTTTGCTAAATCCACTATTTGAAGTCCAGTAGGTTTTAATCAAATACCCAAGTTCTTTCCATTTCACTGTGCTGGGGAGCAGTCTAAAAATACTCTTGCAAATTAACACATATTTGACATTTTGGTATTTTCCATTTTTTCATTAAACTATACATATAATAAATATTTTCAAGCCACTGTGCAAAGGATGCTTTCTCCTCTATAGGCAAAAAAACATGCTATTCCAGAACCAATGTTTCATGAATTGCTTCACTCATAATTTATTTACTTTTATTAGGTACTATATATAGCTGTCTCTGGACAAGGGGGAAAAAAGGCTACTGTTGTCTCCTTAACACTTGCTGAGGAAGACTAATAAAATTCAGTATGTTGTCTCTACCCCAGGGGAGGTTAGTCTTAACTGCTGCAGGAAAGGAGAATATTGCAAAGGAAAGACACCGGCGTTTCTAACCGTCAAAGCCACAGAGGCAGTAATTGGAACATCATGAGTGGCCTCTCACTCACACAATGTTCATGCCCCTCTCTATCCGGGCCATTCTGTGATCCTCAAGGTTTCAGCATTAAACTGAGATGGAGAAGGTAAGGAATTTTAAAACAGAATCAAAGCCAGCCTTCAGTGAATTAAGCCTGTTGTTGAATCAAGGAATTAAAATCAAGGCGGCGCCAGGAGTCTACACGCTGTGCATTAAAATTTTTTTTAATGTTTATTTGTTTCTGAGAGAGAGACAGAGCGTGAGCAGGGGAGGGGCAGAGAGAGAGGGAGACCTAGAATCCGAAGCGGGCTCCAGGCTCCGAACTGTCAGCGCAGAGCCCGACGTGGGGCGCGAACTCATGAGCTGTGAGATTGTGACTTGAGCTGAAGCCAGACGCTTAACGGACTGAGCCCCCCAGGTGCCTCAGACGCTGTGTGCACTTAAAACTCCCTCCCCAGGTGAGGTGGCCAGGTGTGAACTCACTGACTGGTCGCTGTGATTCAGGGTCATGGGAAAGTGACACTCGGTACCACAATACTCGAGGAGGCAATTAATGCCAAGCACAGACTTCGAAGCTCAGACATCACAGTTTTAAACCCAGACTCTGCAGTTATTAACTGCAGACATGAGACAAGCCAGTGAAATCGGCCGAGCCTGTGTGTCCTGATCTAGGAGACAGGCTACAGCATGTCATGTGCTTACCCAGAAAAAAGCCCAAAAGCCATTGCTCTCACCTCTAACGAGACTGACACTTAGAGGGACTCAATATACAGCAGATGTAACACAGTGATTACTTTCACGCAGAAGAAAAAGATTTATCCTTGCGTACACCCTTGACCTCAGATATTTTGTGAAAAAGGGGTGAGATGTTTATTTATCTGTCAAATAATAATCTCAAAGATGGGCCACTTGTTATTTTGTATGGCTCCTCTATAACATAAGTGAATATAAGAAAAAGAAATGCCATCTCATCGCTACGATTAATATGATTAGACTATTTCAGACAAAGGAAAAATACCAAACTAAGCAGAGTGCACACGCATGCATGTACACACACACATGCGCGCACACACACACATACACACACACACACACGGTGATGAACACAAGTTTCAGAGGCTTTTCTTGTAGAAGGGTCATACCTAGTTGTTAATTCATTAGTTGTCAAAGGAGATTTCTGTGTTTTCTTTGAAAGTGACACATTTTATTTTAGGTTACTTTTATTTTTTTTTAATTTTTTTAATGATTGTTTATTTTAGAGAGAGACAGAGACAGAGTGTGAGCAGGGGAGGGGCAGAGAGAGAGACAGAGACGGAATCTGAAGCAGGCTCCAGGCTCTGAGCTGTCAGTACAGAGTCTGACGTGGGGCTCAAACCCAGAAACTGTAAGATCATGACCTGAGCCAAAGTCAGACGCTTAACCGACTGAGTCACCCAGGCGCCCCTAGGTTGCTTTTAAATGAACACTGGTATTCCTTGCATTTGAAAGCATTGGGATGTGCTAATTATGTAGACATCTCTAGAATAAGTGACAATCGCTTTCAGGTAAACAAAGGAAACCAGCCAAGGCAGCAGACGTGTCGCGACAAGAAACGCCCTTGACCCAGGCTACAAGTTCTGAGCCCACCAAGGTGATACAAACCACAAGACCTGCAGACACATGGCCCAAGCCACAGCCAGGTCACAGATTCCCATGGAGACAGATTCCCCAAACGCACAAACTGGGCCCCCTATTCTTGAAGAAATCCCGCAGGACACAAAGCGTTTGCTAAAATCTTCCGAAAGAAAGGGGACGCTCTGCTGAAATTGTTGCCATTTGCCTGTCTTCATCCCAAGAATCCCTCTTGAAAGGATTTCAAGCTTCTAGAAATCCTGAAAGACAATGGGAGAATGTGAGCTATAGGCACTGCCTGCCCCCCAACCCACTCCCACGTCCTGTGACAAGTGAGCACGTGCGGACTTCACTGTTTTAACACTGAAACAAAAGGAACGTGCTATTTGGGGAGTGGGGAGAGATCCGTAACCTGTTTTTTCCAGATGTACACAATTCAACATCGCAGACTTCTTGCTTAAAACATGGAAATTAATCCGGAGCTCCAGAGAATCAGAAAATCGACACAAGCTACTTGGAAAGGAAGAATTTGGCCAGGACACAGGCTGTTTCTCCCTTTTCGTGGGCTGCTTTCTCGGCTTTTAGAGTGCAGTGAGCAAAAAAGGGTCTTAAATATCATCTAAATAACAACATTCCACATTGGACCCCCCCTCCCCATTCTCAACAGATATCAGTTTGTGCACAAGCCCTTATTGTCAATCAAATGCTACCATGAAATTAGTCTGAGTAACAGCAGTTTTATATACCACGTTTTCACAAGGCACCATTTTATGATTACATATCAAAGACATTCACAATGCCAACCAATCTGTCAGCATTTAAATGAGGCATTTTGGAAAAAAAAAAAAGTCAGACACGGCATAAATGTGAGGAAGTCTGCAGCGTTATAATCCGTACTTGGGTAGGAATTTAATGTACCTGCGTCCCCATCCGTCCCGTGCTGTTTCTTTTGATGAAGCAAGATTAATTCCTCAACGTTACCTGCGTCGGAGAGATTGCAATCACTTTTAAGAATATACGCTAGAAATATCTGCCAAACCCAGCCCATGCCCTGCTTCTCCTGAAACACCTACATCCAGGGCTCGCTTCAGGCAAAACCGTGAAGGGCACCGGTCTGACCTCCAGAACCATGTTTTGAAAGCAAGCGGCCAAGTGTTTTAGGGACGACTTCTGGGGCGGGACAGGCCGGGGCTTGCCCATCACACGCTAACGTACTTGATATCCATCATATACGAAACAGACGGCTTCAGGCGGCTCAACGGCACCCTCAGAGCCTCAGTCTCTTCTTCTGTGCGATGGGGTCAATTATGTCAGTTCTGCAAAAACAAGTTGCAATTCCTGTATCGTCTGGATCACTGTGAACGATCCTTAAAATGAAAATTGCAGCACAACTGCAGCACCCAATTGCGTGGGTGGCTCAGTCAGTGGGGCGTCCGACTTCCGCTCAGGTCGTGATCTCGTGGCTTGTGGGTTCGAGCCCCGCGCCGGGCTCCGTGCTGACCGCTCAGAGCCTGGAGCCTGCTTCCGATTCTGTGTCTCCCTCTGTCTCTCTCTGTCCTTCCACTGCTCACACTCTGCCTCTCTCTCTCGAAAGTAAACAGTAAAAAAAAATTTTTTTAAATACAATAAAATTGGAGCACACAGAGACCTCTTTTTAGGAAACGACCTTCCTCATTTTGATCAGTCTTTCTGACTTTATCTCCGCTTCCCATACCTTTAATGTATTTACTTCACCACGTTACCAAATTTTATTGTCATTTCCCCAAATCCACGTGGAAAGGGAGCCTGTGTAAATACAGGGAAATGAAACGCCCACCGGTTCTGAGTCCTCAGGGCGCGACAGCCCCGGGTGGCACGCTTTCCCGCTGGGGTGTGCATTTCCACTGGGCATCGACTCTCGGGGCTGGAGCCCTTGGGGAGAGACTCCAGGCAAGCTCGGAAAACACAAAATCGAAATAACGGACACGCGGGTAAAGGGTGAGCAAGCAGAGGCGTCCGGGGGTCTCCGCCGCCTCTGAAATGAAACCATATGGAAGGAGGTTTGCTCACCGTCCAATCGGGCCGGCGTGGCCAGCACGTGAGACCTACCGAGCCCACTGAGACCTCCGGTGCCCAGCTGGGTCCCACCGGGAAGGATCCATGCCAACCAGGTGGACTGGACAGGGGCAGTGATCACCCGCGGGGGCTCTGAATTTCAAGAGCCCCATTCCAGCAAGACATGAGGGGCTGTGAGCCCCGCCGCTGCCCTCTAGCTGAGCCACTGCCACCGGGACCAAGGCGACACCTGGGCCAGCTCCCCACCCTCCTGCCGGTGGGTCCGCAGCTGATGGAGCAGGGCTCCTGGTGAGTGTCCAGTGTCCCGGCCTGAGCAGGAGCACAGGGACAGGGGGCGGGGGAACACCTGGTGGAAGCCAAGGTGCCTCCCATAGTGAAAGGACTATGACGGGGGACAGGAGAGGGCACTGACCTCAGAGCGGACAAAGAATAGGGGGGCTGGAACACCAGCACCAGGAGGTGCGATCCAGGCACCACAGAGGCCACGAGGGCCCCCCTGAAGAGGCCACGACAGCCACCCATCCCAGCAGAGGCCACGACTGCCCCCCCACAGAGGCCACGACGGCCCCCTACCCGGCAGAGGCCATGACCACCCCCCCCACACAGAGGCTGTGACCGACCCCCCAGAGGCCACAACAGCCCAAAGGGGTTCAGACACCTGCATGTTAGCAGTTCTCCCAAGATGCCCATGCTGAGCTGATGTCAGATCCCCAAAAGGCTGAGCTCTTCCTGCGGGGTCTCCTTTCCGGGGTTGGGGGGGACGAGGGGAGGGGAGAGAGGGCCCTGAAATCTGCAAGTGAGGGGCCACAGACAGCTTAGAAAGCCATGAGGGAAGAGGACAGGGCACCTGGGAGGCTGAGTTGGTTAAGCCTTGGACTCTTGGTCATGCTCAGTTCATGATCTCATAGTTTGTGGGTTCAAGCCCAGCGACGGGCTCTGTGCTGACCACACAGAACCTGCTTGGGATTCTCTCTCTCTGCTCTTTCCCCACTCACTCTCTCTCTCTCAAAAATAAATAAACTTAAAAAAAAAAAAAAATCCAAGGACAGGACTAAGGCACTGTGTCTAAGGGCAGGGAGCCAGCAGGGGGTCTGTTATGGATTGAAGAACTTGTGTCTTCGCCAGATTCATATGTTGAGGTCTGAGTCCCCCAGTGTGACAGTTGTAGGAGGCAGAGCTTTGGGAGATGATTGGGGTCACTTTAGGTCACTGCGTGCACCCCTCGTGATGGCATCAGTGCCCTTAGGGGAAAGAGGAAGAAGGATCTCGCTCTCGCTCTCTCGCTCTCCCCCTCCCTCCCGCTCCACTCACACCCGAGGAAGTGCTAAGTGAGGACTCAGCAAGAAGGTGGCCGTGTGCAAGTTGGGAAGCCATCTCCCACCAGAAACCAACCTTTGGTGACAAGGTGCTTTGTTACAGCGGCCTGGGCTCAGCTAAGACAGGATCAAGGGCAAAGAGCAAAAAGAATAGGTCAGATGGAGGCTGGGGGTGGGAAGCCTGTGGCTGAGTCAACTCCGTCTGGAAGAAGGACACGTTCCCCGTTCTTCCCATGCGGGAGGGGCCACAGGGACAGTGGCGAGATGCCCTGTGAGGGACAGAATAGAACGCCAAAGGGGTACAGCTGGGCTGTGGAGAAGCGCTCGGCCACTGCTCCCCCCGGGAGGCGCTTGTGGTGCAGAGATGAGAGGCCCAGGTCAAAGGGAGGCGAGGAGGACGCCTGGGGGGCTCAGTCGGTTAAGTGCCCGACTTCCGCTCAGGTCATGGACTCCCGGTTCGCGAGTTCGAGCCCTGCGTCGGGCTCTGTGCTGTCCGCTCGGAGCCTGGAGCCTGCTTCGGATTCTGTGTCTCCCTCTTTCTCTCCGTTCCTCCCCTGCTCGTGTTCGCCCTCTCTGTCTCTCAAAAATAAATAAAGATTTAAAAAAAAAAAAAGGGAGGTGGGGAGACTGGGTCTCCCACCAGTAATGGTCTCAGGAAAATAAATACACTACATATGATCAAGCACTGTGCCCTTGGGTGAAAACACAGATAACGTACTTCATTTGTTCCTGTGTTCTCTCTGACATGGGAGCCCCTACAAGGCTGCAGCCCCGTGATCATTATCCCACTTCCTCATCCAGACAACGTAAGAAACGTGGGGTTCAGAGAGCCTAAGATCCGCGCTCAGCCACCTGCCGCTGGTTACCAACGGGCCTGGAACAGCGGCGGGTGCCTAACGGGCCCTCGCCAGGCTCCTGGAATTTGACTTTGTGTACCCCAACATGCTGACGATGTGCCATCAAGTTAGCTTTTTGTCAGAAAACAGAAAACCAGAGCGCTCGGAGTTCTATAGTTCGTGAAAGCATCAAAACGGAGCTGTTACCTCAAAACAGAATGGAAAGAAAAATAGATAAAGGTATTTGGGGTCAGTGTCTGTAAACAAATTGCTCCCCAGTTATCGTCATCGGTTCTGTTTCTGTGGCAGATCTTTTCATTACAATAACATTTCATTATTATGATAAGTTTCTAAACCTTTCATTTGTTTTCAGAGACTCCTCTTTACATGAATCTTATGAAGGCGAGCTTTTGGTAAGTTACTTAATTCTAAATTTCTAGGTTCTTCTTCAACATATCTTATTAATCATATATTAATTTAGCAGTGTTTTTAATTAAATAAAATACGGTAGAAATCAGTAAGATACTGAGTGACAAGGAGTGACGGAATGTTCTTGCTGTGAGTCCTGTGCTCCAAATCACGGATCTGGTTTCATATATTAAACCGCACACCCATCGTCATGAATGTAAGAGTGAGACACTTTGTTACCTGATTTTAGAGATATCAGATAAACAAACCCTTGTTCAAGTGACCACATTTTCCTTCATTAAGTCATTCTATCAACATTGACTGTTGAGGGTCTAGGGCATTTCAAAAATGGGGTTGAGTTATTCTGGTTTTTGCCAAAAGCTGGCTTTTTAATACCTTTACGAAGTCAAATAAGTTAGAGGATAGGAACATACAAGATGCGGGTCACTGCTGCTCCCATGTGGTTCCATTGTCAACTCATGTTTGAAAAGATTCGATGTTGGGGTGTGCAGGACTCTCTCAAAGCTCTGGGGAGGATGCCTCTGCCCCCCACCAGAAGTCCTGCCATGAGCCTCTGTGCCCGTCACTGGCTTTTCCAGACATCCCGGGGCTTTGAGAGACGACTTCAAAACTCAGGGGCTCCAGAGGCTGCGAACAGGTCGGGAAATCAGGGACAGTGGATTAAGGCAAATTGCCCCCAAACTGAAGCCGTGACAATATGAGAGGAGCTGAGGCTGCGGCCGGACCTTGAATATGACAAATGTCTCACTTTCCTGGGGCCATCGTAGCTGGGAGCACTGCGTCTATTTCCACTCTGTCTCCGTGTACTGAGATGTCAGTCCATGAATCTTGTTTCTTCTTTGGGGAGGTTAATCATCATTTTAGCCATCCGGACTGCTTTCAGCATCCTCACACAATTTCACTCCATGACAGAGAAGAGAGAGGGTCCTCCTTATAAAGGAGAAAATCTTGCTCAGAATGCCCCCGTCACTGGGTCCCATGGACGCCCTTCCCTACAGAGTGGCTGAGGAAAGGAAGACTATAGCTGTGAAACTTCTGTCCCGGGAGGAAGCTCTACCAGTAGGAAAGAAAGCCAAGAGAAGGGATCCCAGGGTGATCCGCACTCCAGCGAAAGGCCTTGAGGAGGGACGGACATGCATGAAACCCCCTTCATAAGAGGGGCAGGAAATAGACAATGGATGGGGACAAACATGGAAACCACTGCCCAGCGTGAAGGGGCGGATGGAGGGAAGTGGCTTCCCGTGTGCATCCAACAGCTCTCTCCCTTCCTTTTCACCTCACCTCTCCACGTACCTGTGGGCACATTCCAGATCCACTCGACCATCTTGATGTGCCAGGGAAATGTCGTTGTTCTCTTTCCCTATAATTTGTCCCATCGTCTTTGTAAGCAAAATAAGGGCATATGACAAAGCTGAGGCCAGTCCCGACTTAACTCTCGGTGTGCTTTGTTCACAGAAGTTGATCTGAGGTTGTAGGTGCAGGTGGAGGCTGGGTCTGCTGGACCACCCTCTTCTCTCCACGCTTTTCTCCAGGAGGGTGGCGGGTGCCCACGGAATGCCATACCACCTCCGTTGGCACTGATTCTCGACGCGATATTTCTTCTGGTCATGACTTTCCCTCACTGCTGATCCGACTGTTACCTCACCCCCGAGTTTGGCCTCCTTGTTGGACGCGGTTACAATTTGCACCCCCCAAGAAGCGCGAAGACCTGTGAGACTGCCCACCAGGAGGCTGGTGAGGGAACTGGCTGTAAGGATAAAACGTGGAAGGACTGCCAGCCCTCAGGCCTCCCTGCAGGGCCTAACCCCTGTAAGACGAGACAGAGAGGGAAGGACAAGGAGGAGAGAGGTCAGCACACAGGGGAGCTCTAAGAACACCGAGTCAAGGTAGGGTCCCTGAACATCATCTGCCTGTAGAGGCATGCGCTTCAGCAGGAGTCGGCTGGCATCCGGCCCCTACCTGCTCAGTCGGTGGCCAGGATCAGCCCGGGGGAAGTGTGGCTTCGGTAATCATGGCTGCAGTGCTTGGAGACTCTCATTCAGTTCTGCTCCCTGCCAAAGCTTCTCCTGAACGGCCCTGTCTTACACCTACCACACAGTCCACACCAGTGTAAAACTAGTGTGTTTCCCAAGGTCTGAACATTTCAGTCTTAGATAGTCTGCATATGGGCCCTCAAGGACCCACCCAGGGTCCCCATGCCAACCTCAGGCCGCACATCTTTCCGTCGCTTTTCACTGAGCGCATGTAGCCGTCAGGTTACGCCGAGTAACAAAACAAGCCGAAAGACCTCAGTTCCCTACCTAAATTCGTTTGAGTTCTGGTTCACAAAAAAGTTAAATTTGGTTCAGGCGACTCCCTGGGACAGCTGTTCTGCAGGTGGGGGCTCAGAGGTCCGGGCTGTTTTGCTCATGACATGCCATTCTCAGCCCACGCCTCAGGGGCGATCGTGACAGCTGAAAGTGCACAGAAGGGTCTGCAGCTCAGAAGTGGCATTTCGTCCCACTTTTATGCATATTCTCTTTTCCAGAACTAGTCAGATACCTAGCATGGAAATATGGGAGCACGAGGCATCTCTGCCTTGGGAAGGAAGTAAGAACTAAGCTTGTAAGTCTTCACCACTAGAATCAAACAACTATAGGGTCCAGTCTATCCCCAGGACAGCCTTATAGACCTTAAATGGGAGTCCTGAGGAAATCACGCCCTGTCTAGTTCTTCTAGAAAAATCTCTAGAAATTTCTAGAAACACGTATCCTGCCAGTGCTAGGAAAGTGACACGGAGGTGCTTCGGGGAAACAATTATGCACTTATGATCAGAGGAGAGGATTGCAAAAAATATATGGATTATTGGAGAGCTAAGAGGAACAAAAATTTCCATGCTAAATGCTTACTCTACCCAAAACTATTTTTCCAAGTTTGTCCTGCTTTTAATTTTGAGAAAGTTAATTTGGTATTTATATGGTCCAAACACTTTTCAAAAGATCCCCACTAACAGTGATGGAAAGTGGAGAAAAGTGTTAGAAAAACCAACCACATGTTTCATATTAAAAAAATAATAATCCTAAATGTATCTCTTTCCATTCCCGGGCCCAACGAAGAGAGGTGAGAAAACTAATACTGTGGCCAGAGAAGGGCGCGTTACACTCCCCATTCTCCAGATTTTGTGCGAGTGGCTCCCGCCAGGATGTACCCTGGTCAGGAGCGGCTCACCACCGGGGGCACCTCCTCCGCCCACCACGTGGACATCGCCAGCACCCCAGCGGGACCGAGTTCCTGACTGCTTTACAAGCTGTTGTCAGGAATTTAGTACCTTAGGGCTGACTTCAACACCTTTCTTTCAAGTTTTATGTTTTTTCCAGGTTTATACTCATGACACAGCTGCAGAAAATGTGAACGAGGCGGGCGAATGACTCCACGCGCCACGGGGAGGGGACGAGGCTGCCATGCCCCTTGCACGTGGCGCTCTCAAAAGTAGGTAAACGTTTATTAAAGCAATAAGTAACACTTTGGCCTACAGTGGGATGCATCTTCTGTTTCTCTGCTGACCTTTTCCCGTAAATAAAACGAAGCTCTTTTCCCGCAGCCTGGCTGGAGCTGGGAGGGGACAGCACCCACACAGGTGCCACGCGACCCGGTCCCCAGCCCGGCTCCCACTGTGGAGGGCGTGCACCCTGCTCCAGAGTCCCCCCCACCTCCGGCTGGGGGACAGGAGCAGTGACTCCACGTGGCACCCAAATATTGGCAGAAACCCTGCCTTCCAAAAGGTGAATGTGCTCATGTCAGTGTCTTACCTGCAGTGTGTCTAAAAATGATTTTTTTTTTGAAGAAACTGGCATCTGGCCATGACCACGCATGCAGGGAACCCGATGGAGTGGGCGGGTGCAGGCCGGCTTATTTCCTGAGGATTGAAGGGCTCCCAGGGGACAAAGTCTGAAGGAAGAAGGAGCCAGACGTTAACTATTCCGAGGGAGAAGGCAATCCTGAGGGGGCCGGGGGGACATTTTAGGGGAGAGGAGGTAGAACTGACAAATTCCTCAGGCCAGGAAAGACCTTCCACGTATTCTCGCTGCACTTTCTACCTTGACTCCTGGTTCTCTTCCTGTTTTCTTTCCTCTGCAGAAGAAATCCACCAAAGAGCTCGAAGCAGGACAGGGATGCCCCGAACCACAGTTTTCCCATCCAAATAACGCTCGCAATGAAGCCTGGGAGGCTCAGACCGTGGATGGGCTTCTTTTCTTACTGCTGCTCTAACAGATTGTCACCTCCTTACCGTTCCAGGAATCAGAAGTCCAAGGTCAAGGCGTCAGCCCCACTGGGTTCCTTCTGGAGACTTCAGAAAACTTGAAAATACTTCAGAAAAACACATGAATCATATGCCATTGTATACAAAATATATTTTTGCATATACATGGTGATGATAAAAGCAATACCTGTGCCCACCATCAGTCTTAAGAAATAGAAGACTGCCGGGGCGCCTGGGTGGCTCAGTCAGTCGGGCGTCTGACTCTCGGTTTCGGCTCAGGTCGTGATCTCACGGTTCGTGAGTTGGAGCTCCGCGTCAGGCTGGGCACTGACAGTGTAGAGCCTGCTTGGGATTCTCTGTCTCCCGCTCTCTGCCCCTCCCCTGCTCACTCTCCCTGTCTCTCAAAATCAATAAACTTAAAAAAAAGTATTAAAAAGTAAGAAAGAGACACTTGCCAGTGGATTCGAAATTCCTTATTTGTACAGTCCATCAGAACTCACCTCCCTCCCTCACAATCTGAAATAATTACTATCGCCAATTTTGTGTTAACCTCCCTTATTATTCCCTATAGATTTATTACGTAAGTAAATAATAATATAATAATGCCATTATTTTCCAAAGTTTGACCTTTATGAGAGTGGAATCATACTATATGCATTATTCGTTTCTTGACTATTTTACCCAACACAACATTCTCTCAATTCATCTATACTGAGACACCCGAAAGTAGTTGGTTATATGCCCTAATATCAATAGTCCACAATTTACTTACATATTCTAAATTTGATAGCGACTTGGGTGGTGCTTTCCAGTTTTTTGCTATTAAAAATAGTGTGCCTGGGTGGCTCAATCAGTTAAGCATCCGACTTCGGCTCAGGCCATGATCTCGCAGTTCGTGAGTTCGAGCACTGGGTCTGGCTCTGTGCTGACAGGTTGGAGCCTGGAACCTGCTTTGGATTCTGGGTCTTCCTCTCTCTCTGCCTCTCCCCCCCCCTCCTCGTTCTCTCTCTCCCTTTCTCAAAAATAAACATTTAAAAAATTTAAAAAACAAAAACAGTTCCTCGAATACTCCTTTCATTCTTATGAACTAAGGCTTCTCCAGGGTGTGTCCACAGAAGTGTCACCTCAGGGTCTCAGGTCTGTATATCTTCAGCCAGGTAACAGGTGAGAGAACTAACTTATACTTCCCTACAAGGGGTATCAGAGTCCCTGCTGTTCTGTAACGGCTCACCAACACTTAATATTGTCACACCATAATGTCCCCGAATCTCTTGGGTGTTAAATAGTAACACATTTTGGATTTTAGTTAGCATTTTCAGGATTACTAATAAGCTTGAACACCTTTTCATACATTTATTCATAATTTGTGTTTACTTTTATATGAAATGAAACCGTATCTTTTGCCAATTTTTTCTGATGAGCTTTGCCTTTTTTTTCTCAACGATTCATAGAAATTTCAAATGTACATGTTGATAATAAATCTTTTTGGTTACTTATGTCTTAATCATTTTCTCCCAAATTATAGTTTGTCTTCCATGTGTTTTGATTACCAAAAAGTCCTAATTTTATTAAGTGTTTTTTAAATTTTTTTTAAGACTTATTTATTTTTGAGAGAGAGAGAGAGAGACAGAGAGAGAGAGACAGGAGCATGAGTCGGGGGGAGGCAGAGAGAGAGGGAGACACAGAATCGGAAACAGGCTCCAGGCTCTGAGACATCAGCACAGAGCCCAACACTGGGCTCTAACTCCCAGACCACGAGATCATGACCTGTGCCGAAGTCAGCCACTTAACTGACTGAACCACCCAGGTGCCCCTAGAAAGTCCTAATTTTAATGTCATAAAATATACTTTTCATACTTTTTTAAATTTGTTATTTATTTGCGGGGGAGGAGGAGCAGAGAGAGGGAGAGAGAGGATCCCAAGCAGGCTCCACACTGTCAGCGCAGAGCCCAATGAGGGGCTCAATCTCATGAACCATAACATCATGACCTGAGTTGAAATCAAGAGTTGGACCCTTAAGACTGGACACCCAGTCACCCCTAGTTTTCACTCTTTGTATGGCTTAATATTATAAAGATATTCAAAAAGTTTCAACATTTTTGCCTTTCACATTGAAGGTTTTCTCCATCTGAAAGTGATTTCTATGTGTGGTATGAGGTAGGGATACAATTTCTTTTTCTTTTTCTTTCTTTTTTTTTTTTTTTTTACATTTATTTATTATTGACACAGAGAGAGAGAATGTGAGTGGGAGCTAGGGAGGGGCAGAGAGAGAGGGAGCACAGAATCTGAAGCAGGCTCCAGGCTCCAAGCTGCCAGCACAGAGCCCAACGTGGGGCTCGAAACCACAAACCGTGAGATCATGACCTGAGCCGAAGTCGGACGCTTAACTGCCCCGACAATTTTATTTATTTTTCATATAACTAACCAATTTTCCCAGCACTATCTGTTGAACAGTTCATGCTTTCCCCACTGTCCATTAATGCTGGCTCTATAAAATATGACTTCAAACATGAAAGAGGGTTTGGAGGAGGGGTATCGTCATCTTATTTCACTAATCTGTGTGTCATTAGTAATTAACGAAACAGTATCAGTTCACAATAAATCTCAACACTGAGGGAAAAATCAGAGCATCTTTTTTCTTCCAGCTATTTATTTTTCAGAAGGCCACAAACTAGTAGGCTACATCACAGGGGAGCCTTTGGTGGCAAGATATAACGGAAAGAGCCAGAGGCAGAAAGAGAGCTTGGAGTTCTCGTTTCTCCACTTGCCAGATGAATAATGTTGCGAAGTTGAATTCAATCCTTGGGTTTTAGAGCCTCCTCCATCATAAAAGGAAGAAACTGTGCTCACCCATCCAGGGTGTAAATTGCACACCTCACGGAGTAGTATCTGTCATACAGATGGGACGCAGGATATGACAGTTTCCTTTTGTCTCTGTGTTAAGTGTAGTATTTTTCTGCCCACAGAGACGCATGACATCATAGTATCACCACGCACATAACTAACTAAATAAGAGTTTCTTTAACCACCTCCTGGAGTCAGCCTGGTCCTTGTTGGAATTATTCCTGAGCAACTTCCTTCTCTCCTTTGCTGTAGCCTCTGCCTCCATCATCACATTAATGCTTATTGATTGACGTATTTTTGAAGGTCAACATGGGGTTGACCTGATAGGAAGCATTTAGTCAATAAATAAATACACACACTGCACTTTCCAGGAAGACAAAGTGTTCTTGCAATTACATTATAAATTTTTCAGGAAAACAGTTATCGCAGGTCAACGTATGACAAAGAAAACCGAAGACATTCCTGCCATGAGTGTTTCAGTTACAAAGCAGTACTGGGAAACACACAGCACACGCGGATTCCGGAATGGATGCGATATTTACTACCACGTCCTTGTTTGCGAAAAATACAGGCAGTTGCTGTTCTGCCTATTATCTTCACAGATGGTGAGTGGGCTGCCGCAAGCCCATGAAGGGAACTTCTACCCACACACGGGAATAGAGCCGTTCTCTGCACGGCCTCCCCACCCCCATAGTCTGTAGGCTGCAGAGAGAGAGAACTAACGCTCACTGAGCCAGAGCCTACGTGTTAAGAGTAGTGTGAGATGTTCCACGTACTATATTTCATTAATCTTCATAACTTCAATGTGTTTGTGGGTTTCATTGTTTTTAATGTTTTTTTTTCTTTTATTTATTTTCAGAGACCGAGAGAGAGAGAGAGAGAGAGAGAGAGAGAGCTTGAGCAGAGAAGGGGCAGAGAGAGAGAGAGAGAGAGAGAGAATCCCAAGCAGGCTCTGTGCTGTCAGCACAGAGCCTGATGTGGGGCTCAAACTCACAAACCATGAGATCCTGACCTGAGCCCAAATCAAAAGAAGAATGCTTAACCAACTGATGCCCCAACTGCAATGTGTTTGTATTCCCATTTCAAAGGTAATCTAAATTGGTTTGGGCGGGTTAACAAACTTGGTGACTTAAAGCAACAGAAACATATTCGATCACAGGAGCGGAGGCCAGCCCCGATGTCAAGGCATCAGCAGACCATGTTCCCTCTGAACCCTGTAGCAGAGGACCCTTCCCTGCTTCTTCCTACTCTCTGGTGTTGCTGGCAATCTTGGTGTGCCTTGGATTGCAGACACATCACTCCTTATTGACATTCTCCCTGTAAGTCTGCGAATCAAATTTCCCATCTCCTTCTAAGGAAGCCACTGGATGAGTGCCCACACTGACTAGGTATGGCCTCATTTCAACTTAATCACATCTGTAAAGACCCTGTTTTCAAGTAAGGTCACATTCACAGGTAGTGGAGCTCAGGACGAGCAAATCTTTCAGAGAACACAATTAAAAACCACAACAGTTAGTGAATGGCATCTTTTTTCTCTGTGTGAATCAGATCACTCTATAGCTATCTTTTTACAGTGAACTATGAGATAATGTGCATTTGTGTTCCTGTTTCTTTGAAAAGCAGGAGACAGTAAGTAAACCCTTCCAAATAGCCGACCATTCTAAAAATGACTAATGTGAGAATTATCTCCTGCCAATTTGCAGAAGCCCAAAAATTCAAGATGACAATACTATGGTAGAGAAAATTTTACATAGTAACTTTTGATAGGCAGACTTATGGGTTTTCATCAGCAGCAAGCTTGGTAGGGATCAACAATGTGTTAGAACTCTCTCCACAAACTTTAGATGGTGTTAATGTTAATACAACAGCTTCTGCTGTTCTGACTCAATATGGGATTGTCATATTCAGTCCTAAACTGAGTCAGGAGTAATATGTTCATTTTGGAGCATGTACCATGTCAAAAAAAGGCCAAACCATTAAAATAAGTGGATGCAAGGGCACATGGGGGGCTCAGTCAGTCAAGCTTCCCACTCCGGCTCAGGTCATGATCTTGTGGTCCGTGGTTTCGAGCCCTGCGTCGGGCCCTGTGCTGACAGCTCGGAGCCTGGAGCCTGCTTCGGATTCCGTGTCTTCCTCTCTCTCTGCCCCTACCCCGCTGATGCTCTCTCTCTCTCGAAAATCAGCATTTAAAAAATAATAAAAATAAATAAAATAAATAGATGAAAACACACATTATCTCAAATATGATAAGCATTTATTCTTTATCATATAAGTCACGATGTTAGTGATTGAGTGCGTCTCCCTTAAACTCACAGGCAGAAGCCCCGACCCTCAATATGATAGTATTTTGAGGTGGGGCCTCTGGGAGGTAATTAAGTTGAGATGAGGTCGTGAGAGTGGGTGGGGCTTCCATGATGGGCTTCCTCTCTGTCATTTGAGAACACGGTGTCAGGGCAACCATCTGCAAGCCAAGAGGAAAGTCCTCGCCAGGAACGACATCTTACCGGACTTTGATCTTGGACTTCCCACCTCCAGCAGCACGAGAAACTAAGTTTCTGTTGCCTAAGCTACCTAGTCTATAAAATTGGTTGCGGCAGCCTGAGTCAACTAAGACCCAGAAGTAAGATGGTGCTCCAGAGCCCATAGACAACGGTACTCCGTATGGATGTGCTCAGAGACCCAGAGTTTTGTTTCACTTTTGTCTCATGTCGCTCTATTATTTCCACAAGTGTTGACGTATTCTTGACGGTCGGAGTACCGATCATTCATTGTCCTTCAGGACCTATTCTTCCCTTATTTCTTTTACTCATACAGTCTGACGCATTTCAGGAGGGTGATAAGCATCCAGCTGCAGACGTCATTTCCAGGCTCCAAGCAAAACAGTTAAATTTGTACCGATGGAATGTGAGTAGAAGCCATGTGGGCAACACCCGTGTGTCTCCCTGGGGAAAAAAAAAATCCTTACCCTTCTCTACTACAACCTGAACCTGATATTGAGTCAGCTTTGACCGTGCAAGAGCAACATTAGGGATATAGTGAGGGAAATTACTTATGGTTGGGTCAATGGGACGTCATCTTTCAGGAAGGAGAGCACAGAAAACTGACCACCCTATGCTCTCAAACAGCAACGTTTATTTTTGAAACCCCGCTGTTTATGGCGGCGCTTTCAACAATAGCCAAATTATGGCAAGAGGCTAGATGTCCATCAACTGATGAAGGGATAAAGAAGTTGTGGTTTATTATTTTTTAAATTATTTTTACTTTTTTATTATGATTTTTTAAGATGTGGTTTATATACACAAAGGAACACTACTTGGCAGTGAGAAAGAATGAAGTCATGCCATTGGCAGCACCGTGGATGGATCTGGAAGGTATTATGCTGAGTGAAATAAGTCAATCAAAGAAGGACAGATATCATATGTTTCACTCCTATGTGGATCTTGAGAAAATTCACAGAAGGCTATGGGGGAGGGGAAGGGGAAAAATAGGTACAAACAGAGAGGGAGGTAAAGCATAAGAGACTCTTAAGTACAGAGAACAAACTGAGGGTGAATGTGAGGGTTGGGGAGAGGGAAGACTGGGTGATGGGTATGGAGGAGGGCGCTTGGGATCTTTCCTTTGCCCACTCCCTCTAAGCTATCATCATAATCTGGATAGACTTTCTCTTCCAACATATTGAAAAATTAATAAATCAACAGACAGCTGAATAATGTGGATTTTATGCCTTCCCTTACCCTCCTTGCACAAAGTAATCTTAAAAATGAAACATTTAATGCAAAATTCAAATAAACCATTGTGGTTCATTGAAAACAAGAAAACCTTTTCCTTTCCAAAAATATTATGAATAATAATCCATATTTAGGATTATATAATCCATAATCCAAAGAGAAGGAGAAAGACAGAAAGAGAGAAGGAGAAAGAGACAGAGACAGAGAGAGAACCAAACCTTAGTTGAATATCTAGAAATGCTACATGTGACCAGCCAAAGGGCTGGTAATGAATATTCTGCTGATACAGGATGAGGAACTATCTGGAAGGGAAAGACTTCCATGTTTTCCATCCAGGGCAGACGAGTTATTATGTTAGTTTGTCTGTAACTGTTTTTCATATTCACAAAGAGAGCATAATGTCCAACATGGAACACGTGTCCTCTGAGTTCTGTTTAGCCACACAGCTAGGAAACACTCATGTTCTCACCTGCTGTTTCCGCAGCACCTAGGAGACTGCGATGACGTTGTTCAAGGACTCAGCAGTGAGAGTCACCTTGACCATCCTGACTAGCAGTGGAGAAAGTGGGCATCTAATGCCAAGTGATGCTCAGCCAAACACATCCTCCCTACCTCTTGCCCCAGTTTTTCACACACAGGCAAAATAAAGTCCGGAACTCATAGTCCCATTTAAGCAGAAGTATCTGTTGCTCTTCCATTTAATGAAACATCTTGCTGCCTTGATAGAGTATGAAAAGAATTTCAGTGAAAAACAAGCAGAAAGAACAGTTAGGAGAAAAGGCATCCAAATGCGGTAACTAATGAAATAATACCTTCCTATTTTTTCCATTTAAAGCGTTATTCTTTAGGGGCACTTGGGTGGCTCCATCGGTTAAGCATCTGACCTGGGTTCAGGTCATGATCTCGTGGTTCATGAGTTCGAGCCCCGCATAGGGCTCCGTGCTGACAGCTCGGAGCCTGCTTCAGATTCTGTGTGTCTCCCTTTCTCTCTCTGCCCCTCTCCCACTCTCACTCTGCCTCTCTCTCTCTCTCTCTCTCTCTCTCAAAAATGAATAAACATTTAAAAATTAAAAAAAAGAAATAAAGAGTTACTCCTTCGACATTTATGTTCACATTCATAAATAGATGAGTTAAAACTTTACATTAAACTTAGGTCTACAATGGTATCTAAGAAATGATGCTCAACATTTGAGTTCCTATTGCCTCATAATAAATTCCCCTCCGAACCTAGTGACTTAAACTAGCCATTTTATTGTACTCTCATTCTTGGCAAGGACCTGCACGGGCGGTTCTTAAATGGGATCTTTCTGTGGTGGTGGTCAGTTCAAGGGGAAGGCATGTCAATACCACCTCTTGATGGGAAGAATGTCAAAGGATTTGTAGCTGTCTTTTAAAACCATCAGTCACTTTCTTTGAAGACCTTCCAAGAAATAGACCCTTCCATCTTTGCCCATAATTGAAGATATTTTTCTTAAGTCATTTGGCCCCAGACCAAGTTAAAAAAAAAAAAATGATGTTAACTCATTTGTCAGAAACATATACGCCCCACAACACTTTCACTCCCTTCTTCCTGGACGTATATTTTTCTAAGAGTCCTTTCCTAAGGTTGAAAGTAGGAAAAGGCCAAAGCAAGCAACTAGTAAATAAAGGAAAAACTCACCAAAGTGTTGCCATTTCTTTGCGTCTGATGGAGATAATTATAATGCAATGTTTCCCCGGTTAAAGTATAACCCAAGCAAGACTCCTGGTTTGCATCTTCCCAGAGTCTACGCTAAGATGCTAGAGGAGAAATCACACTTGGAAAGTGGGTGTGTTTGTTTGCCAGATTATATCTGGAACAGCAGCTCCCAACTGAAGGCACGCCGTCTCCCTCTGAGTCGTTTTCACACCTGCGAAGTGGAGATTCAAAGAAAAGTCTCAGCGGATTCACGGGGCATTTAGAAGACTGGAACAGACAAATTGAAGCATTTGCCAAATAGCCAGCAAAGACCAAGATTCATTTATTTGTCTCGTTAACGGAAGCCCACGTGTGCGTGATTTGTGTTTTGACCGGATTCACGTTTTGCCAAATATCAGAACAAAAGTTACCTGGCGTGAATGCTTCCATTCCGAAATCTTTGAAACTCCTTCCCAGAACCTATTCCTGTGATTTTTATCTTCCATCCCTTTTAGAAAAGGGTGAAGGACACAGAACTGATATTTATTGGACAGCAGCTGCATGGGAGGCTCTTCACATACCTGCTCTTGTGCACTCGCAGCGCGGTGAGGTAGATGCGGAACAAAGAAAGGAACTTGCCCAATGGGACTTGTCCAAGGTCACTAAGTGGCAGGACCAAGTATTACACTGCCACCCAGTTTCGAAACCCAAACCTCTACTTTCTACTATTCAAATTAGTACCACTAGGAGAAGGCGATGCTCAGTATCCCCTCGGATATTTGGAAGATGGAAATAGTTTTTGGAATAAGTCTGATGTGAGATGAAACACGTGTGTCTCTCTCCATGTCTATATTAATTAAACAGCATCAAGACGATAGTTTCATGCAATTAATCGGCCTCTTGCCCCTTTCCTCAGAGATGTGACAGGAAACAAAAGTAGCTTTCTACCCTGGCCCCATTCCCTCGCACCAGGGCCAGATCGCACGTCTCCCTCACAGTTCTCTCTCACTGCTGCTAATCTGCATTTCTTCCCCGGGTTTTGCATCATGGATGTGCACTTCTGTCAGACTCTCTCCGCACCAGGCACGGTGACAGCACTCGGGCAAGAGGAGGTAACGTGGGCTCTGTTTTCCGAGAATGGGATTACCGTGAGAGAGCCACGTGGTATGTCCTCTGGAAACACGGTCACGCGTGGGGGCAGCCAGGGCCACCGCCGGGAGGCAAAGCCTGAGCTGAGTCTTGACACGCAGAGTTGGCCAGGTAAACGATGTACCTGGTGCAACACTGCGCAACGTGGCTCAGTGTGATGCAGCGTGGCGTGGCGTGGCACATAGCATGACGTGCCGTGGGGGCATGTGGCATGGTGGGGTGTGGATGGCGTGCAGCAGTCGGCAGGGGAGCTGGCAGATGGAAGAAGAGTCCCAGCGGAGGGGACGCCTGGGTGGCTCAGTCGGTTAGGCGTCCGACTCTTGACTTCAGCTCAGGTCATGATCTCACGGTTCGCGAGTTCGAGCCCCGCATCGGGTACTGCACTGGTGGCTGGAGCCTGCTTGGAATTCTGACTCTCCCTCTCTCCGCCCCTCCCCTGCTGGCTCTCCATTTCTCTCTCAAAATAAAGAAAAACAAATTTAAAAACAGAAGAGTGCCAGGGGAACAAAATTCTTGCTCCCGTGCTATTAAAAGTTCTTTAAAACCCTACATCCTTTGTTATATAGTTTAAGTTACATTTAAGTTTTCATCATAAATTATGTCATTGCAAAGGACACGGTTCTCCGTGTATTGAAACACGGGTATTTCAAATAAAAAGAGTACCTTACTCTAAAAAAGATCTAACAGAAGCTAAATCTCCAAGAAATTTGCTGTTCAGCAAGCTCTTCTTTGGATATTTGATGAGTCCTGGTCCCCCTGAAGCTTGTATTTTCTTTCCACTTTTCACAAAAATGTGGCATGGCTTTGTGCTTGACAGACTTCTACTGAGATAGATAGGTAGATAGATGATAGAGAGATAGATGAGAGAGAGAGAGAGAGAGATAATAGATACATGATGGATAGATAGATGATAGATAGACAGATAGATAGATAATAGATAGATGATAGATAGATAGATGATAGATAGATAGATGATAGATAGATAGATAGATAGATAGATCTAGATCTAGATTGTTGTTTCATTTCACTAATATGGGTGTCTTAAATTAGGATGTCTGATTTCACACTCTCTGCACCATGCCAATGGTATATCCTTGGGGGCGTCACTGACTTTCTCTGACCCTCACTTTTCTCACCTCAAAATAGTAATAATTCTGATGCCCACCCTATTGTATTATTGGAAGGGACAAGTGAGGTCCTATGCAAACATCGGGGGAAATGGGAAGTGGTTGGCAAATGCTAGAATTTCCTATCCCGCTTCTTCCTTGTATAAGAATTTTAACAGGGTCCCTATTACCGTCTCCAGGGTTCCTCAGATCGGCCCTTGGTGCATTTTGCGGAATACTGTGACATTTGGGTGTTTAATTCCATCCTCTCAACTAGGACAGTGTTAGTATGCATGAAAAAAGGCACATGGCCCCACAAAACAAAACAATAATGATGACCAAAAAAAAAAAAAAAAAAAAAACCTGTCTAAATAAGTCTGATGCATTATTTATGGTTTTTCATTAATATTCATTTGCAACGTGTTCATTCATTTGTCATCTGCTATAGCGCAGAGAAGTAGTAGCAGGTGCCATGATTAAAAATATATTATGGAAGGAAAAACTAGAAGTGCGAAAATCTTCTCCATTCATTAAATCTCTTTCTGCCGGTTGGGAGGAAAAAAAGTCAAATGACTCCATTTAGGAGAATGTGTCTACTTTACGTAGCTTTTGCTGCAAAATAGTTTAATAACCATTGCCCTGTTCTGTATTATACCACCTCCTTCAAGAAGCCTCTCCCGATTCTCCAGACAAGGCTTTTCTTCCGAATCTTTGCAATCCTATCTCCACAGGGCTCATCACATCTGCAATGATGTGACCATGCGTGTGATTATTTTGTCGATGTCTATCTTCCTCACCAGCGTATGAACTCATATCGGTGCCCTTTCCTTTTTCGAAGAGTCCTTTACCTAAGTATTCAATCAGCACTTATAAGTACAGGAACCAAGCGTAGACTTCTTTGCTCGACTTCCAAATTACTTCCAATTTTATTTAATCACACGTGTCCCTCGGGGGACACCATGCTTACTCCATTGCCATACATATCCTCAGAAATTCCCTCGGTGTCCTAATTTCCCTGCAATATATCCAAGCATCCCTCTGTGCCCAGTGGGGCGGTTAGTGTGAACCGTCTTCTCCTGCTTTTAGAAAGTAGATATTCCTTTCAAATCGGGTGCTCTCAGATGGCTCTGGCTTCTTATAGCTAGCACTCCCCGATGCCAACAGCCAGACCGCTTGGATAACTCCCTATAGACTATATAGCCAGACTGCTCTGCTCTGGCATCCCAAACCCAGCAGAGAACCTGACATGAAGTCTTCATGTGAACGTCGACTCCACCTTTGTGATCTTGGGAAAGTCATATCACCTCTCTGATCCTTGGTTTCCTTAAGTGCAAATCAGTGTAAATCAGGAACCATAATAGATAACTAGATTGGTCAGGGTTTCCAGACGGAGAGAAAAAAATATATACATATGGATATATATGGATATATATATATATATATGGAGAGTGAGAGAGGGAAACATTAGACAAACTAAAACTATATATATTTATATATATATTATACAAATAAGTCATTCATACCTATTCCTTCAGTTTGTGCTTCCGTGTACTGTAAATAGACCAAAATCAATAATCTAAAGCCACGACTCAACTTAAAGAATGTTATTTGGAAAGGGTGGATAGGGACTTGCCTGTGGAATCTGGCGCAAGCTTTCTAGTTTGTGTTCTTCAAAGAGGGCACGGATGCTCCTTCAGAGATGCCTTCAACAAGTGCTCGCTGTAGTCTATCCCCTCCTCCCGTGTCAGGTAGCTAGAGTCAAGTCCCAAGTCTTCCCCATACTTTCGCTAAAACTTGCTATAACCGTATATGCGTCTTAAGTCAGAAGTAGAAGCAAAAATGGTAATCCCATTGCCTCCCCCCACACACACACACATATAAAAATCACTAATTTCAATGAAGGAAGGTTGCCCTGCCATAATTTTCCTGGCTCTGCAAATGAATGGCTGTTGGAACCTAGCAACAATTTTAGGAAAATGGACTTTAATTTTGTCAAGTGTCACTTGGCTGTCATTAGCCATGCCTATATCCCATTGTGTAAGGCTCTGTACTATGGTGGATTATTTTTTTTTTTTTGAAAGAACAAAAGTGTTCATAATAGCTCTTAGCGGGGTGCTTAGCTATTCAACCTTTTCTGGGGCTTGGCGATTTGGCTTTTGGAAGAATTATAGGATTTTTACGACAGTGAAAGGAAATTTCTCTTGCTTCCACTGTAGAATATTGTAGAATTATATATGATGGCATCTCTTCATGTACCTAGCAACACTATCAGCCACCATAAATTCACCTGTGTTGTAACACATTCCAGGTGCCCTTAAAGTATGATCATTGAATTAGGATAAAATTGGATGGCCATTTAAATGTGGATAGCGTCGAGCAGGAGAATAGGACAGAAATCAAGTTAACCCATAGAGGAACATATGAAATTAACATGGAAGGAAGTTTAAGTTTGCTGTGTAAGTCTTCCTGCTATGGATCCCTATATTGATACCTTGACGGTGGGATTCCCAGGTGTCCTTAGCTCCTCACTGGAAATGTTTACATTTAGATAGTGTTTCTTGTCCCCAGCAGGTCTCAAGCGGTATCACCTAGAAATAAACAGCAAAAAATTCTGGAAAAAGTTGACATTCAATTCACTAAAGGTAGATACCATTTGTTGGTTTAAAAAGCACACCTTAGGGACGCCTGGGTGGCTCAATCAGTTAAGTGTCCGACCTCGGCTCAGGTCATGATCTCACCGTTGGTGAGTTCGAGCCCGTTGGGCCTTGTGCTGACAGCTCAGAGCCTGGCACCTGCTTCGGATTCTGTGTCTCCCTTTCTCTCTGTTCCTCCCCCACTTGTACTCTGTCTTGCTCTCAAAAATAAAAAAAGATTACAAAAAAATTTTTTTTTTAATTTTCTGAAAAGCACACCTTAAACTCACACCGTGGTCTGGGTCAGTTATCTATCAACAGAGCTGGGGAGTGGGGAATAGATTTTAAAATGCTGTTAACAACATGTGTTTTTTACTATGAGTGGAAATATGTCGAATGAATTTCGTTTTTTCTTTTCTTTTTCAAAATCACACAGCACACTGTGTTTATAAAGAGGATTTCACAGGGAATGAATTCTGCTCATAGAACGGGCCACCTCCTACGCCTTCAGTCTTCCCCACACAGGAGGTAGCAGGCCCCGGAGCACCCCAGGAGGGAACCCCGAGACGGTAAACGGATACCTGATAGACTGGAAAGACGCATCTTTGGGAGCACGCTTGGCAATCCCTCCCTGCGTGACTCTATTCACAGCATTGCCGTGAGCCTTGGTCCTCTAGGAAGACCTCAAGAATGTCCTGGTTCGGGGTGCCTGGGTGGCTCAGTCGGTTGAGCCTCTGACTTCGGCTCGGGTCATGATCTCACAGTCTGTGAGTTCGAGCCCCGCCTTGGGCTCTGTGCTGGCAGCTCGGTGCCTGGAGCCTGCTTCGGATTCTGTGTCTCCCTCTCTCTGGCCCTCCCCCATTCGTGCTCTGTGTCTCTCTGTCTCAAAAATAAATAAACATTAAAAAAAAAAAAAAAAAAGAATGTCCTGGTTCTGGGGCGCCTGGGTGGCTCGGTCATTTGAGCCATTTGACTCTTGATTTCGGCTCAAGTCATCATCTCATAGTTCGTGAGTTCCAACCCCATGTGGGGCTCTGTGCTGACAGCAGCATGGAGGCTGCTTGGGATTCCTTCTCTCGCAAAAACAGAAGAACGTCTTGTTTCATGTTCGGAAAAGCGCGCTCCGACCAGTAAAATGTAGCACGTTCTTTTCGGACTTCGTTTCCTAGAATGCAGCAAGTCACGGACAGCCTGAGCCCCAAAGATTGCGATTACCCTCTGGGTCACTTGTATCCATCAACTGCGAAAACGGGAAAAAGAAACGGACAACTTCTGAAAGTCAAGGCTATTTTCTTGGCCATTCGGGGCAGATTTCTGGGTGTTTTCGTGAAGGCTGCTAGCACAGTGTCTGCTGGAAGCCCTGAGGGGCCAGCATGCTGTGGGGGACACAGTGGCAAAGGACATCCCTGAAGAGCTTGTGTAACACGGGCCTGCCTGGGGTAGAGCATAGAGGCCGGACCACAGGCTCCGTTGCTTACCGACTCACCACTGCTCTGAAATCACTTAAACTCTCAAGCCCAGACAGTCTTTGTGAACAAAAGGGTGCAGGAATAAATACCTACTGGATGGAAATGTTCTGAAAACCAAATCACATAGGGAAAGATGCTCTGAATGGGAAATCCCTTTGGATAACTGGGGCTTTATAATTTTGATCATTATATCCGTTACCTATGGCCTCAGTGACATAACCACAAAGCCCAGAGGCTTAAGGCAATATGCATTTACTTAGCTCATAGGTCGGAGGTAAGATGAGTCATTGTGCCCTCCACTGGGGCCCCCCAGGGGTCTGCAGTGTCTCGAAGAGGGCTGGGCTGGCTGGCCAGGGTCCTGGCCCAGTCAGAGCCCTCAGTGTCCATTCCGTGTCGTCACCCATCCACCAGCGGGCAAGTCTGGGCTTGGCTTCATGCCAGGGGTAGCTTTTCAAGACAGGAAGCAGAAGTAGGCAAGGCTCCCGAGGCCACAAGCTGATGTACTGTCACCTCTGTTGCGTCCTCTGGCCAGAGCAAGTCACAAGGCCAGCCCAGATTCAAGGAGGAAGGGAGAGAAGCCACCTCTTGGTGGCATGATCGGAAATCGGCGTGCATATTGGCAAGGGTTTGAAGAACCATGGCTACTTTTTAGCCCATTTACCCCACTGTGTCGGACGGAACTGTGCTCCCCCCCCCCAAATTCTTATGCTGAGGCCCAAGATCCCCCCTCCCAGTATCACAGGATGTGACTGTATTTGCAGATAGGTTCTTTCAGGAGAACATGAAGTTAAAATGAGGACTTTAGGGTGGGCCCTACACCAATACGACTGGGGTCCTTGTCAGAAGAAGAGAAGAAAACACGCAGGGATACCTGGGGCCGGTGTATACGGAGGGGACACCACGTGAGGACACAGTGGGAAGGCGGTCATCTGCGAGCCAAGGACAGAGACTCCAGAGAAGCTAACTCTACTCACGCCCTGATCTCGGACAGTCCAGCTGCCAGTGCCATGAGGAAGTAAGCTTGCATCGTGGAATCCCCCAGCCTGTGGTTCCTCATTACGGCACGCAAACACACACGGTTTAAGTACGATATGCACCCAGAGCAATGACAGAATAATGTGAATGCAAATTGTGCCCCTCAATGTAAAGTTTTCTTTCTTGGCATAGAAATAAGAAGTTGAGAGCAATCACTCTAGCAAGAAAAAAAAAAATAACATTTTGGAGGAGATGGGCCATCCTGTACATGACGTGGCCCTTGAGAGAACCCAGGGAAATGTAAGGAGTGAGCACAGGAGTGACTAGCGAAGGGCAGAATACCTTATGGTTTTATGACTATCTGGTACTTGAGAATCCTCTGGTTTCCACACAAAAAACATAGATGGGCAGTGACAATTTAATAGCCTATATTTCCAGGTGTCTTGAACTCTAAATAAATGATATTTTTACTTGATATCTCCCCTCCTCGTATGAGGCTGCAACTATATTTCACAGAGCATAAAGATTCCTCTTTACAATGGTGCATTAGTCAGGATTGTTTAGTCTATGCTGCGGTAACAAATAAACCCAACTCTCAATGTTGGATTGCAATAGAAGCTGATCACTGCTCAAATTAGTCCAGAGTAGGCCAGAGGACCCTCCTGTGTCTTGGATCCCTGCCATCTGGCCCCTAGCAGAGGAGAGAAGTGGGCCAGAGCATAAGATGGAGGGAAACACAAATAAATACGGCAATAGGTCATGACCTCCACTTTTTATACTGTTATCCTAAAACGTTCTGTTACTTTTTCATGTCTGCGTTCTTGAAAGACAAAGAATGTAGAGGCAACCCTTTTAGGTTTCCTCTGCCATATGGGAAGCAGATTTTCAAAAGAGGGAGGACCGTTGGCTGCAACTCTACTATATACGGCAAGACCCTTGCCAGCGGCTAGCGTGTGAGGAGGACGGGCGCATGGGGAAAAGGTCAGACTGAGTTTCTAATTAGAAAAGAATCTCCGTGTCCACTGCCTGCCTCTCACTCCTCCACCTGACCTGAGCGGGGGCCGCCCAATTCCAGGTCCGTGAAGTTTTTACGGGGTGTAAGGATGCAGCCAGCTGCCAACTGTCTGAGATGTTTCTGCAGACAAGAAAACATATTTTGGTTCCAATGTCATCACAGTGGTTCAAGTTCAGCTGCTTCCAATCTCTACTGTCACTATAGCCCCATCTGTGCTACGTGTGAATGATGGAAGGGCCAGGCTACAGGGCAGATGCTACGTAAACTGTCCCCTCACCTGTGCCTCCCCTTGCCCCTCACTGATGAGGTTGGATACCACATGAGAGTACAGCAGGTCACTTATCCACCCAACTTACTCAGGAATTTGGAGTCACGCAACAAACATCCCAGATCCTGGGTTCAAAGCTTCAGAAGCATTACGCATTTCCTCCTTGAGATAACATTATACATCAGTTTCCTAACTGTCACTGTGAGGGCACTGACAGAGGCCTAGGGATGCATCCAGTGCCAGGGTGCTGGGGCAGATCTGCCCAAACTGTGTCTTTTCTGTTTGAAATGTTCACAAAATGACGGCTGTATCGTCACGATGGGAACAAACGATGAAATCCTAAATACTGCAAAAACAATGAAGGGAGCTTTTGCAATCAATTCTTTCTTCCAAACTCCACATGCCCTTATGCACTTTGAACATGGCACAACCTTTGAGTCACAGAAGCAAAGGAGTCCGTCACATCAGGAAGACAGGCAGGCACACGGGGGCCCACTGAGTCCGCTACCGTCTCCTTGAATTGGTAATTCACCATTTAGTCCAGAAGACACCAGCCCAGTAGAGCACAATCTCCTCCACGACATCTTCCCCACTGAATTAAAGCTCCTCAGTGACTGGGTCCAAAATTAGTGTGCAAGCCCAGTGACTCATGCCTGGGATACACGTGACAATGAGGATTGATGTGTGCAAGGCAAGAACAAGATTTATGGATCTCCTTACTGATATGATTTACTGAAAGCCAGTTTTTATTACCTAAGAGCCAGCCACGGACATGTGCTGGGTGCACTCCAGATAAATGCCTGGTGGGGGGGAGTGGGGGGAAGGGGTGGGGGAAGCCCTGTGGGCAGCTGCCAGGAACCAGGAAGAAGAAAAAGAGAAAAATAGAGAAATGACTTTACAGATGAGACACTTGTCGAAAAGGCAGGGGCTCCAGTGCTCCAGGAACAGCTGGCGATGATGAGCAAAACAAGGAGGGGAGCGCCATTTGCCGGGAACGGACAGTCGGAGGCCTTGTCACGCTAACTACTGAGTGGGCGAGCCTGATTTATGGATGGGCCCATAATGGTAAAGAAATAAAGATTGATTTGCTCTAGAGCACGTTAAGAGAATAGTGGAGGGAAGAAAAAGGGGAGGGAGACTGGGTTCTGAAAAAAGCCTCATCTTGAAGGTACACACACAGGACTAATTTGAAAATAAGCAGATGCTGGGGAAAATAAGCAGATGCTGGCCACATGGGTGTGGCCGAGTTGCCAGGGACATTGCGATGCCCACATGGCAAGCAACCACACGTATGGCTGTGTCAGTCCTCTGTGAATCTGTGTCCAGTGCTCAACTAGCACCACCATGGGAGAGAGAATCTTCAGACTTAGGCCACTTTCTTAGAAGATAGAAACATTGATAGTGGGTCTGGACAAAGCCACACAAAGCTAACAAGCAGCCCTAAAGTTCAACGTTTATCCTGGAAGGGATCTCGGCCCGCCTGTCCCCTCAGAAGTGAGTGTCAACTCATCCTTGGTGAAGGCGCAGTCAACACTTGCTTGGAAAATACACTGAAGACCGTGGAAGGGAGCCATCTCCTACATCATGGCCGCCCTCAGACTCCTTGTGAAGCCCAAGATCATTAAAAAAGAGAACCAAGAAGTTCAGCCAGCACCCTCAGACCAATGTGCCAGAGTTAAGTGTATCTGGTAGAAACCCCAAGGCACTGACATCAGAGTGCACAGAAGACTGAAGGGCCAACTCTCCACGCCCAACACTGGTTCCAGTAGCAACACAAAAGAAAAGCACACACTCCCAGGTGCCTTCTGGAGCTCCTGGTTCACAACATCAAGGAACCTGAAGTGCTGCTCATGGGCAAAAAGTCTTACTGAAATGAGATGGCTCGTAGCATCTCCTCCAAGAACCACAGAGCTGTTGCGGAAAGAGCAGCCAAGGCAGCCATCAGTCACTATCCCACATAGTGTAGATGCTCAAGAAATATCTGTTGAAAGAATAATCTGTGCTGTTCATTTATTGAGTCATTCAACAATATTTATGAAATGGCTGTCATGTGCTGGGTGCTAAAACAAAAATACATCCAGTGGTGATAGGTGTGTGGTAGAGAAGCAGAATCGTGGATATGAAGAGAGAAGTATGTGCCTGTTTTATTTTATTTTTACTTTTTCTGATGTTTATTTATTTTTGAGAGACAGAATACGAGCAGGAAAGGAGCAGAGAGAGACACACGCACACAAAGAATCCGAAACAGGCTCTAGGCTCTGAGCTGTCAGCACAGAGCCTGACACGGGGCTCGAACTCATGAACCGAACCGTGAGATCATGACCTGAACCGAAGTCGGACACTCAACTGACTGAGCCACCCAGGCGCCCTGTGTGTGGCTATTTTAATTTGAGGAACTAAGGAATGGCTGTGATGCTTGGGCTGAGGTTGTATAATAAGTAGGTAGACTTCTGGGAAGTGAGAAGTGGTTACCAAAACATCCTAAAATAGAAGCAATCCTTATCTGTTCTAGGAACAACAACAATAACAAAAATACTGCCCACCAAGAGCTGAGTTCACTCATTCATTTGTTTACTCCTTCATTTCTTCATTTACTCACACACTCTGAAGAGTGAGGCTCTGTGCTAGGTTCTCAAATTCAGACATACTCAACATGAGTTCTGCGCCCAGGGTGCTGGCAGCCCACAGCTCACAGGAGGTCAAGAGAGCAGAGACACTGGATTCTAAGGTCAGGTCTGCAGACCCCTGGCATCACTGAGATGCTTTCGGAAGGCCAGGCAGCCACAGCCATTTTCATAATACGTTCATGTGTTAGGTGCCTTTTTCACAGTGTTCACATTTGCACTGGTGATTTCAAAACAATAGTGGCAAAAGCATGTCACTTCAGCCCGCGTCACACTGTATCTGTGGTCATGGAAAAATACTAGCAGGGAAAATAGTGGTGCTTTTTTTTTTTCTTTTTTTAAGAATGCCCTTCATCAGTAAAATTGTTAATTTTTTATTAAATGTTATCTTGGATTTCATGTCTTCTAACTCTTCTTTTTGATGGCATGGGAAGCACTCCTAAAGCATTTCTGCTGCATACGGAGGTGCCAAAGTTGTCTCAAGGAAATCATTTGTGTGTCTTTTTGAGTTGCAAGCTGAACTAGCCAGTTTTCTCGTGAAACGCCATATTTACTGGAAAGCACCTCTGGCAGCAAACTGATCACGCAGACTTGAGAGGCAGACATAGTCCTAAAAATGTGCAGCATCAGCCTGTCAATTCAAGGAAATAAATTGGCAATTTATTTTGCCAATTATAAAGTTCAAGCTCTAAAGAGAAAATTCTAATTTTGGAGGGTCGCCTGGGTGGTGCAGTCGGTTAAGCGTCCGACTTCAGCCAGCCAAGTCACGATCTCGCGGTCCGGGAGTTCGAGCCCCGCGTCAGGCTCTGGGCTGATGGCTCGGAGCCTGGAGCCTGCTTCCGACTCTGTGTCTCCCTCTCTCTCTGCCCCTCCCCCGTTCATGCTCTGTCTCTCTCTGTCCCCAAAAAAATAAATAAACATTGAGAAATTCTAATTTTGGAAAACTCAAATCTGCCACTGTAATCCTGACAGCTTCACAATCAGAGACTTTTCTAATGACACGGGCGGTGAAAATGGTAAATTTTTTGATCATGTAAACTAAACTGTGTTAACATTTGCAAGAGCTGTATAACTCAAGTGAGCCGGTAATTTGTAAAGTGACCACTGCATAATGTTACAGAATCACACATGGAGAAAAGACACAAAGTGCAGGATAGACCAGAGAATTGTAATCTACATTGGTGTGGATGTTTGTACAAAGTAAAACCTGCCAGGGGCGCCTGGGTGGCGCAGTCGGTTAAGCGTCTGACTTCAGCCAGGTCACGATCTCGCGGTCTGTGAGTTCGAGCCCCGCGTCAGGCTCTGGGCTGATGGCTCAGAGCCTGGAGCCTGTTTCTGATTCTGTGTCTCCCTCTCTCTCTGCCCCTCCCCCATTCATGCTCTGTCTCTCTCTGTCCCAAAAATAAATAAACGTTGAAAAAAAATTTTTTTAAATAAAAAATAAAAAAAAAAGTAAAACCTGCCACATTTACTTGAAAAGAATATTAAAATACTCTTCTCTTATCAACTACATATCCGTGTCCAAATATGAGAATCCTATTCTATGAAAAGAGACATTTAATATATGTATACAATTCATTAAAAATATCACACTCTTTGACACCTGGGTGGCTCAGTAGGTTAAGCTTCTGACTTTGGCTCAGCTCATGATCACGCAATTTGTGAGTTCGAGCCCTGCGTTGGGCTCTCTGCTATCAGCACGGAATCCACTTTGTATCCTCTGTCTCCCTCTCTCTCTACCCCTCCCCTGCTCTCTCGCTCTCTCTGAAAAATAAAATACACATTAAAAAAATCACTTCTTGCTACTTTTGTGTCGTGAAAATGTTATTCTTCCTCAAAAAATGTTGTTTTACGTTAGCATGTAAGAGATTTATCATTGATATTTTTAAATAAATTCATAGTTTTTAAATCACTTTTAGTTTTTAATATGGTATACATTGATAGATGTAATTGCCATAAACAAAATACAAAAAAAAAATCTAATTTCTAATTACTTGGATTTGGAGGCAAACCTAATCATGGGAGTCACTCCCAGTGATATCGATCTAGATTCAAAAATAATATTTCTGGGGCGCCTGGGTGGCGCAGTCGGTTAAGCGTCCGACTTCAGCCAGGTCACGATCTCGCGGTCCGTGAGTTCGAGCCCCGCGTCAGGCTCTGGGCTGATGGCTGGGAGCCTGGAGCCTGTTTCCGATTCTGTGTCTCCCTCTCTCTCTGCCCCTCCCCCGTTCATGCTCTGTCTCTCTCTGCCCCAAAAATAAATAAATGTTGAAAAAAAAATTAAAAAAAAATAAAAATAATATTTCTTCTAAAAATAACCAAAAAATCCTCACAAATCATTCCTAGTATAGAAGATGTTTTGCTGTCTTATATATCATTCGTTATTTTACTAGAAAACCGATCTAGCATTTGTAGATGGCTTTGTAGGCCCAAAACTCTGTCCCAAGTGATTTACATGTAATAATTTGTTTAACTCTTGGGGCGCCTGGGTGGCGCAGTCGGTTAAGCGTCCAACTTCAGCCAGGTCACGATCTCACGGTCTGTGAGTTCGAGCCCCGCGTCGGGCTCTGGGCTGATGGCTCAGAGCCTGGAGCCTGTTTCTGATTCTGTGTCTCCCTCTCTCTCTGCCCCTCGCCCATTCATGATCTGTCTCTCTCTGTCCCAAAAATAAGTAAACGTTGAAAAAAAAAATTAAAAAAAAAAAAGATAAAAATAATTTGTTTAATTCTCAAATCAGTCCTATGAGGAACTTATTACTGTTCTCATGTTTTAGATGAGAAATTTAAAGTAAAGCCTTAGGGGGCACCTGGGTGACTCAGTTGAGTGTCCAACTTGAGTCAACTTGATTTTGGCTCAGGTCATGACCCCAGGGTCATGCTGGATCCATGCTGGGCATGGAGCCTGCTTAAGATTCTGTCTCTCTCTCTGTCTCTCTGTCTCTATCTCTGTCAAATAAAATATTAAAGTAGTGTTAGGTAATGTTCCCCAGGTTCCATAGTAGTTAGTAATAGGCACGCCAGCATCTGTATCACACAGATAGAGTTAATTTACAGAATATAGTGAAGACAAATGTGAGAATTTTTTAAACTAAAAATTAAAAATTCTGCAGCTAGTTGAAATTTTTAGTTACAGACAAGGCAACCCCTGTGTTGATGCAGAAAGCCTGAACTGCTGTGGTCACTGGGACCTTCTCACCCAGTACTCACCCACTGTTGACCACACTCATGCCACAGCCCAGCACACCCTGGCTCTTTCCAGAAGGAGAGGGCTCTTTTCTTTTTCTCTGAAACTTTAGACTCATGCATTTGTTATGTATGACCTATTAGATCTTTCACTATAAATGAACATAATTCTCTTGTCTAAGTAACATCAGAATTTTCATTTTAATTTCATTATGCTTTAGTCTTCTGGCTAACGAGCGACTCAAGTATTTAACAGTAATAAAGTCAGTAATGGCATCTGCAGACGGGGGAAGAGATTCACCAGTGAGGCCCTTCAGGTCTGGCCGTCTACCTCCTAGAATTACTCTAGTGTTTGAACTCTTGGCCAATTACCCGTGTTCCTCCTGCCCTCTCAGCCCAAGAACCGCCCAGATGGCTTTGATTTGGAGGCACTCAATTTATCAAAACAGTTTGTTATGTTAAAAAACTATTTGATGTCAAAGAAGCCATATGACCCTTTTTATGTGTACTTTTTCCTGGAATAAGAAATCCATTTGCCCATTTTAAACAAAGTTGGGGTCTAAAGAGACTTGAACTACAGCTACATTCATAAACCAGTGAGAAAAATGGACTCAGAAAAACATAGTCTTCCGTTCCTGGACTCACAGGGTATTAGGAACGGAGGGATGTGTCTTCCGAGGATTCTCCTAGAGGGTATACCTTCTTGCTCAGCCTGCCGCAGGTTCACTGGGGGGGGTTCTGTTAAAAAAAAAGAGCTGGTTGAGCTCCACTTCCTGTGGGTTTGATGCAGCAAAGTTCTGACTTGGGATCCAAGAATCTGGATTTTTACAAGTAACACCTGGTGATTCTAATGCAAGTCTTTAAGACATGATCTGAGAACCAATGTTTTACTCTTGGCATTCTCTCCTGCAAATAATGGTTACTTAAATTCCCACCCATCTCCCTCTTCTTACCCCACCCATGAACTGTGATCTTTCATGAGTTTCTGTGCTCCTAGATCTGCCTCATGCTGCCCACCAAATTTGTGCTAAAGACTCCCAGATATGGAGCTCCAGTCGTAGGTTCCTTCTGCGTTCCACATTTGGCTGTTGGAGAGCCTGGTTTTCTCACCGGTTCTTTGTGACAAACTTTGTGGGCTTCTCCTCCCCAAGGTGCTGCAGCATGTGATCTAAGGAATGACTCCAGCTCCGGCAGAGAACTATAATTGAGTAAAGGTGATTCTGGTAATCTCATCCTTCCTTGCCAGTGAGTGACTCAGGAACCAGGCTAAGCTGTGCATGGATGACATTTTTCAGGCCATCAGGATTGGTTTGGTAATGAGCACATAAGCCAATCGTGGCAAATCCAAGAAGAGGAAATGAGCCAATGGAAGAGGTCACCGATGTCTCTTCAAATGGACCTTCTGTTAATGGCCCAATACCCAGAACTGCTGTGTCCACTATAGGAGAAAGAAACCTCCTTACTCTGAAGGGTAAATGAAGAGATTAGCAGAGATATGGAACCAGAGCCCCTGTGTTGAGCCAACCACTGGAGTTTATCTTAACTGTGAACTTGGAGTTACTTGGAACAATCAATTTGCCTACTGCTGAAGCTATTAAACTAGATTTCTGGTTAGAGTTCAATTTTCTATTAACGTTGGAGGCATGAAACTGAAATAGATAATGTCATGGTCTGAATGTTTATGAGCTCCCAAATTTTGTATGTTGAAATCCTAAACCCAGTGTGATAATATTAGGAGAGGGGACCTTTGGGAGGTGATTAGGTCATGAGTGGGATCTACACCCTTCTAAAAGATGCCCGAATTCTCCCTTGCTCCTTCCACATGTGAGGATACCAGGAGATGTCTGCAGTCCAGTAAAGTCCCCTCACCCAACCAAGGTGGAACTCTGATCTTGGGTTTCCAGCCTCTAGAAGTGTAAGAAATAAATATCTGCTGTCTGTAAGCCACCCAGTCTGTAGCATTTTGTTATAGCAGCTCAAACAGACGAAGACAGATAACAAAAGACGCGCACACAAAACTTATCATTTTGCTTCCCACGTAGACTCCTCCTTATAGACGTGGCAATAGAAAACACTTGCAGGAACCTACCGGGTGTGATGAACACGTTCTCCACACAACAGAAAAATCCGTCTGAAGTTTGTGTTTCCTTTCTGCCTTTTAAACCCTTAACACGTCAAGCACACACTTAAAATATTTTTGCAACTCAGCGCGGACGACACTATCATGGGCCTTGCAAGACTCTGCTCTCCTTTTATTTTCGTCCTCATTTCAGCTGTTTGCTTCCCCCTCACTGAATTATTCATTCATATATTTTCCTCATGTTTTCATTGGGTTTCGGGCTTCTGCTTGTCCATTTGATGGAATCCCTTGTTACTCTAGGTATAGTTCCTTCTTGGTTTGGCAGTAGAAATATATTCTTTTCTGATCAGTTAACTTGGTTTTATCTTTTGTTGAGCAAAAACTCATGATTTTTAATGCAGCCATATACATACATCCTTCCTACTGAAAGGTTAATATATTTCAAGTCAAGTTTAAGAAATGATAGTCTACTCAAGGGGCGCGTGGGTGGCTCAGTTGGTTAAGCATCCAACTTTGGCTGGGGTCATGATCTCATGGTTTGTGGGTTCAAGCCCTGCGTCAGACTCTGAGCTGACAGCTCAGAGTCCAAAGCCTGCTTCATATTTTGTCTCTCTCTCTCTCTGCCCCTCCCCTGCTCGCTCTCTCTCTCTCTCTCTCTCTCTCTCTCGCTCTCTCTCAGAAATAAATAATAAACATTTAAAAATGGTCTCCTTGATTTTCTTTTGTTTTATAATTTTACTTCTCAAGTATTTAACCTAGTTGAAGTTTAATGAAAGATGTAAAGAAGGGAGTCAGTGTTATTTTTTTATCAACATATGGTGAGCCAGTTTTTTAAACACCATCTTGCTAAATAATCTTTTTGCCAGTTATTTGCAATGACAAACACATCATATTTCATGTTTTGGTTGGTTTGTTCTCTTAGTTGGTTCTTATACAAATTCATACTATTGATTATTTATTTGTGTTGAACTAAGACTTCATAGTATTTCTTTTCTTTCTTAAATACTTTTTAATGTTTGTTTATTTTTGAGAGAGAGAGAGAGACAGAGCACAAGCAGGGAAAGGGCAGAGAGAGAAGGAGACACAGAATCTGAAGCAGGCTCCAGGCTCTGAGCTGTGAGTACAGAGCCCGATGCAGGGCTCAAACTCACGAACCACGAGATCATAACCTGAGCCAAAGTCAGACACTTCATCGACTGAGCCACCTAGGTGCCCCAAGATTTTGTAGTATTTCTTAATAATTAGTGGGGTGATTTCCTCATCTCTGATTTTATTTTTCAGGCTACTTTTTCTTCCATTTACTTTTTAGCATCAACTTACCAGATTCCTCTCTATCTCATCAAGAGTTTTGAAAGAAATTGTATTAAGTTTAGATATTAATTTGGGAATAATTTATATTTTTACAATTTCCTGTAATCCTATTTTTGAAAATAGTATTGTTCTAGTTGTTTATGCTAGAATTTTCTAAATATTCTATTAAAAACTTGTGCACCACTTGTCAATCCTTAGAGATTTTACATAGTTTGTCCTATTGCACCTGAGCTAAGGTTTATTATTGTATTTTCTGGTCTACAATTAACAATAACGAAGAATGCCGTGAATTTTGTATGCTTATCCTCCATCAAGGAGAATTGCTAAACATACTTACTGGTTCTAATAATACCTGTATTTAATGTCTTGAGTTTTCTGTACAAAATATTGTGTCATATGCAAATAAGAGTCTGTTGTTGTCTTCGTTGTCGATTGTTTTTATTCACATCTATTTTTCTCACCTTATTATTTGGCTAGAGTTTCCCATACTTTGTTGAACAGCAGCAAGCCCTCTTGATTTGTTTCTAAATTAAAAGAAATGTCCAAAGTTTCCCCCTTGGATATAATGTCGATTGAACATTTTTGGTAGAATCTCCTCTTACATGTTTCAAAATCCCAGGTTCCAGTGGAACTCTGGGCAGAGAGGATTATGTGATCAGTCAGCACAACTTTCTGCCCCCCCCCCCCCTTGTAGATTAGACTGATCAGAAATCCTGAGTCAATGGGTGTAGAATAATTCAGTGGGACAATAAAGAAGCTAAGTGCTGAGAGTTCCCTGCAAAGAGACCCTACCTCCTTCCCTCTCCCCTCTCCAGGTGAAGTCTTCCTTGCAGTGTGGACAGTTAGGTTTGTCTAACTAATGGTACAATGGACCCATGTCCTGGCCCTTGGTAAAACCAGGCAGGAGCAAAAATCATGAATGCCTTACCCCCTGGCGAGCAGAACGGCCCCTGGAGTGTTTAGTATAGGCAGATGATCCTGAGAGCCTCGAAGAACAGCGAAATCAACGTGTTGAACTATCAGCGCACAAAGAGAATCATTTTCCACAGCCGGTGAAGGTCTGGGACGTAAAGAATACTTTTCTTTTTTGGAAACAACATGAATGTAACAAAGAGAGTTGATCACACTTAAGGAAACCCTGGTAAGGACCAAGAAAGGACACAATAGAACCCAGAAGATCCAAAGGAAATAAACAATATCCCGGCCAAATGCCAGTATCGAGGATGGTGGCCGGAAACCAAAGATCTCACACTCCTGCCTCTGTGGGTCTCCCCAGAACTGATGGAAATTCGATGCAACTCTGATAAGACTAAGTTATCAATGCTTTGCTGAATGCAAGCACATCATCAAATTTAAACTAAATCAGGGAAACATAAGTTTGCATTCCTACTCACTTGATTTTTTAGACTGTGGACTCCATTTACATTTTTATTAATGTGTCAAAGCAGCTCTGTGTGATAACTATTACCGTCACCAGTTTACAGAAAGAAAACAGAAGTTTAGAGTGATCGGTTGACTTTTCTAAGATTGCACAGGGATATTATAGACTCGAGAGTTGAGCCCATACTATCTGAGTCGAGGGTCACCCCATTTTGGCCAGTACTCTGCATCATCTCCCAATCCAGGGGCTGAAGTCAGCTGTTCCTCATGAATTTGCTCCCTAAACATTTATCGAGGGTTATTCTCTTCTTCCCCATTGACCACACTCTCAGACTTTCACAATCCCGTATAGAGGTCACGACACCATTTCATACTTGCTTTCTCTGGATTATCATTTTCAAATGGCTTGCTCTCGTCCTGATTTCTCCTACCAAAAAGACATGTCACTAACATATGGAACATTACAATTGCATACTAATCATTCCCTCAGGTGATTCAATTTAGGGTTGTCTAATTATACTTTAAGTCCCAATTATTATTTTTATTATTATTTTACTTTTCATTGTTATTATTACTAATAGTTCTAATAGAGAAAATGAACAACTTAGCTGCTGATCAGGGCGCTGCTGTCTTCTGGGTGGTTGAACTTACTTATGGTCGTCTCCGTCTACATTTCAGTTGGTTCTTTTTTCCCCAAACACCTGAACGTGTGCATTATAATGATTTCTTCAAATAAACAGGCCCCCTAAAAATGCTGGAAATTCTTAATAATACACGGTGTTTGCAAATGATACTTGTGTGTAAGTGAAGCTTGTAAGGCTCCACACTACGATTTCTCGAGCCCAATCTACTCACCTCAGCTGAGACCCAGGTTTGTTGTACTTGGAAACCATAGCCACCAGCTTCACAGGTGCACGTCGGAACCACCCGTATGTTTTTCTCCGCATTCCAAAGTCCATTCTTCAGGATTTCTGGTTCAGTAATTTTGGAGTTATGCCCGGGCATAGGTACTGGGAAGAAGGTCCAAGGATGATCCCAATGTTCATCTCTGGCTCAGGATTCACTGCCCCAGGCAGGGCTGAGACCACTGCATGGTAGGGCCCACCTCGGTTTCAGAGACATCCTGAGGTAGGATGGATAGGTCCCACTGTTTCTTATCAGTCGTCCTAACTTCAAAAGGTCTGAAACCTTCAAGAACTTCCTGTAACTCATCTGGCAGACATTCTTGTTCTCAACGAACCTGAGGCTATGTGTTGTCCTTATTTATCTCGCTGAGTGTAAATACTCATTCGCACTGCTACGGAAAGGAGAGGAAGAGTTAAAAATTCTAAAAACCAAATGAAATGTTTGAAGACAGAGTGCCACACTAGAACCCACGGAGCGATGTTTCAACATACAGGGTATGATATCTGGATATCTGCCCAGGATCCCAGGTAAGCAGCATAGACTGGTAGATGCTCATGAAACAGAGTACTGCTCTTCGGTTACCGATAATCCATTCTGTCGGAGCAATTCATGAATAATCTTGAAAAGATTAGTTAGCGTGGTAAATCGTTTCCAGGAGACTACGGTTCTCTGAGGGAATCTCCATGGATGTTTGGAGTTTGGGGGATCGGGAAAGTTTTGTTTTCTTTTATTGTGCTATGTTCTTAAAGGACAACACAGAATTCTATAACCAACTGCCTTATAAAACGGTTTTGGGGTGCCTGGGTGGCTCAGTCGGCTGCGCATCTGACTTTGGCTCAGGTCATGATCTTGTGGTTTGTGGGTTCCGGCCCCGTGTTGGACTCTGTGCTGACAGCTCGGAGCCCGGAGCCTGCTTCGGATTCTGTGTCTCCCTCCCTCTCTGCCCCTCCCCCGCTCACGCTCTGTCTCTGTCTCTCTGAAAAAAAATAAACATTAAAAAAAAATTAAAAAGAAAAAAACCGGTTTCCATTATAAAGGAAGATTTTAGCAATGAAAGGTTTGACCAGGTGTGTATTTTGAGATTCAAAGTAATGTGTTTTGCAGACCCAAATGAAAAAAAAAAATAATAATAATAATAATAATAATAATAAAGTCTTTCCAAATGAATATGTTAAGAGTTTTGAAACAGTTGGATAACAGAAAGAAAGACTTCAATCTTCATTATTGGTCTAGACAGGCCCTAGGATTTATTTTCTTTAACAGTCACTTGAGTAAAACGTGTATATCTATGATTTGGAAACTAACTAAACCCTGCAAAACAATGCAAATCTGCCATGGTCATCCGTGAGAAGTGCTCATAGCCTTCAGCTTTAAGATTTTTTTGTTAATATTTATTTATTTTTGACAGAGAGAGAGAGAGAGAGAATGAGCGGGGGAGGGGCAGAGAGAGAGAGAGGGAGGGGCAGAATCCGAAGCAGGCTCCAAGCTGTCAGCACAGAGCCCAACCCGGGGCTCAAACTCACGGACCGCGAGATCATGACCTGAGCTGGGGTCCGAAGCTCAACCGACTGAGCCCCCGGGGCGCCCCAGCGAAGCTCCAGTTTTAAAAGAGTCTTAAAAAGTCAAATGGGAATCTCTATTGCAGAACACACTTAAATAGCGCCCCCTATCTGCGGTTTCGGTCACCCGCGGTCAAGCAGGGTCCAAAGCCAACTCATCATCAGACCAATAGCAGCTTGATGCGCTGGCCTACGCCCACGTCATTCAAGCCACCTCCCCTCACCCGTGAAGGCATTTCACCACCTCAAATCACCAGCATAAGCAGCACGAGTAAGGTACCATCGGATATTTTGAGGAGGACCCATGTTTGTGTAACTTTCATCGCAGTATATGGCCGTACTTGTCCTATTTTATTCCTAGTTATCGTTGTTAATCTCCTACTGGGCCCAATTTATAAATTCAACTCTATCACAGGAAAAACATAGTATATATAGAGTTTGGTATTATCCATGATTTCAGGCATCCACTGGGGGTCTTGGAACTGATCCCCTGTGGACAAGGGCCTTTTAAACATTCTCCTTTGCTCAGTGAAGGATAAAAAGAAACCTTAAGGAAGGCATTGGGGGCATTGGAAGAGATAGAAGTTGCATGATTTGAAAACACAAACGAACAGCAATTTGCTGAAGATTCCTGGGGGATCTTATATACATATATGAGACTTGAGCTATAATTCAAACTCAGGGAATGGATACGAGAGCCCAGTGAAATTTAAGTCTGCTCTGTTTGTGTGTTTTCAATAGATAAATAAGGTGGCTCAATTTTAAGACACGTTGAAGATTTGATCAAGAACAAGCAAAATTAAATCATTTTACACCTGAAATTCAAATATTCCCTGGGGAAGTATTCAAATATTCAAAAATTCAAATATTCCCATTTATTGAGGACCCCGTGGGTCCCAGGAGTAGGCTGCACCCATGGGGAAGCTGTTCGGATGGGATGTGCTCGCCTAAGCTTTGGTCGAAGAACAGCGTCCTCTGGGTTTAGGCAAAACCCAAGAGGGCTTTAGGAAATTACACACCCCAGGTCCCAGAAGGTTCATGTAGCTGACACCAGGCATGCGGACGGTGGGTAAGTGGAAAAGATCAAACAAACAAAAAGCCCATCATTTTCAACAGCACCCTGTTAAAGTTCAGGCAATCTCTTTTTAGATTTCCTTTACTGTTTCTTGGTTTTCCTACCTGCCTATGTCTTATCAGCTAACATAGAGTTTCTTAACCCCAGCCACATGATGAAACCATCTAGGGAGGTTTTAAAATACCCGTGCAGGGCCCCAGTGCCAGGCGAATACATACACGCTCTCTGGAGGGGAACCTGGGTGTCAGCACTCACGGGCTCCCCCCCTTGGTCCCAATGCCACAGTCTGGGCAGAATTGACCTTGGTTGCCTTCCAACGCCTTCAGGAGACCTTGCCCCTGAGACCGCCAGGCAAGGGCTTCCGCAAGGAAAGCATTCTGATAAAGAAAGCGAAATGGTGGAGAAGAAACCTATCCTTGGCTCATGTGTTTGCTAATGCCTCAAGCTGGTAAGAGAAAGGAACACGACCAATTCTACGGAGGGCTGTCCAGAAATGTGCACAGTACTCAGTAGAATGAAGTGCCTCTTCATGAAACAGTAAGGATTGCATGACTTTTACAATAATTGACGGCTAATATTAAAAAAAATTCATTTTTTTTCTAAAATGAAGAGTTTGGGGAGTACGATGAAGGAAACACGTTTCTTCCTCCTCAGCATGAAATAAAGAGGGCTCTAAATCTAAGTAGTTTGGATTTTGAGTGAAAAATATATTATCTAGCAACAGTTAACGGTTATTGAACTGAGATGTTAAAATGAGGTCCTTTTTTTTTTTTTTTTTTTTTTGGTCTGTTTTAATGATTTTGTAATTTTATAGTAATTCATTCTGTCACCCAGGCTCCTCTCCTGGATGGTAATGTTTCCAGACAGAAAAAATGTCATTAACTGTACTCATTTCTATACTCTACATATACAAATTATATTTTATGTAAGTCATTGATGTTCTGTTACATTGGGTTTTAACCAATTTGCCCATCTCCGTTCATGAGTATGTCATTTTGTGACAGATTCGTCTATAGATTTGGAAGATTTCCTCTGTCTGACTCCAGAAGGAGCACCAGAGAGAAGTGAAATAAACTAACATTTATCAGACACTTAGTATGTTCTAGATATTTTAAGTGAAACATCTGACATTCAGTATAGCCACAAAAGGTAAGTATTATTATCCCCAATCACAGATGGCGACAGTGACTCTCAGAGGAAAGAGGTGACCTTCCCAAAGCCACATGTCCAGGGAATGCTTGAGACAGGACCAAACCAAATTGGAACACGTTACAGGGGGGTTGATCCTTAGTTCAGCGGAGAAAGAACTTTCTCGTAATTGGAGCTATGTGTCACCGGGGTGACAGCAGCTAGTGAGGTCTGATCACATGGGAGATTATTTCAACAGAGGTTTAACATATGTGTTTATTCTTGAGAAGCATTTTCTTTCCTTCCTTGTCTGATAAACACCCTCTCATCCATCAAAGCCTCGCTCAAAGTCACCTCCTCTGAAAAAGCATTCTTGACTTCTCTGGCCCCCTTTGTTCTTGCATTAAATGCAATTTTGTCTGCTTGTTCCCTACCATTCCCATCACATTATGCTGTATTTGTTGACACCGTCGATGTCCCGCTACGACGCACGCCATCTTTCTATTCCGACGGTCTTAGCACATTATCTTGCACGTGGCAAGGACTTAAATAACATTAGTTAATGGAATGAATATTCAAGAATCAGTGTATTAGTAGACTTCTCCAGAGAAACAGAACCAACAGGATGTGCAAGAGAATATGTATAAAGAGAGATTTATTTTAAGGGTTGTTCTGTGTGATCGTGTGGGCTGGCAAGTTTGAAGTCTGCAGGGAAGACTGGCAGGCTGAGAATTCTGGTAGGCGTTGACTCTGCAGTCTTGAGTAAGGAAGGCCATCTGCAGGCAGAAGGGTCCTTCTTGGGGGGTGGGAGGGGGCTCAGTCTTTTCTCGGAGGCCTTTAAGGATTGAATGAGGCCCACCCACATTAGGGAGTGTATACTCGGCTCTACTCAATGCCTACTGATTTGCATGTTAATCGCATCTGGAAATACCTCCCAAACAACACCTAGGCTGGTGTTGGAGCAGACAACCGGGCACCATAGCCGAGCTAAGTTGACACATGGAATGAACCACCACAATTAGCAGAAGATATTGAAATACTCTGATAATATCCAGATCCTGAGTTTCCCAGACCAGCAAAATTTTAAATAATAGATTTGGAGCTAGCTGATGTGAGCTTAAACTCTCTCTCTTGCCAAATGAGGAAATCAAACGTTGAAAATTTCTGTCCTTCGATGAAAGAATGTGCATCTTTAACTTAAAAAAAAAAAAAGAGAGAAAAGCCATACATAGAATGAAAGATATTTGAAACATATGGATTTCAAAAACATACTACCGTGCTTATTTTAAACCAGTGCCAGTTTACAGACCACATTTTAGTAGCTTTTCATGCTGACATTCTGTGATTCTACAATCGTGCTACTTTGCACAAGGACCGATGCTAAGCGGGCCGACTGCGCACCCCTCCCCCATCTTGCCTCCTCTGTCTTCCGGGGGCTCCTTCTGCTCTGGCAGTTCTCTGCTTCCCCTCCCCTCTTCTCCTACTGGGTCCCCATGGCTCCAACAGGGACAGCTCCTTCACCAAAGCCATACTGCTTGCAATGCTCTGTCTCCACATAACAGCAAAATCAACTCTAACGGGCTTTTGCCAAAAGACACAGAAAATATGAGGCTGGGTTTCAATACTGACTTGATCTAGTAAATCTGACTCAAGATTCTCTTATCTTTGTCCCTCTCCGGAGGCCAGCTTTCTCGAGAGGCTGGTAGCAAGACAGCCGAAGCAGTCCTTAGCACGTAGCACTTAGCAGGACACCAGGAGAAACTGAGGTCGCTTGCAGGAATTCTTAATAAGATAAGGAGAGACACCCCAGAAGCACCCCTAAAAATTCCTAATTGTCCTCGCTGGGGGGAACTGGGTCCTGTACCTGTTCCTCTTACTGATAAGGAAGCAGAAGTGCCCTTACAGCAATCAAACTCATTCCTGGGACTGAGTGTACGGATTCATCTTGCTTGGGGGGCATATGGGGTCTTTGAGACATGAGTGGACACTGAAAACAAGTCAAGATGCTGATTGGATGGAGGAAAGAGAAAGCGGTTGCTGCATCAGCGGCTGACAATACCCATAAAGTCTATCCCAGTATTAATTCAGCATTCGCACACACGTTACTTTGCACGCACCCCTTATAAAACTATACTGACCTCTTTCCAAAAATTGGACAAGGCAAAATCTTCCTCACTCTGTTCGGTGCCGAGTCTAGGCCTGCTCAGCGGTGTGCTTTGTCCTGTGTCGGGTCCAAATGCCTGGAGACCCCGTAGTTGATTACGATGAATTAAGTTTCACTGAGACATGGCACATATATGGTAGGGAAGTAGCAGGATAACTCTAAAAACAACCCAAAACCTCCCATTTGTAAAGAGGAACGACGGGAATCATCCCTCTATGGCCACTGAACCATCACACTCAGCATGTACTATCCGGTGATTCTAGCAGGATCTTCGGTGCCTGGTTAGAAAGCCCTTGGTCGGCTTCCAGAGATCATCTCTCTTTTCCATGGCTTCCATGGCCAAATCTTTGATAGCAACCGCAGGTGTTTGGGAGGCAGGATTCCCCACTGTTGCAGTTTTGCAGGCCACGTGGTTGTCTTAGAGATGAACAGTCACAGGGTCTTTGGAGCCATGCTTCTGGTTGCTATGGCAGCAGATCTCCTTTAAAGGGTTGGCGGATTTCTAGTCCACTATACTCTCTGTCAATTCCATGGCCCAGCACTAAGATATTGCCTGATCAAGTTTTTGAGGGTGGACGTTTCTGTATATTAAGAACAATACTCTGGGGTGCCTGGGGGGCTCCGTCGGTTAAGCATCCAACATTGGCTCACGTCATGATCTCACGGTTTGTGACTTCGAGCCCTGCATGGGGCTCTGTGCTGATGGCTCAGAGCCTGGAGCCTGCCTCGGATTCTGTGTCTCCTTCTCTCTCTGCCCCTCTCCCGCTCTCACTCTCTCTCTGTCTCTCTCAAAAATAAACATTAAAAATATATATATTTTTAAAAAGAACAATACTCTGCTCACCGTCCATCTCTTGATGCCTTGACATAGTATTTGCCAATTTTATGTGGCCTCTGCTTCTAACCACTTTGAAAACTCTGGCCTCAAGTGGAAAAATACACCCCTGGAACCCAGACTACATCTCAGATGCATCTCCACAAGGAGTATAGATACACTTTTTAAAAAAATATATGGCAGGGAACCCTAAACTGGAGGAGGGTAGGAGGGTACTGGGGAAGAGCTGGGGTTGACACAGGTAGTCAACTGACACTGACTTCACCTTGTGATGGTCATTATTCTTATGTTAATGTTTTCCATAAAAACTAATTCAACATTTTGAATTGTCATCCGTAGCCAAAGATGTTCTTATATTGAAAAATCATATTGTTGTTGTCTTTTTCTCCTCCCTATGATTACCCCTTTACTAGGCTCTCATTGATGAGCGTTAGAGGCAGCCAACATGGTCCGAAACCCAGATTTTTTTTCCATCCTTGTGCCTTAACGTGTAAGTGTCCGTGGTCATCACCGATCATAGTTTAGCCAGCTGTCTTGCTCTGGCACAGGGACGATCACCAACAGCTCCATCCAGGAAAACAGATTCCTCACTGCCCCTCCCCCACCTTCTTCCTATAGAATCTGCCCACATTTTAGGGCCTGTTACCTGCAGAAACTCATTTCCAGGGATCAGATTTTACAGGTTGCGAGCAATAGAAAAAGAATACAGATCCTCAAAAGAGTTTGGTAAGAATACCAAGCGCCTAGGGAGAGTTCTGCTCTAGGAGATGTGTTCTGGAAACACTGCTTCGGCACAAAGGGATAGAGAGCACAGGGGTTTCTTCAGAAGGAGTGATTTGAGGTTACAGCGTTGAGTTCCGCATATTCCGGATGAAGGCAGCTGTGCTCATGCACCGGCCACCACACAAAGGATTCTGTTTATAATGAGTTAAGTAGATAAGTGACTAAAGTATGAGAAATTAGGGGCCCCTGGAGTCGGTTGGGTGTCCGACTTCAGCTCATGTCATGATCTCAGGGTTCGTGACTTCAAGCCGCGCGTCTGGCTCTGTGCCCACAGCTCAGAGCCTGGAACCGGCTTCGGATTCCGTGTCTCCATCTCGCGGCCCCTCCCCTGCTCATGCTCTGTCTCCCTGTCTCTCAAAAAATAAATAAACATTAAAAAAAACTTGAGAAAAAATAATAAAGTATGAGAAATTATTATTTTCTGTCACAAGTTATCTATAGTTAGAAGGTACAGAAAGTCAAAATCAAGGCTGTGAGAACTCTAGAACCTTGTAGCATTTTCTGATTATGATTATTTTAAAAAACTGTCTCTCATGTGTCAACATAAATGCCTCCTTTTTTTGGTTACAGATGCTAGAATCTCCATTTATACATCTGTTCTAAAATCAACCTTGTGGTCTATTTTCTATTCGGATTGCTCCGAAGAGATTACTGTACCTCATTCACTGGTTTGACTTTAAAATCCTGTATATATTAGCCCCTTTCTGTGATGTACTGGCCACTTGAACACTCTTTCATTAGAAAAACTTAGATGCGTTGCATTTACAAGACGCTGCGGATAGTACTTTCTTATCTTCCCTCGTCAATTTTTATATGTCTTCCTATGCAGCGTGCATCGAATACTCCGTGATTATTTAAAATCCCTTAATACCCCCTCAGATACGGCAACCTGAGATTGTTCTCGGTGGAATTCATGGCTTTTCGCTGGAAATTTATCTCACGGATGCAGTCTTGAGACTTTTTATCCCCTCAGTTTGACTTTTCCTTGAGCCCCACCATGAGCACCAAGTGATTGTATTTATCTTAGTGTGTCTGAAAAGGCACTCTGGGATCTGCAGCTTGAACTTGATGATGGATTGATAATTGAAGCTGGCTTTTAAAAGCGACGTTTTGGTTAAAAGTCATTTCAACAAAGAAAAACAGCTTTTAGAAAGTGTACAGTCCATAAAATTCAAGAGGTAGGCCCTGGCTGGCTGTCACGGAATCTCGGCCAGCAGCGTATTTGAAACCCTCCAGCCTGATCGAGAGCCAAGTGTCTCCTCGTGGAAGTACAGACACGGCTTTCCTTGTGGACTCCTTTCTTGAAGGCGAGGGAAGAGCACATCACACAACCAAATACCCGGTTTCCGTTTGGAATAGAGACAATTCTCTCCTTTGACCCATAACCTTCCTGTGTGAGATGTGAAAATCCACTCCACACAGCGTCACAAGGATAAACACACCCGTGATGGATCACCGACGGATTGATTTCGACTAACTTAAGCCCAGAAAGCAGCGGGACTACGGAAGACAGCCGCCCTTCATTGTGTCTTCAGACCAGGCCTTAGGGAACACGGCCTGACCTCTGCACTTTGGGTGGTTGGGAGATTCCCCTGAGTCCCTTTGACAATGTAGACCCGTGGTTGCGTTAACTTTGGCGATGACCTTGCATGTGACCAGGAGGTGCTGCTGATTCAGAACGAGGGGGGCTCATAAGACACCCCGGTGGTTAGAAGGCCGCCGAGACAGGGGTGCACACGCTCAAATCAGAGCACCCAGAGCCATTAGGGTGGACGTGGGGAAGGAGGAAGTTGAGCCGGGGCGGGGGGGGGGGGGACGGAAGGAGGGTTGAAAGGGCACAAAGGGGAATGACAGGGTCAAAGAAAGGCGAGGAGACGGAGAGAGTAGAGGCCGTCTCCCCAGCTGAGTGCCCGGTGCCGGGAGAGTGGAGGATCTGACCCAACACTCTCCGTGGCATTCAACGGCTCCCTGGTCCCCTCCCCTTTGGAGACTTTCATGACTGGAATCATCAGAGCAGCGTCCAGGAAGAACACGGTCTGCCGCGCTGGGACATCAGCGACCAGAAATCCGACCACCTAGAGACCAGGCCGAAGGCGGCCCGGCTCCCGGGTCAGGAGTTCACGGTCTGTCCCGTCCAGGCTCACGTGTGCAGGATGCGAGGCACACGCAGCCTCCAGGACCACCAGTCACCACACGTCTGGAAAAAAGTCCCCAGAATGACTCCCTATCTCAAAAAGGAGGCATGGCTTTTCTCCAGCGCGTTTGTTTCTAATGCTTAACAGGCTGACAGGAGCGATTACTCAGCGGCTAACGGCCAACTCTCCGGTTGCTCCAACACAAACAAATCGTCACCGGGCTGTCAGGACCTCGACAGTGTCCATCCTGCTAAGGGCGCCTAATGCATCGCCCCCAGCTGCAACCACGTGTGCTGAGGGGGCCGCCCCCTCGGGCCCCTCAGGCCCCCCCAAAACAATTATTTGCTTTTTTTTTTTTTTTTTTTTTTTACTAAGAGGTGGGAGGGAAGATTTTCCCGACCAAGGGGGCTGTGGGAAACCCGCGAACACACAAGCTCAGGGTGAGTTTAGTGCGCTCACACCCGGGTCACCGTCTGCTTTCGCTGGCCCATCGGACAAAGGGTCTCCCCTGGACCATTTGTGCTCCTGGTCAAGTGGTCTGTGAAGACACCCGTGCCCTGAAGCACCAGGCAACAGAAAAACCGGATCCAGTTGCCGCCCATGGTAGGAAACATTCTGGAACACGTCTCGGGACCGCACGGCAGCCCCCCTGGAAAGAACGCACTTGGTGACGCGTCTGCTGAAATAGAAGACTAGCTCAAGTTTGCGGTTGGCTTACTGCTGACTGTCCTTGAGACTCTGGGGTGGGTCTGGCACTAGGACTTGATGCTGGGACAAGGGGACCCGCCTGTTGTGGTGCTCCTGCTCGTGAAAGTCTCTGAGGGGGATGTGGGTACCATGTCATCTCCAACGTGCACGAGGGCTTGTCTCTCTCTCTCTCTCCTCTCTGAGTCTCCCACTCTCCCGCATCCCGCAGCCCTCCTGCGATGCGAAACAGAGTCGCCAAGCCCCTCGGAGCGGGAGGCAGCGTCTGACTTCACAGCTGTCACCACACGCTACGAGTGTCACCACAGCTTAGGACGGATTAGGGAAAGTCACCCTGACGGGCATAGTAGGAGAGTCTGTCATCGTTAGCGTGCCGAACGTAGGTGGCCTCCACCTGCCAGGCCCCGGTGAGCCAAGCCTGGCGTCCCAGCCTTTGATTAATGGACGGTATCAGCACGGAGGAGCCTCTCACATGATGGAACGGCTGTACTCTTCCAAGGCAATTGTGTCTTTTGCTCAAAGGTAACGAAGAGTAAACACGGGGTTGAGATAAACTCAGCCAGACAAGAATCAAACGCCCCCTGTTTCACCACGATTTTTCATTTCTACAATTCTGAGAATTCCGCCCACCAAAGGGGCCAAGCAGCTCGTTTGTTTGCAAGGCTTGATTAATAATTCTGCACTTTTGACTCAGCTCTGTGTTTTCTTTGCATTCGTCCAGGTATTTGGAGAAGATAAGAGTAAAATGGCAGCTGAAAGGTATTAAGTAGACATATTCACACCCATAGCCCATCACGTCTCCCTTCCATGTCCTTCAGATTGGCAGGCGTCACACTGACCGAGGCAACAGATGATCTGGTCTACATTTCAAAACATGTCCTGCAGCCACTGCGGCCCGTTCAATTATTTCACCAAATTAGTGCCTGCGATTCAGAGGGGGGAGAGAAAAAACTGGTAAATGTTAACCCAGGCTCGCAAGCCGGCTGGGCGTGCTTTGTCTTCCACTTGTCTTTTAGTTAAGGGTCAAGAGATTAGAGTCCACCTCTCACAGTTAAGGTCAGACACCTCCCCCTTGTGGTTCAGCATAACCGGTTCAATCCTCTCACGAGGATTCAGGTGTTCCTCTGGCTGGACAGGTAGGTCCCGTGACAAGCAGAGAGTTGAATGACACGTGTCACTAACACAAATCACCGTGTCCTCGAGTTTGAATGAACCACAGCCAATATAAGACCTTGAAACCACAAGTGAGAATTAAACAATAATAGGAAGAGAATTACACTTTTAGAACATACCGCTAATTTCCTCTGGACAAGTCAGTGTTGCCATACCGGTTAGATTACGAAATGTGTTACTTGAATTATTAAAAACTGTACAACCTATAGAAGCACAGGAAAGAATAGAAGGATTTATTCAAGAATATATAAAGAGTGCCTGCAAATCAATAAAAGAAAATATTCATAGACTAATAGAAAAGTAAACAAAGCAAATGAACAGGCAGTACGTAGAGAATAAATTTTAGAGCCAATTACTTACCTCATAAAAAGCGTGGTATCATCAGCAGTCAAGTGAGAACTAATTAAAACCATAATTAAATATGTATTATTTTTCACCCAATAGATTGGAAAAGTTTTTAAAGTGTTGCAAGAATGTGGGAAACTGCAGTAGTATATAATTTTGACGGGAGTATATAAGTTGGCAAAACATTCCTTGAAGGCTAATTGTTAGCACCCATCAGAAATTTAAATTCCCTTTGATGTAGCAATTGGTCTTGTAGAAGCTCTTTTTAAAGCATATTCGTGAAAACTTTTAAGTGTGAGGATTATCATTGCCACCTCTGGGAAGGGATTACATAGAAAATATGAATGTCCATCGATAGGACACGGTAAAGGGAGTCATGGCACAACCCAATGGTGGAAAAGACAGGTAGCTGTGCGGTTATGAGGCAATGATGAGTTAATGGTACATGTGTTGACCTGAAAATGCATATTCACATCACTAGGTGAGAAAGCAAATTTTAGGAAAAAGAGTGTGTTTAACGTGATCCTATGAATGTTATAAAATCTGTATGCACCTATGTGTATACGTACACGTATGTAAATACAGAAAACTGTGGGCATGTCGGTGGAAGGAAAGGGAGACCTCCTGCTTTACACACCATGTTCGTGTGGGGTCCTGTCTCCCAGAAGTCACATTTGAAATCTTTTTAAGAAATTTTTTTTAAGTTTATTTATTTATTTCGAGAGAGAGAGAGAGAGAGAGAGAGAGAGAGAGAGAGAGAGAGAATCCCAAGCAGGCTCCTCACTGTCAACACAGAGCCCGACGTGGGGCTCAAACACATGAACCATGAGATCATGACCTGAGCCAAAATCCAGGGGCCCCCCACTGCCTCCAAAGGCTCGAGAGAACCATCCACCCCTTGCCTCTTCCAGCTTCCGGCGGCCGTGGGCCTCCCTCTTTCTTCTGGCCACAACCCTGCAATCTCTGCCTGTGCCTCCACATGGCCTTCTCCCCCATGCGTGTCCTCTCTCCCACGTGCCATAAAGAGACTTGTAGATGCTTGTAAGGCCTTCATCTTGAGATCTTTAATTTATGTCTGCAAAAACTCCTTTTCCAAATGAGGTGGCATTCACACGCTCTGGGGGTCACCATCTAGCTCACCACAGACGGCATTTAAGCTAAGAACTAGAAGGTGCGTGGAAGACAGACGTGGTGAGGAGTGTGTGTGTGTGTGCGCGCGCACGCGTGCACAAACATCAGTGTGCATGTGTGCGTGCCTGTGCTGAAGGGTGGGGAGCATGCATTGTAATTGTGACAAACACAGAAAATAATGAAAATGGTCAAGGTACATTTTTTAAAACCCTCCTGTGGGTGGGATGAAACCCACTGATAACTAATTCACAGAAGCAGAAATACTGGTGACAGACAGTATATGAAAACACATTCAATATCATTCAGAAATGTAAAAACTATAAATTAAGATATTTAATATTATCTTACTACATTAATTAAGATTTGTTTTTAAATTTTTTTAATAGGTAGGTAAGCCTTTACTTTATTATTATTATTATTATTATTGAGAGAGGGAGAGAGGGCACGAGTGAGTGAGAGTGGAGAGACAGAGAGAGAGAGAGAGAAGCAGGGCTCACCCAAAGCTTGGCCCATGTTCACCAGAAGCAAGGCTTGTGCTCATCTAGAGTGGAGCTCAAGCTTACCTGATACAGGAGTTGAACTCATGAACCACGAGACCATGACCTGAACTGAAGTCAGGTGCTTAACCAACTGAGCCACCCAAGTGCCCTAAGATTTTTAAAAACAAACACAGCGATGATAGGAGCATAACAAATGAACATCTTCTTGTACTGCACTAACTGTGGACTTTGAGACAACTTTCCAAAGGCAAGTGGACCTAATGATTCTGTTTTTTGAGATCTACTCCCAGATAGATACTCAGAAATACAGTCAAGAATTCCTGAACAAGGATTTTGCCTCAACATCATGAAGAATCAGAAAGGCCTTTACACTAATATCAGAGACATACTTAAGTAAATTATCAAGTAGCATACACTGAAATATTATTCTGCATTAAGATACATTTTAGAAGAATTTTAAATGTCCTAGGAGCACCGTATAAGGTTTAGCGGAAGAAAGCAGGAGATAAAATTTTATATATTAAAAAAAGCCCCCAATTTAAGAAGTATACTAGCAAAGGTTGGGAAGAAAACACGCCAATATGAAAACAATGGTCATTTCTTTGTATTTTTCGGTACTTTACTAATTTTCTTCAACGAGACGTAACAGACACCATCCGAGGAAGGTGAGGTCTCATTCACAGAAGCAGGGCTTCATTTAGTGATCTTCCTGGGAGTGATTTTTACAACTAAAAATGGCCTGAGAGTCAATCTCTCACCAGAGCAATTCCTTGGGGTCCCCCCGACCCCCAATTCCTCTGGCACGAAAACGCTTCACAGGGCCACTCTCGGCCCTCCCTCACTGCCCCTTTCTTCCTTGGTCTCCATACACACCACCTACCCTCTTCAGAACTCTAAGGAGCAAGTTGGTTTATATCTGAATAAAGCAAACTCTGCAAACCAAGAACCACTCTCAGTTGATGAGTGGTCTTGTCTTCATGTCTCCACGACTTTTTGACTGGGATCCATGAGCAGCCTCTATGGCAGAAAACCTTAAAATCCCTCTGCCCACAGTCAATATCAAGAGGATGATATGCCACTTTTGTGGCTGAGAGAGAACTGTTATGGCAAATGCAATATATGCATCTTCCCAATATTGTCCCTTCTCAATCTGGGATGGACCGAGATGCCACCACAAGACTCTCAGGTAAGTTTGAGTGCTCCTGGAGCACGGTGCCCCATGCTAATTACGATTCCTTCCTTGTAGCCTTGTGTTTGCCATGAAATTTCCATTCTTGATTTTCTGTTGCCTTGGTTTCTGTGTATCTCTCAGCCAAGTGCTCCCCAGATCTCTACACGACATGTACCCAATACATTCAAACAACATGGATGCTCTGCGCCCTTTAGTTTTCCATCTTGTGACGGGATGGCCCTCCTTCTGTCACCTGGTCGCAGTGGCACAGGTGTGGTCGGGCGTCTCCACCACCATCACCCATCGACGCCCTCCACCTGCTGCTGCTGGACCTTCGGTCCTTGCAACTCACGGATCCCCTTTGTCCACGTGCTTCTCTTGCACGGCATATCCTGTGGTAGTGAGGTGTTGACACTTTGCACGTCTGCAAATGTCTGCATTCTAGTCTCATACTTGATTGATGGCTTCCCTGGGTGTCAAATATAAATCGAAGAGTATCTTTTCTCAGACGCGTGGAGGCATTATTCCATTTCCCTGTAGCTTCTAGCACTGCTGTTTTAAAGTCCATGGTGTTCTGAATCCAAGGGCTTTGTAAGTGATTCCTTTCTTCCCCCCGGGGAACTTGTAGGATCTTTGTCTCTAGTGTCTGAAATGCCATGATAATATCACTCAGTAGGGGGCTTTTTTCCTTCCATTGTGCTGGCCACTGGGTGAATCCTTTCAGTTTTAAGACCTATGTGCCTGTTTCCGAGAAATTTTCTTCAAGTACTTCATTGAAGATTTTTTTTTCTCTCCTTTTCTTTGGCGTCTGTGTGGAAGCCCTATTACTTAGATATTGTATCTTCTGGGCTGAGCCTCTAATTTAAGGAACTTTTCTATTATCTGATCCTTGGTCTTTTTGTTCACCTTTCTGGGAAATTTCCTCAAATCTGTCTTCTGTTCCTTCTACTGAGTGACTACGTTTTTATTTCAAAGAGCTGCTCCCCAATTTTTCTCTCAAAGCCCCTGGCTTAATGGGACATAAACTAAGCAGTTATCTTGGGAGTATTCACACCTCTTCTCTTTTCCCCCCAAAAGTTTTGATCCACGAGTACCCTGCAACATGAAGAATGCTCCTAGAGTTCTTTTCCTGCCACTGCTTGTGTCAAACAGAACAGCGAGTTTGAAAGCTGGCATCGTGACATAAACCTTCTTTCTCTTCAGCTGAACCCTACCCCCAAAGCCCAAATAAGTGCCGGAGAGGATGGCACATGTCTCGCGTTGTTGGAACGCACCTCGGGTTGAAAGAGTCACTCACCACAGTCTCATCTAGCTTCTTTAATGAGATTCCTGCCAAATGCTTTGGCTAGATGCATCATCTTTATGGTGGGCAAAGGGAAACAGGTCAAGTACAGGCTCTGTGGGATTATGAGTGACTTCGAGACCAGGAAACCTTGAGTAGCCCTCCTCCCTGGATTAATGAAGATCGGTGTGAGGGGAGCCTTAGCAGAGAAGGGAACAAAGGCCCCCCAGCACAACAGAGCCCCTTAGCAATGGAGAGCAGCCGATGGATTCATGGTTAGAACAGGAAAGGAGCATCCACATGGCCCCAGTCCCTCCTGAATTCTAAATCACCACTTCTCAGACACTGTGGTCCCAGGCAGATAAGCTGACCTGGCTGACCACAGAAAATAAATGAAACCTGACTCCTTGAGCCATCCAGCTCTGTTCCCCAGACTACTGTGGCCTTTCCTTCTCTGTCTCTATCTTGGTTTGGACCCTTGTCAGGGTTCTTTAGCCCCTGACAGTGTAGATAATAGTAATAATAATCAAAGATATCAGTTTGGGCATTTACAATATACCAGGGCTGTAAGGTACTACACTCGAAGAATTTCAGTGAATTCAGAAAGCAATCTATTCGCCGTAGGTGGTAGTACACCCGTTTCATCCATTATAGTCGGAAACTCCGAGTTTACATGACTTGCCCACAACCGTTCACTCATGTACGTGCTTCGTCTATTCTGACTTACTTTATTTCTACTTCCAAATCCCCAATCCGCCTGCAGTGGCAAGGTTACAAACAGAAGAAGATTAAATGGGAAACCATGTGTCCGGTATGGCTAATAAATCCAAAGAAAACAGGGAGCATATTTTTAAAAGATCACAATTTACCTATCTCCATTCTTCGGGCTCGATTTCAGAGGGGCTGAACCTCATTTTACATGCCTCTTGCCGGAGTAAAACACAGAGAATTGGCATTACAGATTACACAAGATGATAGCCCCCCATATACATGAGAGACTCCTTTACTGGAAGAAATAAAAGGAAAATGACCCAAAATCACAACCTTCGAATTACAACCTTATTCAAAAGCCATAAAGCAGTACCCGTTATCTGTTAAATTCACGCATACTTAAAAATTCAGTAATGACCGTGTTGTGAATACCAACTTCAAAAAATCATCAGATGTGTCTAGGGAACGCGTTTTTCTGTAAAAGGGAAAAATAAATGGCACTTTATTGCATTAGATTCGAATTTACTATCAGGATTTTCCAGAATCTTCCTGTTTTAGAAGAGCTTACCCCCATGCCAGAATACATCCTAATTTTTGTTTAAAAAAAAAATGGTTAGGGGCGCCTGGGTGGCTCAGTCGGTTAAGCGTCCGACTTCAGCCAGGTCACGATCTCGCGGTCCGTGAGTTCGAGCCCCGCGTCGGGCTCTGTGCTTACTGCTCAGAGCCTGGAGCCTGTTTCAGATTCTGTGTCTCCCTCTCTCTCTGACCCTCCCCCATTCATGCTGTGTCTCTCCCTGTCTCAAAAATAAAAAATAAAACGTTAAAAAAATAAAAAAAAAAGTGGTTACTATAACTTCAAAAATTGAAGGTCTTTTTATCTATGATCACAAAGCATTCCTATCAAGAAAAAGAGGCCACTATTATCACCTTCATTTTGAGGAAACAGAGAGAAAGAAGGTAATCACTCACTTAGGCTACTTGCCAGAAGGCATAAACAAAAAAAAAACAAACAAACAAAAAAAAAAAACGGACCCACGCTCTGTACTGGCTTCCCAGTGCTTTTCCACCAGAGTACTCCATGTACGAAGCGCTCAATGTTGCAATAATAAAAGCATTATTGATTCGGGGTTGTAGAATTGATATTCGTGTCTTAGCCTCACATTAAGCATAAAAATGATCAAAAATGCACTTGGAGATATTCCCTTCCCTCTGTTTTTCTTTTCTCCTTCTTAGCCTCCGGGGGAACATAATCAGACACCAGAGTCAAAAGAATGGAGAGAGTGTAAGCAGAGGTCATAACGGGAGAAATGCATGGAAAACCTCATGCGCTAACATATTTAAAGTCCATTCTTAATGCGGTAAATGATGTGACTCTAAAAGTGTACAACATAGAAATGGAAGAACTTGGTATAAAATATTTTCGTCTCTATTCCTGTGTCAGCTTATGACAAGGGAAGTGATCCACAGAATCCTAGTGCACAGGAAGGCCAGACCAGTGGTGGTTTCCAGGGTGGGAGGGTACGGATCCCCCTTCACCGGGGCTGGCCTCCGTGGAGAAGGAGAGGTATACTAGGAAGACAGGAAGTACCCTTTCTCTCCACGGTCGCCATCTAACCCATCTAACCATCCCAAACCTGGGGAGAGTGGGTGCACTCAGGACAGGAATGCAGACGAGAGTCTACAAGTTAAAAACGAAAGGATTTGTCATTCGAAAATACGAATAGCTGATAAATTGTATACGTATCTTTCACGTTGCAGTTGCAGAAAATGAACAAGAAGTCAACCCTGCCTATTTAAATAGCTTGAACCCATGTTTCCCTTTCTTGTTATACGATAACGTGTTTTAAAAAGTGAGGGTGTGGTTTTTGTGTGTGTGTGGTTTGTTTTTTTAATTACACAACCACAAGTGTGAGAAATTATACTTGGAAACTTACCTCCAGCAAGGGACCGAAAGACCGCGAAGGTGGGGATCAGCTGCACTGAAATCACAGCTCTATCTGGGCAAGTGTCAGAGTGATGGGGGGGTCCGTGGAACAAAACATTTGAAATCGGGACTGTCTGTCCAAGGGAAACTGAGACCTCCCGCAGGACAGCACGGACTCAAAGTCTCTTTCGCTCTTGGCGTTGCACATGCTTACTTGTACTGAAATTTGTAGGGGAGGCTGTTTCTATGCCTTTGTCTATGTGGAGTAGGACATATCAGAACTACGGGTGGATTGGAACCATGGGCTTTCTGGGCTCGAGAAACACGCAGATTTCCTCTCTGATCCTTCAGCTCCCATCTCCACCTCTGCCAGAGAAAATATATGACTGCACCAGGCCTGATTTTCTTAGCATGCGATTAAATATTCACGGGGTATTTGCTCTAGTCTTCTGCATTTTTCTACATATCAAACACCTATAGGTTGTCTTAAAATTTTATTTCTTCCCTTTCCTTCCTTCCTTCCTTTCTTCTTTTTCTTTCATTTTCTTTTTTTTTAATATCTTTTAATGTTTATTTATTTTTGAGACAGTGAAACAGAGAGCATGAGAGGGGGAGGGACAGAGAGATAGAGGAGGTCAGAGGCTCTAAAGCAGGCTCCAGGATCCACGCCAACAGCAGGGAGCCCGATGCGGGGCTTGAACCCGTGAACTGTGAGATCGTGACCTGAGCCGATGTCAGACAATTAGCTGACTGAGCCACCCAAGCACCCCTCATTTTCTGTTTGAGAGCAGGTGATGCTTTCTGCTCAAGCAAGGGTCTGGCAGTCTAGCACATTCTGTGTCAGGGAACATGGGCCTTTCTCCTTGTCTCCTAAACTGCTGGTATTCTGCGTGAGTTACTGCCAAGCCCAATAAGACCCCAAAGTCTCAGGCACAAAACCACGAACAGTTTTACGTGCCATCGTCAGAGAGACAAAGCGGGAGCCAACAAAGGCTTTGGGGTTCCCACAAACACTTCCCCAGACCACCCTGCCATGTCAGCTGGGCAGAGGTCTCTGGAACACAGCACCCGTAGCCGACCAGACTGCCCAGGCCACACTCTGGTAAAGGTCCAATGCCCCAAAGAGGCTGTGGAAACAAACAGTCCTACGTCTTTGGGCTCCTTCAATGGGGAGATTGTGTTTCAGCCCATTGTTCTGTGTAGACACTTATTAACCCGACTGCACTGAGAGCAAGGGGCTGCACCCATATCTATTGATTAACAGTCCATAGCGCGGTAATCCTCCCGCTCCGATCAATGCAGCCTGCCAAGCAGACCCCCTCCCCCACCCAGCGGAGCCCTTTGCTCTGGCCACCGACGTGTCTCGCTGTGCTTGTCCAGACGTGGGAGAGGCCACAGGGAAGGTGAGCTGCCGTGTGCAGGGTTTACAATTCCCGGAAATTCCTCGTGAGACCACAGATGCCTTCGTGATAACCCTCCGCCAGTTTCAAGCAACGTGAAGCAATTTTTCACAAACAAGAACCCTGTGTGAAAAAATACAATACTCTGCCCATTATTGCTGGATTATAAATCCCAATAATCCTCTGGCTAGGTAGAAACTGACATGGCCAGCTTCTAAGATGTTAAACCTTTCCCGTGTCTGTGACATCCCGATACATTCCACAAACTGGCCCTCGTTCTTGAACCGGATTGTTCACACGGCTGTTTGTGATAATAAAGTGGTTACCTCTGGCATATTTGTATCATGTGGGTATTTTTCTGGAGCAAAAACATTACTGAGAAGTAACCCCTTCCTGTATTTTCCTTCCGTTGACCAAGTTTTTTTTTAATTGTCCCCCAAAACAATTAAATTCATTGATCCATTTAAGGAATAAGGAATCCACCTGGGAAATCATAATATTTTTTTTAATTTTTTTTTCAACGTTTATTTATTTTTGGGACAGAGAGAGACAGAGCATGAATGGGGGAGGGGCAGAGAGAGAGGGAGACACAGAATCGGAAACAGGCTCCAGGCTCTGAGCCATCAGCCCAGAGCCCAACGCGGGGCTCGAACCCATGGACCACGAGATCATGACCTGGCTGAAGTCGGACGCTTAACTGACTGCGCCACCCAGGCGCCCCTGGGAAATCATAATTTTTAAGGTGCCATTGCACAAGGTCGGTCCAAACAAAGTCCATTTGGTCCTCCCACAATTGTGGAGTCAAAATGATTTAAGACGAGAGCCGACGCCGGGGGAGGTGGAATGTTCCCAAGGAAGTGTGAGGACCCACGGGTGCAGTCTAGTCGCTTGGAGGCGGAGATGAGCATCTCCTCTGCTGTCGATCGTCCACTAACCGCTTTCCAACGAGGAAGGGGCCATCTCCCCTCCACACATGGGAATACTTAGCGTGGAAGCTTTCACAAGAGAAAATGGAGCGATCCTGACTCTTATTCAGCATCGTGCGGTGCTTTCTTCAGATTGCACCTGCCATGTTGCCGCTGCACCTGCTGCCCGGAAAGAATGGGCTGAGCGTCCCCTCCCCCACGGCACGCAAAAGCCCCCCCCCCCCACCGCACACACCCTTTTATGACCTCCCAGCTCATGCAAGAATGCCTTCTGTGCCTCGCCTTCAGAATCTCAGCTACATAAAATGAATTTAGCTGAAGCCTGAGCAGGAAGCCGCACGTGGGGAGGGACAGCACAATGTGACACGGTGATTTGTCCACTTAAAGCCATGTGGCCGGACCGTGGTACTCACCTCCCTGCCACACGCTTTCACGCGCAGCAAATCACTCCCGTTAAAAGAATGCGAGCTTTGTTTCCAAGTATTATTCCACACAGATGTGAAATTTTAATGTGTGTGTGTGTGTGTGTGTGTGTGTGTGTGTGTGTGTTCTTTTAATGGTGTAACCAGCTATATTTATAATTAAAAGCAGGCTCAGGGCACAGAGGCACTGTGTGGGTTTTCTACAAGGGGCCTAGGAACCTGTCTCTCTGGTAAATTATGCAAGTATATGCACTCGAAAATTAAAAGGCAATCTAAAAGGGGAGATTGGTTTAGTTCTATTTAAAAGTAAACAGTTTATTTAATATTAGTAAAATATGTGTTCTACATTTATGTGCACGCACAATGCATAGATAAGTTAATTTGCATAAGAGCAGATTTTGTTAAGAAATGCTTGGATTATTTGCACATGAAGTTGCTTTTTAAGGTTAGGGCTTGCATATTTCCTGGGGGGGGGGGGGGGTGGGCGGAAGAAAGTAAAATTTGGTGATAAACTTGCAACATTTCTGAAGCTGGCTTCATTCCAGATATGATTTGTCCGGTCTAGGTTGGCCCAAACCAGAGTCCTCAAATTTTCTCAAAGGTCCAGGAACGAGCCTGGTGTTTCTGGGACCCAGACAATAATATGGAAGCTACAGATACTATCTCACAGCTGTCGATGTGGGAACAGAAGCCATTCCTGACCGGGTTCCTTCCTTTTTCCCTTCTCACCCTTCTTTCCTTCCATCCCTTCCTTTCTTGTCTGTCCTGTTCAGATGTATGTGCATAACGAAGAGTACTTCCTAGTACACAGAAAGTGCTTGCCTCGTGAACCAAATGAATAAATCATGCAGCTCATTTATGCTTTCATCCAACCTATAGATCACGCTTTCAGCCCGAAACTGTGCCGAGTCCCAGGGATGCACAGATAATCCCATCGTGGCCCTTGCTTTGAGGAAACATGAAGCCTGGAGAAGGACAGGGGCTAGCATGGCACATGTACCCAATTTTACCCCCGAGGTGTCCACCCCACCTTTTCCCTCTCTGCAATGAAGTTATTTCTCCAGGAATAATCAGTTGTAAGAATTATCTTCTTGATTTGTTCACTAGTTTTAAAACAGTTAAAAATTAAGTAAAAAATTCTACTTTTAACTATATCAATCAAATTTAATTAAATATTTCATATACGACCAAAACAACGTGAATTTACAAACAAAACCATCATGCCATTCGGTTGGTAGTGTTTCATTGTTTTAAACTTTTGACACAAATTTACATCGTCTACTTGGAATGTTTCACTTAACTATGGGAATGTATATAGAATCACAGGGTCGGAGGCCCCTGGGTGGCTCAGTTGATTGAGCGTCTGACTTCTCAGACTCAGGTCTGACTGCGGCTCAGGTCACAGTTTGTGGGTTCGAGCCCCACGTCGGGCTCTGTGCTGACAGCTCAGAGCCCGGAGCCTGCTTCGGATTCTGTGTCTCCCTGTCTATCTCTGCTGCTCCCCTAGCCTGCTTGCACACTCTCTCCTTCTCTCTCTCTCTCTCTCTCTCTCAAAACTAAACTTAAAAAAAAAAAAAAAAGAACCACGGGGTGTAAGAGCTGTTCCTAAAGAGAGTACCCACAGTTCTGAGTCACTATGAATTTACTGTCCGCACAAACCTGTGTTGCCGAATCCAGGTGGCCATATAGAGGGGGTGTTCTCCTCCACAATACGATGTTTATCAAGAGTTAAGTCATGGCCATGTGCTCACTTGAAGTTTACAGATACATTATTAAAACTTAACAATAGCCAGAGCAGTTGTTTACAACTTAAACCGACAAAATATTACTTGTCAGGTGGATTATTCCTGCCCTTAAATTCCCCAAGGACCTAACGAAGCCTTCCAACGGTCCAGATTAATTTCTTCGTCAAGGGCTTTCTGAAGACTCTTGAAGAGGCTTCCTTTTGTTCCATACCCTTAGAGATGCTCCAGATGCTCAGTGACGATACGAATAGTATGGCACAAGCTGTAGGGCAGACATGTTTATATGGCTACAGGGTTGCAGGCACCTTTCTAGTTGTTTTGTGTCAACAATTATACATCCCAATAACCCTGGGAAGCAGGCACTTTGGTATTCCCATTTAGAGGTGAGAAACTGAGGCACAGAGAGGCCGAATGACTTGTGCAAGCTCCCACAGTGAGGAAATGACTGAGCTGAAACTCAGCCCGAGGAGTCTGGCTCCAAACTCCATGTTCCTGACCAGCACCCTCTGCCCCCTTCCTGGTGCCCTGTGGTTACGTCCAGATATCACCTTAAAGCGTCGCGTGGAGAAACCCAAGTGCAAAGTGCCTACTCTGGTGAAATGATGTGTTTGCAGTCGCATTACTGAAGAATATCATCTATTCATTTTTACTGTCTGACATGGAATCCGCTTTGGCTGTGTAAATGAGTTGTCCAGATGCGATTTTTATCTAGAGGAAGAAAATGATATTTCTGACTACCTTCCGTGTATCAGGTACCAAGCCAGGATATTGACATATGTCATCACATTTCATTATCCTAACAACCTTGTAAAGCAGGTACTTGGGAATCCCTTGGTTTTGTAGTTTTGGTTTCTGTTTTGTTTTTTGGGTTTTTTTTTTTCCATGAGGAATATCAAAATGCAAAGAAGTTAAGTGATTCGCACAAGGTTTCGATGGCTAGTTACAAAATAGAAACTACTTAGGAAACGAGGGGCACCTGGCTGGCTCGGAGCATGTGACTCTTGATTTCAGGGTTGTGAGTTCAATCCAACCTTGGGCATAGAACTTAGAGAGAGAGAGAGAGAGAGAGAGAGAGAGAGAGAGAGAGAAATTACTCAGGAAATTAGACTCATGTCTTTCCAGACAAAAACAAAAAAACAAAAAACAAAAACAAAAACAAAACAAACAAAAAACCCCCTGAGTTGTAACATCATCTCACGGCTCTGGAGTCAGAAGATACAGATTAGAGCCCACGATGGTCACGATTATCGTTTCTCTCCAAACCCTAGATGTTGCTTCTGCCCTGCTCACAGCCACCTCGTGAAAGCGGTCCCATCAGCTGTGTCTAAGACACGTTGCTGGCAGGACCACATTGAAGGTCACTGCAGTCCGACAGGTGAGCCAAGATGTGGCCCAACAGGAAGGGCTTTGCCCCATGGGTCCTGCTAAGACCCTCAGATGAAGGCTTTCTGGAATTTGTACCGGAATACAGAGCGGATTCAAAAAGTCATAGCACAGGCAAATGACGCTCCCAAGTAAAGACAGATGCCACAGAAATGAGAGCCAGAGGGCTTGGGAGAAACCCAGAGGCAGCAGGAAGATCCCTGGAGCTGAGAACCTTCAAGACTTGCCAGGCCCTGATCCCACCCACAGCCACTCAGGTCACCTCTTCCCTGGTCGTAGGCACTTCTGGTGATTTTAAAAATTAAGAAAATAACAAGTTTGTGGGGACTTACGTAAGATTCTTACGAGTCTTGAAACGAAGTGTTTACTTAATGACAGTTGCTATTATTTGTATATCACAAGGCATTCCCCAAACAATCTTCATTCCTGTGAGCTTAGTCCCACAGAATGATTTCTCCACGCTACTGCAGCTTTAAGGCCGCTGCGTTAACATGGAAAAGCAGTGCGTTTGAAATAGTGAGACCCTGAACGCAGGTACCATCTCGTGACTTCCATCCACACAGGTCACTTAGGAAAGTGCTTTCGGAGGCTCGGTTTCTCTTCTGAAAAGAGAAGGGAGCATATAACCTCCATCTCACGTGCAGAACTGCAAACTCAATGTCAAAGCCCACGTAAACGTTCTTTATAAAGGTGAAAGTCTATCAAGATACAATTTGTTTTGTCATCTGCAAAAACACAATTATAATCAAAGAGAACAAGGTGGGGCACACACAGAGTCCAGATAATCAAGAAAGACTTCCCTGATTGAGTAAACGATGAGGTAAAATATGAAGGATCGATACCTAAGTAACAAGGGGTAAGGAAGGAAGTCTACATATATGGAGTTAGACATACAAATAGGGGCGATGATGGGCTGACATCAGATGAGACCGGCCTGAGAGCTAATTATGAAGCTTCCGGGAATTTTGCAAGCCAGTTGTCAAACATAGCCATTGTTAAAAAAAAAAAAAAAAAAAAAAGAATTCTATAACTTCATCATTAAATAAATTCTATTATTTTAAAAACAGAAGAAAGGGGCACCAGGGTGGCTCAGTCGGTTAAGCGTCTGCCTCTTGGTTTCAGCTCAGGTCACGATCGCACGGTTCCTGAGATTGAGCCCCACGTCGGGCTCTGCACTGACAGTGTGGAGCCTGCTTGCGATTCTCTCTCTCTCCCTCCCTCTCTCTCTCTCTCTCTCTGCCCCTTCCCCCCACCCAAAAATAAATAAACAAATAAACTTAAGAAAAATGAAATAAAAACATAATAAAGGGGTGTCTGGGTGGCTCAGTAGGTTAAACTTCCAGCTCTTATTAAATATTTTTAAATGTTTATTTTTGGAGAGAGAGACAGACAGAGCATGAGTGCAAAAGGGGCAGCAGAATATGAAGCAGGCTCCAGGCTCCAAGCGGTCAGTACAGAGCCCAACACGGGGTTTGAACCCACGAACCACATATCATGAGCTGAGCCACCCAGATGCCCCATTAGCGTCTAACTCTTTACATCAGCTCAGGTCTTGATCTTGGGGTCGTGAGTACAAGCCTCATGTTGGGCTTGAAAATAATAATTAAAATTCAAAGAATAATGACAAATATATTTTATATTTAATAAAATATAAATAAATAATAATAAAATGATTAATAATAATAATAATTAAAACGCAATAAATACTCAAAATTCACGGTGCAAATTATTTTCTGTACATTTTTATTAGTTTTCTTTGTAACAATAATACTTATTTGTGAAAATAATTACTGTTACTTTGTAACAATGATCACTTATGTTGCCTTTGGATGGTGAAAGTATAACATGATGGACCGCTTTGTATTTCTTCCCCATTGAGCATTCAGTGGGGTCACAGTGCAGGTTGACATTGGTCGTGGCAGGAGTATTTATGCCATAGAATAGGAGAAGTACAAATCAGGGCTTGATTCATTGTCTGGATTTAAGATTACACTGATTCCCCAGATTTAAGAAAGTACGCATGTCTATGGCTGTTACATTGTGAGCGGCACAAAAAATGGAGGTAATATTCTTTCAATAATTGAAAACTCTGACCTAGTTCATCAGAGAAGCCACTCAAATCCTTGACACATGTGTGGATTTCAGATTTCCAATAGACCTTCTCGGTTGTACATTTGTACTGTAACAACATTCATTTGTCAGCATTGTGAGCACCTTCGTTGCTGCGTCAGACAGGAATCAAACATTTATTCATGGACTGATTTAGTCAATTACGATTTGGTTGGTGATGAGTTCAAGAGTTTAGCAAACATCTGTGAACACATTCTGGGAGAATCAATTGGCAAAATGGAGTTTACAATAAATACCATTGCATGTTTTACCATTTGCAAGTTGTACCTTTTAAAATAAATTTATATGCACACATGCACACACACACACACACACACACACACACACACACATCTTTCTAGAGAGCTGGTCATGAAACCTTTCCCAGAACATGACTGGGTGGAAGACAGACTTCTGTCACGGTGTGATAGCAGAACTACAGGACAAAGCTACAGTGTATCTTGTGAAACAAATACAGAGAGAAAGTAGACAATGAGGAGAGGTGTCACTGGTAGGAACCAGATCCTTCAGGGAAGGTTTATCCTAGGAACTTTGGAAAGCCATGAAAAGCTTTTAAGCAATAACGTGAAGTTGTCATATTTTTGCTGGAAAAATATTCCTGGATGCAACCGGTAACAAATCGAAGAAGGCCGGAAGGGCAGAGGAAAAGGCTGGTGTTGAGCTACTTCAGTATTTGGAATGACAGCTTTCGGTAGCAAGAACTAGATGGCGGCAGGAAAATATGATCTGTATTAGTCAGGGCATGTAAGGCTCAGATGCTGTAACAAGTAAGTCCAAAACAGTTTTTGGATTGTTACATAAAACCTTATGCTTACTCACAGCCATGCAATGAAAGGTTTGTCGAGCACCTTCCATGTGATTCAGGCACAAGACCTTCCATTTAGTGGCTCCAATGGCATATACAATCTCTTTATTCTCTCCATAATCTGGGCCGAAAAAACGGAAATGAGAGAGTAGAGGAGAAAATAAGTGGCCGGAAGTGGCTCATGTTCCACTGCCCCAAACTAATCCCAATGTCCCACAGACCTACAGGGGGCCTGGAAAGATCAGCTTTCGTCTGCGCTGGGGGGAAAATAAAGTGACTTCTCTCCCTTTACTTTGTAAATGTCTCATTTCTTGACAGCTGAAAGACACTCAGATATCTGTTGATGGAACACACAAACATGAATCTCTCAGCTTCCACATTCTGGAATTCACTAGAGAAATAAGAATACTAGTCCTGGGAAGTTTACAAGAGGAGAAAAAACCTTAGGTTTGGGTTTGACTGAATTTTCGCCCTTCTGTTTAACCTCTCTGTGACCTTCATCAAACTTTTTTCTTGTTTTTGAAGCTCTAAAATAGGGGAAATAATAGCTTGTCTACTTTGGAAGGTCTAGGGAAACCCAATAAGTAGAGGTAAGCCCACATTGTAAGGTGTTAGCGTTCTTACTGGGGGCTGAAATACACAGATGGGAATATGGCACTACCCCAAGGAACACGAAGAAAAAGCTATGAGTTTTGACTGGAAATATCCCTCTTGCTCTGCTGAAGCAGCGAGCAAAAGCGTTGTCACTTCGCTCGTGTGGTGGGAGCACAACACAGAGATGGGACATCAGCACAGCCTGCGTTTCCCGTCAGCTGTGTGGCCAAAGGCACAACAGTCAGCTCCATGCTGCATATCACCAGTAGGACTTTTGCAATCTCACTGAAATCAGAAAAGAACATTAATACGTATTTCCCGGATACCGTAGATTCCTGGCTGATGGGTAGAGTTGGATCCTCCTTAAACAAACAAACAATTAAGGCTTTATTTTTAAATTTCCTTTAAGTAACGTAAAATTTAGTTGGCAACTAGTCTTTATCCAATTGGAAGAAAAGGCAAACTTTGGCTTAAAAAAAAAAATCAGCAATGACTGTATCAATGGAAACATGCTACTGTGTGCTTACTACATAGAATGTTTAGCAGAAAGAGAGCAAAGTTTACAGTCTTCCTGGGTCCCCCCACCAAAACAGAAGAGGCACTTCCTTTCCCCTTCGTGTGTTTTCTACAAATCCACCTGCACTGTTTGGACCACTGCCTTTCTACAGCCCCGTTTTGAGACTTGCGTATCTCCCGGCCCTCCTGTGCACAGATTATTTAATGTAAATCTTAATCGTATTGCAAATCTCCTTTTCATGAGTCCTCCCTCGTACTAGGTCACCTACAGGATCCTCAGGTCCTGTCTGGGTCATCCAAGGCTGTCAGAGAACAAACCCCAGGTGTCTGCCCGGTTGTTCTTTCTCCCCCTCTGTCTTTGTCCTCCAAATATATGTAGCTGTTGGCGGTGTGTTCAATCTTCCAGACATGCTCAGAGATCTTGCCACCTCCGGGAAATCTCTATGTGCATGCCCGATAAACGACAAATTCCTATCCTTCTCTCAAGCCTCGGCTCACACTTCCATGACCTCACAGATCCCTCCAGGCTGACTTGTATAACCCCTCCCCTCACCTTCATTAGGGCAGACCCAACACTAAGCAGCTCAGCGTTTAAATGTATATCTGACACTCTCTCCGGAACTGTTACGCACCCGAAGGCAGGGCTGTGTTTTCTGTTTTTTGTTTTTTTATCCCTAGATCCCTGGTTTCTATCACATGCCTGGCACATAGTAGGTGCTTTGTAAATGTTCATAAGCAGGAAGGAGGGTTTCTACAACAGAAGATGTGCCGACCACCCGCCCCATCTGGGCAGTGTTGCACAGCAGCTGAGAACCTCCCCTATAACTGGGGTCAGGCAAACCCCCTCCCATCCTCTGCTGCTCGTGTTAGAGATTGGGACAGCTGTCTGTTTCCACACTGCATCAACCTGTACACAGGACAGGTAAAAATAATTTTACCTTCTTTGAATTTGGTAAAAAGAATCATCGCACTGGGGCGCCTGGGTGGCTCAATCGGTTAAGTGTCCGACTTCAACTCAGGTCACGATCTTGCGGTCCATGAGTTCAAGCCTCGCATCGGGCTCTGGGCTGATGGCTCAGAGCCTGAAGCCTGCTTCGGATTCTGTGTCTCCCTCTCTCTCTGCCCCTCCCCTGTTCATGCTCTGTCTCTCTCTGTCTCAAAAATAAATAAACGTTAAAAAAAATGTTTTTTAAAAAAAGAAGAATCATCACACCAAAGTTAGCAGGAAGTAAAAACTTTGCATAAGATCCTCTACAGGTGGTAAAATAGAAGTTTACATTAAAAAATCATCTGGAAAAAAAAAAAGTTGAAGGGCACCTGGGTGGCTCAGTTGGTTAAGAGTCTGACTCTTGATCTTGGCTCAGATCATGATCTCACAGTCATGAGATTGAGCCCCACATTAGGCTGTGCACTGAGCGTGGAGCTTGTTTGGGATTCTCTCTCTCTCTCTCTCTCTCTCTCTCTCTCTCCCTTCCCCAATCGCATGTGCCCTTGCTTTCTCTCTCAAAATAAATACATAAAAACATTTTTTATAAAAGCCCAGAATTCCCTTTCAACCCATTTCTATTTCCCAGATCCTTTTCTACTCCTGCAGGGTTGCCCTCCAATGTTGCTTGCCTCTCCTTCTCCAGAATCACCCACCCAAGGGGGCTGGGAGTGCCCTCCACTTGGGTAAGACCTGGACTCGGGGTGACCAACCATCCTGATTTGCAAGGGACAGGGTTTCCTGAGAAGTGGGGTTTTCAGTATGAAACGTGGACCTTCCAGGACATGCTGAGACAGTTGGCCACCCACCTCATTCCCTGAGAAGCAGATGCCAAGATGGGAATAAATACGCAAGGATTTTATTAGGGGAAATGCCTGTGGAGAACAGAAAGCAAGAAGGCAGGAGCCGGAGAGGGCTGGGAGTCTGGGACAACCATGGAAGCCCCACCCTGAGAGAAGGTGGGGAGGGCTGTGGGAGCCACCTCGACTGCTAAGGGGTCCAGAAGGTTCTGCACAGTCTCCAGCTAAAGCAGGCAACACATGGCCCACGGACAGCCTGATTTCTGAAGGAAGAGTTCTCTGGAAGTCTTCAGTCTTGCCATCTACAGATGGCCAGGCTGTGTGGTGCAGGGAGGCCCCAAAGAACCTTAGCTCAGCTTTAGGTGTTTCCTTCAGCCCTGTCCAAGGGGCTCAGCAGGGGACAACCACAGTGACATGCTTCCTCATGGCTGTACTCCTTCCTTCCTTCTTCCTTTCCTTCTCCCTCTCTCTCCTTCCCTCCTTCCCTCCCTTCCCATCCCCCTCCATTCTTCCTTCTTTTTTTCTTCCTTCTTTCTTTCCTTTCCTCCCAACACTTCATATAGATTTTTTTTTTATCCTTATAACAACTAACAATCCTACCAGCTGGTAATTAGTATCGTTATTTAATTATTATTATATTATTATCATTTCTAGGGAGGGAAACCAATCCTCAGAAAGTGAAACGCAGCTAGAGACCCTAAACCCCAGACTGTTCCCCAAGGGAAGGAAACATTTGCACATCCGAGTGTCCACATGGGGAATGGGAGCTCCAGGGCTCAGAGCTGCCTAAGGAACAGCTTTGGAAAAAAGAGTGGGAGAGGAGGAACACAACGACAATAGGGAAAAAATAAAAACAGGCCTTTGCTCTTTCTAGAATATGCTGCCTCCTAGCTTCTGACTGTCCACCAAGTAAAACAGGACAACAGGAAACTCATGCCAAATCATGCCCAGGGCTGTTGAGGGCTCCCTGTGGACTCTCTCTGTTTGGGGATAAGAGCTAACCTCAGGCAGGATAAGAACCAGATTTTTACCCCATACTTCAGGTCCTGAGTAACAGTCCACTGTAACTAGAAAACACAGGATTGGATGGAAGACAAGCTAGTTTCTAGAAAGTCCCCAAGAAGAAATTGCTTCAGGGCCCTTTCCAGGTTCCAGAAAAGCAATTTGGTCAACTGTGATCACTGAAGTCCAAGAAAACCTTATTACCACCGTGGTGAAGAAAATGTTCATTTTAAAAGTGAATTAAACTTGTCCCTAAGATTGGGTTTGTTTTTGTTTTTGTTTTTCTGTTTTGTTCTGTCTTGCTTTGTTTCGTTTTTACGCTGTGTGATCGTTAGTTTTACGCATCAGTTTGGCACCCAGTCTATAACTCAGGAGGCACACATCTACAGGCTGCTGTGCGAGTATTTCACAGCCCAGGCCAACACCTTCAATCGGTCGACTTTAAGCAAAGGAAAGTTTCCTCTCTAATGTGAGTGGGACTCATCCAACCCAACGAAAGGACCTGAGAGCAAAAACTAAGGTTTCCCGCAGAAGAAGAAACTCTGCCTCAACTCTTCCTGAATTCCCAGCTGGCAGGCCTGTCTACAAATTTAAGACTTGCCAACCCCCACAATCACATGAGCCAATTCCTTGAAATAAATCTCTTAGAGTGCGTGTGGGTGCGTGTGCGTGTGCCTATATGTGGCCTATAGTAAGAGTAGATTACATATTTGGCTAAAAAATATATATATCTTTTTTAAAAAGACAGCTTTAAGGGGTGCTTGGGTGGTTCGGTCCGTTAGATGCTGACTTGGTTTCTGGCTCAGGTCGGGATCTCACGGTTTGTGGGATCAAGGCCCGCGTCAGGCTCCGCACTGACAGTGAGGAGCCTGCTTGGGGTTTTCTCTCTCCCTCTCTCTCTCTGCGCCTCCCCCACTTGAACACTCTCTCCAAGGTAAATACATAAACATTAAAAAAATAATAAATAAAAATACATTTAAAGAATACATTTAGGAGCACCCGGGCGGCTGAGTTGGTTTAGTGTCGACTCTTGACCTCGGCTCGGTTCACGATCTCGTGGTTCATGGTCTCAAGCCCGACATCACACTCTGCTCTGACGCTGTGGAGGCTGCTCGGGATTCTGTCTCTCTTTCTCTCTGCTCCTCCCCCACGTGTGCTGTCTCTCTCTCTCTCTCTCAGAATAACTGAATAAGCTGTTTTTAAAAATTTAAAGAAATACATTTAAACCCTGCTCTAAAAGTCACAAAAATCAACATTCAGGGAATTTTAGATATGAGAGCTGGAAAGACCCTGAGAAGCCATCAGACCCAGCCTGTCACCCGATGCAGGTGAGCTTACACAATCATTGTTTCACCCTCAGGGCCACACCTTGTCCAGTCCTGCAGTCCTCGGCTAGCAATGTGGCCCTGAGGGACCAAAGTCTGTAATGCAGCATTGCTGGTCTCTTTGGAAAGTTCAACGCAGCCCCATCTCTGTGTCAGTAACAGAACCCATCAGGCCACAGTTAGTCAGAAAGACTGGCTCCCAGAAAGATTTCTGTCCAGCGGGAGAAAGTCCACTGGGACCCTCTGGGTCCTGGTCACAAACACGCTTTTCCTCTTCACATGTATTTAACAGCAGGGAATGAGATGTATGTGACAAATTCCTCTGCCCAGACTTAAGTGTGCATCTTAAGGTGGTTTTTTCTTCCTATTTGGAAGACTCCTAGAGACTGCATTAATCTGTCCAAGCTACTAGACGACAAAGTACCAGAGATGTGGTATGTAAACAGGAATAGATTTCTCGCAGTTCTGGAGGCTGGGAAGTCCAAGACTGAGGTGCTGGCAGCCCCAATGTGTGGTGCGGGCTCAGCTCCTGGTTCACGGACTGCTGTCTGCCGGCTGGGCCCTCACAGAGAGGAAGGGACAAGGGGGTTTCTACAAGGACACTGTCGCCTTTCCTGGGACTAATAGTCCCCCAAAGGCCCCACTCCTAATAGCATCACATGGGGGGCTACGTTCCCAACATGTCAATGTCAGGAGGGCACAAACATTCAGTCTATGCTAAAGACCATGAAGTAGTCAAACCCCTGAACACACAATCATCACGATAAATTGAGACACAGATCCATTTTGTCTATGAGGTTAACCACCTTCAGTGATTCCAAAGCAGCCTCCAGACAGAGGAACATCTGGGCCTGCTGAGGAATGTTCTCCAGTGTCCGGCCTTCAATCCCCCTAATACTGCCTGCTGCACAAAGCGCTCGCGATCTGGTGACTGTTGCCCTAAACGGGTTCCCTGTAGCCCGGCAGAGGCGGGTGAGTCCCCAGGACGGTCAGGAGACAATGAGAGTCGCCTTCGACACGACAAAAATCCTTCCACTTGGCAACATATTCACTCCACGCGGGTAGGATCCTCCTCAGCGCTCCGTGATCCACAGTGAACTTTGAGGAAGCCTGGAAGACGACTCTGTCTGGGAGCATGCCGTATCCTCTTCTGATTCTATAATTATATTCTGAAGTTTCCACATCCTTTGCCATTAAAGAAACATTACACCCTCTAACTGTGTCTGTTGGCCTCTTTCCACCGAACATATTACCATCCGAATGTGACAAGCACACAGTTGATGCTGTGGGGGGACTGTTAGCAAATATTTCTAAAGAGCTGTAGTTGAGTGCTTTTGATGGAATCCTAACAGGCAGATGTTTTGCTTCACTGTCTTTGGTTTGTTTCACCTGTAAGTCAATCTTGTCAGTAGTTGACATTTGCACCTTCAGACTCAGATTGCTCGTGTCTTCCTTCAGCGGCTCTAAATCCTTTTAAGTTTCTTAACTCTCTGCAGATATTATCTCTGCTTGCCTGAGAAGTGTTAAATCCAGGGGTTACTGGTGCATAAAGATATGCTGAGGAGGCAGAAGCAAATTGATTGCAAATGAGGCAGCAGGCCAGGCGGGGTAAGTGCCATCCGTCCACACAATCCAATGGAGGAGAAGGCCAGACGCCAGCCAACTGTGTCTGTCTCATCTTGTGCGGGACCCCGACATATTGAAAGCAGGTTTGGTGCAGCGGAAAGAGCACTAGACTTGCAATCGTGAAATCTGACCAGGAAACCTTTGACACACACAACGTTAATCTCCGTTTTCTCATCTATAAAGCGGAAACGATACCGACTTGAAAGGATAGTTGTGGGAATCGAAAGCTTTTGTACCATGTCAAGTTTCTATATAAAATGATACATTAGTATTATTTTTATCGTTTATGGAAGCACATTTTCAATGACCCCACAGTTGGGATTTGATTCCAGATCGGTTTGGGAAAAGCAACCACGTGTCTGCGTCCTCTTTTCTTGTGCAGGAAAATAACGTAGAGTGGAAGGGATAGATATTTAATAATAGCATTTCCAGCCACCTCTTCTGAGAGAGAGAGAGAGAGAGAGAGAGAGTAAGGAGGAGAAGAGCAGAGAGAGAGGAGCCTCTGTGGGACTCCCAAGCCCCACTAAACATGGAAATTCCAGGGAGATATTACAAAAATATGTAAATTCTGCAAAAAGATCCAAAGGAAAGAAAAACAGAAAACCTGTAATATTAACAGTTGTAATTCTTATTATAAGCATTAATACATGCTAGTAATAGACTGTCGACATTAGTAAACACTCTACAGGATTTGCTGCTATCGTGTAAAATAACTCACTTTTTCATGAAGTATAGATTATTCTCATAGAAAATAATGTGATTAAGGGGGCATCCCGGTGTCGTATGGCTTTGCAGAAATCAAAGCAAACTTTTTCATCGTGATAATTGCATGAACATCAAAATGCATTCAATTAGTATTATTCTGTTTTGTTTCCTTTTGAAAATAAACAGCATATACTGGTTATCACCGTAGAGTTGGACACACATTTCCTGAATGCCTGCTAGATGCCAAGAATCGTTCCAAGTTCTGGGGCCACAGAGGTGAGCACAGTGCGTGACTTCTTTCAGTCTAGTTGTGTGTTAATTGTCTTGTCTTATTTAAATCCTGTAGAACCAACCGATGGACCACCAAATATTTTTGTGTATAAAACTCTGTGTTGGATATCAAGAAACACATCAAGTAAGTGTCTCTGTTTGTTCAAGCCACTATAACAGAATACCATACACTGGGTGGTTTATAGTATATGTGCTGCCGAAGCGAGCACCACTGGGTGGTTTATAAACAACACAGATTTATTTCTCACAGTTGTGGAGACTGGGGATTCAAGATCAAGGTGTCAGCAGATTCCGGGTCTGCTGAGGCCTGATTCCTGATTCACAGATGGCCATCTTGCTGTGTCCCCACATGTAGGAAGGACCGAGAGAGTTCTCTGGGCTCTTTTTTATGAAGGCACCAGTCCCATCATGAGGACTCCTCCCTCATGACCCAAACGCTTCTCAAAGGCACCACTTCCTAAAACCATCACATCAGGGGTTAGCATCTCAACATATGAATTGTGGGGAGAGACACATTCTGTCTCCGTAACAGTAAGTATGATATAGTTCCAATGATCAAGAAGCTAATAGTCAAGTTGGTTACACAAAAAGTCAAGAAACAGCTGGAGTGTGATTTCAAAAAATGATAATACTGCCATACACTACATAAAGTTGTTTAATTAGGAAGTAAGAATTTTAAGCAACAGGTACAAACCATTTAATTGACGTATGAATTGATCCATAATAGCTGTCTCCTTCAACATTTACCAGTAAAATGTCTGGGAATATAATTTTTCCCATCCTTTGTCACTGTGGCCACTCTCGAGATATGTTATATACCCAAGAACATGAGCTCACATCCATCAGACAGCACGAATATATATATATATATATATATATATATATATATATATATAGCTTCAATACTGTAAATAGCATTTCACGAATTAATTCAAAAAGTCTAGAACCGTTTTCAATCAAAAGAAAACATACTTCTACTTTGAGAGAGCTTTTCCAAATTATCAATCAGAAACTAGGCCCATGCTAATTTACGGTTAGTATTCAAATGCAAGATATAATCAGCATAAGGCTAATTCTATGTCAATATGTATTAATTATCCTTCAAACTGTGTTTTAAAAAGCACGTTTATTTGATATGTGTGAAAATTATGTGTACTTAATCATGTCCATGGTGACTAATTCTATACTGAATTTGGTAGGTGTAATCAGCAAATTTTATTTTATATTTTTAATGAAGAAGACTTAGGTAAAGAGTCATCTTTTAAGGCTGACAATGAATCCGAAAAATTGTGGAGATAATATATCTCAAAATTTGTGTTTTCACCTGGATTATGGCTTCTCATGATGAAATAGGGCTTTTGGGATGTTCAGAAATCACCAAATCTTACCATTAAACAATACTGAAATGAAAGAGAATATTAATTTTTATAATTAGTGTTTATTTAGTAGCTTCTACCTGCAAGGCATTATTCTAGGTACTAGGGATATAAGAGAAAAATACCCTTTTTTGCAGGGATATAGATATGAATGGGGAGAAATAGGTAAGAAATAAATGCACACATAATAGGTCAGGTATGCCAGGGAGTATAAGAAAAATGAAGCTGAATAAGGAAAAGGGAGGGTGGCATGATGGAATTGCCTTCATTTAGGATGCTCTACGTTGGCATTTTTCATCAGGCAAAGTTTGAGCACAAAGCGTTTGAGAGAGCAAGTCACTGAGATAATCCTGGGGAAAGCGTTTTTTGAGCAACTACAAGGAAACCAGCATAGGTGAGGCCTATGAGCGGAGTAGGGGCTGGTATTAAAAGGATGGGGACAGGAGCGCTGGGGTGGCTCTGTCGGTTAAGGACCCAACTTCGGCTTAGGCCATTATCTCACGATTCGTGGGTTCAAACCCCGCACCAGGCTCCACACTGATGGTACAGTGCCTGCTTGGGATTCTCTCTCTCTATCAAAATAAATAAATAAGCTTTTAAAAATAAATAAATAAATAAAATAAGATAAAAGAGGGCAGATGGCAGGGGGCAAGGCAGCTGAGAGGGCCACGTAGGGCTCCGAGCATTGGATCTGGGTGAGAACGGGGCCACGGTAGTGTTTGGGCGATGAAAGAGGCACAGCTGGGGGCACCTGGGTGGCTCAAGCCCAACTCTTAATTTCCGTTCAGATCATGATCTCAGGAACCCTGAGACGAGCCCCACGTCGAGCTTGGGATTCTCTCTCTGCCCCTCTGCCCTCAAAATAAATAAACAAACACTTAAAAAAAAAAAGGCAGGGGGGCACAGCTATTTTCTCTAGACAACAATCTTCTATAAGAAGGTACAAATGGAAGGTGGAGCCCGGCCGAGATGTTATTTTAATAGTCAAGACCGGAGACAACAATTGGGTGAAGATTTGGTGGTAAACGGGTTGAGATAGGGTCAGGATCCCCGTAAATGTTGGAAGTAAAACTATGGCCGGGCTCTGTTGGTGGCCTGCACCAGCGGATGACAGAGGAGCGCAGGGTAACTCCAGGATTTGGGTACTGCCTGCCGCTTGTGGAGAGGCAGGGGACTGAAGGGTGCGAAGCTCGGGTGGCCGAGGGGCTCGACCAAACCACCACATGTGTTCTGTTCCACAGACTGAAGAAGACCCACTCGGAACTCTCAGGTAGGCAAAATCTGGAGCTCCAGCAGTAAAATCAGGTAGGAGATATCAATTTGTGCGTTTTCAACATATCTGATAATACCTAAAGTTAGGAGACTAGGTATTTAAACATGGCAGAGAATTTCCTCCGCTTCTGACTGCGTTTGTCACAATCCCACATCATGCAATGTACATTCCTTTATGAGTAGTATTGCCCATGTCAGCTGTAAAACAAGCATCTATCTGAACTTGTAAAACCATGTTTTAAATTTACTGGCGGGGCGTCTGGGTGGCTCAGTTGGTTAAGCATCCAACTTCCGCTCAGGTCATGATCTCATGGTCCGTGGGTTCGAGCTCCCCGTTGGGCTCTGAGCCGACGGCTCAGAGCCTGGAGCCTGCTTGGGATTCTGTGTCTCCTCTCTCTATGTCCCTTCCCTGCTCGTGTGCTATCTCTGCCTCTCTCAAAAAATAAATAAACGTTAAAAAAATTAAATTAATTTGCAATATTCTGCTATATGAATAACATTGTGATAACCTTAACAGAAACTATTTAAAGAAAATCTAACACCAAGCCCCCCTCGCCCCCGCCAATATATTCCAATTTATCTGTGTTTCCTTCTAGATGACCTTGTCCATACAATTATTTTGGAGTTTTAACCATTCTTTTGATGAAATTATTTATTTTTCTATTGTTGACATTTATATCTGAAGCATCATCCCTAATTATAGGAGGCTGCCTGGTGTTTACCACATTTTGGCTTCGTGCATGGTGAAGGAAATATGTCATAATCTGCTTGATCTTTACTCAAATGCCACATTATAAATTGTTCAGAGGAGTGCCAACAGTTATATTTGGGGGCCCTTCCAGAGGACAGCATGCAAATACCAACAGTATGGCTCTGTGATGTTTTATGTGTCAACTTGACTGGGCCACGGGATGCCCGGAGATTTGACTAAACGTGATTTCTGATTTCTGGGTATGTCGGCGCGAGTGCTTCTGAGCGAGATTAGCATTTTCGCTGGTGGACTCAGTGAGACAGATTGCGCTTCCCAGTGTGGGAGGCATTTGCCAATTCACAGAGGGCTTGCACAGAACCAAAGGCAGAGGAAAGGAGACTTGGTCCCTTCTTCGGATGACGATTTCAGCTGGAACATTCACTGGTCTTCTCTTGCCCTCAGACCGTGATTTACACTGTTGGTTCCCCTGACTCTCCAGCCTTTGGACTCAAACTGAATTGCACCCCCAGCTTTCCTGGGTTTCTCGCTTGCAGACGGCAGAATAGGAGACGCGTCAGCCTTTACAACGATGTGAACCAATTTTTCTTAATAAATGTTTTCATCTATAGAAAATCAGTCTGTTTCTCTGGAAAACCCTGACACCAGCTCTCCCTGAGTAGAGACACAAGAAGTGAAATTATATGTATATATATATATGTAGTGTAAGCTTCTTCTCCAGTAGAAAACACACCGACCAGGAAGCATGACCAGTAGTCTCCAGTCCTGTGCGTGCCATGAACTGGCTCTGTAGCCCACGGCAAGTCACTGAGCCTTCTCACCTTCTTCATTTAAGAAAGGAGGAATCGGACGTTCGTAGTTTCCACACCTCTTTAAAAAAATAAATATGGAAACACCAGATGTAAAGAAAAAGGAAAAACAAAAACGGATCCTAGAGTAATTTTGTTTATTCATTCTTGGTGGAATTCGATAGAAAATTCTGCCTGGTTTAAGGCATCACTGAAGAACCACCCCCCTCCCCCCACACACACACACAGAGCAGAAAGAATGATTTGAAACCTTCGAAATTCCACAATCATTAGGATTCTGTTTCCTTCTCAAAGGGTGCTTACGATTTTAAGATGCTGTGTAGTAAGTTTCAGGAATTAAGGACAAAGGCTTTGTATCAAACAGGGTTGAGATCCATTGTCCACAAGCAGTCATCATGCACCATGACTTCCACATGGATCAGCAGAGGTGGGAGTACAGGGTGTGCCCAGAAATTTAGCTCTTTCTTCTCTTATGAATAAACTATAGATGGGCCAAGGAGTGCTGGTTCTCTATGAAACAAACCCTTTTTCACTCCAAATAGACAAATGCATCATTTATCCCACAGTCCTCAAACCCTTCTGATTGCAGCTGTATTTACTTTAAAGAAACAGAAAGTTAAGGGAATCTCCTCTGCACTTGAGGAGGAAGGTAAGGAAGAGTCTAGAGTTTGAGAAGGGAGCCTTTTCTGCCCTGTCTTTCCCAGGTGACCCTTCTGCTGCCACCGTGAAGGCAACTCTTCACTGTCTTGGAAACCGCTCAACTTGTACAGCGTGTTTCACCAACAATTAAAAACACAAAATCTGAGGAAGGTTAAATTCTCCTCTCATAAATGATACAGTGTAGAAGAAAATGGCGCCTTCCACAGCTTCATTGTCAATATTGCCATAGAAGAACGTGCCCATCCGGAAAAGCATCCTCCTTACTGCCCATCACCCATTCGGCCCACCCTCCCACCCCCATAAACCCTGTTTGTTCTCTGTATTTAAGATCCTCTTATGGTTTGCCTCCCTCTCTGTTTGTATCTTATTTTTCTTCCTTCTCTTATGTTCTCCTCTTGAGTTTCTCAAACTCCACATATGAGGGAAACCATACTTCTCTTTCTCTGACTGACTTATTTCACTTAGCATAATACACCCTAGTTCCATCCACCTTGGTACAAATGGCAAGGTTTCATTCTTTTTCATCACCAAGTAATATTCCATTTGTGTGTGTGTGTGTGTGTGTGTGTGTGTGTGTGTGTACCACATCATATTTATCCACTCATCGTTCAATGGACATTTGGGCTCTTTCCATCATTTAGCTATTGTTGATAGTGCTGCTATAAACATTGGTGTTTTACTCCTGAAGCCAAGACTACACTCTATGTTATCTAGCTTGGATTTAAGTTTTTAAAAAATTAAAAATAAAATATAAATAAATAAATAAATAAGCCCAGCATGTTCTTTGTTAATATTCTGACTTCCCATCAGATTTTTATCTTAGTTGAAACTTACTCAAATATCAGTATTCTTTCCCTTTGAAAACTCCTTCTTTATTACCATGGGTGTTTTGGCTTTGTTTTCGTTTTATTTATTTATTTATTTATTTATTTATTTATTATTTATTTTTGTGACAGGACATAATTTTTAAATTTCTATTTAGGTTGTTTCAAACACATTCAAATTCATGCTTAGTTCGCAACAAAGAAACACTAGCTTCATCTACCTTAAAGTGGAGTTAAAGAAGTAATAAGATGTCCGACATCGGCTCAGGTCATAATTTCACAATTTGTGAGTTTGAGCCCCGCGTCGGGCTCTGTGCTGACAGCTCAGAGCCTGGAGCCTCCTTTGGATTCTGTGTCTCCCTCTCTCTATGCCCCTCCCCTGCTCATGCTCTGTTGCTCTGTCTCAAAAATAAATAAACATTAAATAAATAAATAAATAAATAAATAAATAAATAGACATTTTATTTCCCAATGAGTCTCAAACAGAACAGAGCCATTTGTTTTGTTAAAGTAATCTCTATGACATCAATTCTAAGTTTCTTGAAATCACATGGTCAAAAATTATCACAAAGGGTAACTTACCAAACTGTTCGCTAAATGGGCGTCTATTTTCTCAGAGTAAACTGCTTCAGGTGTTTTCAGTCCCTTTGATTTTTTAAGTCCTATGGTCTTTTAATTGATATGCTGAATTGAGCCTTTAGGAATGTGGGTAGAAAGGAAATCTTTAGTAAATCCAAATTCAACCCAATCCTCCCCGCCTTCTGCTTCCAGAAGTTCATTCTCATGCTCTCCATAGCTCCCTCTTAATCAGCATCAGGAAATCTGTCACTACGTTGCCGGGAGGACGCAACTTCAAGGAAATGTTTGGGAAGGAGGAGGTGGAAGAAGGAAAGTCCCAAATAAATGTACAACGAGTAATAATTACAGGCAAAAAATATGTGTATATATATTTCAAAACCTGTACTTGCAAAATTTCATTTTGGAAAGAAAAGCCTATCAAAGCATATCATTTTAATTATACTTCTATTACCAGGGGACTCTGAAAGTGTATATTAAATTAATGGAATGGATTGCCTTGGTTCCACAGTGGTTATTAGCAGGAAGAGCTCCCAGTTTTCTTATTATGTACATCACTAACTTTAATTGCATTAGGCTGAGCTGGGAGAGCTATTTTTAGGAAATATTTCATCCACAAAACAATTTCTGTTGGCTGTCTGCCTACCGCAGCTCCAGGACTGAGGTCTCTCTCATAAACGTGAACTTCTTATTTCGGTCAGTCAGGCTTCAGCACACTCTAACTTATGAAAACTACCCAAAATGACTCTGTCCCTAGAGGTCCTGCGAGGACCTGTTGAAGCAGGAGGGCCAGGTTTCCCCCGTGGGCAGGCCACACTACACGTGTGTGTCACAGTGCCTGGAGGCCCTGGGCTCCGTGACCCACGTCAGTGCCCGGAAGGAATGGGCGACGACACACCCGGGATTTCTGCAGGTAGGGGACACGACTGCCCGCTGACTCCAGAACAGGAAGATTTTATGAGACAAAAAACGTAAACTCACAGAGGAAATTAGCTCTTCGCTTTTGTGCCCAGTAACACACTAAATCTGGCTTCAAATCGCCGTTGAACTCCAGGGTTGGTAAGGACAAGACCACTCCTTAAAGTCATAATATGTCTGGCTTCGAGGTCTTGAGCAGACTCTAGGGATTATAAAATTAGGAGGTAATTTAGAAATTCTTATTCCAAGACCTCTACTTGATGTATAAGTCCACTGAAAGCAATTGACGCATTTGAGAAGCAAAATTTGTCAGTCTCTCAAAATGTGCAGCTTCAACCTAACAAACCATCCACCATAAACATACCTGTATGCAGGCATAAAATATGGACCGAGATATGTGCAGCATTGCTATAATTAAGAAAAAATATGAAAAATATGAATAGTTCAAATAAGGACTACTTAAATCAAGGCATATTAAAACTGAAACATCATGGAGTTTAAAAAAACATATAGTACAGATCATATATATTACTAAAAGTTCTACAATATATATTAATTGGAAAAGTAATTAATTATGTAATAGTATATAAAGTATAGCCCTATTTAAATAAAATAAACTATGCAATGTAATTTATAAATTTTGGAACATATGCAAATAATACATTTCATGTATCTGAAATTTATATCATGTTTCTATACATACTTTACATGTATGAAATAGATATGGACATACATAGATTTCACGTATGTGAAATTTAAATTTGGTTTCTATACATTCTTTACATATATGAAATAGATTTTCTATATATATGTATATATATTACTATGTACATACATACACACATACATAACTTTAAGGAAGATTAAATAATAAACTTTTAATAGAAATGGAAGATGAGTTTGAAGACAGAGTAATGGGTATGGGTATTATTCTTTTTATTCTATACTCTTTTACATTTTTAAATTTTACCCATACAAACCATATATTCATAATTTACTTGTGTAACCAGAAAACACATACAAATTGAAAAGAAACTAGAACAAATAGAAGTTCGTTGCACACTGAAGTCACTCCACTAATTAGCGGTAGAGCCAAAAATGAGATCGAGAGAGGATGAGATTTCTGGAATAAAATCATTCGTGTTACAGATCTTTGCACTGAGATGGATCCTAGGTGTTAGTAACAATGGCAGACCCTTACTCAGTCCTTACGAGTCACACCCCTGCTTTAAATGCTTTGTGCATAGTAATTTATTTAATCCTCAAAATGAGCACATGACTCAGTAGCCGTTATTATCCTTTGGGTAAAATGTTTGCAATGCAGCCACCATAACCCCTACCCCATGCACATGTCCTACAACTGCTCCTTCCCACTGACTCTGAGTTTGGCTTTGGTGAAAAGAACAATGACAAAAGCCACCTAAGCAGAATCCGGAAGAGTGTCGCAACTTAAAGTCTGTCTGCCCTGGCGGCTGGGATCCTTCCACAACCATGTGCATGGGACGAGACTAGCGTCCTGGAGGAAGCAAGAGCACACGGAGAGAGTTCGAGCCCTCCTTGCTGAGCCAGCATCTCAGCCGAGACCTCAGCCATGGGAAGAAGGTCCTCCCAGACCTCAGCCTCAAGCCTGTCAATGAACACAGCCTCTATTTCAGAGACGACCAAACTGAGGTCACCTAATTGGCAAATGGCAGAGCTAGGAACCAAATCCAAGCAGTTGTTTCCAGAGTCGAGGCTCTTAAACACTAAGCTGTTTATCTGATTGGCACTTACAATATGGCAGGCAAAATACACATGTGTAATGGGACGTGGATGTGTCCCCACCTTCGCTGCTCGGCAAGGAAAAGGCCAGCGAGGTGAGGACAGAGGACAGAAATCCTGATTCCCGGTCCAGTGAGGCTGGCTTTGTCCTTCACTTGCACCAGATTATCATGCTCTATCATGAGATGTCGTGACTGAAGGGCAAGTCCTGGGTATCCTGGATAAAGATCTTCCTTCCCTCTTCCTCCCTTTCCTCTCTCTCCTCCAGCTCCTCCTTCTCTTCCTTTTCTAATATAAATCTGGGAGACTCTTTAAACGCCATCTCTTCTAACTCGCAGGTTGTATGTTGAATTAGTCTTCCTAGCGTCTTGCTAAGCAAAGGGATGGAATTCTAGCAGTGGGACTTCGGGCGTTAGGCCAGGTTGAGGGGATGCCCTTTGTGGAGCACTGGCATCACACTGTGCCTTCCCACCTGTTGATGCTTACGATCTTCTGTCAAGGATCAGTTGGTCTGAACAGCCAATGGGGCCAGGAGGAAACCCCTCCGATGCTCAAGCACGTGAAGACGATCTCTGAGCATACAACTGCCACAGGTCCAGACAGACGAGAAGGTTCAGACAATCCTCACTGCTCTCAGTGAGCATGGAAAACCAAAAAAGTTCCTCAAAACAGAACTCAAACCTTGGCATTGAGCGGTGTGCAGAGCACTTCGAAACCAAATGTCTCCCACGGAAATTTGTATTGAAAACAAGATTAATAGGAATAACTCATCAGCACCTACCGTGTACCAGGCACTGGCAATAATAATCACAGAAATGAGAATGATAGTGTATTATTATGGGGACAGGGAGCTCGCATGGCAATTGGCTTACTCACATCGGCACCAGAAGTGTGAAATTATGTCTACGGCTAACTCCATATTCCTCCCAAGTCCCCACACACCACACATGCATGTTGCTCAATGGTTGGGCTCAGTGTCTCTCTGCCCCCCCCCCAACCCCCACCCCGCTGTGTCCTCTCTACGTTGCCTTCTGAGGGAACAGGAAGGGGGATTCCACGACATCGTGTTTCCAGGGCTGGTCCTTCGTGCCCCTGGGCTTACGGCCGCCGAGGTGCAGCCGGAATATACAGCTGAAGTTTTCGTGCTGTTTTCCAGATACTAGGTAGCTACTTAGACAAAGTCTTAGTGGAAATTAAAGCTTACACGTCATTCTGAGCTGCTGGCTTCCTGGTCAGCCGAAAAGAAAAATAAGTCGTCGTCAAATCTAGTTGTTTTATCCCCATCCCGCCCAGGTGAATCTAGAAGACCATTGAGTTTTCCATGGCAGGTGCTGCTTCTGCTTTTCTTACGCCTCCTCCAGCGAGGCGACCTGTCTTCCCCCGTTTCTTGTGTGGGATTCTTTCACCGTGCTGACCGTTCTCTGAGTGCAGCTGACAGGCTCAGGGTGACATCCTCTAGGGGATCCAGGCGGTTGTACAGCTGCCCCCGTGTACTCTCCTTCACCCACTGCATGCACAGTAATTCAGCCTCGGGTCACACTGACTCTTTTTGAAGCCACACTGTGGCGTTTAAACTTCCTCATTTTCATGGGACCCTCTACGACCCCTGAAACTCGTTCATATGATCTCATGCCAAGCCGAATCTCCTCCTTTGTTTCGTATTTCTGTAATTTTTGTTGGTTGGTTTTAAAACGCACGTTCTCATGTTACTCCAGGTCAAGTGCATCTTATTTGGTTTGCCCATTGTTTGGACCAACGAATAACTTTCTTGATCCTGATACTTCTGGATTTCCTTGGAGCACAACTCAAGGAACTGGTTAAAAACCATCCAGGGTTTCGTTCAATTTAAGACACCACGTAAATATATGTTCAACTTCTTTGATGCCTTATGAAAACACTGTGAGTGGAGGGACAGCTCCCGTGAGACTAATTTCCCATTTCTGCATAGTTAGGAGTATAGCAGGCTTCTCCCTTCACGCCCACTGGGAAAGATAGCTTTGTTCTCACTGTATACGTTTCGCACTGTGTTTTTTTTTCCCACAGAGATAAAAATTGATGGAGATGTCAATTCGTGTTTTGCAATGAAAAGTCTGTCAATGCCACAGATCAATGATATGCTGTGTAAAGAAAATGTAATTAGGCAAATCCAACAGACGCCATAGTGAACTTACACTGATTTTTTTACTCCAAATTAGCATCACAATAACTAATATTTAGCACACACTTTGCACTGTATTCATTCTCTAGCTGATAAGATAGCAGGATTTGATAATTTGTAGGAAGGTGTTGCTGTCTCACTATAAGGATGAGAAAACTAAGGATTATATATATTTGCAAGATACTATCACATAGGCTTGTTAATTGTTGCATAAAAATGTCTCTCTTTTTTTAAATGTTTATTTTTGAGAGAGAGAGAGAGAGAGAGAAAGCACAAGCAGGGGAGGGACAGAGAGAGGGAGACAGAGAATTCAAAGCAGGCTCTGCACTGACAGCAGAAAGCCCGATGTGGGGCTCAAACCCACAAACCATGAGATCATGACCTGAGCCAAAGTCAGACACTTAACTGACTGGACCACACAGGCGCCCCTTATGTAAAAATTTCAGTGGAGGGATATCTAGTTTATGAAACTGAACTTAATATTCTTCCCCAAATGAGAAAAATTGATGATGATTTAAACCGAGAAAAGTTATTAAATTTAACAAAACACAATAAATATTCCAATTAACTTAAATTTTTTAATGCTATATTGCTTAAAAGATATCTATATAGATATATAGACATAGATAGATAGATTAACATCTAAGGAGAAACGAATATAAAAACTAAGGAAAAAGATAAGGTAAATAAATCTAGTACATGTCCCCTAATTTAAGACAAAGTAGACTTATGGTAAAAACAAACAGACAAAAATACTACTAGAAAATAAGGAGGATATTCCAAAATGATGATACAGTCAAATCAACAGGAAGACACAACAGTTTTAAATATACATGTGCTTAGGGGTGCCTGGGTGGCTCAGTTGGTTAAGCGCCCGACTTTAGCTCAGGTCATGATCTCACAGCGAGTTCGAGCCCCGCGTCAGGCTCTGTGCTGACAGCTCAGAGCCTGGAGCCTGCTTCAGATTCCGTGTCTCCCTCTCTCTCTGCCCCTGCCCTGCTCTCACTGTGTCTCTGTCTCTCAGAAATAAACATTTAAAAAAAATGTAAATGTACCTGTGTTTAATAACCCAGCTTGAAAATATATAAGGCAAGACTTGATATAATTCAAAGGAATTAATAGCAACTCTAGAGTCATAACTGGAGATTTTGACACCCCTCTCCAGTCATGAAATGAACTCCTGCTGGACGTAACAGTGTAGAAGACACTCAGAAATATATTAAATCAATGTAGGTGTTCACCAATACTGTATGGTTTCTTTTACATGAAGTTCAAAAATGTCCAACTCATCCATTGTGATTCAAGTCAAGATTGTGGTTTCCTTTGCGGAAGAGGTAAGCAGTGACTAGGAGGCAGTCCAAAGAGGATGTGTGGTTCTCTTGCTCTTTGTATTTCTAGATCTGCGGGTTGTGAACGACGTCATGAAAATCTATGGACTTGCGATCTTACGATGACTGTCTTCCCCGCACATTTGTCCAAGTTCTGCAAATAAGGCAAAGCATTTTACTCTTTTACTCTGCACCCTCCCAAGTTGCCTCCCAAACTTTGAAGAAATTTGAAGATGTGGCCATGCCTCTAATTCCCCCCAACCCCCAAGCTGGGCCTTGTGAGCTCAAGGTATTCCCAGCCCGCTAGGCTGTAGCCAGACTACTCCACAACCTTCTTGGACGTGCTGAAGCAACTCCCTGGTATCATTTTGGATTTTCTGTTTCCTCTTTCAGGAAGACTCTTCTCCCAAAGATTAGAGTTGCTTGATCTCCCATTCAGGTTGCTGGTGAGACTCTATGAGAAAGGCCATCCCCGACAATCTTATCTAAAATAGAAGCCCCCTTCAATTTTTTTTTTGTTCTACTTTATTGTTCTCCACAGAACTGAACACTATTTCATCTTATATTGTGTGTCTGTTTGTTTATTTTACGTCTCCTCCCATAGAAAGGCAGAGTGATTGCACATCTTTTTCATTGCTATATTCTTAGAACTTGGGATACAAGAGGTATCACTGTTGAATAATTGATTGAATGAATGAAGTGAGCTAAAGTCTCATCTTTCATAGCGAGAAATTAACATCAACATCTGAATTAATACTATGAGCGCATTATTTAGATATAAAGGTAACTACCAGAACTAAAAGAAAATGTGTTGAGATGTGGCTGCTTTGGGGGAGGGGTGGAAGGTGGGGGTGAGCAGAGGACAGTTTCTCACCATGGCAAGAACTTTTGTACTATTTACTATTGAACCAGATGCATTTATTATGTTTTAGTATTAAAATAAGGAAGAAATACAACGTATCAGGGCCTCGGTTCTAGGTTGTATTATTTTGCACCAAACATACACTCTTTTTACCAGCCTGCCATCCTTGGCTAAAAAATTGTTTCCACCAGATGCTGCTGACATTAATGTCATTACAATATTGAAGCCTTGTTAAGGCCACAGTAACCTTTACAACTCCAACGTGATTGTTCTGAGCATGAGGCAAAGTCTCTTCCCCGGCTACGGCGGGATCCTACCTGAGAATGCGCCTCTGGATGACTGGTTGTGTATAATGAGTAACTTTCGTTTTCAAGGCCTGTTGAAAAGGAATGAAAAGTGAACCAAGGTCCTTTCCCTTCCTACAGCCACGTCCTGCTGTTCACCCTCAACGCAAACATCTGGACATATGCAGCCTCCCCACAAACATACAGGAGAACAAAAACAATTATCTAAATAATTCCACACAAGGAAGGCAGGAGGGTATAGGGAGACAGAACATCACTTATTTTTTTTTGTCAGCAGAAGAGAGGTTTCCATCTAGAATGTTTACGTGTGCGAACTCCTCATCTAAACAGACTTTTTTATTTAAATACGACCCTCAATATCATCATGAGTGAAAAAATGGTACCACCATATGTACATTTTGTTGGATCTTATATTAAGGGTGTCACATATAAAGGATGTGAAGGAAGCTCTAATTTTCTTTACCGCCCACGTATCTTTGATGGGTTGTTCTATAATGTGTGACAAGGCTTTGAAAATCATTAGGTCAAAGTTCAACAGGGAAGAAAACCCAATCAATGTAAGCATTGCAGACTTGTATTTTCTTAAAGGCACACGTGTTGGGATTTTTTTTTTTTTGCACTTCTCTCTACAACCCCAATTTTCTCCAAGAAAGAACAATCTAATTATTCTGTCAAGAAAATCGAACTGATTACAGCCACATGGTGTGTCTTCTACGAATGAAAAGCACAGAGCTGTTGTGTGCCGGGGTTTTGTTCTGTGATCTCGGAGGAACAGGGACATGGGTCGCAGGACCTATCACACCTTCCTCATGCAGCACCCCCACAGTCCCGTGGCATCACCCACCCTTCAGTACGTAGAGCGGGTCCCCATCTGGGGACCTTTGCACGTGCGAGGCATTCTCCTCTCTTGGCTCCGACCCTGGCTGGGTCCATCATTTCATTTGGGCATCTGCTTAAGAATCAAATCTTGCCCCACAGACTTTTCCTGTGGCCCCCCCTCCCCATCCCAAAGCACATGTGTGACCCTCTCTGTATGTACCCTCACCTCGTTTCGTTTTTTTCTTAGCACTTAACACCCTGTAATTATTTTACCGAGGTGTTTTCTTTTCCTTTGTGTTTAGTCTCCTCACTGGACTCTGAGCTTCAAAAGGTGGGGACTCTTGTCTTTTTATCCCCTGCGGTACCCCATGACAAAAGCAGCATCTGACACGTGAATGGGAGACAACAAAAGCCTGCTGGGTGAGTAAATAAAGAGGTGGACTTACATGGAAGAAGTCTAACAAGCAGATGTATCAGAAGAAGCACAACATGACCAATAACTAACTGTTGAAATGGAATGACATCCTGTGTTTTCAAATAGTTGTCCCGGTTTGCAGAGTGCTTCCGTGTTGGTTAGCCCATTCGATTCTATCAACAACCCCTGGTTGAGAGCAGAAGAGAGAGGTTCTTAAGCTTCACGCAGCTTGTCCTAAGTCAGCCAGCTGGGGAGCCCGGAACCCACTGCCCATGGCCCCGACCAACATCCGTTCTCCTGCAGCTGCGATTAGGACCTCTGCCTGTGGCAAAATTTTTGTAAGCTCTGGCGCTTCGCTTCATTATAATATCAGTATCTGCACAGAACAAAACTCTCTGGCAGATCTCCCAAAGCCTTGGTTTTGGAGGTGATCTTCTCCCTCGTCCTGCCACTGCTGTTGCTGCCTGCACTAGCACTTATCCCAGATCAGTGAAACATCCAGTTCTATCTACACCAAAAATCATTGGCACTTGAGTCGGTCCACATACAGATATGTGTTTTTAATGGATGCATTATTATTTCTCTGTACTTTAGACATTCAGACACTCATCCCTGATGAGATTGTTGATGCCTGCACAAATCTGCAAAAGGAATAGAATGATTGTGTCCTGTCAGTGGTTTCCTTGAGATCAAAAAACAAACAAACAAACAAACAAAAAAAAAAAAAAACTAACCTAACTCAGTATGACTTATTTGCCCCAGGTCCAGGGTACATCTTGTGATAGCAAGACAAAAGGACCCAGGAATTGGGTAATATAACTCCACATGTTGTTCGGATTCCTACAAAGATGCTACATAACTTAAAAAGGGAATTTCATTTAGGACCAGCTAATATAAAATGGTACATATGATTTATTTATTTGAAATGTACACACACGCACACACACACACACGCACACACACACCTTGTTCAGCTACCATGACCTCTCATCTGACCACAGAAGGACTGCGACAAGAGCGTCCCTCCACCACCACCCCCCACCCCGGTGACAGAGTATGTTTTTCTAAATCTCCCTTTCCTTTCCAGAACCGTGAGACTGACAGCAAGTCACTTAACTCTGTCCAGCAACAGCTGTGTGGGTTTTGCATAATTAATTATTTATACCAAGGCAGACACAGTAATTAACATCCAGATGAATATGATATTCTGATCAGAAATACTTGTGCGTTTCAGCCGTCCCTCAAGCAAGTAACTGTCAAAACTGGACTGTTTGACAGAGTGGGGCCTGCCAAAAACCTCCCAGACATCTGTTCTGTAACAAAAAGAACAGATTCTCAAAGCAGCGTGTACATATATTCACTGGTTTCGGTAGGCAAGGAAGAGCTGATTACCTTTTCACAATTTCCGGTCAATTTTGTCTTGTTCCAAGAACATCACTCAGCGTCTCACAGAAGGGCCGAATTTTAAATGAAGTCTGTGTTTCTGGGAGTGCCAGCCCTGCACATGTAGATGGATAGAAGACCCTTTGCCGTTACTGGTCAGATCTGTGAATGGAAGGGTCGCGGAATGACTTTCACCCTTCCACAGCCAGAAAACCAACAGTGCCTGTGAGTTATTCTTAACAACCAACTGGCTACTTGAGACCAAATTATATTTGCCACTTGTATGGAAAGTGGGAATCCATCATGTATATAAGTTACAGACTTCTCTAGAAAATGTGGGGAAATGTCACCAACCAGCAGCTTGATCGTGCTGCACATGTTAATACGGGGCCTCCAGTGTGGCTCACGTTGCTTCCTGGGCACAGTTGGATTGAGATGCTTGCCTGGCCGTGTTTCAGTTCAAAGTGGAGTGGCTGTTGCCAAGAAATATAATTACTGCCCAAGGCTGGCGATGGGGACTAATACGACTACATGTATTGGATTATTTATAATCCAATTAATTGCTTTGAAGTCAACCAGCAAATCTAGATTAGGAATCAAAAGACCTAGATACTAGCTTGGTTCCATCTCTTAGGACCATTTTGATATTGGGCCAGTCACTTGACTGTCATGAATATCCAAACGTTTCCTCATCCGTAAAATGGGAACATTTTAGGAGATAAAATATAAGTTTATCTCATTTATGGGTAATGCTTATGAAAGCTTTTTGGAAACTCCTGCCATCTATGTGGTAATGCCAAATCATGGCAATATTTCAGAGAACCCTAACCCTTGCTTCACTTTCTGGTATCAGCGGACTCATTTTGGGGTTTGCTGGATGTAGCAAGTAAAAATACAAGATGCCCAGTTGAATTTGAATTTCAGGTATATAATGAAAGAATAATCAGCATCAGTGCATTTTGTGTCATATTTGGAAAACATTTACATGTCATTTATTTGCTGTTTCCATGAAATTCAAATTTACCTGACCATCTACATCTAACCAATATTCATCTCATGTTCAACACTACTTTTTGACTTGAACACCATGTCACCTGACAATGCCTGGGAAATTCACACGTTTCCCATCCATAACCAAAAGGCAAAGTGCACAACCACGTATCGTAGAGACACTGAGCCTTTCCTTTCCTTTCACTTGTTTCTCCAACACACTCAAACAACCTATGTTGTTCTAGCTAATACACCTGTGTTATATATTACAATGGTATTAAAGCAGATCTTTTAACATTTACCAAAAATAGACACAATTTTTCCTTTAATTGTGCTACGGATTGGGTAGTACTAATTAGTACTAATGCTTAATAGAGACATTTCTACGGGTTATGTTATATGCGATACCCCAGATCACTCTTAATCTCAGGGATGGCAAAGTCTATCCCTGTTGGCCTCTCCTCTTATCCAAAGATCAATTAAGAGCAAAGAGCCTGAATGCAAAAGATGAGCCAAGAACTCCAATTTTGCCCAGACTCTACTAACAGTTAAAATATATTATAACCCCTACCGTAGGCATCTTTCTTTTTAAAAAGGGAGGGAGGAAGGATTAAGTGTTTTATTTAAAAGACAGACATGTCAAAATTTATAGATCTGTGTCTAGAAGAGAGAAACAATGAAAGAATTACTCATCTGTATAGAAAATAAACATATTTTACAAATCTGTTTAGTATTGTCACCAGATGAAAAAGAAGACAGAAATGAGGTATATATTGTGGGGATATAAGAGAGACCAAAAGAGGTTTTAGAGAGGATCTTCCCACTTAAAGAGAAGGTGGCCCAGCTAATTTGGATCTAATGTTTGGAAACTTTGCAAGCAGAGTGGTCTTCAGTCATATTCCAGAGGAGGGAACAGAATAAACCACAACAGGTGGAATAAGCAAGGCGTCACAGGCAACTGTGTTGGTTACACCTGAGTGGGGGACTGGAAAAGGCTGAAGGAATGGCATCTCAGGAGGACTTTAATTAGGATTTTGCCCCATACACTGAAACAATACATGAGCAAGTCTATAGGACTCTTAAGACTCAGCATCCACGTGTGTTGATCTTGGCTGCAGTGGTTGGTAGAAAGAAGTCAAGAAATGAGATGCTCTTAATTCTAATCTCAGACCTTATAAACTCATGCATATCACTTCATCTTTTGGGACCTTCATTTCCCTCTTCTGTAACATGAGGCTATTTATAAAGACTTTCCTGGTTGATTGCCCCCTCAGTATCTCCAAACTCCTCATTCAGGTTGTGTAATTCCTACTTGGAGTGACCATCCTGTTCCCAGATCCAGATCCCATTCCTGACCTCGGAGAATGGGATCAAGGATGCCTTATAGAAAATACTACACCCTACCCAAAATGAAGGAGGCAATTTATAAGTATAAAAATGTCTAAAGGAAAGTGGGCTACCTGGTAGGATGTTCAGCAGGCTCCTCATAACGTTTTAGCTGCCTGCTTGTTAGCGATGCTACAGAGAAGGTTTGTGCATTTGGACTAGATGAACCTTAAATTCTTTCCCAAATCTGAGAGTCTGAGACTCCACCCTACTCTATGAAATGTGCTTTGTTTTAGTTTAGTGTTTTTATGTTCTCCTTGACTAAGTAAGTCTTCTTCCTAAACCTTAACCCTAACTCTAACCCTAACCCCAACCTCCAATTTATCAGTTACTGCTCTGTAGTGTCAGAGTCTTTGTGATTCAGTTCCCTACCATGGGACTCTCTGACGGTATGTGCTTGGCTGTCGTAGAGAGGTGTCATGGACTTCTAGCAACCCCATAGCCTGCTCCTGCTGGTATGGACACCTTAAATGTAACACATGCTGTTAACAGTGTGCTCATGTCCGGTGCATCCCATGGTGGGGAAGGAGGGCTGGCAGGAAGACTTGGGAGTCACTGAGAACCGGCTTTCCAACTCTGCTCTGCCACTTATCTGCTATGCGAGAGAAGATCAAATATTTTTACTGACATGACTCATTCTCTCGCTGTAAAAATGTGTATTATTCAGAGGGTTAGCATGAGTATTAACAAAGCCAAGCGTGGCAGGTAGAGGCATTGGGTTGATACCGTTCTTCCCATCTTTTGTGGCCATCCTTACTTTCTACTCCTGCACAGAAGACCTTGGCCTTGAACTATAGCTCATCATCTCTCTTTCCTCCAGCCTACAGACTCAGATTAATCCGTTGTCCATCTTTCCACGTTTAGTCGGTGTCAAGATTACTAAAACCCAGGCAACGTAACTGAAAGGTAAGTCCTATGACCTTTCCGTAGCTCTGATCCTGTGTTTCGTTTTTGTGGGAATACCGTTCCTCTAGTACTGAGCACACAGTGCTTTGGTCCCAGGTGCAAATATATCCTTGAACTCTCAGTGTCACGGCCTCGTTCTCATACCCCTGAGTCTTACAGCAGCAGGTGAGTCTAGGAGCAAACCAACTTAGTCTCCCCGCTGAGTTGGCAGCTTTTGTCCCTGCTAAGTGTTCCAAGTCACTATTTTATCATTTCCCCTCAGTGTATCCACTTGACAACTCAAATTGTAAACTTTGTACCTCTCTTTACAGTAACTTTATTCTTCTGGAGTAGAGAAGTCCCCTTTAGTCATCCGCCACCAATTAAATGTAAAATAATGGATTAACAATTAAAATAATGCTTATTATTCATTTTGAGGTGTTTTTCTTCACAGGCAAGGCACTCTGATACGTTATTTCAAGAAGTCCCTGACAAAGTGAATAGCCACCCATGAGGCGGGCACAGCGTGTGGAAACGAAAGAGATAATTGAGCGGTAACGAAAGAGTTACGCATTTCTGAATCGCTCATCTGGTGTGTTCACAGAGCATCGCTTTCCATATTAATTTAGGAATATAATCTACTAAGCACACTTCTGAGACTAAAACCTGTGATTTGGGAAACATGTGACTAATCCTCTCACATGCAAATAAACACATGTGCAGTGATTGGAAATAGTGTCTCACAGCAGTGAGGCTGGTCTGTAGGGTCCTCGGAGCACTAAGCATTGTTATGATCTACCTGTGGGAGACCATCTCTATTTGCTGAGTCTGAGATTTGCTTAGCGCAGAAACGTGAGTCAAAGTGCTGCTCTGACCTTTCCTAAGGGAACACTTTCGGCCTTCCTAGAGAATTGTTTAGTTTTTACCATTTCCACCCCAGGCGACTGAAGAAAGCACAAACGACCTAGGAATTGTAACTCGTTAGTTGGTTTGGACAAGATAATCATACAACTAAACACAAATTCAGAAGGCGCCAAATTTTTATTGATGATAACGTTCTTGGTCAGTAGTTCACAAACCTACTAGCTGTTAAATATTTGTGCATTTTGTCCCCCTCTTAAATTTAGGATCTTGAGGGCCAACTTTCTTCTTGTCTTCTTCTACATTACCCTTGATGCAAGGAATGATGTTTGGCCAACAGTAAGCGCTTAGGAAATGCAAAATCAACAAGAGATAAAAGGTCTTGTTTGTATAATGCTGTCCAATCGGGAAGAGATGATGTTTTCTCTACTCTACACTATGTATACTTCAAACATATTAGTGTATTAATCTGCTGAGAATATATTATAACTAATTTGGAATAAACTCTTTCAACCATAATATCTAAACCTGATCTTGAGATTAAAACACAAGCTTTGTCAACCTGATAAAAGACAAGGGCTTTATTTCGATAATAATGACAATAAAGGTTAATTCCTGATGATTCCTGAAGATCAGGGGGAAAATTTATATATACTTATTATGTATCACTTTCAATAGGTGAATCAAGTGATACAATGCTAATGATTTTACGTATGTTGTTCATTTCATTTCCTCAACCAGTTAGAAGGAGAAACTGGGGCTCAGAGAAGTTGAGTAGCTGGCCCGAAGGTGAAAATTTAGTTAGAGGACCCAGATTTTGAATCATTGTAAAGTGGCTCTAAAGTCTATTTGCTTTCCACGTAGTTAAAGTGAATTTGGGTTTGTTGACTAGTCCAGATAGTGCAACATTATACGATCAATATATTTCAAAAACGTTTCACCATTTATTGATGTACAAGTATTTGTACTATTTGCCGAGCATCATTCAGTTGCACAATGGATATACAGAACATGGAGGGGAGAAAATTATCCCTCAAGACCCGAAATTCATGAAAGGGGCGATGTACATAGGCATTTACCAACTTGCGGGCTTATGAACTACTGACTTCACTTGGTGAACTTGGATAAAATACCACTTTCGAAAAAGTCTCAGAGACCTTTATTATACTTTAAACAGTATGCCAGATCACAAATTCATTTAAAATGTATCCTTACACATTGATCGTCAAAATCGGCCAAGGGTTTTATGGAATGAGCAAGGAAACATACAAAACATCGAGGAGAATTGAAGGACGAGAAACTTTTAGTCTAGCGGAACACGCTGTGAGCAGAACACAGCTGTAGGTACAAGCCCTCATTCCGTACAAAGCGGGACACCGGGACCACTTTCAACATCATCAACTAAGAAGTGCCTTTGCGTTTATGTCCCACTCACACGTTTCTGGAGATGTGAGATATATAAACTAGTTTAATCCTCACAAGAATCCCAGAAAACTCAGACAATCATTATCATATGATAGATTAAAAATCTGAGGCCCAGAGCTAGCATGTGGCAAACTGAGGAATTATACCCTTTCAGTCTGGCTATGGAGTCCACACTGCGCTGACTCTCCCCACCCCACCCCCCCTCTAAGGTTTATTTATTGATCTTTGAGAGAGAGGGAGAGGGAGAATCCCAAGCAGATTCCACATTGCCCATGCAGAGCCAGACTCAGGGTTCCAACTCACAAAACCGTGAGATCGTGACCTGAGCCAAAATCAAGAGTCAGATGCTTAACCCACTGAGCCATCCAGGTGCCCCTCTGCTGACTCTTGAATGAAGAGCTGACGTGGACACAAGAGCTGACTCTTGATTTCAGTTCAGGTCATGATCCAGGGTCATGGTATCAAGCCCCACGTCAGGCACCTGCGTTAAGCATGGAGCCTGCTTGGGATTCTCTCTCTCTCCCTCTGCCCCACTCCCATTCATGCTCGTTCGCTCTCTCTCTTAAAAAACAAATCAGCTTGGCTTCAGTAGTTTCAGGAGAATACTTTGAGAAAATTTAGCCTCCATTTATATTTGTTTTAAATCTTAACACATCAAAAATATGGATATTATCTCTAACCTGGCAAAATATATCTGCTAAAAATCTATAGTCAACATCACCTTTTCATTCAAACATTACCTGGAATTAGAAGAATTCACTTTAAAGGCAGGAACGAGGCAGGAATGTCTATTACCATACTGCTATTTAACACTGGTTAGATACTGGTGCTTCTCTCCAGTGCAGGAGGTGAAAAAGAGCAATTAAAAGTCAAAATCGTTCAAAGACGATGTTACTCTTAAAAAAGAAAGCCAAAAAGATGCCATAAACAAAGTATCCAATTTGATTTTAAACCAGTGAGTTGAAAAGTATGAAGTCAGCACACAGCAGTCATGATTTAATTAGGGACCCAGAAATTGCCCGGAGTATTTCAAATAGAAAATGGTTTCATTTGGGGACTAGCGGCTATATAGAAAACTAATATGTTTTCTATGGCTTCCGTAACAAATGACCTCAAACTAAGTGGTTTAAAACTACAGAAATATATTTTTCTGCGGTTCTGGAGGCTATACGTCCAAAATCGAGTTGTTCTCTCTGAAGGCTCTGGGGAAAGTTCCTCCTCGCCTCTTATAACTTTTGGTGATTGTTGGCGATCTTAGCCATTCTTTGCCTACCAGATGCATCACTCCAGTCTCTGCCTCTGTGATCACATGGCCTTCTCCCCAGGTGTCCCTGTCTGTCTCTGTTTCTTCTCCTCTTCTTACAAAGACACTCGTCATACTGGGTTTAGGCCTGCCCCAACTCCATATGACCTCATCTTAATTACTTACACCTGCCAAGACCCTATTTCCGAATGAAGACCCGTCCACAGGTACCAGAGATTCGGATATCAACATATCTCTTCACAGGACACAGTTTGACTACAGAGGCTCATGAAGGCATTGAAAGACTTGTGGAACACAGACCAGGGAAGCCATTTCTGGTTTATGGATCCCAGAAATCGATGTGGACATCTTAGCCACCTGAAGCACCAAAGCAAGTGGATTTCTGATGGATGCCCAGATGTTCACATATGCTGACAAAGTCTCCATGACAGCCTATGTCTTCCATGTAATCAAGTGACACATCCGCTTCTCCTATACCCAGATGCCTCACGCTCACGCACAGAGATTCTGAGAATCACAGAATCTCACCCACTAAGCTTCTGGCAAGATGTTCTGGGATATACGGCTTCTAGATTTTCAGCCTCTATTAAGAATGTTGGGAGGGATGATAAGTATCAGCAGACAATATCAAGCATCATTTACAAAATCAATTGAATTTCTGTTTACCAGCAGCAAACACAAATAATCAATTTAAAATTTTATGGGGCGCCTGGGTGGCTCAGTCGGCTGAGTATCTGACTTCAGCTCAGATCATGATCTCATGGCTTGTGTGTTCAAGCCCTGTGTCAGACTCTGTGCTGACAGCTAAGAGCCTAGAGCCTTCTTCTTCAGATTCTGTGTCTCCCTCCCTCTCTGCCCTTCCCCTGCTCATGGTCTGTCTCACTTTCTCTCTCAAAAATAAATAAACATTAAAAAAAATAATAAAAATTGAAAAGGGCACTCATAATAGCAATACATATAAAACCTAAAGATATTTTTTAAATCTATGTAATACATTTACAGAGAAAATATAAAAGTTTATTGAAATTTAATAATTTATTGAATTTTAACAAGATAATTACGGTTCCCAGAAGATATATACTAATTCATACGAATGTTCATAGAAGCAATCATCCTAATCAAAAAAAAAAAAAAAAGCTAAACAAGACCCCAATATCTAATAACAAGTCAAGAAATAAATAGATTATGGTAATATTTATAAAAATGAGTATTCTACAATGGTGAAAATAATGAATTATAGTCATATGTAACCAAAATATTGAATGTTAGAATCCTAATAATGAGTGGAAAAAACAAGGTGTGTAAATGAAATACATGAAATACAAGTCCATTTTATAACATTCAAAAACCAGTTAAAAGAAGCAAGATATTTTTAAATAAAATATAAACCTGTGGCCAAACTTAGCTTAAAAGCCAAATGAATGATTAACACAGAATTGAAGCTATTCATTACTTCCAGAACAAATGGAAGGGTGGGATCTTGGTGATTTCTCAGGGCCACTGTCTTCTGGTGCTTAGACTGGTTGGGGAGATCAGGATCGTTTCTTTTAGTAATGTGCTTTGTATGTGATAATGCTACATATATTGAAGACATCAACTCTTAAATAGTATATACTTTTTTTCTGAAATGAAAGAATAAATGACTGAGTGAATAAAAATAAAAGTTATGTTTCTCTCCACATGACAACGGTCGCAGTAAATATTCCGCCTAAGATTTCACGTGTCTAGCAACTCAGATTTTCGTCAAGGAAGTAAGTGATAGTATGAAATAATTAGATTCAGTCTAGTTGAAGAACCATATGAGCAGGACAAATATCAAAGGTTTCTGCCGGAAATAAAGGAAATGCGGGAAAAGGAGGGTGGTGAACGGGGGAGGAGTATATGGATAATGTGACTTATTTGCCTCTGTTTCTTCAGCATAATAATAGTTAAAATGCATGCTTGTTTTTAGACGCAGGGTTTTTCTCCACTTGCATATTCAGTAACACGAAGCAGAGCCTAAAAGTTTTTCATTAAACGTGAAAATAATAATAAAAGCCCTATGTTAATTACTCTAATTAAATGTTGCATGAATATATAAGTTAACAACAAATATATTTGGTAACACAACACTGACTCATGTATTTCTTTATCTTACCAACCTTTATAGGGCACCTGGGTGGCTCAGTTGGTTAGGCGTCTGACTTCAGCTCAGCTCACGATCTCACGTTTTTTGAGTTTGGGCCCTGCCTCAGGCTGTGTGCTGACAGCTCAGAGCCTGGAGCCTGCTTGGGATTCTGTGTCTCCCTCTCTCTCTGCCCCTCCCCTGCTTGTGCTCTCTCTCTCTCTCTCTCTGTCTGTCTCAAAAATAAAAATATCTTATCAACCTTTATAGGCCATCCCTATAGCTAGACACCTGTTTAGGAATGAGCTCACATAAGGGAGAAACAGCTTCAGTTTTTGCAAGTGTCTTGGTCCAAGAGAGAATCCGGATAAACATAAATACCTAAGAACCCAGTGTGGCATGGGCTGTGAGAGGGATACTATGTAGAGAAGGTCATGGGTACAGCAAAGATGAAACCATTGTCCATGTCGGAGAAAGGAGACAAAAGTTCCTGAGGAAAGGTCATGTTGAACCAGCTTGAAAGTAGCACAGGACTTTTTCAAATAGAAGAGAGAATGGTGGGTTTCATGAATTCAAGTAAGTGCAGATGGCAATGGTATATTTACAAAATTTTAAGAAATGTTGAATGTGCAGAAAATGTGGAAGCATAGGTTGATGCTAGAAAGGCAAAATAGGGCTAAGCCAGGTGGTGATGCCCTTTGTATTGTTCCCATTGGAGGGATTTTATCGAGCAAAGTTATAGGAACCACCAGGCCATTCTGAGAAGAGAAATCATAGCACCACACATGTTGGCCCAGAAAGGTGTCTCCCCATAGTAGGGAGATACACTATAGAGAGAAGAAATCAAAGCAGGGAAGGCATTTATTACAACAATAAATGGAGATGAAGATTTCACTGGGAGAAATGGAACACAATTTGACAGAAGGAAATGAACACACCAGATTGTGGGACTAAGCCAGGGTGTGGGAAATGGGAAACATCACCCTTGACTTCAGCGTTTGTAGCTGAGTTGTGATGCCATTCACCAATGTCATAGATAAGTCCCCAGGGAAGCAGACTCCAGGACAGCCTTGTGCATGCAAGAAGTTTATTGTGCATAGTACTTGGGATCAATACCAGCAGGGGAGGGAGTCGAGAAAGCAGGATGGAGTTGAGAGAGAACTCCACGTCCCAGAAAAGTCCTAAAAGAGGTGGTGGGTTAAGATGTCCTGCAGAGTTTGTCCTATATCAGCGCATTGCCTTCCAGAAGTATGAGACATAATTATTTGTAACCTACATTTTTATACCCAGCTGGAATATGGATTAATCATGGAAATTGCAATAAAGAGCATTTTTCAGGTTCACAACTTCTCAAAAATTGTAAGTAACATGCTAAAAGAAATAGAGTCCACCAAAGTGAGAAAATGAACTCAATATGACATGAAATACAGAAATATAGATATAACCCAGAAAAGATGATGGAAACCCTAGAAAGTCAGTAAAGGGAAACCTTACTCCACAGCCACATAGCAGGCCTATAGAACTGTTCGTAAGGCTGAAATAAAATTTAAAGAATAGCATTTATAAAATGAGGCTAATTTGATACATATGAAGATATAAGAGGAAATTTACCTTTCTAGCATTGAATTGTGGATAAATTAATAGCTGACAAAAAGAAAAAAAAAACTAAGTAAAAAACTAACTAAATAAATCATGGTTGACATCCAGAAAAGCAAAACACATTGTACAAGAAAAGAAATGTTTTCATACACTAGATGTCTAGTTAAAATAGCATAAACATTTATTGATTCAACAAAATATTGTGCTATATTGGGTTAAGGATCGGGGAAGCCAGGGAGGGCATAACACCCTCCATGTCTGCAGTAGGAGGACAAAAAATAAGACTTGAAATTTTGGGTGCCTGGGGGGCTCAGTCAGTTAAGTATCTGACTCTTGATCTCAGCTCAGGTCATGATCTCACAGTTGGTGAGATCCAGCCCCACATCGGGCTCTGTGCTGACAATGCGGAGCCTGCTTGGGATTCTCTCTCTCCTTCTCTCTTTGCCCCTCCTCTTTCTCTCTTTCTATCTCAAAATAAATAAATAAGCTTTAAAGAAAACAAAGAATTGAAATATCCTACTGAGAAACAAGCATGAACAAAGCGTGGCCAGCTTCTTTTCTTCATGTTATAAACGTATATGCCCTGTATGATTGTGTGTATGCGTATGAAAAAGAACTCCTCCAAGTGCAGAGGAGTTCTGCCAAAGTTATAAACTTGGGAATTTTCAAGGTGTAGAGCTTCACCTGGCTGTGGCTCTTGGTGACATAAGTGGAGTCGTCTCAAGAGCAGGAGGAAAGTGTGTCCAAGGACCAACCTGGGTGTGATGGGTGAAATGGTGCCTCTGCCCCAAGTTACGTCCTCATTCCCACAACCCACAGAAGTGATTTGTGTTGCAATGATGTGATTGAGGTTAAGACTTTGACAGTTTATGCCTAGAGGCCATCACCAGTCTCTTTATAAGACAGAAGCAGATGGAGTTTTGAGATACGTGAAGACAGAGCTCAGAGACACATGACCAGCCAAGAAATGCTACCCTTGTCCTGCCCCGCCTGCCCACCAGAAGTTGGAAGAGGCCAGGAACACATTCTTCTTCAGAGCCTCTGGAAGGAACGTGGCCCTGCCAAACTGATTTTGGACTTTGGACCTCCAAAACTGAGATAATACATTTTTCTTGTTTTAGCTTGCCAGGTTTGTGGAAGTTTGTTACAGCAGCTGTGGGAAACGAATCCACTAGGGAATACTTCTATTCCAAAGTCAGGCCAAGTGATGGCAAAAGAGGCATGGAAAAAGCGTTTTCAATGATGGCTGTTAGGGAGTCATTGATGACCTTCGTAGAACAGGTGCATTGAAATGGTGAGGGCACTGGGCAGCCGGGGTGGGGGGGGGAGCTGACTTTGGATGTGAGGTGAAAATAGGGGGCGCCTGGCTGCCTCAGTTGGTAGAGCACATGACTCTTGATCCCAGGGTTTAAGTTTGAGCCCCACACTGAGTGTAGAGATTAAAAAAAAAAAAAAAAAGAAAAGAAGAAGCAATGATTTCAAAATTCCGCTAATATTAAATATATTTACATATAAGCTATGACAAGGATGGAATTGGGACAGAAAATGGAGGGGACCAGCAATCCCATATGCTGAAGTCAGAGTCAAACAACTGAACCTTATCCATGATCTCACATTGGGGGATAACGCGGGACACATTCAGAGCACTAGGGAAGGAACAACGTGGATTGGATCCCACCTGGCTTCCCACTTCCCAGTTTATGAGCCGTCCTTGCCAGTTCGTCTCAGCTCTGTGACCCCTAGGTCCTCATCTGTGTATTGAAAGTAATAATAGCTGTCCATGGGTCGTTAAGTTTATTAAATAAAACAATGTTTATAACATGCTTGGCATGTTGCCCATGGCATGGCAAGTCCTTGAGTATGTAAGAGTTATTATTCTCGCGCTGTTGTATTGTCATTGTTAGTAGTTTTATATCTGAATAGGAATGCAGAGATGCTCTGTAAAAATTTGCACTAACTGGGCACCTGGGTGGCCCTGTTGGTTAAGCGTCCCACTTCAGCTCAGGTCATGATCTCACAGTTCGTGAGTCTGAGCCCCACGTCGGGCTCTGCACTGACAGGGCAGAGCCTGCTTGGAAGTCTCTCTCTCTCTGCCTCTCTCTCTGCCCCTTCCCCACTTGTCTTCTCTCTCTCTCTCTCTCCAAATAAATAAATAAGCTTTAAACATTTTTTGCATCAACTGCCAAAGACTCAGACCAAAGGCACTAAGTATTTTATTACCCTTTTCCCTAAGGAGGTAAAGCTTTTGAAAATCCAGTACAGGTAACAGAGACAAATGGAGGATTGGTTGTAACACAGCACTAGTGATCCACTAACCATCGGAGGTAGAAATCTCAAAATAAAATGCAACATGTCCTTCCTCCTCGAGGAAGAGGAAACAAATTGCATTCCACTTATTGTGCCTGGGTATCTCTACCTCTTAATCAGCACATGTGCCGAAGAGCTGAGCCTTTGCCGCAGCCCAGCTTTCTAAACAGAGAACTTCTCTAAGTTCTGAACATTTTGTCTCAGGCAGGAGAAGCGTATTTGCCAAGAGGTGGGACTGAAATATCTAACTATCGACAAGAGGTGAATAGAAGGAGAGCGGTTTCTCTGAGTAGATAACTCAAAGTGCTGGATACATTCAGAGATAGACTTCAGCATTAAACATAGATTACTGTTCCTTTGTGAACTCCTGACAGTTTTAGCCTGGAAAAGAGCAGACTTAGAGAAAGCATGACAAGGTGTTCACATACCTAATGGGCTGTCACGTAGGAGATGGATTATACACGCACTGCATAGCTGTAGGTGGAAGAACTTTGAAGAATTGAAAGGACCTTCTCCCAACAAGGGAAGAAAAGAGTTTCTACACTGTTACAGATTTCTGGGTGGACACAGGACGTAATGGGGCTCCCAGTACTAGAGCACGTTTGGTCTTATAACAAACCATACTCTTGCAGCTGCCCTTGGTAGATATCCAGCTCAACCTAATTAAGCAAAAAAGGACGTGTGTCTATTCCCAGCACCAAAAAGTCCAGGAGTATGCAGGCTTCAAATACAGCTGGATCTAGGGGCTCAAATATGCCCACCCTGGAGAAGGGTGGCCATCCCTGGACAATCTGTGTGGAAAAAGAAAGTTCTGGACCCCCAAGGGCTGCCACAAAGATTGCCGGAATATGGGAAGAAGCTCTGAGGAGAAAGAGTGGTATTGGGCCTCCAACTCAACTGGGCATAACCATCGTCTGGAATGATGTAGCAGACATACATATGTGGGCCCTGCCCTCAGGCTGCTGGTTCACTGGTCCTGGAATCCCGCCGGGGAATCTGCATTTTGAACAAGTGTCCATCCTGGTCTTGTAGAACTGTTTGAGGGTTAAATGTCGTGGAAATGTTAACAATCATTTATCTATTCCACAGTGAATTTGCTGGAGTGAATTGTAAGTGAGTTGGCCAAGATCATGGGAGTAGTTAGTGGCAAAGTCAAGAGACAGATCTCCTGACCTGCAAGCCAGAGTCGTTCCCGGTGCCGTACCCCGTGTTCTCACACAGCGTGTGTGTGCCGTAAGTGTGTACGTGCGTATGTGCGTTTACACGCACGTGCGTGTTTGTGTGTGGGTTCACGTACGTGCGTGTCAAAAGGTCAAACCAAGTCATTAGAGCCTGGTTGTCTCTCATATTTCCAGATCTGCTTTCTCAGCATTTGCTCTGCCCCCTCTGGTCTCTGGTCCTGTTGCCCCGCGGTGATGGCAAAGGCCAACAGGGCTACGTGCCCCTGGCTTTTGGACTCACATACGCCCATCTCTGAACCAATTAGCGCGGCTTGGGATGGCTTACCATCTTGGAAGACGTGGCCCCTTCCCCACCACCGAGTTCATCCCCACCGGCATCTGTGAGGACACGTGACTGCACAGAGGAGGAACGTGAACCAGGGTGCCCTGTCCAAGGGAAAGGGGCTCTAGGTCTTGAAAAACAGTAAAACCTCGTCATTTGTTCTGGAGAGTTATGTTATGAGTATCGTTACGTGTTAATTGTTTCTTCAAAACATCTGGCACCGGTGTCGCTCTAATTAAACAGGGCTTAAGTGTCAATGCTATGGACACAACTAACACAAAATGACACTTTTCAGTTACACGTGATAAAGAGGCAGCCCTTGGGGCGCCTGGGTGGTGCAGTCGGTTAAGCGTCCGACTTCAGCCAGGTCGCGATCTCGCGGTCCGTGAGTTCGAGCCCCGCGTCGGGCTCCGGGCTGATGGCTCAGAGCCTGGAGCCTGTTTCCGATTCCGTGTCTCCCTCTCTCTCTGCCCCTCGCCCGTTCATGCTCTGTCTCTCTCTGTCCCAAAAATAAATAAAACGTTAAAAAAAAATTAAAAAAAAAAAAAAAAAAAGAGGCAGCCCTTTGCCTGCAGTAGAGTCGAAGTAAAGCACAGCGCCTGTCTGTCTGGAGGTGAGAATCCAGTACAGGTGCTCAGAGTCTGAAGGCCGTGGACTGAGTTCGCAAGAGCTTCGGCCCTCGTGAGTTTGCTCCTTACTCTTAAAACGCTGTACGGCATTTTAAGACACTTCGTGCTTCCCCGTGGAAAGCTGCAGACTCTTCTTCCTCAGGCAGTCATGCCCTGGAACAGCGGAGCTGAGGAGGACGACGCTGGAGAGCCCCCCTCCCTTAGACCCGGCCTACCGTCCCAGCGCGGCTTACGTGCTTTAGTCATGGGCCCTTGTCGCAAACCGCACAAGGCCGCTCTGGAGGACGGCAGCGGAGGGATTCTGAGAAGGCCACCGAGTGAGCCAAAGAAGCAGGTCCAGAGCTAAGCCGACAGGCCCAGTGGCCAAACTACTCAGCGGACGAAAGCACAGTCCTCCCCGCGCCGAGCTGGGAACCCTAATTCCTGCAGCTCCGTAGTTGCATCGGGGACACGATTTTGCCACAATTGGCAAAGATTGCCCGCGCCTTGGGTCCCAGGCCCTTAAATGAGTGCCCGCTGCACCCTCACGGGGGAGGCCTGGAGCCTCAGTGGGGGTCGTGCCCTGGGCGCGTGCGGGCGGAGATGGGAGTTCGGTGCCAGGGTTCCCTTTCTCCCCACCTTTGTAGGCTGACTCCGTCCGTCATCATGAACAGGTGGAAACGCACCACCATAGGAAGGGGTTCGTTCACAGACAAGTGGCAAAAGGAACCGGGAATGCCCATCCCAGGCTTTTTTTTTTTTTCCTTTTTTTTTTAATCTTTAAGATGGATTCTTTTCCTAGAGGCCCTCAGTTCTTGGAATATTCTCCCGGTGGCTGCCTGGATCCTGAGGTGATGGCCTGAGGCCTGGGGCTGGACCACAGCCTGACTAATTGCAAAGCCTGAAGACCTCTTTCCAGTACTTCCAAAAGACATCCGGAAACGACTGGAACGTTGCACACGTGGAGCCGATAAATGCTCTGCTGTTGGTGTGCTTTATTTTATGGGGTTTTTGTTTTTGTTTCTGTTTTTGTTTTTGTTTTTACTAGAAAGGCATCAGTTTGATGTGGTTTGTTAGCAGATCCTATCCAGAGCTTCCGGCTCGTACAGAGATACTTTTGATCCAGAAAGAGACAGAGAGAGAGAGAGAGACTGAATTATTCCCTAACATGAGAGATTGCTGAACAGGCAGACCGCCTGGTGAAACGGTAGGCCCACTGCAAATTATTTACCGAGTAAATAAATATATGTGCTCAGTGTATAACAGGGGAAAAAGGAAAGGCTGGGAACGGTGGGAACGGTGAGGTGAGGAGTCTCCTCACGGAGGGACAGACCCCTGCACGTTCTGCGTGAAAGAGCCCGGGGCCCCCGGAATTTCGGCCTCTGTCAATTTTGCTTTCAGTAATCACCCTGGTGTGAAAGACATTTCTCTGCATTTCTCTGCCTGCATTTCTCTGCCTCTCCCGCCAAGCACACCAGCAGCCTGACGCGGAGGTTCTAGGCGGTGTCCTGACTTTGCTCTACGACAGAATGCAAGACAAGGAGGTCTCCCCGATGGTCCAGTAAATCACAAGGTGCCTCTCGCTTTCCCCGAGGCAGGTGGGGTGGGGTGGGGTGGGGACAAGGCGGCTCCGAGTCCCTGGGGCCAGACATCACCACACTGTTCTCACCTCCTTCTGGGGAACAACCCCGGACACTGCTCTCCACTCTCACCCTACAGGAGGAACGCCTAGCGTGGAGTCCCGACGCAGGCGGAGGAGAGAATTTGTTGGTCTCTGCTCTCCTTGTTGCTGATTAAGTGAACATCGATTTTATTTTCTTTAGTGTTATATTGTGTTATTTATTTTTGAATGAGAGCAAAAGAGCAGTGGAAGGGCAGAGAGGGAGAGACATCGACTCCCAAGAAGGCTCCGAGCCGTCAGCAAAAAAGCCTGACGAGGGGCTCGAACTCATGAACCGTGAGATCGTGACCTGGGTAGAAGTCAGACGCTCAACCCACTGGGCCCCCCCCCAGGCACCCCTAAGTGAACATTAATTGTAAATGGTAAGGTTTCGGAGCAGGACTGGAGTAATCTGCTTTTTCGCCACCTCAGAGGATCTTGAGGTGTTGTCAGGGTGTAACATTTAATTTTGTGGTCTCCCAGAACAAAAAGTGAATCCGTTTTTAAGAAGATATATACTCTAATGACTATTTTGAGGGCCAAGTGTGTGTTCCAAGACAGCATGCGGTAATAGCAGCTAACGTAACTCTTTGCTACTGAGAAGGGCATTGAAGACCGAATCCCAGGGACTGACTGCTCTCTGAAAAGCTCTGAGGAAGAGAGGGCAGCCAGGGAGAGGGCGAGGAAGAAGCAGCTTTCGAGAGGCTCCTATGGAGGCCAGACCAACAATAGTTCCTTTCCAGCAGCACGGGGACCCTGAGAGGTGGGTGTCACCTTATAGGCAAGAGGAGAGAGGTTCTGGCCAAAAATACACATGACAACTGCTAAGCCCTGCATCTTAGAGATTTTCATGGAAAAGAACCATTTTGACATCTGGCAACATCCTGCGTTGAACGGGAGACTCCCTGAGTGACTTCAGGAAGATGTCCAGAGTCATCAGCGTGCAGCCTGAGAAGGTGAGAGGGACCCACCTCCTTGGAGAAGAATCAGCGACTCTCACGGTTTTAGACTTGTTGGACAACAGTGAATCACAGAATCGTGAACGATTTGGCTGCGTGCATCCTGAAACGGAGTCCAATGTTTACGGGAACTCTTCCGGTTATACGATATATTAAAAAACGAAGCCGTGAGGAAGTTCATCTGCTTGAGACCTTGTCAAGTCTCGGGAAAACACATGCTGCCTTTCTACTTGTGTAAGATGACCTTTCGTTGAATTCCTGTAAATAATAGAGATTTCTCGTGTCTTTCCTTAACCGCGTGGGAGAACGCAGAGCGGTTTGAACGGTACAGACTGTCAGTCGCCTCTCTAAAATTAGTCTCCTGTCTCCAGTAGGGATGACAGCAAAACCTGCCATCCGGCACTGTCTCGAGGAAGACACAGTGATGCCTGAGATGTGCTCTGCATGGTGTCTGGCAGGCGGTACAGGCCCAGTAAACCTGTATCACCAGCTCAATTATCAGAGGAGATTTCGATGAATCCATCAGCTCTTGAGGTCTGTATCCAGTTTAGTCACAATGGCTTTCCTGCGAGTCCTGTGTCTACAACTGCTCCATCACGGCTTCGGTAATGGCAGTCAGTTATTTTTGCAACCCCGTCAAGGTATTAAAATATTATCTAGAAAAATATTATGTAGACCCTGGGCGTGTTGTCGGCAAAAAAATGTCTGATGCAAACAGATCATTGGAAGCCTGGCTCTGCAGTGCAGTCTGATATTTAGGCATAGTTCTTGTCATAGTAAGTATGCCTGATGTAATTCAGCAAAGCGATGGCCCGACAGTCTAGCAAAGGAATGTTTGCAAATGCTGGGCTGGGCACCAGTGGAGAGGCCACGGGGAGCATGCCGATCCCCTCGGCACCGAACTGGGCTACCCGGTCTCCACTAATCCTTGCAGTAGTTTGTGACCACGTACTGGGTCTGGCCAATGAACTCTGAAGGAAAAGGGCGTTCACGCATGCTAGACATCTCCCGCCAGGCCCTCCACCATCGCCGCAGCTTTCCTAAACTGCAGCAGAAGAAAAAGGATTCAGAGAACAGGAAAGAGGGGGAGCCCCAAGATGGAATGCCTTGCTGACTGGATGGGACGGTTTCTTCGTTGATCCAATTTCAAGTTTGATACGGTCAAAAAGCATCATCTGTTGGGCGAAGCTACAGGGAATGTCGTGATTGTCAGCGTGGACATTAGTTCCTTGAAGCGGGGTTCTGACATAAAAGTTTACGTTCTTACTGCTCAGTACTTGGGTAGCAAGTAGTGAGGTGATTGATCCTGAAGGCCAGAAAACGGAAACCTGAAGACCCGTGTGACACAAGGCTAAGACCATGTGCGTATGTAGCTTGGGGGACCATAAATACCTATGGCCATATTGGTTATTAGCCATTGCATTTAGCCAAATGTCAAGAAAGAGAGAGAAAGGGAAAGACAGAGAGGTGTGAGAGTTCGAATTGTCCATTTCCAAGCAAAACGGAAAGGGAAAAGACAACATCCATAAAATGGGTTTGCAAAACCTGAGGGCTCTCAGATCTCAAACTCTAAGAAAAAGATGATGCTACTGAAAACGAGTAATTTGGAGCTAACAAAAGCCTGCTAAGATCCACCCACGCTGAGTGACTCAGGTATTGACTTCCCACCCAAGCCACTTGTGCCAGGTGACCTGAAAGCCACGATGTCAAGAGTAGAGGACAGTTAGGTAGTATAATAATAATAGTAATAATAATTATTATCATTATTAGCTTTAGATGCATGGATGTGATTACACATACATGGAACCAATCACGAGCAAACCCATCAGAAGCTCACTAAGTTTTGAAGGAATTTGTGGGGGCGCCTTAAAACCTCTGGGAAGACAGCAGTCTACAAAAGCTGTGTGGGATAAACACTTCATACTCCTTCGAACCCGCTCAGATGCCACCATGGAAGATAATGAGCAAACCAGGACCACCCAGAATGGAGGTCCAGGGTCTCCAGGGGACAGTGAACAAGCTAAGGGGCTCCCCTTATGGAAGAAGAGTCGAGGCTTATCACAGAGCTCCCAGGACCCCCCAGGGGGGTTATATTTCTGCAGGATCCTGGAACGGCCACAGCTCTGCGACCACTGTGTGCTCTTCCTTCTTGGCTTTTCCACGTGGGAGTTTTATTGTGATTATCTTATTCCACCACCGTAACGGGGGAGGGCGGGAAGGGGAACGGGTCCTTTTAGCTGACAGATTGCTGATCTATAAGGAATCCTGCGTGGACAGCGTTACATTCACTGAGCATCATCTGGAGATCCTGCGCCTTGAGCTGACGGCAGTGACCGATGTGGATGGTTTGTCTTCACTGAGGATGGGTGAGTTCAAAGCCACCGGGGAAGCCAGAGCACGGGTTTCTGGTGGACCTGGGGGCGGGACGGGCTGCTGTGGTTCTCAGACGCAAAGGAGGCCCGACCAGCCTCCATCCTGTGGGGAGAACTAAGATAATTGGCCGGAGGGGAGGAGGGGTGGTAGGACCCCAGGCTGATGACCCTGGAACAGTGTCGTTTCTGCGGGGAAGCAGGGAAAGCCTCTGAGCCCTGGGGCAGGCGGGGTGGGGCCCACACCGGGTGTGGCCCGGGGAAGATCCATGAAAAGGATGTGACAAGGATCCTGGTGGCTGCGTGTTAGTGATATGCATCAACTCTTCACCCAGCAGGACCCCATTTCCTTAACCCCCCTACAGTGAGCTGTGGCCGCACTATCTGGTTCTCATCAGCGGAATGCCGTCACTTCCATCATTGAAGTGTGGCCCAGGGCCTGGAAGAGGCAGACAGATGCAGGGGGCTGGCATCCTCACGATCGTGCGGAGTATGATTCTCCCACCAGGCTCCTTGGTACGCGACACAAGAAATCAATGCCATTTTCTTAAACCACCAGAGTTTTAAGGATCTCAGTTAAAGCAAAGTGGCCAACTGCTCTGAATAATAGAATAGTCCGTGACAACACTGTGCCTCTAATCAACGAAGGACGCTGTGTGTCTCTGAGTGACTTCATGGGCTCAACCCCAAAGGGCGGTTTCCATGGGGCAAGTGCATTCAATTTCCGTCTTCGTTATTGTGACCTGCTTGTTCCCCTTACCACTAATTCCTGATTAGCATCCTCACGGACCTCAGGACGCCTGGGTGGCTCAGTCGGTTGGGTGTCCGACTCTTGGGTTCAGCTCAGGTCATGATCCCAGGGCTGTAGGAATGAGCCCTGCGTCGGGCTCCTCACTGAGCATTGAACCTGTTCTCTCTCTCTCCCTCTGCCCCTCCCCTGCTCACTCTCTCTAAAAATTTTAATTAATTTAAAAGTGTTAAACGAATAAAATCTTTGCAGAACTTTGACAATGAAGGCAAGGGATGGGCTTGCCTCTCAACCTCCACTCTGGGTGAGGGCACTCTCAGGGGGCAGCTAATTCTGCAAGGCGGTGCGGGCGAGCCAGCGGCAAGCATTCGCCCCCCCCCCCGTTCCCCCAGCCTTCAGTTCTAGGAGAGTGGCTCCCACTCTTTCTGAGGGGTCTTGTTCTCCAACAGTATAGTCTACATGCCCTTGGCTCTCCCAGTGCTTGGTTTTTGCTTTCCCGATGCGTTTTTCCTAAACAGTATGGCTTCACTGTTTTCTTCCCTATCTTTCCACTTCCCTTCTGACCATTGTTAGGCATCAAGGTCATTGAACCAAAGCCACTGGCATGACTAATAATTATAGCTTCCCGTATTGCTCAGAAATCGTATTCCCGGGCCAGCATGAGAGTTTTGTAACAGTTGTAAGTGAAGTGATCTTGACAACGTGTGTATTTCAACACGCACACTGAACCCAAAACTCTGTTGTTAGAGTTCCGTGTGCCTTTCCTAGTTTTTCCTGCTAAGACTTCCCATAGAGCGAAGGAAAACTGAAGTTTTATTTCTATCCAGAGTCCTATGGCCACAGGGTGAGCCTGGGTGTGGATGTGTAGGAAGTGAGGACCTAATAATCACAGTGGATACAATAGGCCTTCTGAAACTGGGGTGTGGGAGGCACCTCGCTCTGGAGGTTCCTGCAGTGTCCCCAGGGGGACACAGTGGCTATTTTAATCTACCGTCATTGAAAACATATTTTATAGGAGACCAAATGTAAGAGTATTATGAAAGGAAACACAATTTTTTAGTAAAATAAGATGAAACATGAGTCCTCAAAAGTTTTTTTTTTTTAATTTTTTAATGTTTATTTATTTCTGAGAGAGAAAGAGAGAGAGACACACACACACGGAGACAGAGAGCGAGTGGGAGAGGGGCAGAGAGGGAGACACAGAATCCGAAGTGAGCCCCAGGCTCTGAGCTGTCAGCCCAGAGCCCCAATGTGGGACTCGAACTCACGAACCGTGAGATCGTGACCTGAGCCGAAGTCGGATGCTTAACGGACCAAGCCCCCCAGGCTCCCCAAGTCCTCAAAAGTTCTCAAGTTGACAATAACTACTGCATCCTCTGCTTTTAGATGGCATCCTTCACCCGGGCCAGGCTTAAAAACTCACTTTTCTCACGTAGCGGTTCTTCTGCAGAAACAGTTAAGAAGTCCCGCAATACGAGTGTGGAGACGCACTTATCTGAGGCCCATAGTGTTCGAGCCCATCCCTGCATCACTGGGGACACAAAGTGGAAATTAAGCCCACGCTGGAAATTATTTGAGAGCTTGTTTCTTAAACATCAAAAGAACCTCACTGTGAAGACATCCAGTTGTTGGTACTTCTGCAAAGTGAATCAAAAAAGGGAACGTTCTATGGACTATATTTGGCGCAAAGATGTCCTGTTGATGGAGCCTTTCTTCCTAGACTTCCTTCTTCCTTATTCCATGGCTACCAAAATCCCACCCACCCTTCGTGGGCCAGTTCCAACCCATCTCTTCTGGGAAACGCTTTCTCTCCAGGTTTATGCACACCTACGGCCCCTGCCCGTGTCTGAAGGGATCCCTCTCCTGCCTGTGACAGCCATGTCGTGTCCCCCAGTGAAGACAGAGCTGCGGTCTGGCCTCAGAAAGCATGACGTACGGCCCACATTCTCTTTCTTGAGAGCCTTTGATGGCATCATTTAATTTGGGGAGTCTTAGTGGCTTCGCAGTAAGGAGCAGCTATTGGATAATGGATGTGAACATTCATCTGATTGGTGCACTACAGAATGTAAGGGGGAGGTAGAAATTCTTCCTAAATCCCTGGGGCGTATACAGGCTATTGTACCGCAAGATGTATGAGCTAGCCCATCAAAGAGCCTACTTTCGCTTCCAGAATTAGCCACTTCTAACTGCACGTATTTGGAGAAACCATTTAATCTTCATTCAATTTTTATAAGCCTTCATTTCTCATTTGAAAATCAGGACCTTTGTGAGCCTAGAATAAGTTAATGTACGTAACGCACTTTGCGGAGGGTCTGGTACACAACGGGGGCTTTAAAAACACTGGCTGCTATTTTCCTAAGTTAATACTGTAAATATATATGCCACAATGGGCCTCAGCATGTACTATTTTGTGGTATTCATAAGTGGCATATATATATATATGTATATGTATATATATGTATATATATATATATATATATATATATATATACAGCAAGAACCCAGACTTTTCACTCCAGGGTTAATTCAGGTTACCTCCCCCAGTGTTCCCAGGTCTGGAATGAATGAATTGGGCAAGAGATTCTCTAGACGTCCCTGGGCAGCACCTAACACCTGGGAGAGGGTAAGTCTCTTGTGCTTTCACAGGTGCTCTGTCCTCACGGCCCATGGCATCCTGGGTACATAGCCCGTGTAGCCCCCCGAAGCACTTTTCTATGCCGCACCATTCGGACCACCGGCTTAACGACAGCTGAACGGTGTTGTGCCAATGAGCTGCTGTACCTTCTTACAAAACCGATTCTGGACGTCCCTCTCCCCTTCCGTGTGGCTTATCCCATTTAGAAGCACGTACACAGCACGGTGGTCCCCACCCTGGGGTCTCAGCACCCCTTGTAACAATCTTGCAAGGTCAACGTATCATCACTGACATTGTAGAAGTGAGTGAGTGAGAAAGAGACAGAGAGAGAGAGAGAGAGAGAGAGACCAAGCAGCCAATGGCACAAAGCTAGGGACTGAGATCCAAGCCCCAGCCTGTAAACCACAGGCGAGCCGCTGCTTGCCTTGCTGCTGCGTAACCTCGTGCTGGTGGCACTGGGGATCTTGTGTTGATCGGAAGCCTTGATTGGCAGTTATGTAGTTCTTGATGAATAAAACACGACACAATGAAAGGTTCGTTATCTTTAAATGCCGTGGAATAAACAAAGTACTTCAAATGTGGAGTATTGGAGGAAAATGCGAGGAGACCTCGCAGGTGGCAGGTTCAGAACCCCTCATTAAGTCGGCAGTGGCCTTCAGAGCATCCATTGAACAATCAAGTGAGGGAAGGTAGGAATCAGGAAAAGTTTTGGTTCAAAAGCGGTGGCTGGGGGGCACCTGGGTGACTCAGTCAGTTAAGTGTCTGACTCTCAATTTCAGCTCAGGTCACGATCTCGTGGTTGGCGGGATCGAGCCCCACATCAGACTCTGCCCTGACAGCGTGGAACCTGTTTGGGATTCTCTCTCTCCCTCTCTCTCTCTCTCTCTCTCAATCTCTCTGTTCCCCCCACCCCCTTGCTTACGTGCGCACACGCTCTCTCCCTTTCTCTAAATAAATAAATTAACATTTTTGAAAATGTGGTGGCCGAAACTCCGGACCCTGAGCGTCCTTAATAGCAGGATCGCCAACCCTCCTTAGACCCTTGTCCACGTAACCTGTTTGCTCCTGCGCTGACTCAGTCTCTGGGGCAGATTGGTCTGGTTCTCTGACACAAACCGTTGACGAATCCAGGGAACATTTATGCTGTTTTTTGTCTCATTCTAAGTATGCCCTTCATTCCAATGTTTCAACCTTGTATAGAAGGACCCAACAAAAAACTGATCAGAAACTATATCAAAAAACGTTCATTATTCGGTAATGTCACCGCTTCAGCCCACGGGTCTCTTCTGAGAATATTTCAGTCAAAATAAATCAACTTTTTTTTATTATTGTCTCATATTCCACTAGATTTTAACAGTCCCTGCCATCCCTAGGATCCGTCAATTGTCCTACTTGTCAGTGTGAATTATTCCTGGCTTAAATCTGGACAAAGCGGGTCTTTCGCAGTTTTTGAAGAAAGTATGCCAAATCGTACCATTTCCAGATGAAGAGATATATACTGGATTCTAGCTGAAGACAAAAATCCCCCTAATGAAGCACTGCTCTGAGCTATGGTAACTGAGGGCGCGCACGCGGGGCGGACGGGAGACCGTCTCCCACAGTCCTGCCGAAGAGGCCGACTCAGAAACAGCAAAGAGAAAAGCGTGCTCTCCAACGAGCTGTGGGACATGACTGCGCCTTTCGTTTTTGAGACCTTCAAAGATTTGAAGCCATCTCTTTGTCACTAATTCCTCGCCGTAAAGGACGTCAAAATGCTGGCGCCCGGCCACCCCGGGGCCACCTGGCGACCGCGTCAGCTCTCAAGGACACGGAGACGGTGTTTCCCGACCACCCAGCCCTGGGACCGAAAGAGACATCTGACAGCGGTCACGCCTGGCGGTGGTGGTGCTGGGACCAGAAGCTGTGGGGCCGTGTGCAAACAGGCCATTCGGTGCAGGCCCCTTGCAGGAACCGGCCGGCAGCAGAAACCCCGCCTGTGGCTAATTATAACTTCAGCAGCAGCGCGCAGGCACGAGGTATTTATTTACTAATCCGTGCTTCACAAAGTGCAGACCCAATGCAGTATTTTTATGTCTCTCTGGTAAACAAAAAAAAAGGAAAAAGGAAGGGAAAGAAAGTGGGGGTGGGGAGAGACGCAGAACCTGTTCCTTTGTTCCTTTGCGCCTCGGTGAGTGTGTGTGTTTGAGCAAAGAGTCCTTTCTTAGGTTCTGCGGCTTCCAACACTGTCTCCTAGAAGGTGAGTTCAAGCCGCGTCTATATTCGCCACGCCCTCCCTGCCTCCCTGTCCCCCTCCTTTTCCTGTGTGATGCCACCTGGCTGTAAGAGAGGGAGTTAGGGACCAAGACAAGAGCTTGCGTGTGTCATGGGAGCTCCTCCCGGACCACCAAGCTAACCTCGGTTAAGTTACTTCCTTTCCCCGAGCCTCCGGCTTCCTTTCTCTAGAATGGGCCCGGAGTGTGGGTGGAGGAGTGTCCCCAGGAGGCCATTGTCTGGTGACATAGGAAACCAGACCCCGGTAGGCAGAGCTCAGCGCCATCCCGTTTCTTGAGCTCTGTGCTGCCTTCCCGGTTGGGATCCCGAGGCCAGAAGTCGATGCACGTTCCGAGGTCTGGCAGATAGTGGAACCGGTGAACCATCCACGTGTCCCTTGTCACTGTCGCTTCTGCAAGCAGGCGCGGACACGGGCCTCATGATAGGAGACGGTCGTGTTGTCCCGGCAGACTGAAAACGGCTTCTGGGGTCCTTCCTGTGCACCCAACTTCTTTTGAGCAGAAATGACCAAGCCTTCATACCCTACATCATAAAAGAAGCTCCAGGGAGTGGGAACAAAGATAATGCTTTAGTACATCGTCCTCTGCAAGAGCTTTGCAGCTTGGGGATTCTCAGAACCGCAAGGGAAAGAACACACGCGTATAAAGGAATGTGGCCGCAGCCTTCAGAAACGTCGCCATAAGAGTTAATGAGCTGGTGTCTGCCTGCCTGGGGTCGCGGCGTGTCGATTACCCCGAGTCCTCACCACGTCACCGCAACGATGCCGGGGTTAGAGACCCGCCCAGCTTCACGGTCACCTTCCCGTGTCGTCAAGCCCGTGCAGGAAACAATCCGCCTGACTCAAGGACAGGCTTGAAAGGTCTCCTTGTTACTGGGGACCGTCTGGGACACGGTAGCTGGCGGTGCCATGAAGGAAAGGCCCGGGGTAGTCCCCGTGGCAACTCGGGCCTGCACGCTTCTGCACGCCCGGGGAGGAGCGCGGCGTGCAGCTAAGGGCCGGGACACGTCACCTCGCGCTGAGCTTTACACAGGGGCGTGTGTGTGCCCCTTATGTGCCTGCCACTCAGCAGGGCCTCCACTGCCCCCAGAGGGTGTGGATTAGAAATTCTGCTGCGTGAAAACACAGGCTGCAACGCCAGGTCCCGAGACACCCTCTGACGATATAACCGTCCCGCTCCCTTCATCAAACTGAACTGGTAAATGGAAGCCGAGTGCAACACGGCAAAGGGGGACAGGAATAGGTCTTCCCGTGGATCAATTTTCCCCAAGTGTTTAATCAAGCCGGGCTTCCCAATCTGGGTCAGTGCAGGCCAACCGGAAAGGTCTGACGGAACGCTACGAGTATATTTCTGCTTCCTCTCCAACAAAATGACCATGGCTCTGCCTCTTGGGGTGGGCAGGGGCAGGGGGAGGGATGTTAGTCTCCACTTCCAGCCCATTCGATCACGAACTCCCTTAAACACATGATTAACAGCCCACTATCCGCCAGACAGTTCTAGGTTCTTGGGATAAGTCCCGGAACCCAGCTATGAAAGCCAGTTCCCTGACCGTGTACCGCGTGCGGATCCCCCCACCTCACGGAACCCCTGTTCCAATCGTGGGAGACAGACAGGCGGGATACACGTGACTTTTCAAAAGTCACTGGTAGGATGCACCGAAAGTGTCACGAGTGCTGTTTCGAGGAGAGAGAGAGAAAGAGAGAATGTGAGGAAGGTCAGGTGGGGGGAGGCGGGTGCTCACTGTGTGTTCTAAGGGTGGCATCAGCTCTGACTCGCCTCCAATGGCTCGGTACATTTCAAGGCCCAGGATGAGCCTCTGAGCGAGAAGGAGGTGACGGGCAGAGCGGGATGAAGCTGGTTCCTGCAATGGTAAAATAAGAACAAAAACCAGGCAAAGCAAACCCTCAAACAAACGGGTCACTTGGGACAAAGACCGGTTGATGTCTTCAGATCCAAACAGGATCCCTCGCACTAGTGTGTTTTCTGAACCGGCCAGTGTCCAGTAAAACGTTAAATCAAAGTGTCGAAGGCGGCCATCCTTGCCTCCGCCCCGACGGCGGTGGAGACACGTTCAACCTTCCGCCTGAGTGTGATGTTAGTTACAGATTTTTGGTAGGCGCCCTCATCAGGGTGAAGCGGTTCCCTGTATTCCTCGTTGACTACAAGGTTATCTTAAATAGGAGTAGAATTATTTTCATATGCATTTTCTGTGTTCATGGAGATCGTCATATGGGTTTTTTTTTTTCATTTTTTTTGTCCTATTGATGTGGTGAATTGCAATTATCGTGTCCTTTTTTAAATGTTGTATCTACATTCCATGCATGGGATAATCCCTTATCTATTTGCTGAAATTAAATTAAGGATTTTGGTATGCATGTCTCTTATCAATGGTGGGCATTAAATGTCTTCTCTTTAGAAATGTCTTCTTTAAAGGTTTTGGTGGTGGATGGAAGCTGGCTCCGTAAAATGAAGCAGAGCAAAATATTCCCTCCTCTGCATCTCCCGAAAGCATGTCTAGAAGGTCGCTAGCTCTGCCTTAATGTCTGGCAGACTCCGGCGGTGAAGATTCTGTGCTTTACGTTTTCTTTGTAGGGAAGTTCCTTTTCTTCCCTAAGGCGTATTTGATAACCTAATAAGCACAGAGCTATTCCAAATCTATTTCTTCTCGTGTCCGTTTTGGTAAGTTGTTTTTTTCAATATATTCATTTATTTGGCCTAAGGTTGTTGAGTTTACTGACGTGAAGTTATTTGTAATACGGCATAATTATCTTAGAAACTTCTGTACGATACGTCATAATATTTCATTTTCCACTCCTGATATTGGTAAGTGGTGTTTCCTATACTATTTTACTGAGCCTTTTTGCTCGATCAGATTGCATAGGGTTAACTTTTGAATCTGTTAACTTTCTCTTTTTTATCGTTTAATCGTGTTGTTTTATTGATCTCCGTTCTTGTCTTTATTATATTCTTTCTTCTATTTCTCTCGTGTTGCAATTGCCTTCTTTCCTCTAGCATCTTTAGATGGAAAGAGAGATCATCAATTTTTAGACCGTTCTACTTATCTAATGTAAATACGTAAATCTCTGAACTTCCCCCCAGGAGCCCTTCCTCAGCTGCCTTCCACAGGTTTTGATATATTGTATTTGTATTATAATTAGGTGAAATTATATTCCCATTCTGCTTGTGATTTCCTTTTTGACCCACATTATGGATTGTTTAATGTTCAAATGCTTGAAGATTTTCTAGGCCTCTTGTTATTATGAATTCTAATTTTGTTCCATTGTGGAATGTGGTTTTTTCAGATCTATATACTTACTCCTTTTTTTTTAATATTTATTTATTTTGGGGGAGAGTGCAAGCAGGGGAGGGGCAGAGAGAGGGGAACAGAGGATCTGAAGCAGGCTCTCTGCTGACAGGCTGACAGCAGAGAGCCTGATGTGGGGCTCGAACTCATGAACCGCGAGACCATGACCTGAGCCGAAGTCCAGCGCTCAACCAGGTGCCCCTGTGCTTACTCATTTTTTATCTTGTTCTGTAAACTAAAAGTGGACAGAAAGATCTCTGACAACGATGTGGACATTTCCATTTCTCTTGTATCAGTTTTGCTTCACGTATCTTAGAGATTGCAATGCCCTGTCTGTTTGTTTCCGTTTTACTTGTTTAAATAATCTCTACACCCAACATGGGGCTTGAACTCACTACCCAGAGATTAAGCGTCACAAGTTCTTCCCACCGAGCCAGCCAGGTGACCCTGTGTTCCCCTGTTTGAACTGACCCATTATCATCATGTAATGTCTCCTACCTGTCTCTGTTAATACCTCTTGTCTTGAAATCTCCCTTGTTGTCTTTTTCTGTATCCACAGTAGACTTCTGGTGCTTAGTGTTTGCTGACACTTTTTCTAAGACACGATCCCTATACCTAGACCTGCTGGGGTCTTAATTGGACACCTAAGGTGCTCAGTGAGGTCTCTCCACTGGGAGAATTGCTCCTCCGTATCTCTGTTCAGTTCTCAGCCTGGCAAAGGGAAGCCAGCTTCCCCTTAAGGGAACTTCCCTGGGCGTTCACTGGCCAGTCTTCATCCAGTGGCCCGCACTCAGTCCCCACACAGACTTCTAGGACCTCCTCTCTGCCCAGCAACCTCTCCTCCAGTCCGCCGCCCCACCGATTCCTGTCCTTCCACTGAAGTCCCCCCCCAGGACTCTGATGTCTGTCTTCTCAGCTTAGCCACACACTTGCATTGCTCAGATTTCCCTCCTTTCCACTGCAGAAGAAAAGCATCCCCAAGCAGAAAACTAGGGCGGTGGTAGATTTTACTTGGTGCTCATTCCTGTTTCCAAGGACCACAAGACTGCACCGCCTGGACGCCTGAAAAGGCTTGCATCAGAGCCACCGCCCAAGTGCATGTTTGTTCACAGTGGGAGGGCGAGTTCAATTGCGTTGTGATGAGAAGCAGAGGTTGAGGACTTACTTGGCATCGAGAACTGTCCCGTACTCTGAGACTGCAACGGTGAGGGAGGCCGGCTCAGATTTCTTATGAAGCATATCGTGTAACAGGGCAGAAAGACATTACAGCAGTACTCGAGATAATAAAATGTCAATTGCACACTAAGGAATAGAACATAGTAGAGCTTGAAATAAATTTGGGGCTGGAGCAGGGAATTCATCAGGCTTCTTTGAATAAGTCATTTTTGAATTGAGATCCAAAGGAGAGACTGAATTAACGATATTAAAGATGGGGGAAATGGGTTCTAGACTGAAAGGTGGTGTTGTGGTAGGCAGGTACACAAAGCGTAGCTGGAGGACGCAAGGGGCATGAGACCGAGACGTGCTGGGTGAGGCTGGGCATCCAGACTGGGCTTACTTCTGGCAGGATCTGGGAGCCATGTTGGGGAGACTGATTTCACAATGAGGAAGCAATGATCTTTAAAGTGGGTAGGGATCGGGAGGGTAAGGAACATGTTTCCTGTTTAAATTTCATTTTGCCTCTGTTTTTGAGAACCTACGGAAGAAGATGAACTCGGAGGAGGTTGTACTAGACAGGATAGTATTGCACTAATCCACATAAAGAATTGGGAGTGGCTTCCTGAATATCTCACATATTTTTGCACCAAAAGCCGGACCTATACCCCAAAAGCCGGACCTATACCCCAAGAGCCGGCTGAACCGTTGTGAAGCCGGAAGTGCAACAGGCTTATTGTCTGAAATCTCGGTCGATAAAGTCGAGCTCAAAAAGGCCAGAATCAAAGCCGGAAACAGATCTCAGATTCTTAGGCACAGATTCACACATATCATCAAAGAAATGGCTCAGTCCTTCTAACGGTCTAAGGGTCTCTGCATCTGTTAGTTTAGAGATCAACCAAGTCTGTGTCGTTAGTGAGATCAAAGAGTCTCTGCCTATTTCTATCAGTTAGCTTTTGCCATGTAATAATCCACCCCAAAATACAGTGGCTTAGAAGAATAGATCTTTATTGGTTCTCACAGTGCTGTGGGTCTGGAAGCAAACAGGTTATTTGGTCCAGGGGAGACCTCCTTGGAAGAAGGCCCTGTATTCCCTGAGGTCTTTCTTCTCTAAGCTAACCTGGGCTCCGTTTTGGGGTGACCCTGCTCTACAGAACCACAGGACAGAGCAAGCCCCGATGTGCAAACGTCTTTTGAGCCCCTGCCCGAGTTGTGATGACTGATGTCCCAACGGCGTGGCCCAAGTCCAGGATGGGAAAAACCTTGTGCTATCTGTCCACCTGCCATACGGGCTCTCGGAGAGAGCATCCTCCTCGTCCCAGACCCTCGTCGTCAGGCATCCCACGTGAGCCCCATCAGCCCGGCAAGGTAGGCATCGTTGTCACTGTCCCTTTGCACTGAAAATAGTGAGGCTCGCAGAGATTATGTCACACTAGGAGTCTGAGCCAGAATCCCATCCCAGGCACGCCACGCTTCAAAACGCAACATGCCCAGAGAAGGCAAACCTTCCCCAAACCTAGAAATGAGGTCGGAGGGCTCAGAAAAGCACGACCGAAAGCCGCGTGGCAGTACGTGCAGGCGTTGGTCTCTAACAAGGGTGCGTTTATTTTCTTCTGAAAGATAATGAAACAGGAGATTGGACATAGACCGAAGCGAAGGAGTGGCAAATACTTTAAGGCCTTTAGGAAATCAGAGAAGGGAAAGTTTATGCAAGGTCAGGAAAGGTTTCACGGAATGCCTAGGTGATGAGCTGGGTTTGACAGATGAAAGGAATGAATGAGCCGGGATGGAGGAGAACATTCCGGGTGGACAGTGAGATCCCAGGATGGTGGAAGGGAAGGTACAAGTCACATGCAGAGAAGAACTGAACTCACAAGTACCTCCATGCGGCCTGGAGCACATCCTATGGGGAAAAGGTATATAAATAAGGGTCTTTACCCAGAACAATTCACAGGGTCAAACTCCCTCCAGTTTGCACTTCTCTGGGGTTGTACCTCAGAGCCCTCATAGAATTTAAAATTTCTATCCAGAGTTGTTAATTGTTACCAGCGAGACGCTCAGCCCGACGCAATGCCCCACCCCTACCCCAAAACTTACCTTTTAAAGCAGAAGAGCCTGATCGGTTGTGGTTTAGAATGAATTTTCTGACGGTGTCACAAGGCTGGCTTGTACTCATTCTGTCAACAAAAATGTCTGGGGAGGCTTCAAAATAACTTGCCTCACCTGGAAATGCAGAGCGTGTAGCCAGATACCAGATAATCAAGATCAGGTCTTTCCCAAGACTGATGAATAAGTAATGAAAAGTTACTAAAGCATCTAAAGTCTTTACATGAGTGAGCATGTATAAATGTGATACGTTTACTCAATTTTCAAGTCAATGTACAACCAAGTTTTTAACTCTTGTTTTTGTTTGTTTGTTTTTTGGTGTTTTTTTTTTTGATGTTTTCCCCTTGAAGTCCATGTAGACCAAAGAATTATAATCTGTAGCTCCCAGGGAACTTGAATACATAGTGTTTAAAACAATAGAAGTTTCAAGTTGAAAAGAACCTCTAAAAATAAGCATATCTATATCCCCATTTAATTTTTCAGAAAGAGAGAGAGGTTTATTGAATGAGTCAATGCTTCACAGAAAGTGACTATTGAGCCAGGATTATATTTCCATTGACCTATTTCTAAGTTCTTTCCTTAAATCAAAACATCCATTTTAAAAGGCTACCCAATAACGCAACGGTAAATTTTGCCCAACACGTACACTTGCTTCTTTAATCCAGATGCATTATAGTTGCACCAGCAGAGATGACTGACTTCACATAATTTTCCTGCGAGGCTTTCTATGTCAAACACATGAACAGAAATCAAAAAGTCAACGTCAAAAATAGAACGCAGTATGATCCAATAAATAAGGGGATGATCATCATAAGTAGACTTCAGGCAAACGATCTCCAATTTCCAACTGTCAAGAATTTATAACAATGCTCCCAAATGAAATATGACCTCCTTGTGGAAGATCTGTCCCTTTGTGTCCCTCCCCATCACCAAAGAGTTTCTTGTCTGCTCTGGGCTCACCAGTTGTCCAAAGGTCCAGAGAAGGCGTTGGCCAAGTAGGTTAAGATCGGCAAGGGCTGGATCCTGGGCATCAGGACATGTTAGGGGAGTTACGGGGAGGGAGGGAATCTACATAGTGATTGGAGCCAGAAGACAGTCATAAAACCGCACCCCAGAGGTGCAGTTGAGGCAAAATGGGGGGAAGCAAAGTCTCTAATCAGGCCCAAGCAGTGAAGGCACATGTGGCACTGTAAGGTGAGATAAGGAAATGCAAAAACCAGAAAGAGAATAAGAGTTTGTAGGAGCAGAAGTGGAGAGGCCAAAACTTTTCAGCAGAGTCAGGGGACCAGGTGCCCTTTTTCTCGGATACCAGATGTCTGTGTGAAAATGGGTAGATATGGTGTAAAGAGAAGCACGCATACCTCTGAGATTAATCCTCTTCGTCGTCGGTACCCCGTGCCACCTTTCATCTCAAGGTCCAGGTCTCATGCCCAGCAAATCAGAGACTCTGTTTTTGGGATTTTGAATGAATTAGTAAGTATTTCATGCCTAACCCTTGTATTCTAAACTATTACAAAGTTGGTATTCGTTAAAAATATCATGTCATTCTTCATTATGACTCCCCCCAAATTCAACATAGACTTAGCATGTGGAATTATAAAATGATACTACTGGGGGCGCCTGAGTGGCTCAGTCGGTTAAGCACGGGACTTGGGCTCAGGTCATGATCTCACTGTTCCCGAGTTCAAGCCCTACGTCGGGCTCTGGGCTGACGGCTCAGAGCCTGGAGCCTGTTTCGGATGCTGTGTCTCCCTCCTTCTCTGCCCCTCCCCTTCTTGTGCTCTGTCTCTCTCGGTCTCAAAAACAAACATTAATATATATTATATATATATTATATGTATATGTAAAGTATGAAACAGCAATATAAATATATAAATAATACATATAACATTAACATAATATATTAACATATATTATGTTAATGTAATATATTATTTTAATATATTAATATGTTAATATATAATAATATATATGAAGTATGAAATAGAAATATAAATATATAAATAATATATATTATATTAACATAATATATATTATATATATTATACATATATAATATAAATATATAAAGATTATACTACTATTAAGGACTTTTACAGGTTACTATCTAAATTGAAATTCTCTGTGCTCTAAATGAGGAGACAGGGACCCACATAGATCCAATAGTTTCCCTGAATCTCACCTGAGTCAAGCATTGTTGTGAATCTCCAGTGATTACTGAGCGTTTCCTACTTTGTGATTTATTTAGCAGGCATCCCCCCTAATGACTCAAGTAAGTGTGATATTTATTACAAGTAGACTTGATTGACACAACTCCTTTGGTATGAAAGGAACTCAAGGGGTGCCTGGGTGACTCAGTGAGTTAAGGGTTGGACTCTTGATTTTGGCTCAAGTCATGTTCTCATGGTTCGTGAGTTCAAGCCCCACATCAAGCTCTGCACTGGGTGTGGAGCCTGCTTAAGATTTTCTCTTCTCTCTTTCTCCCTCCCGCCCCTTCCCTGCTCTCTCTCTCTCTCTCTCTCTCTCTCTCTCTCAAAAAAAAAAAAAAAGTACTCAAAAGTGTCTCATAAACCCAAGTGTCAATGCTTCTGTGAAGTTTGAGTTATTCCAGTTTATTCCAGTTATTCCTAGAATGCCTAGAATATTTTTAGATTCTTAGTAAATTCTTTTTTCCAGTCCAGTCTTTGATGGTGAAAGATATCATTATGTTATGAGATATCAGTGATTGAAAAGGATTTATCCATAGTCACAGCATCTGGTTTGGAGAATTGCATGTTGGTTTCTTTCCTAAATGATTCAATACATTCAAAAAAATCTTACAATGAAACATAAGTAGCAATAATAAAAATGGGTCTCTCTTCTACAATTACACGGGATTTTATCCAGCTAGTTCAAATGTTACTTCACCCCAGGAAAATTAATTTGAAACAATCTTATTAGAGGCTACTTGCGCCAATCTTTTCTGAACTACCAGATTTGTTGGTGAAAAATAGAGTTCTAGAAAACCAGTGGTGTCTTTTCAACGATTGAGGCAGGAACAATTGGACATCCACATGCAGAACTATCAACCCAGACACACACCTTACGTTTTTCACAAAACTTAGGTCAAAATTAGTCACTGACCTAAAAGTAAAACAAAAAAATTATAAAACTCCCAGAAGATAACAGAGGAGAAAATCTAGATGAACTTGGGTATGGTGATGACTTTTTAGATAGGACACGAAGGCACAGTCCAGAAAAGGTAACTTAATAAGCCACCTTTCATTAAGATTTAAAAATCTCCGTCCTGCAAAAGACACTGTTACAAGTATGAAATAGCAAGCCACGCCCCCGGAGAAAATATTTGCAAAACGCATATCTGATAAAAGGCTGTTATCCACAATATACCAAGAACTTTTAAAACTCAGCAGTCAGAAAACAAACAACCCAATTTGAAAATGGGCCAAAGGCTTTCACACACATCATCACCAAAGAAAATATACAAGTGGAATAGAAATATATAAAAAATTATTCAAAACCCAATATCCTTAAGGGATGGCAAATTTCAAAAACCAGTACGATATGACTGCACACCTATCACGATGGGCAAAATCTGGGACACCGGTAACACCAAACGCTGACAAGGAAGGATGCCAAGCAGCAGGAACTTCCAGACGTCACTGGGGAGAATTTGCAAGAGTTTGGCGGTTTCTTCCAGAACTAAACATACTCTTCCCACGGGATCCAGCACTTCTACGCCTCAGCATTTACCCAAAAGAGTTGAAAACTTATGTCCACACTAAAACCTGCACGTGAACGTTTATAGTAACTTTATTGTATTTGCCAAAACTTGGAAGCGGCCGAGATGTCCTTCAAGAGGTGAATGGTTGTCCTTCAAGAGGTGAGTGGATAAATGTCCTTCCGCAGGTGAATGGATAAATCAGACGTGGCCCATCCAGACAACGGAGCCATGAAAAGTCATGGAGGAACCTTAAATACATGTCACTAAGTGAAAGAAGCCGACCCAAAAAGTCTACATACTGTATGATTCCAACTCTACGACATTCCGGAAAAGACAAAACTCGACAGACGGCAAAAGCGTATAGTGTATGTAGACACCTCTGTATCTTCTGCTCAATGTTGTTGTGAATCTAAAACTGCTCTAAAAAATAACCTTTCTTATTTTTTAGAGGGCCAATGATGAGTCAGAGACTTAAATGCACCGTGATGGCCCTTTTCTTCCTTTTCGGAAAACTTGATTTTCACTTAAAAAAAAAAAAAAATGAGGGGCGCCTGGGTGGCGCAGTCGGTTAAGCGTCCGACTTCAGCCAGGTCACGATCTCGCGGTCTGTGAGTTCGAGCCCCACGTCAGGCTCTGGGCTGATGGCTCGGAGCCTGGAGCCTGTTTCCGATTCTGTGTCTCCCTCTCTCTCTGCCCCTCCCCCGTTCATGCTCTGTCTCTCTCTGTCCCAAAAATAAATTAAAAAAACGTTGAAAAAAAAAATGAGGATAGCATAAGTCTACAGAATGACCTCCCCTTTATTTCACTTCGACCTTAATAGCATATTTCAGCAGGTCCGAAATCCGAAGGCATCTTACACTTGGTACCAACTGACAATTATACCGAGTAGGTATTTTTCTTTGTTTTTCTTGCCTGATTCATAAAATCACCGTGCTTATAGAGAAATGACAGCGTCTTCTTTTTCGCAAAGCATGACCTTTATCCTCAGCGTCTAGTACAGTGCCGATATATCATAGTGGGTCAGTCAGTGTTTGTGGAACACATCCTCTAAACAGATATGTGTGCAAATCTAGATGTTAGAGTTTTATACGCTTGAATTACAGAAAGAAATTCTGGTTCAAAGGGAAGTAGAGGAAGGGAACTGAATTAATGACAGAAAAACTAGCTTTCAAAGGAACGAGTTTTCTGCAAGAGAAAGAGAGTTTCCCTGGGGCGCCTGGGTGGCTCAGTCGGCTAAGCCTCTGACTCTTGATGTCCGCTCAGGTCATATCACGATTCACGAGGTCAAGCCCCACATCAGGCTCTGCACGGACCGTACGGAGACCACTTGGGATTCTCTCGCTTTCCCTTTCTCCCTGCCCCTCCCCTGCTCACTTTCCCTCTCAAAATAAATAAATAAACTTAAAAAAAAAAAAAAAAAAAAAAAAACAGCGAGAGAGAAATTATCCTAGCAAAAGTGCCAGGCCTCCATGCTCGGAGAGAGCAGCCGCTTGCGCAGGTGAAACACCACCGGCTCCTCAGGGGTTTCAGAGTCTTGCCGGCCGAGGGCTCGTCACAAAGGTAACATCTATCAAGTTACCCAAGTTAAGCTCATCATTAAATTTTCCCTGTTCTTTCTCCCGGCGTCTCCTGGGTTTTGTTTCATCTTACGTACAGATGGTGGTAAGGAATTTTCGGTGTTAGCTGATGACATTTCGGTTTCCTTCGTACGGGCCCCGAGATTTTTCTCAGGTAGAGTAAATCCAATAGTAAATCACGCATGTCTCGGCACCCCAGCCTTGTTGGCTCCGTAATGCCTGCGCCGAGCATTTGATCCTCCGGCCTTCCTGCTCTGCCTCCGAGAGCTGCCCTTGAAACACCAGGTACCATCTGTTCCATCCCTGCGAGGAGGAAATGAGAAACAGCTTTATGAATGTTGCGACTGATTAGTTATCAAGTGGTATCTAATTAGTTCATCTCTGATTATCGTATAATTAAAGATATCTATCATCTCCCTAGCCGCACACCAGCACCAGATCCTTCTCCCTGTCGGAAGTCAGGAAGGACGGTGCTTCATCTCGCACGGCCTGAGAAGGCCCATCGTGTTCCCAGCCCAGCAGCTCCGCTCCGTTCCTCCGGGTCCGTCACGGAGGGGTCGAGGCACCCCCACCTTCAAAGCGTTGCTGAAAATCATGTCTCACATCTGCCCTGAAGCAGGGTGGACACCCGTGAGGACCATGTGTTCTTTGTCACTTTTATATCATCCTGACCTCAGCCTTTGGCGTCTCTCTGATTCAAGAGGTCGTGCGAGTGGTGTTTCCCATTCCTTAGCTCTAAGGACCCGGCTTCCACCTCCGTCTGCACAGGCAGGGTGCCCAGAGGACACTTAGGACAACAGTGGGAGTTTGGGGAGGAGGTCTCCCCTCCCCCTCCCTCTTCGTGTTCCGGTGGAAACTAGCAGCCCACAGGTGCCTGGGAGAAGGGCATGCACGCCAGCTCACAGCGTTCACGACGAGAATAGCCTTTCTGTCGTTCCACTCTGTCTTTTTTTCTTGGAAACTAGACACTTCGGGTCATATATTGTCACAGAGCCTCCGGATTGTTATTTTCTCCTGAAAAAAAATTTGGGGTGGGGGAATATTTCTCCTTTGGGGGTCAACCAACAAGCTTTAGTTAGTTTATGGGTTCCATCTATGCCATGCTTATTTCCAAACTCTTTCCAGGGATATCCTGACTGGTTCACCACTGTGTCCATCAGGACGTCAGCTTCAGAAAACCAGAGTTTCAGGCTTCGCCCAGTCATTCCCCCAGCCGTGCTGCTGGTCCTGACAATATTCCTGGGCACAGATTTGCACCCTCTGCTTTGAACCAAGTCTGACATCTCTGGCAATGAATTTAATAATGGTTTTCTGGACCCGTCTCCTTCTTCCTCCCTGCTGCACCCACAGCTCTCCAAAAAAATCGCCAAAAACACCCACCTAGCCGGTGGTGGCAGAAACAGGAATAATCCCCAAAAGGCCTAGACTTCATCGAGTTTTTTCCCAAAGTTGGAACCGCTCTCCATGAAACAAAAATTATTGTTTCGTTGCTTTTCTTTAGAAAATTTCTAGAGCCCTGAAATGATTATGTGTGTGTGTGGTTGTTTTTTTTTTTTTTTACAAATTTCTTCAGTTTTAATTGTCTTGAGGGAAGATTTTCCAACATTTTTCTTCACAATAGCCAGAAATCCTGCCTCAATTAAATTATGCAATTTTAATTTTATATGGCCTCAATTTCTCACTTTTGTCTCACTTGTCTTTGTTCTCCTTTCCCAGTAGATGGTGGGCCCTTTAGATCCGTACCCATCACTGTCTTTATTTAATACCTATTATTCCCAATAACATCAACAGACCGGCTTTCAAAATCACAGTACGTCCATTAGAAATAGGAGGAATGGACAGATTAACTCAAAATGACAACTCTTAGGACAGCTCCCTGCAATTCTTTCTTTTATTGATCAAAAACAGGAAACTCCACAATTTTAGCGGCCTCGCTGAAGTTTATCAAAACAATTGCTTTACTCAAAGGGAAACAAAATGCTTAAACCTGCCCCCATGAAGATCAGCATAACCATTTCGGTGCTTACCAAAGCTCACGGGGTCACGCCAGGTTCTGCCGGGAACACTGGAACAACGGGGTCAGATTCAATAGAACCACATTCAAATCCAGATACTACTTTCTACAACGTATGTTCTAGAACCAGTATTGCAGTTCAGCAAGTACAGAGCCTACTGAGCCAATTTCCAAGTCACAGTGGGCCTTGGGGACTTTTTCTTAAGAGGACCTATAATTGTTTACTTTTACATCTGAGTCTGGGTTCTCTCTTGCAGATGTTTTCACACACCGTTGCTTCTCGCTACAAAGCTTATTTATAAAAACGTCCCTTCGACATTTCCTATCTAATCTCCAGCAAGCTATATGTTGAAGTCTTTAGTTCTTTGTATCTTTTCATAAATAATCATTCATCACAATCTATGTTGGTTTTCAGCACAGAAATAATTCAATAGAACTTGTATACAAATCATTCATAGTAAAGTATTTGGCAAAGGAGATTGCCTTTCATTTTATTGGTAAAAATGAAATGGAATAAAGTGAAATCAAACCAAGTAAATTAATAAATAAACAAATGAATGCCTTAACAGCACTTGAAACTGTCAAATGGCAGATTTACTGGTTTCATAGGTGGTGACCATTCTTTAGGACCATGGAATAGAATTGGTCTGGCCAAAATTCCCATAGTAAGAGAATTTACAGATCTTCTCAGTGCACTAGTGTTGGGAAAGTCATGGGTGAACCTATATAAATTCATGTATTTTTTTACGTTTATAAAAACAATAAAGTATAGTACCAAATAAGCATAATAGCAATGAAGTTGTATCACTTCTAGCATAATAATGAGTAAAATGCCGTTAAGTTCCATTCGCGGCACCTTGCTTATTAAAAATTATTTAGAGGGGCGCCTGGGTGGCGCAGTCGGTTAAGCGTCCGACTTCAGCCAGGTCACGATCTCGCAGTCCGAGAGTTCGAGCCCCGCGTCGGGCTCTGGGCTGATGGCTCAGAGCCTGGAGCCTGTTTCCGATTCTGTGTCTCCCTCTCTCTCTGCCCCTCCCCCGTTCATGCTCTGTCTCGCTCTGTCCCAAAAATAAATTTAAAAAAAAAAAAAAAAAGAAAAACGTTGAAAAATTATTTAGAACCTCTTTCTCCCCAATTGAATTCCACCCTTGTAAATTTGTCTTGGTTGACTTAAATAATATCCCCATTTAGACAGTTTCTGATACGGTTTTCTGACTGGTTCTCCAGCTAATACTTTTTGAAAATATTTTCTCTGAGGTCTTGACCACACACGCTGGTTATCATCATCATCCCACATGAGGGACTCGAAGAGGTGAGAAAGGTTTTGCGAAGCTGTTACCTAATCTGGTGGCAGAGCCCGGGGAGCCATTTCTCGAACCTCCGTGCCAAACCACAGCACCTCCACGGACACACGTCTCAAAATACAGAGAGCAGTTCTCCGTCTCTGGTTTTCTTTTTGGGGGGCTTTATTTCTCCCTTTATTTCTCTCTTTTGGGTCTTGCTCCTCTCCCTTGACCCACGCTGCTCCCACAACTAGAATGTCCTTTCTTCGCTTTCAAGTAGCATCTCATACTCACTCTTATTTCACATGTCACCTCTTTGAAAGCTTTTCTCCACCCCCTGACTCATTTAAATGGTTATGGGCTTGCACAATACCCAAGTGGATACAGTCATCAAAAACTTTTCTCACTGCTTTGCGTTCCCTAATTTATTTGTCTAACTTTCCACTAAATAACATGAGGAAAACAAAAAGCATACGTCATTTTATATCTGCCCCCCCCAAAATATATATATATCCCTCCTTCTTTTTTAAAAATTTGGAGTAGAAAAGAAATGATTGATTGAAACCACCAAAAATTCACTTAAAAATGAACGGTGGAGGGGCGCCTGGGTGGCGCAGTCGGTTAAGCGTCCGACTTCAGCCAGGTCACGATCTTGCGGTCCGTGAGTTCGAGCCCCGCGTCGGGCTCTGGGCTGATAGCTCAGAGCCTGGAGCCTGTTTCCGATTCTGTGTCTCCCTCTCTCTCTGCCCCTCCCCCGTTCATGCTCTGTCTCTCTGTGTCCCAAAAATAAATAAACGTTGGAAAAAAAAAAATGAATGGTGGAATTCTACCCTGATAATTCCACCATTTCTAGAAAGCTGAGGAAATGTAAGTGTCCATTGTTTGGAGGAACATACTCTTCCTTATCCTGTCTCCAGTGGCTCAGTTTTCTGAAGAAGGGCGATGGACCACATGGGGCCATTCAAAGCGAGCCAAGGTCGCATGGAAGGAATATATTGGCTTCATCTCAGAGGATCTCCAGTCGAGTTGAATAAATGTTGCAACTTTATACATTTGGCTCATGAAAAGCCTTTGAAAATAAGACCCTTCAATCCGAATTCCAAGACTCATGAGCACAGGCCTGTCCCATGCCCCCAAGGACTTTGATTTCTAGCTGAGCTCCAACATCATCAGTACTCACAGGTTGCATGAAATATAATATCCTTCTAGCTCACACTCTGAATTTCACAGAATTAGACATTTTTCCTTTCTCCCAGGAAGACGCAAATCTATTCTATCCTGTTTTCAGAAACACATCCAGTTAAGCGTGTCGTTTTTTGTTACACATCATTCCAATTCCTACTGGTATTTCTCTAAGTTGTCAGTGAGCCAGGTCTTCATAATGACTTTATTAATATCCTACTAGCTCAGACGTTGTTCGTATTGCTGAGCCATAATAAAACTGCAGTGTAATTGGCTGAAACGCAGAGTGAAATCAGGAAGGCATGATAGTGAGGTTTGATGTTCTGTCTACACTTTCTTGCTTATCCTTTAGGGAAATTCTCCAGTCTCAGAATATTCAGTTTAAATCATGCCAATAATCCTTTAAAAAATCCAGTGAAATAATCTTGTAGCCAGAAAGGATGCAGAAAACATCTTATACAATGACTTTGCTTCAGAAATTTAAAAAACGAAACAGAGAGAGACAGTCATTTGTCAATGTTCACACAGCCAGGCAGCAGAAGAGCCAGAGACAGGATCTTGGCTCTTAACGTCACTAAACATTACTAATTCAAGAGGTCCAGGAAGATACCAACACCCTCGGTAAAAGGGGAAAAAAAAAAAAAAAAACTTCAGAAAATTCATGGCCTTATAGAAGATGCAGTTATGATATCATGTTCAGAGATCTCTTATGCCAGAATCATCTCTAACACCACAAAATGTTTGGAACTGTGTCGTCACCAGGGAAAGTTCAAAATAATAAAAAGAAATGTTTGTTTTTATTTTCTCAACAAAATCGTATTAAAATTGAATTTTCTGCTTCCTTAGAATTTCTAGATAAACTTTGGATGGCAAAATATTTTAAGGGACATTAATAAGCTCCTTTGACTTTGAGTCACAATGAATTTTTATTCTCACCTTCCTTTAAGAAAATACAGAGGCTGGGGCGCCTGGGTGGCGCAGTCGGTTAAGCGCCCGACTTCAGCCAGGTCACGATCTCGCGGTCCGTGGGTTCGAGCCCCGCGTCGGGCTCTGGGCTGATGGCTCAGAGCCTGGAGCCTGTTTCTGATTCTGTGTCTCCGTCTCTCTCTGCCCCTCCCCCGTTCATGCTCTGTCTCTCTCTGTCCCAAAAATAAATGAAAAAAAAAAAAAAATACAGAGGCATAACTCAATATTTGTGACCATCAAATTTCACCAGAGTACAAATCCTTTACCAGTAGCAACTCTAGGCAGTGCATTGCGAAGAAGGGTACAACATCCACCGTGGACCAATATGGCTAGACTCGGCATTGTAGACAGAGTGGGAGGGCCTTAAGCTCCATCCAATGACAGCTTCCCTCTCTACAGAGGCGATACAGGACCTCCAGGGCAGTGACATGGGGAAGAGGTCACTATAGCTCGCGGTTAAATATTCCTTCCACATTCAGAAAACGTTTGTTTTTTTTTTTTTAATTTTTTTTCAACGTTTATTTATTTTGGGGACAGAGAGAGACAGAGCATGAACGGGGGAGGGGCAGAGAGAGAGGGAGACACAGAATCCGAAACAGGCTCCAGGCTCCGAGCCATCAGCCCAGAGCCCGACGCGGGGCTCGAACTCACGGACCGCGAGATCGTGACCTGGCTGAAGTCGGACGCTTAACCCACTGCGCCACCCAGGCGCCCCCAGAAAACATTTTTTAAGCACCAAGTAAGGTCCAGATATTAGGCGTGGCACCAAGAAGGCAGAGATAAATAGCACTGTTCCCCTTCTTGGGTTCACAGAAGGAAGAGGGAAATAACCAGGCTGCCCCAAGATCTGTTGACATAGGAAGTGTTCCATTTTCCACCATATATCACCCCAGTGAATAAGACCTTCATGGCAGCTTTTATTAAAATCCTGCTAACTCACATTTGGTGGCGATTCTGAGACCATGCTAAAGGTGATGAGGACAGTTGATTGCATATTATTGGGGACAAACCACAATATTTTTTATGCACTGAAGTCACTGAACTGATCTCACGGTTTTTATTTTTATGGTTCAAAAGTGCTTTCATCCAAAGGAAATAATGAGTCGGTGTTGCAGAAAAAGGGAAAGATGACATTTGGTTTGCTTTATTAAGGATTTGGTGTATTAATTATAAATGAGCTTTTGTACCCGGTCACTGAGAGAAAAAGTAAACTGTGACTTTTGTATTCAAAAAAGCATAAAAACATCAGCATGACTGCCAGTCCTCTGAGATGATCTCCAGAGCCTCTTGAATGCCAAGCACTCTGCCAGAGCCTGGGAAGTCAGACATGAATGAAACTTACTGCACATCTACAAAGTACACAGTCTCCAAGGCAGAGAGGACCCCAGAGGAGGGGGGTGGTCCGACTCGGGAGAGTTTGGGGAAGTTCTATGCGTGAATTTGCATTTGCAAGGGTGTAGGCGAAAGAATCCCCACGGCTCACTTGGTCTTCATATGTGCCTGGCATGTCTGAATGACACTGAAGTGCAAAATAATGATTTTGGAAATACGCATATGCAATTTTGTGCTAGCTCAGATACAAATTCACATGCAGTGCCGGAATCCACAAGCATCTTGCAGAGCCCTGGTTGGAGATGGGCTGTTGTATCCACCAGCAACTTTCCCAGTGCCCGACTGAGAAAAGATCTCCACTCTCTAAGGTTTCGGAAGATGGATCCTAAACAAATCCCGGGATAGCAGGGTTCCGTGGGAGCGTGCCGAAGGGAGTCACGCAGGCTGGTGTGGCTGCAATCAGAAACCAGGCCGTACACAGCCAGAGGGTGAAATCTCATCAAAACGGGAACTGGGTTTGGAAAGCCATCGCCCTCCACTAAGGGGCCTCCACCTGGAAAGGAATCAACAACCCGGTCTTACAAACTTCAGGGGTGAGCACACAGTCATCTTGTTTTCAGCTGGAACTCTTCGGATCAGTCAACCAGCCACCAAGGACCCCGCATACTTTGCATTCTGTCATGTGCTCAGAGCAAATGAATCCTGCCCAGCATGAATGAAAAAGCCCGTCTCAAGATTCTGCAATCCAATTTAGATACCAGTCTAGGGCAAAATGAATCTCTCCCATACATCCTTCTGCTTTGACATTTCTCTGATTCCCTGTATGTTTCTTGCTTTTTCTTCCTTTCCTCCCGTTCTAGTGATTTCCCCTGATTTCTACTCCCAGAAATAATCATTATACTGGCTGTGGTAATAAAAGTTAACACTTACCGAGTGCTTACTTTGTGTTAAACTCTGTCTTAAAAGCCTCAAGAGTACTGGCTCATTTCATCCTCATGAAAAATCCCGGATCTATTTTAAGACTATTTCAGCCTATTGTATATTTTGCTTCTAATGTGCATCGCGACTTGCCCAAAATGACACGAGGGAGCTGTGGAGCTGGCCTTCAGAGCCAACAATCTGACTTCAGAGCTGAATCTCGTAAGAACACCTTTACCCCTTGCCCGTGGCCTTGTCATCCCAGACCGAGCACGCCACACGTGCGCTGGAGCAGAATACAACAGCGATCCAGCTTCTCTCTGGCCCTCACCACTTTGAAGACACACCTTGAGCTGTTGCTTTTCTTTCACTTGACCCCTGCAGTTTGGTTGGTTTCAGGAACCGCAAGACTGACATTTCACTCTTGCTTCTCCCAACGTTGACTTTCCATGACACACGATCAAGTCACCCATAATGCCTTTGGGGACTGTCGATAACAAGTAGGAGCATGTTCAGGCAGACTTGGCTTCTGGATGTTTTTAAGGATAACAAGATTCAAAACAGACCTGAATTGTCGTTGACACTGTTTAAATTTTGAGGAGATGTGGCGGGAGCTTCACATCCTAATCTGAACGAATTCTCTCCAATGAGAAGGGATAACTTCTTGGAGTCCCAAATGGCTAATTTCACGTTCTACAGAGATTCTTTGCCTGCTCTTTATCAATGGACATATAGTCCTGACTGTGATACGGAAAGCCTTAGATCCACCTGAGGTTCAAATCCAGGGCCAACTGAAATGAGAGAAAAACCTTTTCCAGATCCACCTGCCCCAGGAAGTGGGTGCATGGGTGTAAAAACCATTTCAGGGAACCGTTACAACTCAACACGGGGAGCCTGATGTAGACAGCTAGGCTTTGGAGAGACAAACAAGATCCCTAGAAAGGATTGAGAACACTTAGTCCTGGAGAGGTCGTCCAGCCCAACCTTCCTCAAATCCCCTCACTCACTGGAGGATCTCAGCGTCCTGTCCTCCAGCCTCAGCTCGGATAGCAACAGCATTGGGACTTTTACTAACTCATATGCTAATCTACCCCATTTCTGACAACTTCAGTTGCCAAAATATCTATCATATCAACAGGCCTTTCTTAGTAGGCGGTATGTGGCTGAAATCAGGCTCGGTGAGGGTTCTATCGGCTGGTCTTAATGTACACATCCGAAGAAAGAACCTCACCACCTTCAGATATCTGTTCTGAAGGACCAATATCCCCTGTGTCAAGTTATCTGTCAGGGCCTCACTAGGGCTGGACCCTCTAGTATCTAATTTCCTCAGACTTCTGCTGTGCATCCCCAACAAGTGTGTAAGGCCTCTGGACACAACCACAGGCCCTACAGTGACCAACGGAAGGTTTGGTTTGATAGGTTTGTCTTAAAACCAGCACAGCAGATGGGGCGCCTGGGTGGCGCAGTCGGTTAAGCGTCCGACTTCAGCCAGGTCACGATCTTGCGGTCTGTGAGTTCGAGCCCCGCGTCAGGCTCTGGGCTGATGGCTCAGAGCCTGGAGCCTGTTTCCTATTCTCTGTCTCCCTCTCTCTCTGACCCTCCCCCGTTCATGCTCTGTCTCTCCCTGTCCCAAAAATAAATAAAACGTTGAAAAAAAAAAATTTTAAAAACCAGCACAGCAGAGTAGGAAGTGGACTCACAAGGGGCCTGGATGCGGATCCTGCCTCTAGCCCTGGACAGGCAAGTGTGGGCCAGTCTCCTGTTCATCTAGTCTTAGTTGATAAAACTTGATTTAAAAATAAAATGGGGGGGGTGGTGGAGAAGGAGACTCCGAGCGGAGGAGAGCATGTTAGGTGCTCTGGCTATGGACTAATTTCATGGACATGACAGTTGGTAGACCCAGGTTTGAGTCACTGTCTACAACTTACTGCCCTCGAAAAATGGCCTAGTCTCTCTGAACCTCCTTTCCCTCAGTTTTAAAATTCGAATATTTATAACATTTAGGTCACAAGACCGCCTTGAAGATTACGTGAGATACCATATATAAAACGGGCTCAGCACAATGCCTGGCACATAGTGAAATGTTCAATAAATGTTAGCTATTTTAAGAAGACCTTTAAAGATGTGAGAGCCAAGATGCCTTCCCTTGAGCAGTTTTTGCCAGATGGCTTCCTAACTCCGGGTTTGGCTCCTTCTTGGGAATGTGTTCGGTGAAAAAAACATTCCAACAAATCAATTAATAAACATCAACCGACACTTTCTACATGCAGCACAATGCTTCGGGCTCTGTGAACGAATGATCCAACAAGAATAAAACATGGCCCTCCCCCTAAAAGAGATAATTTAATTAAGAAGATAATGGGGCGCCTGGGTGGCGCAGTCGGTTAAGCGCCCAACTTCAGCCAGGTCACGATCTCGCGGTCCGTGAGTTCGAGCCCCGCGTCGGGCTCTGGGCTGATGGCTCGGAGCCTGGAGCCTGTTTCCGATTCTGTGTCTCCCTCTCTCTCTGCCCCTCCCCTGTTCATGCTCTGTCTCTGTCTCAAAAATAAATAAACGTTAAAAAAAAAATTTAAAAAAAGAAGATAAGACAGCACACGAAAACAGAACTAAAAATTCAGAGTCGTAATGGATTCTCAATGGGTAATATCTGCTCTCTTTCCTAAAGGAGCACAGAAGGAGATTACTTCCCAGCTCAGGCTGTTAGAGAGAGCCCTAGGGAAGGAAAGGTTTAAACTGATGTCATTTCCACCGTCCCTCACAGTAGTACAGTCTTATCCCCGCTTCCGCAAAAATCACATCAGAACAAAAACAAGGCCTAGTCCTTCTTCTGGATGTCCTCTCAGAAAAGAGCATCGTTACCTACCTAGAATTTCCAAGGAGGAGCCCTTATGAAACCTCTTTCCTTCCTCATCAGTCACCTCCATTTGGTCCTAAATATCTTGAGCACCCAGTCCTGAAACTACTCAACTCTGGATCTTTCTCTTGAAATCCTCTGTATCAGCTGCGGCCCCTGGTCTCTGAACAGTTCCCACTCTTTAACTCTCACATCACTTCCATTTGTTTGACGACCGTCGACATTTTCCCCCAAAGAGTAAATCAGGACACCATTGAGCCCCATGAGAGCGACCGCTGTTTCATCAACTGCTCTACCCCATCCCCCAACATCCAGGGCACAGATGCCTTTATTCCAGTGCCGTGCGGCTGCTTGCTCGCCTCTGACTGTCTTCCTTTTCCCAATTTCCATAGCTTCCGATGCTGAGAATGCCTGGCTCCCCTCTGTTTCTCCACCAGGACCGCTGACCCTCCTGTCTCTTCCAAGAAAAGTGGAGATGTCTCATTCTTTTGGGTTCCCTTCAGTGTCACTTCGTCCAGGGACTCTTGGCCGATACCTTCCCAGCCTAAGTTAAATATCCCTTCTCTGGGATACTCCAGCTCTGTGACAAATTCAATTCTTCGTCTTAATTGTGTTCAAATGATCTATATTCATCTGACTTGTCCTTAGATACTGAGCTCATTTTTTGTTTATTTTTGTTTTTTTGTTCTTTTAGATGGCAAACCATGGGTCATTTCTTCTATATTTTCTGTGCATATCACAACATAGCGTCTCCATAAACGTTTGTTGAAAGTGAACGAACATATCTACGTGACCACTGAAAGGTGAATGAGATTTGACCAGGTTGCCAAACTTAAGGAGACGTCTCTGCAAGGGAGAGGCATAGACAGCGGGCATGATAGAACAATCATCCTTTAAAATAGCTAGAAGTCTTGGCTTGCCCTAAAATAGAGAGCCTTAGCATCTGAATGGTTTGTTTCCAAGATTGTAGACCTCTAAGAAACGCGGAACCTAGACCTTGCTAGGCTGCCTGCGAATAAAGTTGCTTATCCCCTCCGTTATTAATCCATGTTGAATGCTTTCCTCTTCCACCTCAGCCCCTCACAACCCATCTGAAAGGCGCCATCTTGGCGTGGAGTCCTACACGTACACTGCAACCCTTTATGCTGCTACTATTTTCATGGAGTCGAGCAGGACAGGGAGTGTGTGGGCAGCAGAATGCAGCAATGGTTCGAACACTCCTCCACCTCTTTCCATCCCCTGAAGACTATTCTCTATAAACAAATAGCATAGAGCCATGGGGAAAACAGGAGCATTTTCAACACTGCCCAAAGGAAGCAAGAACATCTTTTGAAAGAAATCTGTTCTTCAGGGTGAAAGTAAACGAACAGCCACTGCCTACCAAAAAAAAAAAAAAAAAAAAAAAAAAAAAAAAAAAAATTAGATCTGTAGTATTTTTTTAATATCAGTTTGATGAGATCTAGGTTATAAACAGGTCTGGTGCTATGTAATTTGCAACACAATTTCACTGTCTGTTTATCTATCCATCCGTCCACCCATTCATATGTATATAACATAGGCAGGAAATCTGGTGTCTGTTGCTAGTTCATAAATCAGTGTCTGCTCTCCACAACATCTGAATACAAATGTGATTAAATTTGATTCCATGCCCATTTTTCATTTATCAGATTTCAGAATGTGATGCCTTGGCAGCTGTCCTATGGTAGCGTGTTTTGCATTTAACCCCCTGAGTCCCAGTTCTTCTCGACATATGAAGCCCCTTGCAGAGATATCGCAAGTGCACTCCTCAAGACATCTAGTCTCTACATCGCGGAGAGATTTTTCCTCAGCATATCAGGGAAAGAAGAATGGGGAACGAGCTGGAAATAGAATTGGAATACGGGAGGAAAACTCAGAACCGCTGTGTTTTTGAAATGGAAGAGACCTTAGAGAACACGTAGTCCTGTGCTTCTCAAATTGTCCGACCTATGACCCACCCGGGGTCTTGTTAAAGTGCAGATTCTGGCTTGGGAGGTCTGGGGCGTGGCCTGAGGTTCTGCATTTCTAATAAGCTCCCCTGGGAAGCCTGCACCACACGTTATGCAGCTATCTAGCTGGTCCACTATTCTCTAAATTTGATGATCATCTGATTGACTTGTGTACTTAAGTATCCTTCTTAGAATCACGAATCAGATTTTCCTAGGAGAGGGTCTCACAACTGTATTTTTAACAGTCAACTCACGTGACTGCGTACATTTGGAATACATTGCAAACCAGAGTCCGAAAGGAGAAGGGAAATGCTGAAATGGAGACTTGGAACACAGATTGCCAAGTAAGTGTTTTTGCCACTAAACTTACCACAATAGGAATGAAATAAGCAGAATGGAGGCTGAAGAATAATCCAGAATGTTCGAAACAGGTTCCAGACAATTAATTCTCGTGGAAATGGAATATTCAGAGTGGGCACTGAAGAAACGCCTCCATGAAGACCAAAAGGGGTCTCAGAAAAGAGAAAGTATCCCATTGTTCTCTGAGGAAAACAAACCAAAACACAACAAAGCACTGGTGATAAACATACCTTTACTAACAAACAAACTCATGTTGGGAAAGCCCATTTTTTCCTTTGTCTTCCTTCATTTGCCTTTGGAGAACGTATTTACGGAACATCAGCTACGTGATTTTGAAGCCATGCTCTGTGTAAAGGGAGATGCATCATGGCTCTGCCGTCTTCCCTGGTTCCTCAGTCCGCCATAACTTCCCCACATCCATCGTGGCTTCCCAAGATCAACCACAGCCTCCCCAAATCAACCGTGGCTTCCCAAGACCCCTCGTGGCTTTCCAGGCTCCACATGGCATCCCAAGAATCTTCACAAGGGCACACAAGCATATCTTCACTCCACGAATGGTGTCTCAATAGCCACAGGTCTACCAAAACACCAAGGCTCCTCCCTGGAACATTCAACCATGAAGACAGATAAGAAAACCTATCTGTTATCCTTCCTGTCATGGGTGGACCCTTAGATTTATTTTCCTCAGAAAATAAAATAACGATCAGACAAAGGAGTGTGGATCGCTGAGGCTTATGGGCAAACTGTAAACTCCTAACCATTCACGCCTTCCCTTAGAGTAAGACAGTGAGTAAATCAAATAAGCATTCTGCCTCTGTTTCCTTTTGGGAGGAATAAAAAAACACATTTACTGCTCACCTTACGGCGCATAGCCATTTTTTAAATTACAATGCTTAAAACATGTACAACTACAGAAACAACATACCCAACTTGCAAAACACTTGCCCAGAAATAATAATAAACATCAAGGTTTTGGGGTTAGCTAAGGGTGTTTCATGTGCCCTGAGTGGGTGAGAGGAGACACAATGCACACAAGAGGCTTGAACATTCAGAGGTAATCTGAGCCTTTGGCTCAGCCTTTGTTCCAGTGCTGGGAAGGTTCCTCCTGGCCTGTGGTTTCTTCCCAACCCAGCAGAGGTGAGCCTGCCATAATCTTTCTTCATAACGACTTGGCACCTGTATCACAAGCTTCAAAAGCGCCCGGTGATAGAGAAACTTCTGGCAATTTAGCCTCAAGGAATAATTAGCTTTCTGCACAAAAGATACCCATGACGCTACCTTATTTGCCAGAGAAAAACCTTTGCAAATACAGAAGCCTCTAAAAATAGAGAAATGGATGAGTATATCACGACGCGTGTCTGATTCTGTGGCCATTGTAAAATGTGGTTTGTAAAACTCAGGGCCTTCCCAAATCACTGAGTGGGAAAGAGACCATAAGATTGCACAAACGTCACCTCAGGATACTTAAATACCCACACACGCAGAGGAAAAGAAAACCTGAAAGGAATATACAAAATGTCTCCTCAGAGGCCCAACGAAGAAAACGATACCTATGTTTTAGGACAGTTGTAAGAAGTGTCGGTTGGCTCTAACGAGGGCCTAACGCAGTGCTCACTAAATTCTCCATATTATTAAATATAATCAATAATACTCACATCAGCCACAGTAATTAACGACTGACAATGGATGCCGGAATTCTGGGTTTTTTTTCTCTGGTGTTTTTCTGTGTCTTTTTCCTTGTGTCTCACATAGTGCTCAAGTATGGGTTGTAGAAACAGAAATGTAATTAATTTCACTTTTAACAGTTAGGCCGAATGGGACGCGTCCGCTCCCCCACGGTCCCCTTCTGCCCTTAGCTGGATTCTAAGAGCATTGTGTCCCCAGCTTTATTTAACTGCCATTATCTGGCACTTACAGGGTTAACAGCCAGCGCCCCAGCTCTCCCACCGGACCAGTTGCGATTATCTCACTGGCAAGTCTCTCCCCATCAACCCCTAGACACAAAGCCCAGAATTAAAGGAGGGGGGAGGGGGGGGGCACGTGCTTGTGGCTTTTCCCTGCTTTTCAACATCAATGAGACAAGAAAGCAAAATCTCCCTTTGCAAAAATAAATGCTAAGCACCAGGCTTTCTTCCCCCTGGCCTTATTAGGTAGGGGTTCATTAATGGTTTTTGTTGTCTCAAGCAGGATACTATTTACTGGGTGAACAAAAACAGATAAAGCCTCAGATGAGTTTCCTGGTCACTCCTGCAGAGCAGAAGGTGCAGAATAGCATGCGGGAGGCACCCTTCTGTCCTGCTCACTGGACCCGGTTCAAAGGGTCTTCAATCCCCATGTAACGATCATCAGTTTGCAGCAAAGCGGGGCGTGCAGCGCAAAATCGCTGTTGGAGGACTGTATGGCAGGCTGATCTCCCTCCCTCCCCTCTTTCTGTTCCCTCTCTCTCAACTGGGCCCCCTCCTTCTCTCTCCCACAAGTCCCTGACCTGGTGAAGGCTTCCAGGAGTCCTGACCCACCACCACGCCAGAGCAAGTTACGCATACATCTCATACATCTCCCTGGATGTGTTTATGTTTTACCTCACCTTCAAGCTTCTATAGAACCAAGGAGTTAAATTCCTATTCAAAACAGAGGCTGTTATAATTGGGAAAAGATTCTCCTCCCTGAGGCACTTTGAGTCAATTAATTGGGTTTTTTGAAGTGTTAATAGGGAAAAAAAATTTTTTTGACCTTTATGGGGCTTTTTCCTGGAGTTATTCAAGAAACATGGCTGGGCTATTAACCAAATCAATTCTGGGGACAGAGAGCCCCCAAGAGCTGAGAGGGTTTGGGAATGGCTGAAACACGAAACATGGATTATTCATTAATCATATCAGGAAAAAGCACCCATTTGATTAAGAGACAACTTCTGCACTGACCCACAAACCTGTATGTGAGCGAGCGCATGGGAGAGAGAGTGAGAGAAGAGACGCAGAGACAGACAGAAAGGGACACAGACAGAGACAGAGAAAGGGAAGGAGGAGGCGACTTTGGTATTATGATATTGTCACTTGGAAATGAGAGTCATATGAACAATGATTTTGTAAATCTGGGCAACACCGAAGCAACGCCTTTGAAAACGTCAACATTTGTGCAATGGAAACAAAACGGAGCTAGAACATATTCAGAGAAACTGACTCATCCCCTTTATGGATTTTTTAAGAAAGAAAACTACTGAGAGATCAAAGGCCAGAGAATAGAGCTCAGGAACTGAGGTCAGAGGGATATAACTCTGGTTTCAAGCTTTTCCACACCCTCCACATGTTTAAAGATAGGGTACAAAGAGACGGTGAATTAACGTCGGTGGATGCATACTGATTAAGTTTAGCATCAACTATGAGAAAGCTGATAAAATTATTTTCAAATTCTCTTCATGCTCTAATTCTTTAGGTACCCAGGAATACTTAACACCATCTTCCTCTCCTGTGATACACACACACACACACACACACACACACTACACACCCCAACAATTACAGAGGAAGCCAACCACACATTTCGCTACTCATTTTTTTCCTCCTATAGCTCAGGCTTCTGTTCCTGGTACTTTGAAAGCAAATAACCAGAGCTGAATGAACCAGTGCCAAACTTGTGCAGGCTTCACAGGGCACTCTCTTACTGGAACAGATGGCTACATAAATAAAGCACTTGGTTCAACTACAAGGAAACCCTCCATTCATCTCCCAGAGATTGGAAATGGGGTGATTGGATTAATTAAATATTCTGGTAAGCAGGGAGGCTCCATTTATCCACGATGGATTTCCACTTGTAAAAAAAGTGTATATCGCGAGTAAGTACGCTGTGTGTGGGTTCAAAGGAATGCAACCTTGTCCTTTACAGTGTGGCTCAGAACAGACCCGAGGCTCATCAGTCTGGGGACAGCTTTGCCAGAAGGCCTAACCGATGGACATCTCCATTTGGTGGATGCTAGAGTTTTGTTGTATATTGACGTAGGGAAACGTCCAGAGAGAGTTCAAGCTGATCGAGTTCTAGGGGAAGTTCTGGGAAGAAAGAAACACTTGGATTCATTTCTGGGAAGAGACGAGATTGTTAAGAAGAAGGCACGGTAGAGGTAAAAACTGAATTCTAGCATCTACCAAAGACCTACAGCTAACATCATTTTTAATGGTAAGAAACTAGAAGATCAGGAACCAGGAAAAGGTGCCCATTCACCGTTCCTTTGCCACATCATACTGGAAGTTTTATAATGCGTTAAGAAAAGAAAACAAAAGGCAAACATATTGGGAAGGAAGAAATTAAACTGCCTTTATTCACAGCAAATGTGATCATCTATGCAGAGAATAAACATAAATTCCAGGAATTCATAAGCGATAAGAAGGTTACAAGGTACCAGGTTAATACACAAAAGTTAATCATTTTCCTAAATACCAGCAGTGAACAAGTGAAATTTGAAATTAAAAATGTAATACCATTTATATTAGGAACCCCCAAATCAAATATTTAGATATGCATCTGACTAAATAAATACGAGATCTATATGAGGAAAACTACAAAGCTCATGAAAAAAATCAGAAAACTAAATAAATGGAGAGATGTTCCATGTTCATGGATAGGAAGATTCAATATTCATAAGATGTCAGTTCTCCCGCAATCGATCTATAGATTCAATGCAATCCCATTAAAAAAAAATCCCAGCAAGTTACTTTATGGATCTCAGCAAACTTAGTCTAAAATTTATATGAAGAGTCAAAAGACCCAGCATAACCAATACAGTATCGAAGGAGAACAAAGTCAGAGGATGGATGCTACCCAACTTCAAGACTTACTATAAAGCTACAGTAATCAAAACTGTGTTCAGGTGAAGGACTAGAAATGTAGATCATGGGACAGAATAGAGAGCCCAGAAACAGACCCACATAAATATGATCAACTGATAGTCGACAAAAGAGGAAAAGGAATACAATAGAACCGTTAGTCTGTTCAACCAATGATGCCAGAATGAATGAATATCCACATGTCAAAAAAAAATCCAGATACAGACCTTACACCCTTCACAAAAAATTAACTTCGAGTGGATCATGGACCTAAATGTAAAACTCAAAGCAATAAAACTCCTAGAAGATAAGAGGAGTAAACCCAGATGCCATTTGGTGTGGTGATGCCTTCTTCAATCCAACGCCAAAATCATAATCCGTGAAAAAATTGTTGATAAGCCACACTTGAATAAAATTTAAAAATTCTGCTCTGCTCTACTCTGCTAAAGATAATGTCAAGAGACTGAGAAGAAAGCAACAGACTGGGAGAAAATTGGTGGGGAAAAAAACATATGAAAAACTGTTATCCAAAAACCACAAAGCCCCTTTTAAACAATAAGAAAGTAACAACCCAAATAAGAAATGGGCAAAAGACATGGATAGACACCCCACCAAAGAAGACACTCAGATGGCAAATAAGCACATGAAAAGATGCTCCACATCAGATTCCATCAGGGAAATGCAAATTAAAACAATGATGAAATGCCACCTATTAGAATAGCCACAGTCTGGAACACTAACAACACCAAATGCTAGCAAAAATGTAGAGCAACAGGAACTCTTACTCATTGCTGATGGGGATGCAAAATGGTACAACCATTTTGGAGGTATAAGAACTTCGGAGGACAGTTTGGTGATTTCTTACAAAAATAGACATACTCTTACCATATTATCTATCATTCTCCTTGAGACTCATTACTCAAATGAGTTGAAAGCTTGTATCCATAAAAAAAAAAAAAAACTGCATATGGATGTTTGTGGAAGCTTCACTCATAATTGCAAAACCTTGGGAAGAGCCAAGATGGCCTTCAGTAGATGGAAGAAAAAATAAACAGGTACATTCAGACAATGGGATATTATTCCGTGCGAAAAAGAAATGAACTAAACATAAATGTATATTACCGAGTCAGTCTGGAAAGGCTACACGTTGTATGATTCCAACCCTACGACATCCTGAAAAAGGCAAAAATACGGAGACAATAAAAGTTTTGGTAGTTGTTAAGGTCTGGAGAGGAAGGGTGACGGGAAGAGCAGGTAGGGCACAGAGGATCTTTAGGGCAGTGAAAATGCTCTGTATTATCCTCCAGGGGTGGATATATGGCATTATACATTTGTCCAAACTTACAGAATATACAACACCAAGAGTGACTCCAATGTAAACTGTAAACTTTGGGTGATTGTGACATGTCAGGGTAACTCCATCAGTCACAACCAATGTCCCCACTGGCCTGAGGTGTTGCTAATGGGGGAGCTGTACATGTTTGGGAGAGGGGCGGAGATATGAGGAATCTCTGTACTTCCTGCTCAATTTCATCATGAAGCTAACTTTCTCTAAAATATACAGTCTATTTTTCAAACGCTGAATTCTCATCTGCTCCAACAGGATGCTGGGAATAGAGGGAAGAGACCTGCCAAGGTCATGGGAGATGCGGACGGATGTGTCTGACCAGCCACTACAGTCAGCATCCCTGGAGGGGTCTCACGAGGAACACGAAGACATAGTTTCAGGTTCCGAGGGAGGGTGAGGACATGCCAGCACATTTTCTCAGGGACACAGCCGAAGGGCACTCCCCAAGGACGCCGTGAGGACACTGGCGGGGGTCAGTGCCACTCGATGGTCACCAGCATGACTGACGTTCTGACCACCCGGCTCTCAATTCCTGCAGGACCTGAATAAATGATATAGCCTCTCCCAAGCTTAGTTTCCTCGTGTATAAAAATGAGGCAACACTACAGATCTTTCCCTGGATTGTTCCGTCAGGAGAACAGTCAGGCCGAGTGCTTGGCACAAGGTGTGGCTGGACTGAGCGCTTGAAGGTGGCAGCCTTTGATGTGACTGTCGGTTTGCAAGGTCAGCAGAAGGGGTTGGGGTGCACAATCCCCAGGGGGTGCCGTCTGCTTGGGAGCCGAGAGTCTTCCGCACAGATGTTCGGGCAGCACCTGCCTGTCCCATGACTCGGTCCCCCACGATCCATCAGAACCAAGGCCTGACCTGCTCTTCCCAGAACTGCCCCATGTTACTATACCCCAGGCTCCTGATCCATGGCTGGCCTCCTCTCCTGGGACCCATTTCCTATCATCTGGCCTCTCGAACAAGGCTGCTGACAAGTTCCCCTTCCTCCTTCCTGGCCACCCAGCTGCTGGCAGCTGGCCACACTGTACCCGGGGGCAGTGGCGAGAACTGATGTGCAGACCCGTCCCCCACTGCACTGCCCTTGGAACAACACACCTTAATTTTCCATCCTTTGGCCTCTGCCTTGTGCGAGGTACCACATCCTTTAACCCTCTGGTTTAATCTTCTCAACAGCTTTGGAGAGTTCTAGTGTTGTGATTGCCGAGGGATAACTGAAAATTTGGAGAGGAAGAAATGTCATCAAGACCACAGATTCTGGGGTGCCTGGGTGGCTAGTCGGTTAAGCGTCTGACTCTTGATTTCAGCTCAGGTCATGATCTCACTGTTGGTGAGTTCGAGTCCTGCGTTGGGCTCTGAGCTAACAGTGCAGAGCCTGCTGGGGATTCTCTCTCTCCCTCTCTCTGTGTCCCTCCTCTGCTCACACTCTCTCTCTTTCACACAATAAATAAACTTTAAAAAAAAGCAAAAGACCACAGATCCTGTAAGGGACAGAGACAGAAGCTGAACGAATGAATCTATCCTCAAACCTACGTTCCTCCTGCAGAGGTGGGGCGTGACACGTACAATCCACCTTCCAGTGCCTGCTTCCTCTGGGGGGCCGTTGCTGGCTCCTGACTCTCAGCAGGCAGCTCTGTGACACTGTCCTGCAGAGGACACATAGCAGATGTACCCCGTGCAAGCTGGCCTGAGCCAGCTCTCTCGGGTGGCCTGTGTCGCGTTCAAATAAAGGAAAGAGCAAAGATGAGAAACCATCACCGTGAGATATCTCCCTTTGGTTTCCAATGACCTGTCTATTAGCAATTCATCCTGGTAGTAATTGATCATAAAACCCAATTGCCGGCCGGCCCCGCATCGCTCATAATGGCAACATCGGGAAAGTGACCAGCGGTACGCGGCCGCCAGCCCCATAAACCCCCTCCGGGTGCCAGAGTGAGAACATCCCACAGAAGTCAGGGACTGTACGTGCTCGCGACAAGGAAACAGACATGTGGCCCTGTGACGTGGACGGCCATCTGCGCCGGGAAGCAGCCATTCAGAGACGGCAGAGCCCTGGGCACTCGGGTTGCTTCTGGAACAGCCACCTGCACGGCGTCTTGGGCTCCCACGACCGCCCCCTCTGGGTCTGGGAGGGCGTCGCTTACCTTTTCGGGGGGATGTGAAGGGCATCAGTGCAGGCCATGGGGCACACTGCAGAAACCCTGCGGCCGTAGGTCTGCGCCTATGTCCCTGGCCGAGGCACGGAAGCTTCCCGGCCTCAGCTTGCTGGTCTGTAAACTGGTCATGACTTTTAGGCCTCATCGGGCTCACCGTCCACGCGGCTCACTCCTCGTCCCTGAATGGTGACCCACGTTCGGTCATCATCGGTCTCACTGACGCTGCGTAGCAACTGAGGGATAAAAAGAAAGACATCGAGGAGACCAAGAACCACGACCGCCTTGCACACACAGAGTTGGCTCACAGGAGGTGAGGGACAGTCAGAATGCGTGACTCACCTCCTCTTCCCTTTCACCCAGCCTCAGGAGGTGCGCGTGTGCGGGGAATGGGAAAGGGAGGACACGCAGTCCATCATGTGCTGTGAAAGCGACAACATGGGCGACATGTGAGGACGAAGGCCCCAAGAAGAGAGGACCATGAGCAGAGCAGCACTGATTAATCACATCTTCCCAAGGGCCACCGCTGGGAGAGCAGAAGCGCGCAGCCCTGGACGGTCGTCTAGGCTACCTTGTTTTTTAAGAAGAGAGAAACCCGAGACCCGGAGAGGAGGAGGGGTTGTGCAGAGAATTTGTGTGGCTGGAGCGCACACAACCCCTCCCCTCCCCTCCCCTCCCCATCTCAGTCGTGTCTTTCCCACCCTCGTGCACCATGCGGTCCAGCTTGCAGACGACCACGGGCGGGGCAGGCCGCTTCACGCCCCGGTCCACCCCCCTTCAGCCTCCACTCGAAAGCTCCTGCACAGAGAACCCCAACTCCCAGCTTGAAGCGACGATGTTTACAGCAATGGAATCGGGGCCTAAAGGGACGTGAGGGTCAGCTCAGGTGAGCAGAAGTGGCCACGGAGAGTTTCGAGGGCAAGGAAGGGCTTGAGCCTGTACTTAGGGACCACTGTCAAGGCCAGGCTACCAGATTGAGGAAGGAGGATTGCCAGATGGCCGGCAGGGCTCCTAGGACCCCAGAGGTGGCCTTACCACCCCCCACCCCCTAACCAATCTGACACTTTAATAGAAATGGATCCACACATTTCTATATAATTACCGGCAAACGAGGTTGTGTGAAAATGGGGGGGGGGGGCTTGTTGACGGAGGAAGATGCTAGATAAGTGTGGCATTCCTAGACACAGGGACCGGGTACAGAATGAGCCCAGTTTCAGGAAACAAAGCCGTCTTCGCCAAGGCCGGGGTTTGCGCGACACCCACCGCAGTTAGGAAAAGCCGATTCGAAAATAAAGAACGGTCTGTTTGTTGCGACGCAGTGTGGCCTCACCCACGGGGTGCGTGAAAGTCCCATTTCCATCCCTGGGAGACCATTAGGAGAGATTCAATTAAAACCCATGACTTTTATCAAATCTCTATGGCCAGTTTGAAAAGACTAATTCTTAGGAAAAGCTGACTCCAGCGTTATGTGGCTTTCGCTGAGCTGTTATGAAGAGAATATAACAATGAAGGGGAAAACTGTCATGAGCTTTTATTAAAACAAAAAATAACCACAACACCCAGCTGCTTCAGAAGCTTGCAGGTGTGGGCAATCCCTCCCCTGGTCTCACTTCTGATGTTCCTGTTCTTCCCCCTCATTATCCTCTCGTCCCCATCCTGAGCCAAGAAGTTCACAAAATTCAAGCTCTCTCTGGGGGCATCCGAAGCGGGCTTTCGTGCCCTTCTGCGGTAGGACGAGAGCAAGGACGCTGAGCCTTGGTTTTTATTGATCCTGGAATTTGCATAAAGCATAAAGACTTGCTCTTACAGCAAGAAAAGCAGATTGGGAGTTGGGGATGGCTCTAACTTAAAGATAAAGGAGTTAGAGCTATAGGCGCGATTGGCACACAATGCCGAAAGTTATTCCAGAACAGGAAATGGCAGAATTGGAAAGAAACTTGGAAATCGACTAGCCAAGGGATGACAGATTCCGTGCCGATACCAACTGTAAGTTACGGGCGTTGACAGGCCCTTCTCCATGAGCCTAGTGTTGAGGAGGATTCCGAGGGCCCCGCTGAACTCCCCAGGGCAGACTCTCATTTATGATCAGAGAGCGATGCCTCACCCAGGAGAAGAGGCCATTCCTGTATCTGCAATGATCAGTCTTTGGTCCAACGCTCTCATCATAGGAAAGAGAAGCCCAGGACCCAGGAGGGTAAATCATCTGTCCACGGTGATGTGGAGACACTGCTTCACATCCTGATTCCGATATTGGCTCATGTAGAGATACACATGTGTATTCAGAAATACGTGTGCGGAAGTACAGAGCGGAGTAAATAGGTTCACCGCGAGTGTCTTTAAAAATGACCTGGAAGGGGGCGCCTGGGCGGCTCGGTCGGTTAAGCATCCGACTTCAGCTCAGGCTGTGATCTCACGGTTCATGGGTTTAAGCCCCACGTCGGGCTCTGTGCTGACAGCTCAGAGCCTGGAGCGTCCTTCGGATTCTGTGTCTCCCTCTCTCTCTGCCCCTCCACCCCTTGTGCTCTGTCTCTTTCTCTCTCTCTCAAAAATAAATAAATATTAAAAAAAAATCAATAACCAGGAGGGAGGGTTACAGCTAGCCGTATAGTCCATAGGAGTTTGTAGAGTGATTTGTGCATCAGAAAGCTAATACCTTCAGGAGCCACAGTAAGGGATCTGGGGTGTTCTGAAGGAGGGAGGTAGCAGGTGCTCCCTCCGCTCCCCATCGACTGTTGGATACAGTGGAGCTTCTGGTCCTGAGAGCTGTGTTTGAAGAGTGAACAGAGGAGCTGCTGACATTTAGCCCAAAGAAGAAAAGCACAATGCGTGGGACTGAATAGACATTTTCAGATCTGTTTCCCCATATTCCCCAGAAATGAGACCCATATTTCAGATACGGGTATTTGACAGTTTCCAAATGTAGACGGCTGACAGATGAAAGTTCCCCAGGGCCAAGGTACAGAGGCGAGGCGAGGGGGGACCCCAGGGTGGGCGTAGGAGCCAAATGACCCAGGGGTCCTGAGCTCACGGGGGGGGGGGGGGGGAACAATAATCTCTGCGTGCCTTTCAGCTCCTCCCTTTAAAACGGGATTGCGTGGCTCTCTGAAGACTGCCTGTTAAAACGGATCTCGTGGAAGCAATTAAAGAAGGTAATTAGGTTTTGCAAGTTTTTAAAAGCTAAGGACAACCAGCAAACAGCGCCGACGGAAATGAAGGGAGTGCGTGCACGTTTTTCAACCCAGAAAAGCAATTCGACTTTAAATACCTCGCTCCCTCTGATCCGGTAAAATGACACTCTCGATACCCCCATGACTCCACAGGTGACTCGGTTCTGCATTCCCTGCACAGGGAGATTTTGCTACCGACTAGACAGGGGGGGTGTGAGCTGGGGGTCAACTCCTTACCTTTGCACTGGTCTCTGCATTTCCGCAAAGCACACTCTAAAATTCATGACACTGGAGACGCTCTCTGCACAGGCTCGCGTAGGCAGTGACAGACGCCCTTAATTTGTAAGCATTAGCAGAAAGAAATGCAGTTGCAGAAAGTGTAATTGGATCATCTTTGTATTTTATGTCGGTGTGTCTAAGTGCCGTTACAGGGTGAACCGTGCACTCGCCACTGCCTGACAGCGACGTGGGTGCTGTGGTAGGCATGACAAATAACAGCAGAGTCAACTTTTACTGTTGCATTTGGAGCGTGTGTGTGTGCGCGCGTGTGTGTGCATGCGAGTGCGCACGACAGAGAGAGAGAGAGTGCACACCCACTTTACTAAGGCACTAGTCATTAAGCAGGAGAGCTTTAAGATCTGCTGAGAAGTATAATGGCTCTCAAAGCTTTCTGACATTAAAATGTTCTATAATCACCTTCCATTAGTAAAACCAGAAAGCACAAAAATTCACTTGCCCTCCTCCCCCCACCCCCCGGCTTCCCACAATGTCCTTGTGCCTAAAATATTCCAGATCACTGATCTCTCAAGGAAAGAAATCAGTGTGTGTGCGTGTGTGTGTGTATGAATATATATATATATACATATATGTATGTTATATGAAAATATACGTTCCATGTATACATATATGAAAAAAGGTCCAGATTTCACAGCTGACAATGATTGGAAAACAACTAAGTTTTCTATAAAATAAGTTACATAATTAAGAATCAAGAAAAGAAAATCAGTCCCATCTACGCACCTCACTCTCCATATAAGGGAGGGACAAGTGGCCCGTTTATCCTTACCCAAGCCAAAATGTACCGAGAATTCGAACACACTGCTGACCACCAGATGGACAAAGAAATGTAAACAGGTGGACACATGACAGACAGAGTGTGCATCTGCAGACATTTGGCAGGGACCAAAAAAGCTGAGGCAGGAAGCAAGAGACGTCTCCGTGGATCCAAAGGATTGTCCCGTCTGGTAGAGAGCAAACTGCTTCCCTGAGCTGGAAGAACAGAGGGATGGCCGAGAGGTAGATTTCCCAGGAAATCATATCTCTGCCTAATGCATTATGCTCCAGCTCAAAGTTCTTGAAAGTCTCCTCATTACACAACATTGGCTCTCCCTTGCTAGTTGCAGAATATACTTTCTGGGGCGGGAGTGGGAATCAGTGAACAAAATCTATTTGGGAGGGATGCAAAACACGTCCCCGTATTGTAGAGATCACGATGCCTATTAGAACCTTGAGCAAGATAAGAAACCATGCAGCAGAGCAAACATTGCACCCTCACTTCTTGGCTCGGAGAGGTAAGATAATTTCCCCAAGTTCGCACAATCAGCAAGACCTAGAACCAAGTCTCAAGGCACATTTGTCTAACTCAAAGTCCAAGAGCTTTTTTTAATTAGTCTCTGCCCTGCTAAGGAGAAGGGCCCAATTGTCCAAATCACTACCAATGGCTTTTCATGGCAAAACCCTGTGGAGAATACTCACTACGGGTTTTGCTAAAGACCATAGCATTTGGAAGCTTCCAGCACATGGTGCAGAGGAAAGGGCAGGCCTGGCGTCATGTGATGGAATCTGAGATCCCCTTGCAGAGATCCTAAAAGCAGTGTACTCACAGAGGACCAAAGTCAGTTCTCCTGACCTTGAAGAAGTCCGCTGCCAGGTTGCCAACAGCCTGTGAAGTGGGCCACCTGGCAGGGAGCTATGTGCAGCCCCTAGGACCTCAGGCCCTGCATTCTAGAATTTCAGCCTAGTGGGACTCTGAACTCAAGAGCCCAGGTGGCCATGCCCAGCCTCCTGACCAACAGAACCCGTTGGGTATAAATAGGTCTTGTTTTAACAGCCATTCGTAGTCCTTTGTTATGCAGCCATAGAAGACAAATCCTTTAGGCCTGGAGACCATGAAAAAAATCAGGAGGAGACTTTCCGGAGACTGTGTCCTAGCAGAAATCTATTCTTTACAACTCCTGTCTCTTAGGTCCCTGCATGCCTCTTAAACTAATGACTCCTGAGATTTCATTCTGTAAATATTTATTGAGCACACACTATGGTTCAGGTACTGTCTTAGGTACTTGTTTCTTTTCTTTTTTTATTGACGTGTAACTGGCATATAATATCCCATTAGTCTCAGGCGTACATCACAGCGATTCAATATTTTTATACGTTACGAAGTGATTCCCACGATAAGTCTAGTTACCGTCTGTCACTGCAGTTATAATATTATTGACTGTATTCCCCATACTCTACAGTACCTCCTCATTTCTCATTTATTTTATAACTGGAAGTTTGTACCTCCTAAAATCTTCACCTGTTCTGCCGAACCCCAACCCCTCCCCGCTCTGGTAACCAACTGTTTGTTTTCCGTATCTGAGTCTGTTTCTGTTTGTTTGTTCATTTGTTTTATTTCCTAGATTCAACATATAAATGAAACCATTTGTCTGTCTCGGGATGACTCATTTCACTTAGTGTAATGCCTTCCACTCCATCCATGTTGTTGCACATGGCGAGATCTCATTCTTTTTTTTTTTTCACGGCTGAGTAATGTTCCACTGACTACGCACATATGCCACATCTTCCTTGGGATCTAATGAACTAAAGAGACCACAGTCCGTGTTCTTGTGGATCTTACATTTGGTAGGACATGTGGGGGTCTCGGGGGCCACTTCAGGTATCTGTCCACCACCCTGACTTGGCTTCGTTCAGCTCTAGAGGAACACTCAAGATTCTTCCACAATCTATACCTTGGAGCAAGTGATGTAGATTCTCTGAGATTTCTCATTTCCAAAGTGGTGATTATTTTATCTTTCTTTCAGGACCTTTGATAAGATTAAACCAGAAACATAAATGAGGTGTCTCCAGCAGGGTTATCCTTAAGGGAGTCTCTCTTCCTCTTACCTGGAGAATTTACAACTATTCGACATGCATATAAACAGTTGATTTAGCCATCCCTTCTGTGTTAGTGAAAAGAGTCATAACCGTCTGGGGAAGTTTTCTCTAGAAACAGACCCGGATGGTGGGATTTGTGTGGAAGCAATATATTAGGAAGCACTGCTCAGGGAACACTTTCGGGCATGGAGAAGGGGGCAAAGGGAAGAGAAGGGAACCAAAGGGAAAACATCAAGGCAAACACTGTGGAGGGAACTTTCGTTCAGTTCCACAAAGAAATGCTGGAAATGGTGCAGGTGCCATCCCAACATTGTCCTGGGTGAAGGGCAAGAGGCCTGGGAATTTGTCTGCTCTGCGCGTGTGGGTCACGGGTCACAGGTTGCCACCAGGGGAGGTAAATTTTGAGCCACTTCACAACGGGAGTCCCCGTGCCCAGGCAAACTGGCTTCCATAGCCTGGGGAGGGGGGCGCACCAAGACAAGGAGGTGCTGGCCATGGAGAGTAGAGCACAGAGCTAGCCAGCGGGCATGAGCCCACAGAGGGGATGAAGGAAGGGGGAGCCCTGGTGTGCCCTGTGCAGTAGCTGAGGGAGCCCCGCTGCTCTGGACGCAGAGCTGAAAAAGCACACGGAGGGAGATGCCATTTTCTTCTAAGGAAATCTATGGGCGACCACCTACCCCATTCGACGGTGTCGGGGAAGCAGGAAGAAAACCCTGCAGGGAAAAGGAAGCCCCGACACCTTCTGAGAGCAATTCGATGTCATCAAATCTTTCTTAAATATTATCTGAGGCATCACAATGACCTTTTGTGGTGGTTATTACAAGCACCCTTATTTTGCAGGCCAGGAAACTGAGGCCAAGGTAAGCTGTGAAGCTTACCGGATGTCATAGTATATACTAGAAGCCAAGTCAGGACTTAAGACCTGCTCTCCTGGGTCCATTGATTTTATTTTTTTACCAAATATTCTCATAAATATTGAGCAGAGGTCAGAAAAATTTTGCTCCTTAAGGGCCATTCCAAACATGGGGAGTATCCTTGTCCCAAAGTGTATGGGGGAACCACAAAAAGGCCCGGGGATTCATTCTGGGCTCTCCAAGCAAACTGGGCTCTCGCCCTGCGACACTCTCCTGACTGAAATTTTCATGAACTCATGGCAATGCATCTCCCTGAGGTTTGATTACCGGTTGGAAGGAGGTGGTAATCCTGCCATACCTCCTAGAAGCCGTAGGCCACAATTTGTTGTAAATCACTACCCAGAATATTAAGAGACCTGCACCACATAGATGTAATGTGCTTAGAAAGAATGGTAAGCCCAGTGGGGTTTTTTTCGTGGCCAATGTAACATCGCAACAAACTATGCTGATGATATTTAATCAGCCTCCGGGATCTCTACTAAATGATGACTGTGAGCTATGTGCCCTACCAATACCATCTGAGTCATTTATTACACGGCCATCACGCTATTATTAAGTTCTTAATTATTATTAAGTCCTTAAGAGTTGATTATAGTCGTAAGAATTCCATAAGATCCCAGCGTTTCCACTGAGTAAGAACAGTGTAAATCACATAGAATATAATTCGTTATATTAGTGCAAATCCAGACAGTACGACTCTGGAGCTTATGCCCATAACCATTAAACTAACGGCCTGGACGAAACACAAAGATTAAATAAAATAAGGAATGTGAAGTTCTTAGCAGAGTGCCTGGTATATTCATTTGCTCTATCGATGAAAGCTGTCATAAGTTTCAAAACATTCGGGATTCTAGAAGTTTGAAGAAGAAACCTCGGCATATCATGAGTCTTTCATTCATTCATTTATGTGTTTATTGAGCACCGTCAAATCAAAGTCCCAGGCACTGCAGATCGTGGTGTGCGAAGCCAACATCGTCACTGTCCTCGTGAGGCATATACCGCTTTCCAGAAATCTTCTCCCATTCAAATTTTGATGTGTCACGGAAGATGAAATACTGAAAAAGTTTCAAAAGCTTAAATTAGTGAGCACTGGGGCATGTGATCAACTCAAAAGGGTCAGATTAATCCGGAAGCTCTGCAATCACATGAGAAAGGATGAGAAACTTCAGAGATGTTTGATCATTCCATGAATTCCTATATCAAAGATGAAGACTAGCTAAGGTAATGATGATCTTAATCCAGTTTTGTTAACTACAGAACCTAAGATCTTTCCGTCATGGAGGGATGACAAAACATTAAGGGAATGTCAAGTGGAAGCCTGCCATCAGGAGAGGTAAGTAAAAGATAAAAAAAAAAAATAATTTTAAGGCAAAGTTTTTAACAGTAAGATGGTTAGCTCTGGAACTGCTTTACATATGACACGTAATAAGCACAGTAGATTGGACCTCACTCAGGCAGGGCAAAAATGACCTTTTGTCAATAATGTGTTGGGGATTTAGAGGCGCCTGGGTGGCTCAGTCGGTTAAACTGTCCGACGCTCGATTTCAGCTCGGGTCATGATCTCACGGTGCGTGAGTTCGAGCCCCGCCTTGGGCTCCATGCTTACAGTGTGGAGCCTGCTTGGGATTCTCTCTCCCCCCAACTCTCTCTCTCTGCCCCTCCCCCACTCGTTCTGTCTCTCTGTCTCTCAAAATAAATAAACAAACTTTAAATAATGTGTCAGGTGATTATATACACAAATGTGTATACAATTTTTCATAGTCTTCAAGAATGGTTCTTCTCCTTCTTCACAACTTCCTGGGCACCTGTGCTGCCCTCTCAGAGTTAACACAGGGGGGCTCCCAGGGGGAAGACAGGAATGCCCAAAGACAATGCTGGCCAAGATCTCCATTCGTCTGCAGGCCATGTTGCCCCCCTCCGCCAGTCTGAAGTCATCCCAAGAAAGAGTGAGTTTTTGTCGCTGCTGGTAGGTAATGATGAGTTGCTGAGCTCGGAGACTCTCTTGACTTTCTCCATCGGGACCGTAAAAGGTGTCCCTGCCTCGTGTTTCCCTACTTGCTGTCTGAGGCAGTTGACTGCGTCCACGCGAGCTCACTGAAGTTCTCTAAACATGGCCCCTGGCTCACTAGCCACCCCCAACCCCCCGCTTTCTGCTTGTGATGCCCTCTGGCCATTCTTCTCCTGCTAAACTCCTAATTTTCTTCAAAACTCCATTCAGAGATCGCCTCTCCCAGGTGCTCCTCCCTGACCTACCATTTCTACATCGGGCTTCCTACGGTCCTCTGGGCTCGCTCAGCCCCTGGATACTGGGATCAGAGAGAACATCAGCCTGGAATGTTCTTATTGTCTGTCTGCCCCGCCAGACTGTCATGGCCTGTAATCTCTGTGACTGGCTCCCAGCTTGCAGAGGATACCAATATGTGCTCATCAGCGGAGGGAACGTTGGCTGCTTTCCCTCCCTGCGCCTAGTCCTGACATCAGCTCGCAGCGAAGTATCCTTTAGCGGGTGTGGGAATCCTTCAGTGCCACCCAGGAATGTCCGCTGCAGCATCTGAGTGACATGATCCAGAGGAAAGAGAGTGCTCACATGGTTGCTCTGAGAATCTATAGAAGCGAGCAGACAAGCTCTCATTCCAGCTACAGAACCCGCTGCTGCTTGTGCAAAAGCATTTGGGTGATTCTATTTAGAATTCACTGAGCACCTGGTACACGTCAAGCATTGCACTGAAAATCGGTTCCAGCAGACATTTGCATCGTAGATGAGGCAGCACCTTTGGCCCAGACCTCCTACGTTGGACCGTGCGCTCCCCCGTGGGCAGCCATGCGTCACTGTTCACGGGCCGCGTCCTTGTTTCTAGGAGACACCAGAGCACAGCCATATCCCATTGAATTGTTAAACCTGAACAACTTCAAAAAACAATCTTAATGGCACATTGAGTCCCTTTTCTTGGTTCACTAGTTAAAAGTGGATTTCAATATGCATTTAATCAAAATACCCAGCTGCATTCATTTAAAAATGCAGCCCACGAAAAGCATCTAAGGGGGCCCCTTACCTCCCTGCTAAGAAAATGTAGGAGAGATTTCACTAGAATTTAATTTTGCAGAAAATCCAAAGCCCCTGGAATCAGCCACTTGTGACACAAAGTGTAACTCTGTCTTTGGTAACAAAGGCAGGAGTCAGCAGTGTGTCCAAACAGATGAGGGACAGGCTGAGGGGCCAAGGCCAGGTGAGGGGCCACGAGAACTGCCCCCCCTCCTCAGGTTCCTGTGGGTCTGTGTCCACCGCAGACCCTCAAAGCTGACTCAGAAGATCAACACTGTGGAGCGTACTCACCCTCTCTTCAGAACCAGCAAGGCTTACTAGACAGAGTTCACGTCTGAAGATAAACGCACCAGTTAGATGCCCTTGGAAAATTATTAATTTTCTCAAGGCCTCACCATTTCATTTTTAAAGCACAGATAGCAAAGTCTACCTCATATGGGTTGAACGATGTCCCCAAAACACTCATATGTTAAAATCCTGTTCACATATCAAAGCTCCCCGGAACAGCTGGAAACAGGCTTATTGTAGATGTAATTACATAAGATGTGGTCTTACTGGAGTAGGGTGGACCTCTAATTCAACATGGTTGGTGTCCTTAAAATGTAGACATTTGGAAAACAGGCACACATAGGGAGAACATCGCATATATGCGAAGGCAGAGGTCGGGGGGCTCTATCTACAAGCCAAGGATTTCTAGCAAATCACCCAAAACTGGGAGAGAGGCTACACATGTTCTCCCCCTCCCCCTCAGAAGGACCAACCTTCATCTCCTACGTTGGCCTCCAGAACTGTGGGACAGCACATCTCTGTTGTTTATGCCCTCCAGGGTGCTATTTTGTTACAGCGGACCCCTTGGATTCATGCAGGGCTGTTCTAAAGATGCGTGGGGTGACGTCTGGAGAAGCATCAAACACCGGACCTGGACCATAGTAGGTGCTTGGGCAGCTCAAGCTCTATCTTTGTTCTGTCCAAGACGTGGCTCACGGGCGGACAGCTGCAATGCCGGGTGTCCACACCGAGTGGACAAGTCCCTCTGCAAATGGGGATTGAACGCTTACTGGCTCAGGTAGCTGGTCGCCTGAAAAAGTCCTTTTATTTTTTGTTTTTCTTCGCAAGATCTTCATAATTAGTGAAAGAGTCCCTTGAAAGTTGTTTCTTGTTGGGCAAATGTGGAGGGTACAGGCCTCGCCCTGCACTGGAGTGTCACGAGGCCAGGTGGCGCTTGGGAAGGGCTTCTCCTGACAGAACCCCCTTTGTCTGCACAGCCGGTCTGCCGAAGGGAGGCCGCAGTTCCATATGAGTGAAGGAGCCTTCTGGGAGGTGGAAGACGGAGACTCTGAGCCTCCCCATTCTGTGGTTCCATCTTATTAGAACCATCCTGATGGGCCAAGCAGGCCCTGGCAGCGGCCTCCTGCAGGAGAGGGTATCGGGGCCCACGCTGTAAGGGGACTTTGAACGGCGGCCAGGACTTGTCACACTTCGGGAAGGATTTGCGATCATGAGCACATCGGAGAGAGGGCACTGGATGCTTTGATGCTTTGAGAACATGAACCACTGAAGAAGCTGACGGGCCAGGACGCGGTCAGTCATTTGAGCCACGTTTCAGGTATAATCCCGTGGGGCTGCAGCATGGGCCGGAAACCGGGATCTGGGGAAGGAACGATGCCCTCTCCGCAAATTTTGCTTTATTTGTCAAAAGAAGGGGAGGATGACGTCAAGCTTTCCTTGGTCCCTTGTGTTGGCAGTTTGCCTCCTCGCCCTTCACCGGCCTCTCCGTGGCCACCACGAGACACCTGGAAACTACCATACCTTCCCCACCATGCATCCTTCCTTCACCCCCAGGGAGGCATAGGCGGCCGGGAGTCGCCTGTTTGGCAAACTGGAAATCCACAGCGAAGGCATTGGAAACGAGAAATTCCTCACCCAGCAATTGCACCACAGAGATTTTCATTCCTGCTACCATGTAAAAGAGCAAAACGTAAAACGGAGATGAGCTACATGTCTAACAGTCATAAACCACGTAAATACATAACGTGCAGTTCACGACATCACGTTCAAGGTGATGTGGGAGAGCAGGGTCGCAGCAACAGCCAGAGAGACAAACCGGACCATCCCCCCTGCCTGTGTCATACAGCCTTCAAGTTCTGAATGGGGCTTACGTTTCTAAACATTTTTTTTTAAGTTTATATATTTATTTTGAAAGAGAGAGGGAGTGAGAGAGCCGGGAGTAGGGGAGAGGCAGAGAGAGAGGGAGAGAGAGAATCCCAAGCAGGTTCTGCGCTGTCAGTGCGGAGCCCGAGGCGGGGCTCGAACTCACGATCCCATGAGATCCTGACCAGAGCCGAAATCAAGAGTTGAATACTTAACCGCCGGAGCCCCCCAGGCGCCCCTCTACAGGGTTTACATTTTTAAACGGTTGGAAAAAAAAGGAGAAGGGAATTTGTTGTCACGTGGTGGTTCCGTTCACGAACGAAGTTCGTTGGCAACACAGCAGGGTCTCATCTTCCACATCACACCTAAGGCTACAGTCAGGCTACAACAGTGTGTGGTGTTGCAACAGACCCGCAAATACATGCTCTGTGGCCCACGACAGAAAAGGCTAGCTGACCGCGGCTGTGGAACGACTACCACATTTCGGGAAATTACATCTTCCGTGAAAAAGTGGGTGATGAGGCAATATGTGTGTAAGCGTCACGTGCGGAAGCGGGTGGGGGGAGGTCTTTGAAGGGGGAGCGTTACTGTGAATCGCTCGATTGCGGAATTTGTCGTTGTACGCAATCGTCGTAACGGCTCTGAGTATTGCCATTGCCATTACTCCTGTGGTGCTTACCTGTGGTTGCCAAACTTTCTGTAATTAACCTGTATTCTTTGTAATAAGATTCAGGTATTGTCTAAAAGACAAGAAATCACCATTCCTCGCACAGAAGTTGTTCCGTCCTTTAGGTTTGCTTTGAGGCCTTCCCTAGACACCGAGGAAGATTTTGGCGTTCAAAACAGAGGCAGCTGTGCTGTGTGTAATGGCTTCTGTATTTCTAAATCGTCTGATCATATGGTGCCATGTAGACATAGGACCACGTTTCTTGGCAACGTATGGAAGTCACCTAAGTTTCCACAACATTTTAGGCCATGAGACAGATGAAGTGGCCAGCTTTAAAATATCCAGTAATAAAGTTTTGTGAAAGCTTCACAACAAAGAAAAAAAATGGGTCAGTCAACTGAGCAAAAGGTCCTAGGACTCCGCGAGGACCGAAGACACGGCCAAACGAGATCACCTCCCAGAGGACTCTGGTTTCCTTTTCGTCTCAAAGAGACCGTAGTGGCTGTCCAAACCCCTATATTAATCTGGGCCCATGTTGTTCCATCAAATTAAAACTGCCACAGTATCGGGAATTAATTTCCGTGCTAATTTGGGAAAATATGATTAAGTGCACAGTTTAAAAAAATTAAATATACCAAGAGATCCTGATGGCAATAAGTACATGTTCAAACCACCAGAGAGCTCAAACCAAATGCTTCCAGTCTGGTTTCAAAAAGCTACGGAAGGAGCGCCTGGGTGGCTCAGTCGGTTGGGCGTCCGACTTCGGCTCAGGTCGCGATCTCACGGCTTGTGAGTTCGAGCCCCGCATCGGGCTCTGTGCTGACGGATCAGAGCCTGGAGCCTGCTTCAGATTCTGGATTCTGTGTCTCCGTCTCTCTGCCTCTCCCCTGCTCACACTCTGTCTGTCAAAAATGAATAAACGTTTAAAAAAAAGAAGCTACGGAAAAGGCTATTATTTAATCTCACATGCCACACTTGCCATCATTATAGGGGAGGAATAAAACCACCGCATCGGGACGTGCTAGGTAGATGCTTGCAGAAGGAGGGGGCCACTGCTCACCCAACATGTTCAGCTTTGCTCTTGCCTGGGCTACTCAAGAAGGTGAACTTGAGGACGACTCCTGGAGGGCAAACGCCCAAGGTAGGGCTTGATGAACCCAGTGCAAGGGCTTTACGGGAGCTCATTACAGGCTAGACCTGAAGCTTCAAATGCCGGTGCATCAGATGTCTCACTGAGAGCTCCTACCCAACTGTGTCAGTGAAGGAACTCTCTGCTGAAAACTCCAAACGCAAAGGAGCCTGGGAGGCTCAGTCGCTTAAGCGTCCTACTTCGGCTCAGGGCATGATCTCATGGTTTGTGAGTTCAAGCCCCACGTTGGGCTCTGCACTGACAGCACGGAGCCTGCTTGGGATTCTCTCTCCCTCCCTCTCTCTCTCCGCTCCTCTCCCACTCGCACTTCCTCTCTCTCTCAAAGTAAATACATTTAAAAACCAAACCTCAAATGCATGAATATTGTACATATTTTTTCCTCTTTCTAGGTGGCCTCCTTTTCTGCCTCTGAAGTCTGAGAGTGAGTTCAATCTCCAGTGAAGAACCGTTTCAAGGGAGCACAAACACACATGAACCAAAGCAAGGTGCTCTGGGTCCATAGGGAAACCCCCGGGCCAGACACACAACAGACACCCCACGGCAGCCCTCGTTCAACACCCGATAAGAGACTGAATTGCCGAGCAAGTTCACACTTTCACATTTAGACCCACCTCCCAGTCCTCGGAGCCATCCTACCCATCTTGCATCCCTCAGAAGTACACTGGGAGGGTTCCTCCTCACCACCTGCTCCTGGACATCATGTCACAGAATCCACAGAGACAAGAACATTTGGGTGAAAGCAAGATCAAAATGTTGATCCGCACATCACTTCCTCATGTTCCTTTACCAAAGTCCGATGGTGCCCGGCTCTGATCTTGGGGCATCGAGTGCCTGGTCCGTGGACAGCCTCCTGCACCTGCTCCCTGCTCATCCGTGGCTCCAGGAGGACTCAGGGATTTCTCACATTCTTACCACACTCAGCACGTCCCTACCGGAAAATATGTCTGGATCACCTTTCTTCCTGAAAAAAAAAGAGTATGTGATGATGTTGTTTATTGCTCCTGGCAAGGATTTATAACCTATTTAATCATAATATTTCCTAAAGTGCCCTAACTCTCAACACACCCACAAAACTCCTATTCATGAAATTGCAAATAAAACCCACTTTGTGTCTTCGGGGGGGGGGGGGATCTTTCTTGGACGTTGCCGAGAGAATGGTCGTAAGGCTCCCTCACCTGCGTGCCTCTCAAAACTGGGCCCTGTGGACCAGAGAGGGTGAGACACGGCACAGCCGGAGAGAAGGCTGTATTCGGGGCTCTGATACTCACCTGAAGGGGGAAAAGCAGAGCCCTTGGCCCGAGGTTCGGAGGGGTTGGATCTCAGAGGAGCTGTCCTCCAGCTGCCCTGGAGAGAAGGGAGAATTACCTCAGGGGGAGAACCCCACCCCCGAAGGCCACTTTGGGCACTCAACTCATTTTTATCGCCAGCAGCCATACTGCTCACAGCGCAGCAGGCTTTGGAGAAGCATTTGGGGGGAAGACTATTGCCTTATAGGAGTTGAAGTCAAGGCATTCAGTGCAATACAGAACAGCAGTTGAACGAAATGAGGAATGTGAAATAACTGAAATGAGACTGACAAGACACAGGACTTAAGGAAATCAAGAGCGAGTATCCAAGTGGCTTTCCATTCTGGCTGAAATAATTACAATCTTCTTCGCTCCTTCCTACCTACTGACTTGTGCCCTGAGCCTGGTTCTCCTCACTCTTAAATTGAGTTTCCTCGTTTGCATCCCGAGATACACCTAGCTCCTACCTAATAGCTCTGTTGTGAAGATGAACGGAGAGAGAATACAGACGGCAGATGTTTCACACCGTACCGGGTGTAGAAGAATAATGGTCGTTACCTTTCATATCACCAGTTCTAACAACAATCTTGCAGAATATTACTAAGTTTATTTTATAAATTAGAAAACAAGTTCAGAAAGGTGATGCAATGTTTCCAAGGCAATACAGATGCTAAATGGGGACACTGGGATTTAAATCTAGTTTCTTCAGGTGCCAAAGCCCACGCTCCTTTTAGCTCAGCACTTCTCTGACTTTAAGGCGGTCACCTGGGGAGCTTGTGAGGATGCAGATTCTGACTCGGTAAGACCAAGTATTTCGTATTTTTAATAAGCAAGAGGAGATGTTCATACCACCAGCCTGTGGGGTATACTTTGAGTAGCAAGTTTCTAGAACATTCTGCCTCCTTATCAAACCCTAAGGGCTCAATGATCATACCAAATCTGAGAGTGGGGTGAGTACGCATCGACAATGATTCAGAAGAAGAGGGGCACCTGAGTGGCTTGTCGGTTAAGTGTTTGACTTCGGTTCAGGTCACGGTCTCACGGTTTGTGGGTTCCACCAAGCTCCGCACCGGGCTCTTTGGTGACACCTCTGAGCCTGGAGCCTGCTTCGGATTCTGTGTGTGTGTGTCTCTGCCCCTTCCCTGCTTGTGCTCTCTCTCAAAAAAAAAAAATAAATAAATGAATGAGTGAGTGAATAAACTTGAAGAAGAAGAAGAAAAAGAAAAAGAAGAAGATAGAGAAGAATAGAACAAGAAATAGAAGAAGAAGAAGAAGAAGAAGAAGAAGAAGAAGAAGAAAAAGAAGAAGAAGAAGAAGAAGAAGAAGAAGAAGAAGAAGAAGAAGGAGAAGGAGAAGAAGGAGAA